>NW_028127299.1:0-600000 GCF_965231255.1 Vanellus vanellus
AGAGAACCGGGCGAAAAATAAATAGGATGCGGGATCAGGTGTTGCGCGCGTGCATCTGTGCCTGTACAGGGGCACGCAGGCACATGAGCATTCACGGGAGGCAGCAGCAGTAGCACGGGGGCAGATGAGCACCACCAGTCATTTGACCTCGACAGGTGAATGCTTGCAGATGTACTCACAGCACACTTATTAGAAGAGGCCCAAATGCCTGAGAAAACTGCCGTCAGATTACGCCGGAAACAACAACGGCTTTTTAAACAACTACAGCCGCCAGAACGGTACCGGCGGCAGCACTGCAGGAGCTGCTCAGGAACCGCTGGGGCAACCCCAGCGCACCGGGTGCTCAGCGCGTGGCCCTGACCCCACCGCATGGCATGTCACCCTTGGGCAGGAAGCTTGACATTTTCTGGAAGCACCGGTGTCATTTCACGGGCTTTGCCGTCGCTTTGCGCTTGTGGGGTAACACTATAGAGTTTTTCAGAAAGTGTTGGAGCAACTTTGGTACCTTTTCCATTCAGGCACACTGGGAGTGAGGTGTGGGGCTGCTGCCAGGGGCTCTGCTCAGCACAGCATGGCTGGAGCTGGTCCAGGACCTCCTTCGAAAGACAGACTGGTCAGACACACAGCTATCCTGAATCATCAAGGATAATCCTATGTTCAAGTTCCTACGTTCCAGTTCAAGTTCAAGTTCCTACGTTCCAATTGGTGCCCGTTACCTCTTGTCCTGGATCATCAAAGATGATCCAGGACAAGAGGTAACGGGTACAAACTGGAACCTAGGAACTTCTATCAAAGCATGAAGAGGAACTTCTTTACTTTGAGGGTGGCAGAGCGCTGGAACAGGCTGCCCAGGGAGGAAGTAGAGTCTCCCACCCCAGAGACATTCAAAACCCGCCTGGAGGTCATCCTGTGCAACCTGCTGTAGGTGACCCTGCTCTGGCAGGGGGGTTGGACTGGATGATCTCCAGAGCTCCTTTCCAACCCTAACTAATCTGTGATTCTGTGATCAGAGCTGTTCTTCGAAATCTGTTCCTAGGAAATCGCTTCGAGAAGGAGGATGCACCTGAGGAGCAGGCCTAAGATGGAGGATTGAACAAACAAGTAGCTCTTACCTGAGGAATCGGCTATCCCATGGAACAACTTCTGAGAAAGATTCTGCAACATTACTAGGGGTCCGCCAAAACATACAATTACTTGCCATGTTCCAGTTAAAGCCTAAACTATCGAGTTGGCATTTCTTTTTAAAAGTGTATAAAGAAGCAGTAATGGGCCAAATCTGCAAGCCACTGTAAATCAACACGATTTGCTTGCCTCCGCTGGAACACCCGCTCTCTATTTCAGTTCAGGAGCTAACACACAGTATCTTAATATGCATTTAGGTTAATATTTGCACTTTGCAGGGCTAGGTAGATTGCACGGCTGGCACATATCAGACTAAATGTCACTTCCGAAAGCTAAGGGACCGAACCGGAAGCTGCCATTCAGAGGGACTACCTGACAACATGTGGAACCTCTCCGGAAAAGCCTTCCCACCTCAAGCAACTCCTTTTGATTAATCTTTCACATAGACAATACACGTTATATACACCGACACACCCCCCCGGCCTTTGCCTCCACAGATCCTGTGGTTGGCTAATTAAAGGAGGAGGTGTAACTATCAATCTAATCTGGCTTGTTCTCAAATTTACCATAATTTCCACACTTGAGAGGCTGGTGAAATGAAACAGCACTACTACACTTTCCCATTCATCAGCCGGAAGCAGAACAACTCCGAGAACCGGGCGAAAAATAATTAGGATGCGGGATCAGGTGTTGCGCGCGTGCATCTGTGCCTGTACAGGGGCACGCAGGCACATGAGCATTCACGGGAGGCAGCAGCAGTAGCACGGGGGGAGATGAGCACCACCAGTCATTTGACCTCGACAGGTGAATGCTTGCAGATGTACTCACAGCACACTTATTAGAAGAGGCCCAAATGCCCGAGAAAACTGCCGTCAGATTACGCCGGAAACAACAACGGCTTTTTAAACAACTACAGCCGCCAGAACGGTACCGGCGGCAGCACTGCAGGAGCTGCTCAGGAACCGCTGGGGCAACCCCAGCGCACCGGGTGCTCAGCGCGTGGCCCTGACCCCACCGCATGGCATGTCACCCTTGGGCAGGAAGCTTGACATTTTCTGGAAGCACCGGTGTCATTTCACGGGCTTTGCCGTCGCTTTGCGCTTGTGGGGTAACACTATAGAGTTTTTCAGAAAGTGTTGGAGCAACTTTGGTACCTTTTCCATTCAGGCACACTGGGAGTGAGCTGTGGGGCTGCTGCCAGGGGCTCTGCTCAGCACAGCATGGCTGGAGCTGGCCCAGGACCTCCTTCGAAAGACAGACTGGTCAGACACACAGCTATCCTGAATCATCAAGGATAATCCTATGTTCAAGTTCCTACGTTCCAGTTCAAGTTCAAGTTCCTACGTTCCAATTGGTGCCCGTTACCTCTTGTCCTGGATCATCAAAGATGATCCAGGACAAGAGGTAACGGGTACAAACTGGAACGTAGGAACTTCTATCAAAGCATGAGGAGGAACTTCTTTACTTTGAGGGTGGCAGAGCGCTGGAACAGGCTGCCCAGGGAGGCGGTAGAGTCTCCCACCCCAGAAACATTCAAAACCCGCCTGGAGGTCATCCTGTGCAACCTGCTGTAGGTGACCCTGCTCTGGCAGGGGGGTTGGGCTGGATGATCTCCAGAGCTCCTTTCCAACCCTAACTAATCTGTGATTCTGTGATCAGAGCTGTTCTTCGAAATCTGTTCCTAGGAAATCGCTGCGAGAAGGAGGATGCACCTGAGGAGCAGGCCTAAGATGGAGGATTGAACAAACAAGTAGCTCTTACCTGAGGAATCGGCTATCCCATGGAACAACTTCTGAGAAAGATTCTGCAACATTACTAGGGGTCCGCCAAAACATACAATTACTTGCCATGTTCCAGTTAAAGCCTAAACTATCGAGTTGGCATTTCTTTTTAAAAGTGTATAAAGAAGCGGTAATGGGCCAAATCCTCAAGCCACTCTAAATCAACACGATTTGCTTGCCTCCGCTGGAACACCCGCTCTCTATTGCAGTTCAGGAGCTAACACACAGTATCTTAATATGCATTTAGGTTAATATTTGCACTTTGCAGGGCTAGGTAGATTGCACGGCTGGCACATATCAGACTAAATGTCACTTCCGAAAGCTAAGGGACCGAACCGGAAGCTGCCATTCAGAGGGACTACCTGACAACATGTGGAACCTCTCCGGAAAAGCCTTCCCACCTCAAGCAACTCCTTTTGATTAATCTTTCACATAGACAATACACGTTATATACACCGACACACCCCCCCGGCCTTTGCCTCCACAGATCCTGTGGTTGGCTAATTAAAGGAGGAGGTGTAACTATCAATCTAATCTGGCTTGTTCTCAAATTTACCATAATTTCCACACTTGAGAGGCTGGTGAAATGAAACAGCACTACTACACTTTCCCGTTCATCAGCCGGAAGCAGAACAACTCCGAGAACCGGGCGAAAAATAATTAGGATGCGGGATCAGGTGTTGCGCGCGTGCATCTGTGCCTGTACAGGGGCACGCAGGCACATGAGCATCCACGGGAGGCAGCAGCAGTAGCACGGGGGGAGATGAGCACCACCAGTCATTTGACCTCGACAGGTGAATGCTTGCAGATGTACTCACAGCACACTTATTAGAAGAGGCCCAAATGCCCGAGAAAACTGCCGTCAGATTACGCCGGAAACAACAACGGCTTTTTAAACAACTACAGCCGCCAGAACGGTACCGGCGGCAGCACTGCAGGAGCTGCTCAGGAACCGCTGGGGCAACCCCAGCGCACCGGGTGCTCAGCGCGTGGCCCTGACCCCACCGCATGGCATGTCACCCTTGGGCAGGAAGCTTGACATTTTCTGGAAGCACCGGTGTCATTTCACGGGCTTTGCCGTCGCTTTGCGCTTGTGGGGTAACACTATAGAGTTTTTCAGAAAGTGTTGGAGCAACTTTGGTACCTTTTCCATTCAGGCACACTGGGAGTGAGCTGTGGGGCTGCTGCCAGGGGCTCTGCTCAGCACAGCATGGCTGGAGCTGGTCCAGGACCTCCTTCGAAAGACAGACTGGTCAGACACACAGCTATCCTGAATCATCAAGGATAATCCTATGTTCAAGTTCCTACGTTCCAGTTCAAGTTCAAGTTCCTACGTTCCAATTGGTGCCCGTTACCTCTTGGCCTGGATCATCAAAGATGATCCAGGACAAGAGGTAACGGGTACAAACTGGAACGTAGGAACTTCTATCAAAGCATGAGGAGGAACTTCTTTACTTTGAGGGTGGCAGAGCGCTGGAACAGGCTGCCCAGGGAGGCGGTAGAGTCTCCCACCCCAGAAACATTCAAAACCCGCCTGGAGGTCATCCTGTGCAACCTGCTGTAGGTGACCCTGCTCTGGCAGGGGGGTTGGGCTGGATGATCTCCAGAGCTCCTTTCCAACCCTAACCAATCTGTGATTCTGTGATCAGAGCTGTTCTTCGAAATCTGTTCCTAGGAAATCGCTGCGAGAAGGAGGATGCACCTGAGGAGCAGGCCTAAGATGGAGGATTGAACAAACAAGTAGCTCTTACCTGAGGAAACGGCTATCCCATGGAACAACTTCTGAGAAAGATTCTGCAACATTACTAGGGGTCCGCCAAAAATACAATTACTTGCCATGTTCCAGTTAAAGCCTAAACTATCGAGTTGGCATTTCTTTTTAAAAATGTATAAAGAAGCGGTAATGGGCCAAATCCGCAAGCCACTAAATCAACACGATTTGCTTGCCTCCGCTGGAACACCCGCTCTCTATTTCAGTTCAGGAGCTAACACACAGTATCTTAATATGCATTTAGGTTAATATTTGCACTTTGCAGGGCTAGGTAGATTGCACGGCTGGCACATATCAGACTAAATGTCACTTCCGAAAGCTAAGGGACCGAACCGGAAGCTGCCATTCAGAGGGACTACCTGACAACATGTGGAACCTCTCCGGAAAAGCCTTCCCACCTCAAGCAACTCCTTTTGATTAATCTTTCACATAGACAATACACGTTATATACACCGACACACCCCCCCGGCCTTTGCCTCCACAGATCCTGTGGTTGGCTAATTAAAGGAGGAGGTGTAACTATCAATCTAATCTGGCTTGTTCTCAAATTTACCATAATTTCCACACTTGAGAGGCTGGTGAAATGAAACAGCACTACTACACTTTCCCATTCATCAGCCGGAAGCAGAACAACTCCGAGAACCGGGCGAAAAATAATTAGGATGCGGGATCAGGTGTTGCGCGCGTGCATCTGTGCCTGTACAGGGGCACGCAGGCACATGAGCATTCACGGGAGGCAGCAGCAGTAGCACGGGGGCAGATGAGCACCACCAGTCATTTGACCTCGACAGGTGAATGCTTGCAGATGTACTCACAGCACACTTATTCGAAGAGGCCCAAATGCCCGAGAAAACTGCCGTCAGATTACGCCGGAAACAACAACGGCTTTTTAAACAACTACAGCCGCCAGAACGGTACCGGCGGCAGCACTGCAGGAGCTGCTCAGGAACCGCTGGGGCAACCCCAGCGCACCGGGTGCTCAGCGCGTGGCCCTGACCCCACCGCATGGCATGTCACCCTTGGGCAGGAAGCTTGACATTTTCTGGAAGCACCGGTGTCATTTCACGGGCTTTGCCGTCGCTTTGCGCTTGTGGGGTAACACTATAGAGTTTTTCAGAAAGTGTTGGAGCAACTTTGGTACCTTTTCCATTCAGGCACACTGGGAGTGAGCTGTGGGGCTGCTGCCAGGGGCTCTGCTCAGCACAGCATGGCTGGAGCTGGTCCAGGACCTCCTTCGAAAGACAGACTGGTCAGACACACAGCTATCCTGAATCATCAAGGATAATCCTATGTTCAAGTTCCTACGTTCCAGTTCAAGTTCAAGTTCCTACGTTCCAATTGGTGCCCGTTACCTCTTGTCCTGGATCATCAAAGATGATCCAGGACAAGAGGTAACGGGTACCAACTGGAACGTAGGAACTTCTATCAAAGCATGAGGAGGAACTTCTTTACTTTGAGGGTGGCAGAGCGCTGGAACAGGCTGCCCAGGGAGGCGGTAGAGTCTCCGACCCCAGAAACATTCAAAACCCGCCTGGAGGTCATCCTGTGCAACCTGCTGTAGGTGACCCTGCTCTGGCAGGGGGGTTGGGCTGGATGATCTCCAGAGCTCCTTTCCAACCCTAACCAATCTGTGATTCTGTGATCAGAGCTGTTCTTCGAAATCTGTTCCTAGGAAATCGCTGCGAGAAGGAGGATGCACCTGAGGAGCAGGCCTAAGATGGAGGATTGAACAAACAAGTAGCTCTTACCTGAGGAATCGGCTATCCCATGGAACAACTTCTGAGAAAGATTCTGCAACATTACTAGGGGTCCGCCAAAAATACAATTACTTGCCATGTTCCAGTTAAAGCCTAAACTATCGAGTTGGCATTTCTTTTTAAAAATGTATAAAGAAGCGGTAATGGGCCAAATCCGCAAGCCACTAAATCAACACGATTTGCTTGCCTCCGCTGGAACACCCGCTCTCTATTTCAGTTCAGGAGCTAACACACAGTATCTTAATATGCATTTAGGTTAATATTTGCACTTTGCAGGGCTAGGTAGATTGCACGGCTGGCACATATCAGACTAAATGTCACTTCCGAAAGCTAAGGGACCGAACCGGAAGCTGCCATTCAGAGGGACTACCTGACAACATGTGGAACCTCTCCGGAAAAGCCTTCCCACCTCAAGCAACTCCTTTTGATTAATCTTTCACATAGACAATACACGTTATATACACCGACACACCCCCCCGGCCTTTGCCTCCACAGATCCTGTGGTTGGCTAATTAAAGGAGGAGGTGTAACTATCAATCTAATCTGGCTTGTTCTCAAATTTACCATAATTTCCACACTTGAGAGGCTGGTGAAATGAAACAGCACTACTACACTTTCCCATTCATCAGCCGGAAGCAGAACAACTCCGAGAACCGGGCGAAAAATAATTAGGATGCGGGATCAGGTGTTGCGCGCGTGCATCTGTGCCTGTACAGGGGCACGCAGGCACATGAGCATTCACGGGAGGCAGCAGCAGTAGCACGGGGGCAGATGAGCACCACCAGTCATTTGACCTCGACAGGTGAATGCTTGCAGATGTACTCACAGCACACTTATTAGAAGAGGCCCAAATGCCCGAGAAAACTGCCGTCAGATTACGCCGGAAACAACAACGGCTTTTTAAACAACTACAGCCGCCAGAACGGTACCGGCGGCAGCACTGCAGGAGCTGCTCAGGAACCGCTGGGGCAACCCCAGCGCACCGGGTGCTTAGCGCGTGGCCCTGACCCCACCGCATGGCATGTCACCCTTGGGCAGGAAGCTTGACATTTTCTGGAAGCACCGGTGTCATTTCACGGGCTTTGCCGTCGCTTTGCGCTTGTGGGGTAACACTATAGAGTTTTTCAGAAAGTGTTGGAGCAACTTTGGTACCTTTTCCATTCAGGCACACTGGGAGTGAGCTGTGGGGCTGCTGCCAGGGGCTCTGCTCAGCACAGCATGGCTGGAGCTGGTCCAGGACCTCCTTCGAAAGACAGACTGGTCAGACACACAGCTATCCTGAATCATCAAGGATAATCCTATGTTCAAGTTCCTACGTTCCAGTTCAAGTTCAAGTTCCTACGTTCCAATTGGTGCCCGTTACCTCTTGGCCTGGATCATCAAAGATGATCCAGGACAAGAGGTAACGGGTACAAACTGGAACCTAGGAACTTCTATCAAAGCATGAGGAGGAACTTCTTTACTTTGAGGGTGGCAGAGCGCTGGAACAGGCTGCCCAGGGAGGCGGTAGAGTCTCCGACCCCAGAAACATTCAAAACCCGCCTGGAGGTCATCCTGTGCAACCTGCTGTAGGTGACCCTGCTCTGGCAGGGGGGTTGGGCTGGATGATCTCCAGAGCTCCTTTCCAACCCTAACCAATCTGTGATTCTGTGATCAGAGCTGTTCTTCGAAATCTGTTCCTAGGAAATCGCTGCGAGAAGGAGGATGCACCTGAGGAGCAGGCCTAAGATGGAGGATTGAACAAACAAGTAGCTCTTACCTGAGGAAACGGCTATCCCATGGAACAACTTCTGAGAAAGATTCTGCAACATTACTAGGGGTCCGCCAAAACATACAATTACTTGCCATGTTCCAGTTAAAGCCTAAACTATCGAGTTGGCATTTCTTTTTAAAAGTGTATAAAGAAGCGGTAATGGGCCAAATCCTCAAGCCACTAAATCAACACGATTTGCTTGCCTCCGCTGGAACACCCGCTCTCTATTGCAGTTCAGGAGCTAACACACAGTATCTTAATATGCATTTAGGTTAATATTTGCACTTTGCAGGGCTAGGTAGATTGCACGGCTGGCACATATCAGACTAAATGTCACTTCCGAAAGCTAAGGGACCGAACCGGAAGCTGCCATTCAGAGGGACTACCTGACAACATGTGGAACCTCTCCGGAAAAGCCTTCCCACCTCAAGCAACTCCTTTTGATTAATCTTTCACATAGACAATACACGTTATATACACCGACACACCCCCCCGGCCTTTGCCTCCACAGATCCTGTGGTTGGCTAATTAAAGGAGGAGGTGTAACTATCAATCTAATCTGGCTTGTTCTCAAATTTACCATAATTTCCACACTTGAGAGGCTGGTGAAATGAAACAGCACTACTACACTTTCCCATTCATCAGCCGGAAGCAGAACAACTCCGAGAACCGGGCGAAAAATAATTAGGATGCGGGATCAGGTGTTGCGCGCGTGCATCTGTGCCTGTACAGGGGCACGCAGGCACATGAGCATTCACGGGAGGCAGCAGCAGTAGCACGGGGGCAGATGAGCACCACCAGTCATTTGACCTCGACAGGTGAATGCTTGCAGATGTACTCACAGCACACTTATTAGAAGAGGCCCAAATGCCCGAGAAAACTGCCGTCAGATTACGCCGGAAACAACAACGGCTTTTTAAACAACTACAGCCGCCAGAACGGTACCGGCGGCAGCACTGCAGGAGCTGCTCAGGAACCGCTGGGGCAACCCCAGCGCACCGGGTGCTCAGCACGTGGCCCTGACCCCACCGCATGGCATGTCACCCTTGGGCAGGAAGCTTGACATTTTCTGGAAGCACCGGTGTCATTTCACGGGCTTTGCCGTCGCTTTGCGCTTGTGGGGTAACACTATAGAGTTTTTCAGAAAGTGTTGGAGCAACTTTGGTACCTTTTCCATTCAGGCACACTGGGAGTGAGCTGTGGGGCTGCTGCCAGGGGCTCTGCTCAGCACAGCATGGCTGGAGCTGGTCCAGGACCTCCTTCGAAAGACAGACTGGTCAGACACACAGCTATCCTGAATCATCAAGGATAATCCTATGTTCAAGTTCCTACGTTCCAGTTCAAGTTCAAGTTCCTACGTTCCAATTGGTGCCCGTTACCTCTTGTCCTGGATCATCAAAGATGATCCAGGACAAGAGGTAACGGGTACAAACTGGAACCTAGGAACTTCTATCAAAGCATGAGGAGGAACTTCTTTACTTTGAAGGTGGCAGAGCGCTGGAACAGGCTGCCCAGGGAGGCGGTAGAGTCTCCGACCCCAGAAACATTCAAAACCCGCCTGGAGGTCATCCTGTGCAACCTGCTGTAGGTGACCCTGCTCTGGCAGGGGGGTTGGGCTGGATGATCTCCAGAGCTCCTTTCCAACCCTAACCAATCTGTGATTCTGTGATCAGAGCTGTTCTTCGAAATCTGTTCCTAGGAAATCGCTGCGAGAAGGAGGATGCACCTGAGGAGCAGGCCTAAGATGGAGGATTGAACAAACAAGTAGCTCTTACCTGAGGAAACGGCTATCCCATGGAACAACTTCTGAGAAAGATTCTGCAACATTACTAGGGGTCCGCCAAAACATACAATTACTTGCCATGTTCCAGTTAAAGCCTAAACTATCGAGTTGGCATTTCTTTTTAAAAGTGTATAAAGAAGCGGTAATGGGCCAAATCCGCAAGCCACTAAATCAACACGATTTGCTTGCCTCCGCTGGAACACCCGCTCTCTATTTCAGTTCAGGAGCTAACACACACTATCTTAATATGCATTTAGGTTAATATTTGCACTTTGCAGGGCTAGGTAGATTGCACGGCTGGCACATATCAGACTAAATGTCACTTCCGAAAGCTAAGGGACCGAACCGGAAGCTGCCATTCAGAGGGACTACCTGACAACATGTGGAACCTCTCCGGAAAAGCCTTCCCACCTCAAGCAACTCCTTTTGATTAATCTTTCACATAGACAATACACGTTATATACACCGACACACCCCCCCGGCCTTTGCCTCCACAGATCCTGTGGTTGGCTAATTAAAGGAGGAGGTGTAACTATCAATCTAATCTGGCTTGTTCTCAAATTTACCATAATTTCCACACTTGAGAGGCTGGTGAAATGAAACAGCACTACTACACTTTCCCATTCATCAGCCGGAAGCAGAACAACTCAGAGAACCGGGCGAAAAATAATTAGGATGCGGGATCAGGTGTTGCGCGCGTGCATCTGTGCCTGTACAGGGGCACGCAGGCACATGAGCATTCACGGGAGGCAGCAGCAGTAGCACGGGGGCAGATGAGCACCACCAGTCATTTGACCTCGACAGGTGAATGCTTGCAGATGTACTCACAGCACACTTATTAGAAGAGGCCCAAATGCCCGAGAAAACTGCCGTCAGATTACGCCGGAAACAACAACGGCTTTTTAAACAACTACAGCCGCCAGAACGGTACCGGCGGCAGCACTGCAGGAGCTGCTCAGGAACCGCTGGGGCAACCCCAGCGCACCGGGTGCTCAGCGTTTGGCCCTGACCCCACCGCATGGCATGTCACCCTTGGGCAGGAAGCTTGGCATTTTCTGGAAGCACCGGTGTCATTTCACGGGCTTTGCCGTCGCTTTGCGCTTGTGGGGTAACACTATAGAGTTTTTCAGAAAGTGTTGGAGCAACTTTGGTACCTTTTCCATTCAGGCACACTGGGAGTGAGCTGTGGGGCTGCTGCCAGGGGCTCTGCTCAGCACAGCATGGCTGGAGCTGGCCCAGGACCTCCTTCGAAAGACAGACTGGTCAGACACACAGCTATCCTGAATCATCAAGGATAATCCTATGTTCAAGTTCCTACGTTCCAGTTCAAGTTCAAGTTCCTACGTTCCAATTGGTGCCCGTTACCTCTTGTCCTGGATCATCAAAGATGATCCAGGACAAGAGGTAACGGGTACAAACTGGAACGTAGGAACTTCTATCAAAGCATGAGGAGGAACTTCTTTACTTTGAGGGTGGCAGAGCGCTGGAACAGGCTGCCCAGGGAGGCGGTAGAGCCTCCGACTCCAGAAACATTCAAAACCCGCCTGGAGGTCATCCTGTGCAACCTGCTGTAAGTGACCCTGCTCTGTCAGGGGGGTTGGACTGGATGATCTCCAGAGCTCCTTTCCAAACCTAACCAATCTGTGATTCTGTGATCAGAGCTGTTCTTCGAAATCTGTTCCTAGGAAATCGCTGCGAGAAGGAGGATGCACCTGAGGAGCAGGCCTAAGATGGAGGATTGAACAAACAAGTAGCTCTTACCTGAGGAATCGGCTATCCCATGGAACAACTTCTGAGAAAGATTCTGCAACATTACTAGGGGTCCGCCAAAGCATACAATTACTTGCCATGTTCCAGTTAAAGCCTAAACTATCGAGTTGGCATTTCTTTTTAAAAGTGTATAAAGAAGCGGTAATGGGCCAAATCCTCAAGCCACTGTAAATCAACACGATTTGCTTGCCTCCGCTGGAACACCCGCTCTCTATTTCAGTTCAGGAGCTAACACACAGTATCTTAATATGCATTTAGGTTAATATTTGCACTTTGCAGGGCTAGGTAGATTGCACGGCTGGCACATATCAGACTAAATGTCACTTCCGAAAGCTAAGGGACCGAACCAGAAGCTGCCATTCAGAGGGACTACCTGACAACATGTGGAACCTCTCCGGAAAGCCTTCCCACCTCAAGCAACTCCTTTTGATTAATCTTTCACATAGACAATACACGTTATATACACCGACACACCCCCCCGGCCTTTGCCTCCACAGATCCTGTGGTTGGCTAATTAAAGGAGGAGGTGTAACTATCAATCTAATCTGGCTTGTTCTCAAATTTACCATAATTTCCACACTTGAGAGGCTGGTGAAATGAAACAGCACTACTACACTTTCCCATTCATCAGCCGGAAGCAGAACAACTCAGAGAACCGGGCGAAAAATAATTAGGATGCGGGATCAGGTGTTGCGCGCATGCATCTGTGCCTGTACAGGGGCACGCAGGCACATGAGCATTCACGGGAGGCAGCAGCAGCAGTAGCACGGGGGCAGATGAGCACCACCAGTCATTTGACCTCGACAGGTGAATGCTTGCAGATGTACTCACAGCACACTTATTAGAAGAGGCCCAAATGCCCGAGAAAACTGCCGTCAGATTACGCCGGAAACAACAACGGCTTTTTAAACAACTACAGCCGCCAGAACGGTACCGGCGGCAGCACTGCAGGAGCTGCTCAGGAACCGCTGGGGCAACCCCAGCGCACCGGGTGCTCAGCGCGTGGGCCTGACCCCACCGCATGGCATGTCACCCTTGGGCAGGAAGCTTGACATTTTCTGGAAGCACCGGTGTCATTTCACGGGCTTTGCCGTCGCTTTGCGCTTGTGGGGTAACACTATAGAGTTTTTCAGAAAGTGTTGGAGCAACTTTGGTACCTTTTCCATTTAAGCACACTGGGAGTGAGGTGTGGGGCTGCTGCCAGGGGCTCTGCTCAGCACAGCATGGCTGGAGCTGGCCCAGGACCTCCTTCGAAAGACAGACTGGTCAGACACACAGCTATCCTGAATCATCAAGGATAATCCTATGTTCAAGTTCCTACGTTCCAGTTCAAGTTCAAGTTCCTACGTTCCAATTGGTGCCCGTTACCTCTTGTCCTGGATCATCAAAGATGATCCAGGACAAGAGGTAACGGGTACAAACTGGAACCTAGGAACTTCTATCAAAGCATGAGGAGGAACTTCTTTACTTTGAGGGTGGCAGAGCGCTGGAACAGGCTGCCCAGGGAGGCGGTAGAGTCTCCCACCCCAGAAACATTCAAAACCCGCCTGGAGGTCATCCTGTGCAACCTGCTGTAGGTGACCCTGCTCTGGCAGGGGGGTTGGACTGGATGATCTCCAGAGCTCCTTTCCAACCTTAACCAATCTGTGATTCTGTGACCAGAGCTGTTCTTTGAATTCTGTTCCTAGGAAATCGCTGCGAGAAGGAGGATGCACCTGAGGAGCAGGCCTAAGATGGAGGATTGAACAAACAAGTAGCTCTTACCTGAGGAATCGGCTATCCCATGGAACAACTTCTGAGAAAGATTCTGCAACATTACTAGGGGTCCGCCAAAACATACAATTACTTGCCATGTTCCATGTAAAGCCTAAACTATCGAGTTGGCATTTCTTTTTAAAAGTGTATAAAGAAGCGGTAATGGGCCAAATCCTCAAGCCACTCTAAATCAACACGATTTGCTTGCCTCCGCTGGAACACCCGCTCTCTATTGCAGTTCAGGAGCTAACACACAGTATCTTAATATGCATTTAGGTTAATATTTGCACTTTGCAGGGCTAGGTAGATTGCACGGCTGGCACATATCAGACTAAATGTCACTTCCGAAAGCTAAGGGACCGAACCGGAAGCTGCCATTCAGAGGGACTACCTGACAACATGTGGAACCTCTCCGGAAAAGCCTTCCCACCTCAAGCAACTCCTTTTGATTAATCTTTCACATAGACAATACACGTTATATACACCGACACACCCCCCCGGCCTTTGCCTCCACAGATCCTGTGGTTGGCTAATTAAAGGAGGAGGTGTAACTATCAATCTAATCTCGCTTGTTCTCAAATTTACCATAATTTCCACACTTGAGAGGCTGGTGAAATGAAACAGCACTACTACACTTTCCCATTCATCAGCCGGAAGCAGAACAACTCAGAGAACCGGGCGAAAAATAATTAGGATGCGGGATCAGGTGTTGCGCGCGTGCATCTGTGCCTGTACAGGGGCACGCAGGCACATGAGCATTCACGGGAGGCAGCAGCAGTAGCACGGGGGGAGATGAGCACCACCAGTCATTTGACCTCGACAGGTGAATGCTTGCAGATGTACTCACAGCACACTTATTAGAAGAGGCCCAAATGCCCGAGAAAACTGCCGTCAGATTACGCCGGAAACAACAACGGCTTTTTAAACAACTACAGCCGCCAGAACGGTACCGGCGGCAGCACTGCAGGAGCTGCTCAGGAACCGCTGGGGCAACCCCAGCGCACCGGGTGCTCAGCGCGTGGCCCTGACCCCACCGCATGGCATGCCACCCTTGGGCAGGAAGCTTGACATTTTCTGGAAGCACCGGTGTCATTTCACGGGCTTTGCCGTCGCTTTGCGCTTGTGGGGTAACACTATAGAGTTTTTCAGAAAGTGTTGGAGCAACTTTGGTACCTTTTCCATTCAGGCACACTGGGAGTGAGGTGTGGGGCTGCTGCCAGGGGCTCTGCTCAGCACAGCATGGCTGGAGCTGGCCCAGGACCTCCTTCGAAAGACACACTGGTCAGACACACAGCTATCCTGAATCATCAAGGATAATCCTATGTTCAAGTTCAAGTTCCTACGTTCCAGTTCAAGTTCAAGTTCCTACGTTCCAATTGGTGCCCGTTACCTCTTGTCCTGGATCATCAAAGATGATCCAGGACAAGAGGTAACGGGTACAAACTGGAACCTAGGAACTTCTATCAAAGCATGAGGAGGAACTTCTTTACTTTGAGGGTGGCAGAGCGCTGGAACAGGCTGCCCAGGGAGGCGGTAGAGTCTCCCACCCCAGAGACATTCAAAACCCGCCTGGAGGTCATCCTGTGCAACCTGCTGTAGGTGACCCTGCTCTGGCAGGGGGTTGGACTGGATGATCTCCAGAGGTCCTTTCCAACCCTAACCAATCTGTGATTCTGTGATCAGAGCTGTTCTTCGAAATCTGTTCCTAGGAAATCGCTGCGAGAAGGAGGATGCACCTGAGGAGCAGGCCTAAGATGGAGGATTGAACAAACAAGTAGCTCTTACCTGAGGAATCGGCTATCCCATGGAACAACTTCAGAGAAAGATTCTGCAACATTACTAGGGGTCCGCCAAAACATACAATTACTTGCCATGTTCCAGTTAAAGCCTAAACTATCGAGTTGGCATTTCTTTTTAAAAGTGTATAAAGAAGCGGTAATGGGCCAAATCCTCAAGCCACTCTAAATCAACACGATTTGCTTGCCTCCACTGGAACACCCGCTCTCTATTTCAGTTCAGGAGCTAACACACAGTATCTTAATATGCATTTAGGTTAATATTTGCACTTTGCAGGGCTAGGTAGATTGCACGGCTGGCACATATCAGACTAAATGTCACTTCCGAAAGCTAAGGGACCGAACCGGAAGCTGCCATTCAGAGGGACTACCTGACAACATGTGGAACCTCTCCGGAAAAGCCTTCCCACCTCAAGCAACTCCTTTTGATTAATCTTTCACATAGACAATACACGTTACTATTTTAAAAAGCTGAATTTTTAAGGACAGAATACCTTAACGAACAGAGGAAAATGTGAACCAATTAGCATCTTCAAGCACTCTGAGACGCAGGGAGAGAAGGCCTACATAGAGTAGCCAGGTCCCTTCAGAGACCACAGCTGTAGCCCCTCTCTGCAATGTTGCCCCCTGGCAGCTAGACCGGGTCCAACCCCAGGACCCAGACACACTGCCAGTCACTCCAGAGTGTCATTAAGATGCACGGCACCACGGCGCAATTCAAATCAATGTTTCTTTCCTGCACGTTGCAGCGGGCGAGGTAGCAAAGGTTGACATGAAAAGTGGGAGAGCTGCCCAGTAACCATGAGGTTTTGTATCATGCGAACTTACAAAATGGTCTGGAATAAAGAATCTGTGCAGTATTGCCTTTCACACGGTGTCTAATCTCGCACCGCTAGACAACTTCAACTACGAGTATCTGGCAGAACTCGAGATGGTTTCACAAAGACTTGTCATCCTCCTTCACCAGATCACTCTCTGGAAGGCGTGAGGGAGGGGGAGTTGAAATACATCATATTAGAATGAATAGAAATGGTAATGATCGGGCTCTTCCACAACACTTCCGCTCTAAGTAATCAGTTAATTAACCCTGAATCGAGCGGGCTTGCTGGTCAGGAATACAGCAGTTGGATTGACAACAGCTTCCAGACTCCTGCTTCTCAAGGACAAGATTCGGTAACCCTTATTGATGTTAAACATTAGCTTACCCTGTGAGCAACCTCCAGAAATCAAGAGCGATTGTGCTACGTGAGGAAGACTGGCAGAATCTCATACCAATTTACAAGACAAGAAAGAACAGACAAGAAAGAACCTCCAGCAATCTCGCCATGGTAAAATCGTATGCCCCCCCACCGACACGCCCCCCGGCCTTTGCCTCCACAGATCCTGTGGTTGGCTAATTAAAGGAGGAGGTGTAACTATCAATCTAATCTGGCTTGTTCTCAAATTTACCATAATTTCCACACTTGAGAGGCTGGTGAAATGAAACAGCACTACTACACTTTCCCATTCATCAGCCGGAAGCAGAACAACTCCGAGAACCGGGCGAAAAATAATTAGGATGCGGGATCAGGTGTTGCGCGCGTGCATCTGTGCCTGTACAGGGGCACGCAGGCACATGAGCATTCACGGGAGGCAGCAGCAGTAGCACGGGGGCAGATGAGCACCACCAGTCATTTGACCTCGACAGGTGAATGCTTGCAGATGTACTCACAGCACACTTATTAGAAGAGGCCCAAATGCCCGAGAAAACTGCCGTCAGATTACGCCGGAAACAACAACGGCTTTTTAAACAACTACAGCCGCCAGAACGGTACCGGCGGCAGCACTGCAGGAGCTGCTCAGGAACTGCTGGGGCAACCCCAGCGCACCGGGTGCTCAGCGCGTGGCCCTGACCCCACCGCATGGCATGTCACCCTTGGGCAGGAAGCTTGGCATTTTCTGGAAGCACCGGTGTCATTTCACGGGCTTTGCCGTCGCTTTGCGCTTGTGGGGTAACACTATAGAGTTTTTCAGAAAGTGTTGGAGCAACTTTGGTACCTTTTCCATTCAGGCACACTGGGAGTGAGCTGTGGGGCTGCTGCCAGGGGCTCTGCTCAGCACAGCATGGCTGGAGCTGGCCCAGGACCTCCTTCGAAAGACAGACTGGTCAGACACACAGCTATCCTGAATCATCAAGGATAATCCTATGTTCAAGTTCCTACGTTCCAGTTCAAGTTCAAGTTCCTACGTTCCAATTGGTGCCCGTTACCTCTTGTCCTGGATCATCAAAGATGATCCAGGACAAGAGGTAACGGGTACAAACTGGAACCTAGGAACTTCTATCAAAGCATGAGGAGGAACTTCTTTACTTTGAGGGTGGCAGAGCGCTGGAACAGGCTGCCCAGGGAGGCGGTAGAGCCTCCGACTCCAGAAACATTCAAAACCCGCCTGGAGGTCATCCTGTGCAACCTGCTGTAAGTGACCCTGCTCTGTCAGGGGGGTTGGACTGGATGATCTCCAGAGCTCCTTTCCAAACCTAACCAATCTGTGATTCTGTGATCAGAGCTGTTCTTCGAAATCTGTTCCTAGGAAATCGCTGCGAGAAGGAGGATGCACCTGAGGAGCAGGCCTAAGATGGAGGATTGAACAAACAAGTAGCTCTTACCTGAGGAATCGGCTATCCCATGGAACAACTTCTGAGAAAGATTCTGCAACATTACTAGGGGTCCGCCAAAGCATACAATTACTTGCCATGTTCCAGTTAAAGCCTAAACTATCGAGTTGGCATTTCTTTTTAAAAGTGTATAAAGAAGCGGTAATGGGCCAAATCCTCAAGCCACTCTAAATCAACACGATTTGCTTGCCTCCGCTGGAACACCCGCTCTCTATTTCAGTTCAGGAGCTAACACACAGTATCTTAATATGCATTTAGGTTAATATTTGCACTTTGCAGGGCTAGGCAGATTGCACGGCTGGCACATATCAGACTAAATGTCACTTCCGAAAGCTAAGGGACCGAACCGGAAGCTGCCATTCAGAGGGACTACCTGACAACATGTGGAACCTCTCCGGAAAAGCCTTCCCACCTCAAGCAACTCCTTTTGATTAATCTTTCACATAGACAATACACGTTACTATTTTAAAAAGCTGAATTTTTAAGGACAGAATACCTTAACGAACAGAGGAAAATGTGAACCAATTAGCATCTTCAAGCACTCTGAGACGCAGGGAGAGAAGGCCTACATAGAGTAGCCAGGTCCCTTCAGAGACCACAGCTGTAGCCCCTCTCTGCAATGTTGCCTCCTGGCAGCTAGACCGGGTCCAACCCCAGGACCCAGACACACTGCCAGTCACTCCAGAGTGTCATTAAGATGCACGGCACCACGGCGCAATTCAAATCAATGTTTCTTTCCTGCACGTTGCAGCGGGCGAGGTAGCAAAGGTTGACATGAAAAGTGGGAGAGCTGCCCAGTAACCATGAGGTTTTGTATCATGCGAACTTACAAAATGGTCTGGAATAAAGAATCTGTGCAGTATTGCCTTTCACACAGTGTCTAATCTCGCACCGCTAGACAACTTCAACTACGAGTATCTGGCAGAACTCGAGATGGTTTCACAAAGACTTGTCATCCTCCTTCACCAGATCACTCTCTGGAAGGCGTGAGGGAGGGGGAGTTGAAATACATCATATTAGAATGAATAGAAATGGTAATGATCGGGCTCTTCCACAACACTTCCGCTCTAAGTAATCAGTTAATTAACCCTGAATCGAGCGGGCTTGCTGGTCAGGAATACAGCAGTTGGATTGACAACAGCTTCCAGACTCCTGCTTCTCAAGGACAAGATTCGGTAACCCTTATTGATGTTAAACATTAGCTTACCCTGTGAGCAACCTCCAGAAATCAAGAGCGATTGTGCTACGTGAGGAAGACTGGCAGAATCTCATACCAATTTACAAGACAAGAAAGAACAGACAAGAAAGAACCTCCAGCAATCTCGCCATGGTAAAATCGTATGCCCCCCCACCGACACGCCCCCCGGCCTTTGCCTCCACAGATCCTGTGGTTGGCTAATTAAAGGAGGAGGTGTAACTATCAATCTAATCTGGCTTGTTCTCAAATTTACCATAATTTCCACACTTGAGAGGCTGGTGAAATGAAACAGCACTACTACACTTTCCCATTCATCAGCCGGAAGCAGAACAACTCCGAGAACCGGGCGAAAAATAATTAGGATGCGGGATCAGGTGTTGCGCGCGTGCATCTGTGCCTGTACAGGGGCACGCAGGCACATGAGCATTCACGGGAGGCAGCAGCAGTAGCACGGGGGCAGATGAGCACCACCAGTCATTTGACCTCGACAGGTGAATGCTTGCAGATGTACTCACAGCACACTTATTAGAAGAGGCCCAAATGCCCGAGAAAACTGCCGTCAGATTACGCCGGAAACAACAACGGCTTTTTAAACAACTACAGCCGCCAGAACGGTACCGGCGGCAGCACTGCAGGAGCTGCTCAGGAACTGCTGGGGCAACCCCAGCGCACCGGGTGCTCAGCGCGTGGCCCTGACCCCACCGCATGGCATGTCACCCTTGGGCAGGAAGCTTGGCATTTTCTGGAAGCACCGGTGTCATTTCACGGGCTTTGCCGTCGCTTTGCGCTTGTGGGGTAACACTATAGAGTTTTTCAGAAAGTGTTGGAGCAACTTTGGTACCTTTTCCATTCAGGCACACTGGGAGTGAGCTGTGGGGCTGCTGCCAGGGGCTCTGCTCAGCACAGCATGGCTGGAGCTGGCCCAGGACCTCCTTCGAAAGACAGACTGGTCAGACACACAGCTATCCTGAATCATCAAGGATAATCCTATGTTCAAGTTCCTACGTTCCAGTTCAAGTTCAAGTTCCTACGTTCCAATTGGTGCCCGTTACCTCTTGTCCTGGATCATCTTTGATGATCCAGGACAAGAGGTAACGGGTACAAACTGGAACCTAGGAACTTCTATCAAAGCATGAGGAGGAACTTCTTTACTTTGAGGGTGGCAGAGCGCAGGAACAGGCTGCCCAGGGAGGCGGTAGAGCCTCCGACTCCAGAAACATTCAAAACCCGCCTGGAGGTCATCCTGTGCAACCTGCTGTAAGTGACCCTGCTCTGGCAGGGGGTTGGACTGGATGATCTCCAGAGCTCCTTTCCAACCCTAACCAATCTGTGATTCTGTGATCAGAGCTGTTCTTCGAAATCTGTTCCTAGGAAATCGCTGCGAGAAGGAGGATGCACCTGAGGAGCAGGCCTAAGATGGAGGATTGAACAAACAAGTAGCTCTTACCTGAGGAATCGGCTATCCCATGGAACAACTTCTGAGAAAGATTCTGCAACATTACTAGGGGTCCGCCAAAACATACAATTACTTGCCATGTTCCAGTTAAAGCCTAAACTATCGAGTTGGCATTTCTTTTTAAAAGTGTATAAAGAAGCGGTAATGGGCCAAATCCTCAAGCCACTCTAAATCAACACGATTTGCTTGCCTCCGCTGGAACACCCGCTCTCTATTTCAGTTCAGGAGCTAACACACACTATCTTAATATGCATTTAGGTTAATATTTGCACTTTGCAGGGCTAGGTAGATTGCACGGCTGGCACATATCAGACTAAATGTCACTTCCGAAAGCTAAGGGACCGAACCGGAAGCTGCCATTCAGAGGGACTACCTGACAACATGTGGAACGTCTCCGGAAAAGCCTTCCCACCTCAAGCAACTCCTTTTGATTAATCTTTCACATAGACAATACACGTTATATACACCGACACACCCCCCCGGCCTTTGCCTCCACAGATCCTGTGGTTGGCTAATTAAAGGAGGAGGTGTAACTATCAATCTAATCTGGCTTGTTCTCAAATTTACCATAATTTCCACACTTGAGAGGCTGGTGAAATGAAACAGCACTACTACACTTTCCCATTCATCAGCCGGAAGCAGAACAACTCCGAGAACCGGGCGAAAAATAATTAGGATGCGGGATCAGGTGTTGCGCGCGTGCATCTGTGCCTGTACAGGGGCACGCAGGCACATGAGCATTCACGGGAGGCAGCAGCAGTAGCACGGGGGCAGATGAGCACCACCAGTCATTTGACCTCGACAGGTGAATGCTTGCAGATGTACTCACAGCACACTTATTAGAAGAGGCCCAAATGCCCGAGAAAACTGCCGTCAGATTACGCCGGAAACAACAACGGCTTTTTAAACAACTACAGCCGCCAGAACGGTACCGGCGGCAGCACTGCAGGAGCTGCTCAGGAACCGCTGGGGCAACCCCAGCGCACCGGGTGCTCAGCGTTTGGCCCTGACCCCACCGCATGGCATGTCACCCTTGGGCAGGAAGCTTGACATTTTCTGGAAGCACCGGTGTCATTTCACGGGCTTTGCCGTCGCTTTGCGCTTGTGGGGTAACACTATAGAGTTTTTCAGAAAGTGTTGGAGCAACTTTGGTACCTTTTCCATTCAGGCACACTGGGAGTGAGCTGTGGGGCTGCTGCCAGGGGCTCTGCTCAGCACAGCATGGCTGGAGCTGGCCCAGGACCTCCTTCGAAAGACAGACTGGTCAGACACACAGCTATCCTGAATCATCAAGGATAATCCTATGTTCAAGTTCCTACGTTCCAGTTCAAGTTCAAGTTCCTACGTTCCAATTGGTGCCCGTTACCTCTTGTCCTGGATCATCAAAGATGATCCAGGACAAGAGGTAACGGGTACAAACTGGAACCTAGGAACTTCTATCAAAGCATGAGGAGGAACTTCTTTACTTTGAGGGTGGCAGAGCGCTGGAACAGGCTGCCCAGGGAGGCGGTAGAGCCTCCGACTCCAGAAACATTCAAAACCCGCCTGGAGGTCATCCTGTGCAACCTGCTGTAAGTGACCCTGCTCTGGCAGGGGGTTGGACTGGATGATCTCCAGAGCTCCTTTCCAACCCTAACCAATCTGTGATTCTGTGATCAGAGCTGTTCTTCGAAATCTGTTCCTAGGAAATCGCTGCGAGAAGGAGGATGCACCTGAGGAGCAGGCCTAAGATGGAGGATTGAACAAACAAGTAGCTCTTACCTGAGGAATCGGCTATCCCATGGAACAACTTCTGAGAAAGATTCTGCAACATTACTAGGGGTCCGCCAAAACATACAATTACTTGCCATGTTCCAGTTAAAGCCTAAACTATCGAGTTGGCATTTCTTTTTAAAAGTGTATAAAGAAGCGGTAATGGGCCAAATCCTCAAGCCACTCTAAATCAACACGATTTGCTTGCCTCCGCTGGAACACCCGCTCTCTATTTCAGTTCAGGAGCTAACACACACTATCTTAATATGCATTTAGGTTAATATTTGCACTTTGCAGGGCTAGGTAGATTGCACGGCTGGCACATATCAGACTAAATGTCACTTCCGAAAGCTAAGGGACCGAACCGGAAGCTGCCATTCAGAGGGACTACCTGACAACATGTGGAACGTCTCCGGAAAAGCCTTCCCACCTCAAGCAACTCCTTTTGATTAATCTTTCACATAGACAATACACGTTATATACACCGACACACCCCCCCGGCCTTTGCCTCCACAGATCCTGTGGTTGGCTAATTAAAGGAGGAGGTGTAACTATCAATCTAATCTGGCTTGTTCTCAAATTTACCATAATTTCCACACTTGAGAGGCTGGTGAAATGAAACAGCACTACTACACTTTCCCATTCATCAGCCGGAAGCAGAACAACTCCGAGAACCGGGCGAAAAATAATTAGGATGCGGGATCAGGTGTTGCGCGCGCGCATCTGTGCCTGTACAGGGGCACGCAGGCACATGAGCATTCACGGGAGGCAGCAGCAGTAGCACGGGGGCAGATGAGCACCACCAGTCATTTGACCTCGACAGGTGAATGCTTGCAGATGTACTCACAGCACACTTATTAGAAGAGGCCCAAATGCCCGAGAAAACTGCCGTCAGATTACGCCGGAAACAACAACGGCTTTTTAAACAACTACAGCCGCCAGAACGGTACCGGCGGCAGCACTGCAGGAGCTGCTCAGGAACCGCTGGGGCAACCCCAGCGCACCGGGTGCTCAGCGCGTGGCCCTGACCCCACCGCATGGCATGCCACCCTTGGGCAGGAAGCTTGACATTTTCTGGAAGCACCGGTGTCATTTCACGGGCTTTGCCGTCGCTTTGCGCTTGTGGGGTAACACTATAGAGTTTTTCAGAAAGTGTTGGAGCAACTTTGGTACCTTTTCCATTCAGGCACACTGGGAGTGAGGTGTGGGGCTGCTGCCAGGGGCTCTGCTCAGCACAGCATGGCTGGAGCTGGCCCAGGACCTCCTTCGAAAGACACACTGGTCAGACACACAGCTATCCTGAATCATCAAGGATAATCCTATGTTCAAGTTCAAGTTCCTACGTTCCAGTTCAAGTTCAAGTTCCTACGTTCCAATTGGTGCCCGTTACCTCTTGTCCTGGATCATCAAAGATGATCCAGGACAAGAGGTAACGGGTACAAACTGGAACCTAGGAACTTCTATCAAAGCATGAGGAGGAACTTCTTTACTTTGAGGGTGGCAGAGCGCTGGAACAGGCTGCCCAGGGAGGCGGTAGAGTCTCCCACCCCAGAGACATTCAAAACCCGCCTGGAGGTCATCCTGTGCAACCTGCTGTAGGTGACCCTGCTCTGGCAGGGGGTTGGACTGGATGATCTCCAGAGGTCCTTTCCAACCCTAACCAATCTGTGATTCTGTGATCAGAGCTGTTCTTCGAAATCTGTTCCTAGGAAATCGCTGCGAGAAGGAGGATGCACCTGAGGAGCAGGCCTAAGATGGAGGATTGAACAAACAAGTAGCTCTTACCTGAGGAATCGGCTATCCCATGGAACAACTTCAGAGAAAGATTCTGCAACATTACTAGGGGTCCGCCAAAACATACAATTACTTGCCATGTTCCAGTTAAAGCCTAAACTATCGAGTTGGCATTTCTTTTTAAAAGTGTATAAAGAAGCGGTAATGGGCCAAATCCTCAAGCCACTCTAAATCAACACGATTTGCTTGCCTCCACTGGAACACCCGCTCTCTATTTCAGTTCAGGAGCTAACACACAGTATCTTAATATGCATTTAGGTTAATATTTGCACTTTGCAGGGCTAGGTAGATTGCACGGCTGGCACATATCAGACTAAATGTCACTTCCGAAAGCTAAGGGACCGAACCGGAAGCTGCCATTCAGAGGGACTACCTGACAACATGTGGAACCTCTCCGGAAAAGCCTTCCCACCTCAAGCAACTCCTTTTGATTAATCTTTCACATAGACAATACACGTTACTATTTTAAAAAGCTGAATTTTTAAGGACAGAATACCTTAACGAACAGAGGAAAATGTGAACCAATTAGCATCTTCAAGCACTCTGAGACGCAGGGAGAGAAGGCCTACATAGAGTAGCCAGGTCCCTTCAGAGACCACAGCTGTAGCCCCTCTCTGCAATGTTGCCCCCTGGCAGCTAGACCGGGTCCAACCCCAGGACCCAGACACACTGCCAGTCACTCCAGAGTGTCATTAAGATGCACGGCACCACGGCGCAATTCAAATCAATGTTTCTTTCCTGCACGTTGCAGCGGGCGAGGTAGCAAAGGTTGACATGAAAAGTGGGAGAGCTGCCCAGTAACCATGAGGTTTTGTATCATGCGAACTTACAAAATGGTCTGGAATAAAGAATCTGTGCAGTATTGCCTTTCACACGGTGTCTAATCTCGCACCGCTAGACAACTTCAACTACGAGTATCTGGCAGAACTCGAGATGGTTTCACAAAGACTTGTCATCCTCCTTCACCAGATCACTCTCTGGAAGGCGTGAGGGAGGGGGAGTTGAAATACATCATATTAGAATGAATAGAAATGGTAATGATCGGGCTCTTCCACAACACTTCCGCTCTAAGTAATCAGTTAATTAACCCTGAATCGAGCGGGCTTGCTGGTCAGGAATACAGCAGTTGGATTGACAACAGCTTCCAGACTCCTGCTTCTCAAGGACAAGATTCGGTAACCCTTATTGATGTTAAACATTAGCTTACCCTGTGAGCAACCTCCAGAAATCAAGAGCGATTGTGCTACGTGAGGAAGACTGGCAGAATCTCATACCAATTTACAAGACAAGAAAGAACAGACAAGAAAGAACCTCCAGCAATCTCGCCATGGTAAAATCGTATGCCCCCCCACCGACACGCCCCCCGGCCTTTGCCTCCACAGATCCTGTGGTTGGCTAATTAAAGGAGGAGGTGTAACTATCAATCTAATCTGGCTTGTTCTCAAATTTACCATAATTTCCACACTTGAGAGGCTGGTGAAATGAAACAGCACTACTACACTTTCCCATTCATCAGCCGGAAGCAGAACAACTCCGAGAACCGGGCGAAAAATAATTAGGATGCGGGATCAGGTGTTGCGCGCGTGCATCTGTGCCTGTACAGGGGCACGCAGGCACATGAGCATTCACGGGAGGCAGCAGCAGTAGCACGGGGGCAGATGAGCACCACCAGTCATTTGACCTCGACAGGTGAATGCTTGCAGATGTACTCACAGCACACTTATTAGAAGAGGCCCAAATGCCCGAGAAAACTGCCGTCAGATTACGCCGGAAACAACAACGGCTTTTTAAACAACTACAGCCGCCAGAACGGTACCGGCGGCAGCACTGCAGGAGCTGCTCAGGAACTGCTGGGGCAACCCCAGCGCACCGGGTGCTCAGCGCGTGGCCCTGACCCCACCGCATGGCATGTCACCCTTGGGCAGGAAGCTTGGCATTTTCTGGAAGCACCGGTGTCATTTCACGGGCTTTGCCGTCGCTTTGCGCTTGTGGGGTAACACTATAGAGTTTTTCAGAAAGTGTTGGAGCAACTTTGGTACCTTTTCCATTCAGGCACACTGGGAGTGAGCTGTGGGGCTGCTGCCAGGGGCTCTGCTCAGCACAGCATGGCTGGAGCTGGCCCAGGACCTCCTTCGAAAGACAGACTGGTCAGACACACAGCTATCCTGAATCATCAAGGATAATCCTATGTTCAAGTTCCTACGTTCCAGTTCAAGTTCAAGTTCCTACGTTCCAATTGGTGCCCGTTACCTCTTGTCCTGGATCATCAAAGATGATCCAGGACAAGAGGTAACGGGTACAAACTGGAACCTAGGAACTTCTATCAAAGCATGAGGAGGAACTTCTTTACTTTGAGGGTGGCAGAGCGCTGGAACAGGCTGCCCAGGGAGGCGGTAGAGCCTCCGACTCCAGAAACATTCAAAACCCGCCTGGAGGTCATCCTGTGCAACCTGCTGTAAGTGACCCTGCTCTGTCAGGGGGGTTGGACTGGATGATCTCCAGAGCTCCTTTCCAAACCTAACCAATCTGTGATTCTGTGATCAGAGCTGTTCTTCGAAATCTGTTCCTAGGAAATCGCTGCGAGAAGGAGGATGCACCTGAGGAGCAGGCCTAAGATGGAGGATTGAACAAACAAGTAGCTCTTACCTGAGGAATCGGCTATCCCATGGAACAACTTCTGAGAAAGATTCTGCAACATTACTAGGGGTCCGCCAAAGCATACAATTACTTGCCATGTTCCAGTTAAAGCCTAAACTATCGAGTTGGCATTTCTTTTTAAAAGTGTATAAAGAAGCGGTAATGGGCCAAATCCTCAAGCCACTCTAAATCAACACGATTTGCTTGCCTCCGCTGGAACACCCGCTCTCTATTTCAGTTCAGGAGCTAACACACAGTATCTTAATATGCATTTAGGTTAATATTTGCACTTTGCAGGGCTAGGCAGATTGCACGGCTGGCACATATCAGACTAAATGTCACTTCCGAAAGCTAAGGGACCGAACCGGAAGCTGCCATTCAGAGGGACTACCTGACAACATGTGGAACCTCTCCGGAAAAGCCTTCCCACCTCAAGCAACTCCTTTTGATTAATCTTTCACATAGACAATACACGTTACTATTTTAAAAAGCTGAATTTTTAAGGACAGAATACCTTAACGAACAGAGGAAAATGTGAACCAATTAGCATCTTCAAGCACTCTGAGACGCAGGGAGAGAAGGCCTACATAGAGTAGCCAGGTCCCTTCAGAGACCACAGCTGTAGCCCCTCTCTGCAATGTTGCCTCCTGGCAGCTAGACCGGGTCCAACCCCAGGACCCAGACACACTGCCAGTCACTCCAGAGTGTCATTAAGATGCACGGCACCACGGCGCAATTCAAATCAATGTTTCTTTCCTGCACGTTGCAGCGGGCGAGGTAGCAAAGGTTGACATGAAAAGTGGGAGAGCTGCCCAGTAACCATGAGGTTTTGTATCATGCGAACTTACAAAATGGTCTGGAATAAAGAATCTGTGCAGTATTGCCTTTCACACAGTGTCTAATCTCGCACCGCTAGACAACTTCAACTACGAGTATCTGGCAGAACTCGAGATGGTTTCACAAAGACTTGTCATCCTCCTTCACCAGATCACTCTCTGGAAGGCGTGAGGGAGGGGGAGTTGAAATACATCATATTAGAATGAATAGAAATGGTAATGATCGGGCTCTTCCACAACACTTCCGCTCTAAGTAATCAGTTAATTAACCCTGAATCGAGCGGGCTTGCTGGTCAGGAATACAGCAGTTGGATTGACAACAGCTTCCAGACTCCTGCTTCTCAAGGACAAGATTCGGTAACCCTTATTGATGTTAAACATTAGCTTACCCTGTGAGCAACCTCCAGAAATCAAGAGCGATTGTGCTACGTGAGGAAGACTGGCAGAATCTCATACCAATTTACAAGACAAGAAAGAACAGACAAGAAAGAACCTCCAGCAATCTCGCCATGGTAAAATCGTATGCCCCCCCACCGACACGCCCCCCGGCCTTTGCCTCCACAGATCCTGTGGTTGGCTAATTAAAGGAGGAGGTGTAACTATCAATCTAATCTGGCTTGTTCTCAAATTTACCATAATTTCCACACTTGAGAGGCTGGTGAAATGAAACAGCACTACTACACTTTCCCATTCATCAGCCGGAAGCAGAACAACTCCGAGAACCGGGCGAAAAATAATTAGGATGCGGGATCAGGTGTTGCGCGCGTGCATCTGTGCCTGTACAGGGGCACGCAGGCACATGAGCATTCACGGGAGGCAGCAGCAGTAGCACGGGGGCAGATGAGCACCACCAGTCATTTGACCTCGACAGGTGAATGCTTGCAGATGTACTCACAGCACACTTATTAGAAGAGGCCCAAATGCCCGAGAAAACTGCCGTCAGATTACGCCGGAAACAACAACGGCTTTTTAAACAACTACAGCCGCCAGAACGGTACCGGCGGCAGCACTGCAGGAGCTGCTCAGGAACTGCTGGGGCAACCCCAGCGCACCGGGTGCTCAGCGCGTGGCCCTGACCCCACCGCATGGCATGTCACCCTTGGGCAGGAAGCTTGGCATTTTCTGGAAGCACCGGTGTCATTTCACGGGCTTTGCCGTCGCTTTGCGCTTGTGGGGTAACACTATAGAGTTTTTCAGAAAGTGTTGGAGCAACTTTGGTACCTTTTCCATTCAGGCACACTGGGAGTGAGCTGTGGGGCTGCTGCCAGGGGCTCTGCTCAGCACAGCATGGCTGGAGCTGGCCCAGGACCTCCTTCGAAAGACAGACTGGTCAGACACACAGCTATCCTGAATCATCAAGGATAATCCTATGTTCAAGTTCCTACGTTCCAGTTCAAGTTCAAGTTCCTACGTTCCAATTGGTGCCCGTTACCTCTTGTCCTGGATCATCTTTGATGATCCAGGACAAGAGGTAACGGGTACAAACTGGAACCTAGGAACTTCTATCAAAGCATGAGGAGGAACTTCTTTACTTTGAGGGTGGCAGAGCGCAGGAACAGGCTGCCCAGGGAGGCGGTAGAGCCTCCGACTCCAGAAACATTCAAAACCCGCCTGGAGGTCATCCTGTGCAACCTGCTGTAAGTGACCCTGCTCTGGCAGGGGGTTGGACTGGATGATCTCCAGAGCTCCTTTCCAACCCTAACCAATCTGTGATTCTGTGATCAGAGCTGTTCTTCGAAATCTGTTCCTAGGAAATCGCTGCGAGAAGGAGGATGCACCTGAGGAGCAGGCCTAAGATGGAGGATTGAACAAACAAGTAGCTCTTACCTGAGGAATCGGCTATCCCATGGAACAACTTCTGAGAAAGATTCTGCAACATTACTAGGGGTCCGCCAAAACATACAATTACTTGCCATGTTCCAGTTAAAGCCTAAACTATCGAGTTGGCATTTCTTTTTAAAAGTGTATAAAGAAGCGGTAATGGGCCAAATCCTCAAGCCACTCTAAATCAACACGATTTGCTTGCCTCCGCTGGAACACCCGCTCTCTATTTCAGTTCAGGAGCTAACACACACTATCTTAATATGCATTTAGGTTAATATTTGCACTTTGCAGGGCTAGGTAGATTGCACGGCTGGCACATATCAGACTAAATGTCACTTCCGAAAGCTAAGGGACCGAACCGGAAGCTGCCATTCAGAGGGACTACCTGACAACATGTGGAACGTCTCCGGAAAAGCCTTCCCACCTCAAGCAACTCCTTTTGATTAATCTTTCACATAGACAATACACGTTATATACACCGACACACCCCCCCGGCCTTTGCCTCCACAGATCCTGTGGTTGGCTAATTAAAGGAGGAGGTGTAACTATCAATCTAATCTGGCTTGTTCTCAAATTTACCATAATTTCCACACTTGAGAGGCTGGTGAAATGAAACAGCACTACTACACTTTCCCATTCATCAGCCGGAAGCAGAACAACTCCGAGAACCGGGCGAAAAATAATTAGGATGCGGGATCAGGTGTTGCGCGCGTGCATCTGTGCCTGTACAGGGGCACGCAGGCACATGAGCATTCACGGGAGGCAGCAGCAGTAGCACGGGGGCAGATGAGCACCACCAGTCATTTGACCTCGACAGGTGAATGCTTGCAGATGTACTCACAGCACACTTATTAGAAGAGGCCCAAATGCCCGAGAAAACTGCCGTCAGATTACGCCGGAAACAACAACGGCTTTTTAAACAACTACAGCCGCCAGAACGGTACCGGCGGCAGCACTGCAGGAGCTGCTCAGGAACCGCTGGGGCAACCCCAGCGCACCGGGTGCTCAGCGTTTGGCCCTGACCCCACCGCATGGCATGTCACCCTTGGGCAGGAAGCTTGACATTTTCTGGAAGCACCGGTGTCATTTCACGGGCTTTGCCGTCGCTTTGCGCTTGTGGGGTAACACTATAGAGTTTTTCAGAAAGTGTTGGAGCAACTTTGGTACCTTTTCCATTCAGGCACACTGGGAGTGAGCTGTGGGGCTGCTGCCAGGGGCTCTGCTCAGCACAGCATGGCTGGAGCTGGCCCAGGACCTCCTTCGAAAGACAGACTGGTCAGACACACAGCTATCCTGAATCATCAAGGATAATCCTATGTTCAAGTTCCTACGTTCCAGTTCAAGTTCAAGTTCCTACGTTCCAATTGGTGCCCGTTACCTCTTGTCCTGGATCATCAAAGATGATCCAGGACAAGAGGTAACGGGTACAAACTGGAACCTAGGAACTTCTATCAAAGCATGAGGAGGAACTTCTTTACTTTGAGGGTGGCAGAGCGCTGGAACAGGCTGCCCAGGGAGGCGGTAGAGCCTCCGACTCCAGAAACATTCAAAACCCGCCTGGAGGTCATCCTGTGCAACCTGCTGTAAGTGACCCTGCTCTGGCAGGGGGTTGGACTGGATGATCTCCAGAGCTCCTTTCCAACCCTAACCAATCTGTGATTCTGTGATCAGAGCTGTTCTTCGAAATCTGTTCCTAGGAAATCGCTGCGAGAAGGAGGATGCACCTGAGGAGCAGGCCTAAGATGGAGGATTGAACAAACAAGTAGCTCTTACCTGAGGAATCGGCTATCCCATGGAACAACTTCTGAGAAAGATTCTGCAACATTACTAGGGGTCCGCCAAAACATACAATTACTTGCCATGTTCCAGTTAAAGCCTAAACTATCGAGTTGGCATTTCTTTTTAAAAGTGTATAAAGAAGCGGTAATGGGCCAAATCCTCAAGCCACTCTAAATCAACACGATTTGCTTGCCTCCGCTGGAACACCCGCTCTCTATTTCAGTTCAGGAGCTAACACACACTATCTTAATATGCATTTAGGTTAATATTTGCACTTTGCAGGGCTAGGTAGATTGCACGGCTGGCACATATCAGACTAAATGTCACTTCCGAAAGCTAAGGGACCGAACCGGAAGCTGCCATTCAGAGGGACTACCTGACAACATGTGGAACGTCTCCGGAAAAGCCTTCCCACCTCAAGCAACTCCTTTTGATTAATCTTTCACATAGACAATACACGTTATATACACCGACACACCCCCCCGGCCTTTGCCTCCACAGATCCTGTGGTTGGCTAATTAAAGGAGGAGGTGTAACTATCAATCTAATCTGGCTTGTTCTCAAATTTACCATAATTTCCACACTTGAGAGGCTGGTGAAATGAAACAGCACTACTACACTTTCCCATTCATCAGCCGGAAGCAGAACAACTCCGAGAACCGGGCGAAAAATAATTAGGATGCGGGATCAGGTGTTGCGCGCGCGCATCTGTGCCTGTACAGGGGCACGCAGGCACATGAGCATTCACGGGAGGCAGCAGCAGTAGCACGGGGGCAGATGAGCACCACCAGTCATTTGACCTCGACAGGTGAATGCTTGCAGATGTACTCACAGCACACTTATTAGAAGAGGCCCAAATGCCCGAGAAAACTGCCGTCAGATTACGCCGGAAACAACAACGGCTTTTTAAACAACTACAGCCGCCAGAACGGTACCGGCGGCAGCACTGCAGGAGCTGCTCAGGAACCGCTGGGGCAACCCCAGCGCACCGGGTGCTCAGCGTTTGGCCCTGACCCCACCGCATGGCATGTCACCCTTGGGCAGGAAGCTTGGCATTTTCTGGAAGCACCGGTGTCATTTCACGGGCTTTGCCGTCGCTTTGCGCTTGTGGGGTAACACTATAGAGTTTTTCAGAAAGTGTTGGAGCAACTTTGGTACCTTTTCCATTCAGGCACACTGGGAGTGAGCTGTGGGGCTGCTGCCAGGGGCTCTGCTCAGCACAGCATGGCTGGAGCTGGCCCAGGACCTCCTTCGAAAGACAGACTGGTCAGACACACAGCTATCCTGAATCATCAAGGATAATCCTATGTTCAAGTTCCTACGTTCCAGTTCAAGTTCAAGTTCCTACGTTCCAATTGGTGCCCGTTACCTCTTGTCCTGGATCATCAAAGATGATCCAGGACAAGAGGTAACGGGTACAAACTGGAACCTAGGAACTTCTATCAAAGCATGAGGAGGAACTTCTTTACTTTGAGGGTGGCAGAGCGCTGGAACAGGCTGCCCAGGGAGGCGGTAGAGCCTCCGACTCCAGAAACATTCAAAACCCGCCTGGAGGTCATCCTGTGCAACCTGCTGTAAGTGACCCTGCTCTGTCAGGGGGGTTGGACTGGATGATCTCCAGAGCTCCTTTCCAAACCTAACCAATCTGTGATTCTGTGATCAGAGCTGTTCTTCGAAATCTGTTCCTAGGAAATCGCTGCGAGAAGGAGGATGCACCTGAGGAGCAGGCCTAAGATGGAGGATTGAACAAACAAGTAGCTCTTACCTGAGGAATCGGCTATCCCATGGAACAACTTCTGAGAAAGATTCTGCAACATTACTAGGGGTCCGCCAAAACATACAATTACTTGCCATGTTCCATGTAAAGCCTAAACTATCGAGTTGGCATTTCTTTTTAAAAGTGTATAAAGAAGCGGTAATGGGCCAAATCCTCAAGCCACTCTAAATCAACACGATTTGCTTGCCTCCGCTGGAACACCCGCTCTCTATTTCAGTTCAGGAGCTAACACACAGTATCTTAATATGCATTTAGGTTAATATTTGCACTTTGCAGGGCTAGGTAGATTGCACGGCTGGCACATATCAGACTAAATGTCACTTCCGAAAGCTAAGGGACCGAACCGGAAGCTGCCATTCAGAGGGACTACCTGACAACATGTGGAACCTCTCCGGAAAAGCCTTCCCACCTCAAGCAACTCCTTTTGATTAATCTTTCACATAGACAATACACGTTATATACACCGACACACCCCCCCGGCCTTTGCCTCCACAGATCCTGTGGTTGGCTAATTAAAGGAGGAGGTGTAACTATCAATCTAATCTGGCTTGTTCTCAAATTTACCATAATTTCCACACTTGAGAGGCTGGTGAAATGAAACAGCACTACTACACTTTCCCATTCATCAGCCGGAAGCAGAACAACTCCGAGAACCGGGCGAAAAATAATTAGGATGCGGGATCAGGTGTTGCGCGCGTGCATCTGTGCCTGTACAGGGGCACGCAGGCACATGAGCATTCACGGGAGGCAGCAGCAGTAGCACGGGGGGAGATGAGCACCACCAGTCATTTGACCTCGACAGGTGAATGCTTGCAGATGTACTCACAGCACACTTATTAGAAGAGGCCCAAATGCCCGAGAAAACTGCCGTCAGATTACGCCGGAAACAACAACGGCTTTTTAAACAACTACAGCCGCCAGAACGGTACCGGCGGCAGCACTGCAGGAGCTGCTCAGGAACCGCTGGGGCAACCCCAGCGCACCGGGTGCTCAGCGCGTGGCCCTGACCCCACCGCATGGCATGTCACCCTTGGGCAGGAAGCTTGACATTTTCTGGAAGCACCGGTGTCATTTCACGGGCTTTGCCGTCGCTTTGCGCTTGTGGGGTAACACTATAGAGTTTTTCAGAAAGTGTTGGAGCAACTTTGGTACCTTTTCCATTCAGGCACACTGGGAGTGAGCTGTGGGGCTGCTGCCAGGGGCTCTGCTCAGCACAGCATGGCTGGAGCTGGTCCAGGACCTCCTTCGAAAGACAGACTGGTCAGACACACAGCTATCCTGAATCATCAAGGATAATCCTATGTTCAAGTTCCTACCTTCCAGTTCAAGTTCAAGTTCCTACGTTCCAATTGGTGCCCGTTACCTCTTGTCCTGGATCATCAAAGATGATCCAGGACAAGAGGTAACGGGTACAAACTGGAACCTAGGAACTTCTATCAAAGCATGAGGAGGAACTTCTTTACTTTGAGGGTGGCAGAGCGCTGGAACAGGCTGCCCAGGGAGGCGGTAGAGTCTCCGACCCCAGAAACATTCAAAACCCGCCTGGAGGTCATCCTGTGCAACCTGCTGTAGGTGACCCTGCTCTGGCAGGGGGGTTGGACTGGATGATCTCCAGAGCTCCTTTCCAACCTTAACCAATCTGTGATTCTGTGACCAGAGCTGTTCTTTGAATTCTGTTCCTAGGAAATCGCTGCGAGAAGGAGGATGCACCTGAGGAGCAGGCCTAAGATGGAGGATTGAACAAACAAGTAGCTCTTACCTGAGGAATCGGCTATCCCATGGAACAACTTCTGAGAAAGATTCTGCAACATTACTAGGGGTCCGCCAAAACATACAATTACTTGCCATGTTCCATGTAAAGCCTAAACTATCGAGTTGGCATTTCTTTTTAAAAGTGTATAAAGAAGCGGTAATGGGCCAAATCCTCAAGCCACTGTAAATCAACACGATTTGCTTGCCTCCGCTGGAACACCCGCTCTCTATTGCAGTTCAGGAGCTAACACACAGTATCTTAATATGCATTTAGGTTAATATTTGCACTTTGCAGGGCTAGGTAGATTGCACAGCTGGCACATATCAGACTAAATGTCACTTCCGAAAGCTAAGGGACCGAACCGGAAGCTGCCATTCAGAGGGACTACCTGACAACATGTGGAACCTCTCCGGAAAAGCCTTCCCACCTCAAGCAACTCCTTTTGATTAATCTTTCACATAGACAATACACGTTATATACACCGACACACCCCCCCGGCCTTTGCCTCCACAGATCCTGTGGTTGGCTAATTAAAGGAGGAGGTGTAACTATCAATCTAATCTGGCTTGTTCTCAAATTTACCATAATTTCCACACTTGAGAGGCTGGTGAAATGAAACAGCACTACTACACTTTCCCATTCATCAGCCGGAAGCAGAACAACTCCGAGAACCGGGCGAAAAATAATTAGGATGCGGGATCAGGTGTTGCGCGCGTGCATCTGTGCCTGTACAGGGGCACGCAGGCACATGAGCATTCACGGGAGGCAGCAGCAGTAGCACGGGGGCAGATGAGCACCACCAGTCATTTGACCTCGACAGGTGAATGCTTGCAGATGTACTCACAGCACACTTATTAGAAGAGGCCCAAATGCCCGAGAAAACTGCCGTCAGATTACGCCGGAAACAACAACGGCTTTTTAAACAACTACAGCCGCCAGAACGGTACCGGCGGCAGCACTGCAGGAGCTGCTCAGGAACCGCTGGGGCAACCCTAGCGCACCGGGTGCTCAGCGCGTGGCCCTGACCCCACCGCATGGCATGTCACCCTTGGGCAGGAAGCTTGACATTTTCTGGAAGCACCGGTGTCATTTCACGGGCTTTGCCGTCGCTTTGCGCTTGTGGGGTAACACTATAGAGTTTTTCAGAAAGTGTTGGAGCAACTTTGGTACCTTTTCCATTCAGGCACACTGGGAGTGAGCTGTGGGGCTGCTGCCAGGGGCTCTGCTCAGCACAGCATAGCTGGAGCTGACCCAGGACCTCCTTCGAAAGACAGACTGGTCAGACACACAGCTATCCTGAATCATCAAGGATAATCCTATGTTCAAGTTCAAGTTCCTACCTTCCAGTTCAAGTTCAAGTTCCTACGTTCCAATTGGTGCCCGTTACCTCTTGTCCTGGATCATCAAAGATGATCCAGGACAAGAGGTAACGGGTACAAACTGGAACCTAGGAACTTCTATCAAAGCATGAGGAGGAACTTCTTTACTTTGAGGGTGGCAGAGCGCTGGAACAGGCTGCCCAGGGAGGCGGTAGAGTCTCCGACCCCAGAGACATTCAAAACCCGCCTGGAGGTCATCCTGTGCAACCTGCTGTAGGTGACCCTGCTCTGGCAGGGGGGTTGGACTGGATGATCTCCAGAGCTCCTTTCCAACCCTAACCAATCTGTGATTCTGTGATCAGAGCTGTTCTTCGAAATCTGTTCCTAGGAAATCGCTGCGAGAAGGAGGATGCACCTGAGGAGCAGGCCTAAGATGGAGGATTGAACAAACAAGTAGCTCTTACCTGAGGAATCGGCTATCCCATGGAACAACTTCTGAGAAAGATTCTGCAACATTACTAGGGGTCCGCCAAAACACAGAATTACTTGCCATGTTCCAGTTAAAGCCTAAACTATCGAGTTGGCATTTCTTTTTAAAAGTGTATAAAGAAGCGGTAATGGGCCAAATCCTCAAGCCACTGTAAATCAACACGATTTGCTTGCCTCCGCTGGAACACCCGCTCTCTATTTCAGTTCAGGAGCTAACACACAGTATCTTAATATGCATTTAGGTTAATATTTGCACTTTGCAGGGCTAGGCAGATTGCACGGCTGGCACATATCAGACTAAATGTCACTTCCGAAAGCTAAGGGACCGAACCGGAAGCTGCCATTCAGAGGGACTACCTGACAACATGTGGAACCTCTCCGGAAAAGCCTTCCCACCTCAAGCAACTCCTTTTGATTAATCTTTCACATAGACAATACACGTTATATACACCGACACACCCCCCCGGCCTTTGCCTCCACAGATCCTGTGGTTGGCTAATTAAAGGAGGAGGTGTAACTATCAATCTAATCTGGCTTGTTCTCAAATTTACCATAATTTCCACACTTGAGAGGCTGGTGAAATGAAACAGCACTACTACACTTTCCCATTCATCAGCCGGAAGCAGAACAACTCAGAGAACCGGGCGAAAAATAATTAGGATGCGGGATCAGGTGTTGCGCGCATGCATCTGTGCCTGTACAGGGGCACGCAGGCACATGAGCATTCACGGGAGGCAGCAGCAGCAGTAGCACGGGGGCAGATGAGCACCACCAGTCATTTGACCTCGACAGGTGAATGCTTGCAGATGTACTCACAGCACACTTATTAGAAGAGGCCCAAATGCCCGAGAAAACTGCCGTCAGATTACGCCGGAAACAACAACGGCTTTTTAAACAACTACAGCCGCCAGAACGGTACCGGCGGCAGCACTGCAGGAGCTGCTCAGGAACCGCTGGGGCAACCCCAGCGCACCGGGTGCTCAGCGCGTGGGCCTGACCCCACCGCATGGCATGTCACCCTTGGGCAGGAAGCTTGACATTTTCTGGAAGCACCGGTGTCATTTCACGGGCTTTGCCGTCGCTTTGCGCTTGTGGGGTAACACTATAGAGTTTTTCAGAAAGTGTTGGAGCAACTTTGGTACCTTTTCCATTTAAGCACACTGGGAGTGACCTGTGCGGCTGCTGCCAGGGGCTCTGCTCAGCACAGCATGGCTGGAGCTGGTCCAGGACCTCCTTCGAAAGACAGACTGGTCAGACACACAGCTATCCTGAATCATCAAGGATAATCCTATGTTCAAGTTCCTACCTTCCAGTTCAAGTTCAAGTTCCTACGTTCCAATTGGTGCCCGTTACCTCTTGTCCTGGATCATCAAAGATGATCCAGGACAAGAGGTAACGGGTACAAACTGGAACCTAGGAACTTCTATCAAAGCATGAGGAGGAACTTCTTTACTTTGAGGGTGGCAGAGCGCTGGAACAGGCTGCCCAGGGAGGCGGTAGAGTCTCCCACCCCAGAAACATTCAAAACCCGCCTGGAGGTCATCCTGTGCAACCTGCTGTAGGTGACCCTGCTCTGGCAGGGGGGTTGGACTGGATGATCTCCAGAGCTCCTTTCCAACCTTAACCAATCTGTGATTCTGTGACCAGAGCTGTTCTTTGAATTCTGTTCCTAGGAAATCGCTGCGAGAAGGAGGATGCACCTGAGGAGCAGGCCTAAGATGGAGGATTGAACAAACAAGTAGCTCTTACCTGAGGAATCGGCTATCCCATGGAACAACTTCTGAGAAAGATTCTGCAACATTACTAGGGGTCCGCCAAAACATACAATTACTTGCCATGTTCCATGTAAAGCCTAAACTATCGAGTTGGCATTTCTTTTTAAAAGTGTATAAAGAAGCGGTAATGGGCCAAATCCTCAAGCCACTCTAAATCAACACGATTTGCTTGCCTCCGCTGGAACACCCGCTCTCTATTGCAGTTCAGGAGCTAACACACAGTATCTTAATATGCATTTAGGTTAATATTTGCACTTTGCAGGGCTAGGTAGATTGCACGGCTGGCACATATCAGACTAAATGTCACTTCCGAAAGCTAAGGGACCGAACCGGAAGCTGCCATTCAGAGGGACTACCTGACAACATGTGGAACCTCTCCGGAAAAGCCTTCCCACCTCAAGCAACTCCTTTTGATTAATCTTTCACATAGACAATACACGTTATATACACCGACACACCCCCCCGGCCTTTGCCTCCACAGATCCTGTGGTTGGCTAATTAAAGGAGGAGGTGTAACTATCAATCTAATCTCGCTTGTTCTCAAATTTACCATAATTTCCACACTTGAGAGGCTGGTGAAATGAAACAGCACTACTACACTTTCCCATTCATCAGCCGGAAGCAGAACAACTCCGAGAACCGGGCGAAAAATAATTAGGATGCGGGATCAGGTGTTGCGCGCGTGCATCTGTGCCTGTACAGGGGCACGCAGGCACATGAGCATTCACGGGAGGCAGCAGCAGTAGCACGGGGGCAGATGAGCACCACCAGTCATTTGACCTCGACAGGTGAATGCTTGCAGATGTACTCACAGCACACTTATTAGAAGAGGCCCAAATGCCCGAGAAAACTGCCGTCAGATTACGCCGGAAACAACAACGGCTTTTTAAACAACTACAGCCGCCAGAACGGTACCGGCGGCAGCACTGCAGGAGCTGCTCAGGAACCGCTGGGGCAACCCTAGCGCACCGGGTGCTCAGCGCGTGGCCCTGACCCCACCGCATGGCATGTCACCCTTGGGCAGGAAGCTTGACATTTTCTGGAAGCACCGGTGTCATTTCACGGGCTTTGCCGTCGCTTTGCGCTTGTGGGGTAACACTATAGAGTTTTTCAGAAAGTGTTGGAGCAACTTTGGTACCTTTTCCATTCAGGCACACTGGGAGTGAGCTGTGGGGCTGCTGCCAGGGGCTCTGCTCAGCACAGCATAGCTGGAGCTGACCCAGGACCTCCTTCGAAAGACAGACTGGTCAGACACACAGCTATCCTGAATCATCAAGGATAATCCTATGTTCAAGTTCAAGTTCCTACCTTCCAGTTCAAGTTCAAGTTCCTACGTTCCAATTGGTGCCCGTTACCTCTTGTCCTGGATCATCAAAGATGATCCAGGACAAGAGGTAACGGGTACAAACTGGAACCTAGGAACTTCTATCAAAGCATGAGGAGGAACTTCTTTACTTTGAGGGTGGCAGAGCGCTGGAACAGGCTGCCCAGGGAGGCGGTAGAGTCTCCGACCCCAGAGACATTCAAAACCCGCCTGGAGGTCATCCTGTGCAACCTGCTGTAGGTGACCCTGCTCTGGCAGGGGGGTTGGACTGGATGATCTCCAGAGCTCCTTTCCAACCCTAACCAATCTGTGATTCTGTGATCAGAGCTGTTCTTCGAAATCTGTTCCTAGGAAATCGCTGCGAGAAGGAGGATGCACCTGAGGAGCAGGCCTAAGATGGAGGATTGAACAAACAAGTAGCTCTTACCTGAGGAATCGGCTATCCCATGGAACAACTTCTGAGAAAGATTCTGCAACATTACTAGGGGTCCGCCAAAACACAGAATTACTTGCCATGTTCCAGTTAAAGCCTAAACTATCGAGTTGGCATTTCTTTTTAAAAGTGTATAAAGAAGCGGTAATGGGCCAAATCCTCAAGCCACTGTAAATCAACACGATTTGCTTGCCTCCGCTGGAACACCCGCTCTCTATTTCAGTTCAGGAGCTAACACACAGTATCTTAATATGCATTTAGGTTAATATTTGCACTTTGCAGGGCTAGGCAGATTGCACGGCTGGCACATATCAGACTAAATGTCACTTCCGAAAGCTAAGGGACCGAACCGGAAGCTGCCATTCAGAGGGACTACCTGACAACATGTGGAACCTCTCCGGAAAAGCCTTCCCACCTCAAGCAACTCCTTTTGATTAATCTTTCACATAGACAATACACGTTATATACACCGACACACCCCCCCGGCCTTTGCCTCCACAGATCCTGTGGTTGGCTAATTAAAGGAGGAGGTGTAACTATCAATCTAATCTGGCTTGTTCTCAAATTTACCATAATTTCCACACTTGAGAGGCTGGTGAAATGAAACAGCACTACTACACTTTCCCATTCATCAGCCGGAAGCAGAACAACTCAGAGAACCGGGCGAAAAATAATTAGGATGCGGGATCAGGTGTTGCGCGCATGCATCTGTGCCTGTACAGGGGCACGCAGGCACATGAGCATTCACGGGAGGCAGCAGCAGCAGTAGCACGGGGGCAGATGAGCACCACCAGTCATTTGACCTCGACAGGTGAATGCTTGCAGATGTACTCACAGCACACTTATTAGAAGAGGCCCAAATGCCCGAGAAAACTGCCGTCAGATTACGCCGGAAACAACAACGGCTTTTTAAACAACTACAGCCGCCAGAACGGTACCGGCGGCAGCACTGCAGGAGCTGCTCAGGAACCGCTGGGGCAACCCCAGCGCACCGGGTGCTCAGCGCGTGGGCCTGACCCCACCGCATGGCATGTCACCCTTGGGCAGGAAGCTTGACATTTTCTGGAAGCACCGGTGTCATTTCACGGGCTTTGCCGTCGCTTTGCGCTTGTGGGGTAACACTATAGAGTTTTTCAGAAAGTGTTGGAGCAACTTTGGTACCTTTTCCATTTAAGCACACTGGGAGTGACCTGTGCGGCTGCTGCCAGGGGCTCTGCTCAGCACAGCATGGCTGGAGCTGGTCCAGGACCTCCTTCGAAAGACAGACTGGTCAGACACACAGCTATCCTGAATCATCAAGGATAATCCTATGTTCAAGTTCCTACCTTCCAGTTCAAGTTCAAGTTCCTACGTTCCAATTGGTGCCCGTTACCTCTTGTCCTGGATCATCAAAGATGATCCAGGACAAGAGGTAACGGGTACAAACTGGAACCTAGGAACTTCTATCAAAGCATGAGGAGGAACTTCTTTACTTTGAGGGTGGCAGAGCGCTGGAACAGGCTGCCCAGGGAGGCGGTAGAGTCTCCCACCCCAGAAACATTCAAAACCCGCCTGGAGGTCATCCTGTGCAACCTGCTGTAGGTGACCCTGCTCTGGCAGGGGGGTTGGACTGGATGATCTCCAGAGCTCCTTTCCAACCTTAACCAATCTGTGATTCTGTGACCAGAGCTGTTCTTTGAATTCTGTTCCTAGGAAATCGCTGCGAGAAGGAGGATGCACCTGAGGAGCAGGCCTAAGATGGAGGATTGAACAAACAAGTAGCTCTTACCTGAGGAATCGGCTATCCCATGGAACAACTTCTGAGAAAGATTCTGCAACATTACTAGGGGTCCGCCAAAACATACAATTACTTGCCATGTTCCATGTAAAGCCTAAACTATCGAGTTGGCATTTCTTTTTAAAAGTGTATAAAGAAGCGGTAATGGGCCAAATCCTCAAGCCACTCTAAATCAACACGATTTGCTTGCCTCCGCTGGAACACCCGCTCTCTATTGCAGTTCAGGAGCTAACACACAGTATCTTAATATGCATTTAGGTTAATATTTGCACTTTGCAGGGCTAGGTAGATTGCACGGCTGGCACATATCAGACTAAATGTCACTTCCGAAAGCTAAGGGACCGAACCGGAAGCTGCCATTCAGAGGGACTACCTGACAACATGTGGAACCTCTCCGGAAAAGCCTTCCCACCTCAAGCAACTCCTTTTGATTAATCTTTCACATAGACAATACACGTTATATACACCGACACACCCCCCCGGCCTTTGCCTCCACAGATCCTGTGGTTGGCTAATTAAAGGAGGAGGTGTAACTATCAATCTAATCTCGCTTGTTCTCAAATTTACCATAATTTCCACACTTGAGAGGCTGGTGAAATGAAACAGCACTACTACACTTTCCCATTCATCAGCCGGAAGCAGAACAACTCAGAGAACCGGGCGAAAAATAATTAGGATGCGGGATCAGGTGTTGCGCGCGTGCATCTGTGCCTGTACAGGGGCACGCAGGCACATGAGCATTCACGGGAGGCAGCAGCAGTAGCACGGGGGCAGATGAGCACCACCAGTCATTTGACCTCAACAGGTGAATGCTTGCAGATGTACTCACAGCACACTTATTAGAAGAGGCCCAAATGCCCGAGAAAACTGCCGTCAGATTACGCCGGAAACAACAACGGCTTTTTAAACAACTACAGCCGCCAGAACGGTACCGGCGGCAGCACTGCAGGAGCTGCTCAGGAACCGCTGGGGCAACCCCAGCGCACCGGGTGCTCAGCGCGTGGGCCTGACCCCACCGCATGGCATGTCACCCTTGGGCAGGAAGCTTGACATTTTCTGGAAGCACCGGTGTCATTTCACGGGCTTTGCCGTCGCTTTGCGCTTGTGGGGTAACACTATAGAGTTTTTCAGAAAGTGTTGGAGCAACTTTGGTACCTTTTCCATTCAGGCACACTGGGAGTGAGCTGTGGGGCTGCTGCCAGGGGCTCTGCTCAGCACAGCATAGCTGGAGCTGACCCAGGACCTCCTTCGAAAGACAGACTGGTCAGACACACAGCTATCCTGAATCATCAAGGATAATCCTATGTTCAAGTTCAAGTTCCTACCTTCCAGTTCAAGTTCAAGTTCCTACGTTCCAATTGGTGCCCGTTACCTCTTGTCCTGGATCATCAAAGATGATCCAGGACAAGAGGTAACGGGTACAAACTGGAACCTAGGAACTTCTATCAAAGCATGAGGAGGAACTTCTTTACTTTGAGGGTGGCAGAGCGCTGGAACAGGCTGCCCAGGGAGGCAGTAGAGTCTCCCACCCCAGAAACATTCAAAATCCGCCTGGAGGTCATCCTGTGCAACCTGCTGTAGGTGACCCTGCTCTGGCAGGGGGGTTGGACTGGATGATCTCCAGAGCTCCTTTCCAACCCTAACCAATCTGTGATTCTGTGATCAGAGCTGTTCTTCGAAATCTGTTCCTAGGAAATCGCTGCGAGAAGGAGGATGCACCTGAGGAGCAGGCCTAAGATGGAGGATTGAACAAACAAGTAGCTCTTACCTGAGGAATCGGCTATCCCATGGAACAACTTCTGAGAAAGATTCTGCAACATTACTAGGGGTCCGCCAAAACACAGAATTACTTGTCATGTTCCAGTTAAAGCCTAAACTATCGAGTTGGCATTTCTTTTTAAAAGTGTATAAAGAAGCGGTAATGGGCCAAATCCTCAAGCCACTGTAAATCAACACGATTTGCTTGCCTCCGCTGGAACACCCGCTCTCTATTTCAGTTCAGGAGCTAACACACAGTATCTTAATATGCATTTAGGTTAATATTTGCACTTTGCAGGGCTAGGCAGATTGCACGGCTGGCACATATCAGACTAAATGTCACTTCCGAAAGCTAAGGGACCGAACCGGAAGCTGCCATTCAGAGGGACTACCTGACAACATGTGGAACCTCTCCGGAAAAGCCTTCCCACCTCAAGCAACTCCTTTTGATTAATCTTTCACATAGACAATACACGTTATATACACCGACACACCCCCCCGGCCTTTGCCTCCACAGATCCTGTGGTTGGCTAATTAAAGGAGGAGGTGTAACTATCAATCTAATCTGGCTTGTTCTCAAATTTACCATAATTTCCACACTTGAGAGGCTGGTGAAATGAAACAGCACTACTACACTTTCCCATTCATCAGCCGGAAGCAGAACAACTCCGAGAACCGGGCGAAAAATAATTAGGATGCGGGATCAGGTGTTGCGCGCGTGCATCTGTGCCTGTACAGGGGCACGCAGGCACATGAGCATTCACGGGAGGCAGCAGCAGCAGTAGCACGGGGGCAGATGAGCACCACCAGTCATTTGACCTCGACAGGTGAATGCTTGCAGATGTACTCACAGCACACTTATTAGAAGAGGCCCAAATGCCCGAGAAAACTGCCGTCAGATTACGCCGGAAACAACAACGGCTTTTTAAACAACTACAGCCGCCAGAACGGTACCGGCGGCAGCACTGCAGGAGCTGCTCAGGAACCGCTGGGGCAACCCCAGCGCACCGGGTGCTCAGCGCGTGGGCCTGACCCCACCGCATGGCATGTCACCCTTGGGCAGGAAGCTTGACATTTTCTGGAAGCACCGGTGTCATTTCACGGGCTTTGCCGTCGCTTTGCGCTTGTGGGGTAACACTATAGAGTTTTTCAGAAAGTGTTGGAGCAACTTTGGTACCTTTTCCATTTAAGCACACTGGGAGTGACCTGTGCGGCTGCTGCCAGGGGCTCTGCTCAGCACAGCATAGCTGGAGCTGGTCCAGGACCTCCTTCGAAAGACAGACTGGTCAGACACACAGCTATCCTGAATCATCAAGGATAATCCTATGTTCAAGTTCCTACGTTCCAGTTCAAGTTCAAGTTCCTACGTTCCAATTGGTGCCCGTTACCTCTTGTCCTGGATCATCAAAGATGATCCAGGACAAGAGGTAACGGGTACAAACTGGAACCTAGGAACTTCTATCAAAGCATGAGGAGGAACTTCTTTACTTTGAGGGTGGCAGAGCGCTGGAACAGGCTGCCCAGGGAGGCGGTAGAGTCTCCCACCCCAGAAACATTCAAAACCCGCCTGGAGGTCATCCTGTGCAACCTGCTGTAGGTGACCCTGCTCTGGCAGGGGGGTTGGACTGGATGATCTCCAGAGCTCCTTTCCAACCTTAACCAATCTGTGATTCTGTGACCAGAGCTGTTCTTTGAATTCTGTTCCTAGGAAATCGCTGCGAGAAGGAGGATGCACCTGAGGAGCAGGCCTAAGATGGAGGATTGAACAAACAAGTAGCTCTTACCTGAGGAATCGGCTATCCCATGGAACAACTTCTGAGAAAGATTCTGCAACATTACTAGGGGTCCGCCAAAACATACAATTACTTGCCATGTTCCATGTAAAGCCTAAACTATCGAGTTGGCATTTCTTTTTAAAAGTGTATAAAGAAGCGGTAATGGGCCAAATCCTCAAGCCACTCTAAATCAACACGATTTGCTTGCCTCCGCTGGAACACCCGCTCTCTATTGCAGTTCAGGAGCTAACACACAGTATCTTAATATGCATTTAGGTTAATATTTGCACTTTGCAGGGCTAGGTAGATTGCACGGCTGGCACATATCAGACTAAATGTCACTTCCGAAAGCTAAGGGACCGAACCGGAAGCTGCCATTCAGAGGGACTACCTGACAACATGTGGAACCTCTCCGGAAAAGCCTTCCCACCTCAAGCAACTCCTTTTGATTAATCTTTCACATAGACAATACACGTTATATACACCGACACACCCCCCCGGCCTTTGCCTCCACAGATCCTGTGGTTGGCTAATTAAAGGAGGAGGTGTAACTATCAATCTAATCTCGCTTGTTCTCAAATTTACCATAATTTCCACACTTGAGAGGCTGGTGAAATGAAACAGCACTACTACACTTTCCCATTCATCAGCCGGAAGCAGAACAACTCAGAGAACCGGGCGAAAAATAATTAGGATGCGGGATCAGGTGTTGCGCGCGTGCATCTGTGCCTGTACAGGGGCACGCAGGCACATGAGCATTCACGGGAGGCAGCAGCAGTAGCACGGGGGGAGATGAGCACCACCAGTCATTTGACCTCGACAGGTGAATGCTTGCAGATGTACTCACAGCACACTTATTAGAAGAGGCCCAAATGCCCGAGAAAACTGCCGTCAGATTACGCCGGAAACAACAACGGCTTTTTAAACAACTACAGCCGCCAGAACGGTACCGGCGGCAGCACTGCAGGAGCTGCTCAGGAACCGCTGGGGCAACCCCAGCGCACCGGGTGCTCAGCGCGTGGCCCTGACCCCACCGCATGGCATGTCACCCTTGGGCAGGAAGCTTGACATTTTCTGGAAGCACCGGTGTCATTTCACGGGCTTTGCCGTCGCTTTGCGCTTGTGGGGTAACACTATAGAGTTTTTCAGAAAGTGTTGGAGCAACTTTGGTACCTTTTCCATTCAGGCACACTGGGAGTGAGGTGTGGGGCTGCTGCCAGGGGCTCTGCTCAGCACAGCATAGCTGGAGCTGACCCAGGACCTCCTTCGAAAGACAGACTGGTCAGACACACAGCTATCCTGAATCATCAAGGATAATCCTATGTTCAAGTTCAAGTTCCTACCTTCCAGTTCAAGTTCAAGTTCCTACGTTCCAATTGGTGCCCGTTACCTCTTGTCCTGGATCATCAAAGATGATCCAGGACAAGAGGTAACGGGTACAAACTGGAACCTAGGAACTTCTATCAAAGCATGAGGAGGAACTTCTTTACTTTGAGGGTGGCAGAGCGCTGGAACAGGCTGCCCAGGGAGGCGGTAGAGTCTCCCACCCCAGAAACATTCAAAATCCGCCTGGAGGTCATCCTGTGCAACCTGCTGTAGGTGACCCTGCTCTGGCAGGGGGGTTGGACTGGATGATCTCCAGAGCTCCTTTCCAACCCTAACCAATCTGTGATTCTGTGATCAGAGCTGTTCTTCGAAATCTGTTCCTAGGAAATCGCTGCGAGAAGGAGGATGCACCTGAGGAGCAGGCCTAAGATGGAGGATTGAACAAACAAGTAGCTCTTACCTGAGGAATCGGCTATCCCATGGAACAACTTCTGAGAAAGATTCTGCAACATTACTAGGGGTCCGCCAAAACACAGAATTACTTGCCATGTTCCAGTTAAAGCCTAAACTATCGAGTTGGCATTTCTTTTTAAAAGTGTATAAAGAAGCGGTAATGGGCCAAATCCTCAAGCCACTGTAAATCAACACGATTTGCTTGCCTCCGCTGGAACACCTGCTCTCTATTTCAGTTCAGGAGCTAACACACAGTATCTTAATATGCATTTAGGTTAATATTTGCACTTTGCAGGGCTAGGTAGATTGCACGGCTGGCACATATCAGACTAAATGTCACTTCCGAAAGCTAAGGGACCGAACCGGAAGCTGCCATTCAGAGGGACTACCTGACAACATGTGGAACCTCTCCGGAAAAGCCTTCCCACCTCAAGCAACTCCTTTTGATTAATCTTTCACATAGACAATACACGTTATATACACCGACACACCCCCCCGGCCTTTGCCTCCACAGATCCTGTGGTTGGCTAATTAAAGGAGGAGGTGTAACTATCAATCTAATCTGGCTTGTTCTCAAATTTACCATAATTTCCACACTTGAGAGGCTGGTGAAATGAAACAGCACTACTACACTTTCCCATTCATCAGCCGGAAGCAGAACAACTCCGAGAACCGGGCGAAAAATAATTAGGATGCGGGATCAGGTGTTGCGCGCGTGCATCTGTGCCTGTACAGGGGCACGCAGGCACATGAGCATTCACGGGAGGCAGCAGCAGTAGCACGGGGGCAGATGAGCACCACCAGTCATTTGACCTCGACAGGTGAATGCTTGCAGATGTACTCACAGCACACTTATTAGAAGAGGCCCAAATGCCCGAGAAAACTGCCGTCAGATTACGCCGGAAACAACAACGGCTTTTTAAACAACTACAGCCGCCAGAACGGTACCGGCGGCAGCACTGCAGGAGCTGCTCAGGAACCGCTGGGGCAACCCCAGCGCACCGGGTGCTCAGCGCGTGGCCCTGACCCCACCGCATGGCATGTCACCCTTGGGCAGGAAGCTTGACATTTTCTGGAAGCACCGGTGTCATTTCACGGGCTTTGCCGTCGCTTTGCGCTTGTGGGGTAACACTATAGAGTTTTTCAGAAAGTGTTGGAGCAACTTTGGTACCTTTTCCATTCAGGCACACTGGGAGTGAGCTGTGGGGCTGCTGCCAGGGGCTCTGCTCAGCACAGCATGGCTGGAGCTGGTCCAGGACCTCCTTCGAAAGACAGACTGGTCAGACACACAGCTATCCTGAATCATCAAGGATAATCCTATGTTCAAGTTCCTACCTTCCAGTTCAAGTTCAAGTTCCTACGTTCCAATTGGTGCCCGTTACCTCTTGTCCTGGATCATAAAAGATGATCCAGGACAAGAGGTAACGGGTAGAAACTGGAACGTAGGAACTTCTATCAAAGCATGAGGAGGGACTTCTTTACTTTGAGGGTGGCAGAGCGCTGGAACAGGCTGCCCAGGGAGGCGGTAGAGTCTCCGACCCCAGAGACATTCAAAACCCGCCTGGAGGTCATCCTGTGCAACCTGCTGTAGGTGACCCTGCTCTGGCAGGGGGGTTGGACTGGATGATCTCCAGAGGTCCTTTCCAACCCTAACCAATCTGTGATTCTGTGATCAGAGCTGTTCTTCGAAATCTGTTCCTAAGAAATCGCTGCGAGAAGGAGGATGCACCTGAGGAGCAGGCCTAAGACGGAGGATTGAACAAACAAGTAGCTCTTACCTGAGGAATCGGCTATCCCACGGAACAACTTCTGAGAAAGATTCTGCAACATTACTAGGGGTCCGCCAAAACATACAATTACTTGCCATGTTCCAGTTAAAGCCTAAACTATCGAGTTGGCATTTCTTTTTAAAAGTGTATAAAGAAGCGGTAATGGGCCAAATCCTCAAGCCACTCTAAATCAACACGATTTGCTTGCCTCCGCTGGAACACCCGCTCTCTATTTCAGTTCAGGAGCTAACACACAGTATCTTAATATGCATTTATGTTAATATTTGCACTTTGCAGGGCTAGGTAGATCGCACGGCTGGCACATATCAGACTAAATGTCACTTCCGAAAGCTAAGGGACCGAACCGGAAGCTGCCATTCAGAGGGACTACCTGACAATATGTGGAACCTCTTCGGAAAAGCCTTCCCACCTCAAGCAACTCCTTTTGATTAATCTTTCACATAGACAATACACGTTATATACACTGACACACCCCCCCGGCCTTTGCCTCCACAGATCCTGTGGTTGGCTAATTAAAGGAGGAGGTGTAACTATCAATCTAATCTGGCTTGTTCTCAAATTTACCATAATTTCCACACTTGAGAGGCTGGTGAAATGAAACAGCACTACTACACTTTCCCATTCATCAGCCGGAAGCAGAACAACTCAGAGAACCGGGCGAAAAATAATTAGGATGCGGGATCAGGTGTTGCGCGCGTGCATCTGTGCCTGTACAGGGGCACGCAGGCACATGAGCATTCACGGGAGGCAGCAGCAGTAGCACGGGGGCAGATGAGCACCACCAGTCATTTGACCTCGACAGGTGAATGCTTGCAGATGTACTCACAGCACACTTATTAGAAGAGGCCCAAATGCCCGAGAAAACTGCCGTCAGATTACGCCGGAAACAACAACGGCTTTTTAAACAACTACAGCCGCCAGAACGGTACCGGCGGCAGCACTGCAGGAGCTGCTCAGGAACCGCTGGGGCAACCCTAGCGCACCGGGTGCTCAGCGCGTGGCCCTGACCCCACCGCATGGCATGTCACCCTTGGGCAGGAAGCTTGACATTTTCTGGAAGCACCGGTGTCATTTCACGGGCTTTGCCGTCGCTTTGCGCTTGTGGGGTAACACTATAGAGTTTTTCAGAAAGTGTTGGAGCAACTTTGGTACCTTTTCCATTCAGGCACACTGGGAGTGAGCTGTGGGGCTGCTGCCAGGGGCTCTGCTCAGCACAGCATAGCTGGAGCTGACCCAGGACCTCCTTCGAAAGACAGACTGGTCAGACACACAGCTATCCTGAATCATCAAGGATAATCCTATGTTCAAGTTCAAGTTCCTACCTTCCAGTTCAAGTTCAAGTTCCTACGTTCCAATTGGTGCCCGTTACCTCTTGTCCTGGATCATCAAAGATGATCCAGGACAAGAGGTAACGGGTACAAACTGGAACGTAGGAACTTCTATCAAAGCATGAGGAGGAACTTCTTTACTTTGAGGGTGGCAGAGCGCTGGAACAGGCTGCCCAGGGAGGCGGTAGAGTCTCCGACCCCAGAGACATTCAAAACCCGCCTGGAGGTCATCCTGTGCAACCTGCTGTAGGTGACCCTGCTCTGGCAGGGGGGTTGGACTGGATGATCTCCAGAGCTCCTTTCCAACCCTAACCAATCTGTGATTCTGTGATCAGAGCTGTTCTTCGAAATCTGTTCCTAGGAAATCGCTGCGAGAAGGAGGATGCACCTGAGGAGCAGGCCTAAGATGGAGGATTGAACAAACAAGTAGCTCTTACCTGAGGAATCGGCTATCCCATGGAACAACTTCTGAGAAAGATTCTGCAACATTACTAGGGGTCCGCCAAAACACAGAATTACTTGCCATGTTCCAGTTAAAGCCTAAACTATCGAGTTGGCATTTCTTTTTAAAAGTGTATAAAGAAGCGGTAATGGGCCAAATCCTCAAGCCACTGTAAATCAACACGATTTGCTTGCCTCCGCTGGAACACCCGCTCTCTATTTCAGTTCAGGAGCTAACACACAGTATCTTAATATGCATTTAGGTTAATATTTGCACTTTGCAGGGCTAGGTAGATTGCACGGCTGGCACATATCAGACTAAATGTCACTTCCGAAAGCTAAGGGACCGAACCGGAAGCTGCCATTCAGAGGGACTACCTGACAACATGTGGAACCTCTCCGGAAAAGCCTTCCCACCTCAAGCAACTCCTTTTGATTAATCTTTCACATAGACAATACACGTTATATACACCGACACACCCCCCCGGCCTTTGCCTCCACAGATCCTGTGGTTGGCTAATTAAAGGAGGAGGTGTAACTATCAATCTAATCTGGCTTGTTCTCAAATTTACCATAATTTCCACACTTGAGAGGCTGGTGAAATGAAACAGCACTACTACACTTTCCCATTCATCAGCCGGAAGCAGAACAACTCTGAGAACCGGGCGAAAAATAATTAGGATGCGGGATCAGGTGTTGCGCGCGTGCATCTGTGCCTGTACAGGGGCACGCAGGCACATGAGCATTCACGGGAGGCAGCAGCAGTAGCACGGGGGCAGATGAGCACCACCAGTCATTTGACCTCGACAGGTGAATGCTTGCAGATGTACTCACAGCACACTTATTAGAAGAGGCCCAAATGCCCGAGAAAACTGCCGTCAGATTACGCCGGAAACAACAACGGCTTTTTAAACAACTACAGCCGCCAGAACGGTACCGGCGGCAGCACTGCAGGAGCTGCTGAGGAACCGCTGGGGCAACCCCAGCGCACCGGGTGCTCAGCGCGTGGCCCTGACCCCACCGCATGGCATGTCACCCTTGGGCAGGAAGCTTGACATTTTCTGGAAGCACCGGTGTCATTTCACGGGCTTTGCCGTCGCTTTGCGCTTGTGGGGTAACACTATAGAGTTTTTCAGAAAGTGTTGGAGCAACTTTGGTACCTTTTCCATTCAGGCACACTGGGAGTGAGCTGTGGGGCTGCTGCCAGGGGCTCTGCTCAGCACAGCATGGCTGGAGCTGGTCCAGGACCTCCTTCGAAAGACAGACTGGTCAGACACACAGCTATCCTGAATCATCAAGGATAATCCTATGTTCAAGTTCCTACCTTCCAGTTCAAGTTCAAGTTCCTACGTTCCAATTGGTGCCCGTTACCTCTTGTCCTGGATCATCAAAGATGATCCAGGACAAGAGGTAACGGGTAGAAACTGGAACGTAGGAACTTCTATCAAAGCATGAGGAGGGACTTCTTTACTTTGAGGGTGGCAGAGCGCTGGAACAGGCTGCCCAGGGAGGCGGTAGAGTCTCCGACCCCAGAGACATTCAAAACCCGCCTGGAGGTCATCCTGTGCAACCTGCTGTAGGTGACCCTGCTCTGGCAGGGGGGTTGGACTGGATGATCTCCAGAGGTCCTTTCCAACCCTAACCAATCTGTGATTCTGTGATCAGAGCTGTTCTTCGAAATCTGTTCCTAAGAAATCGCTGCGAGAAGGAGGATGCACCTGAGGAGCAGGCCTAAGACGGAGGATTGAACAAACAAGTAGCTCTTACCTGAGGAATCGGCTATCCCATGGAACAACTTCTGAGAAAGATTCTGCAACATTACTAGGGGTCCGCCAAAACATACAATTACTTGTCATGTTCCAGTTAAAGCCTAAACTATCGAGTTGGCATTTCTTTTTAAAAGTGTATAAAGAAGCGGTAATGGGCCAAATCCTCAAGCCACTGTAAATCAACACGATTTGCTTGCCTCCGCTGGAACACCCGCTCTCTATTTCAGTTCAGGAGCTAACACACAGTATCTTATTATGCATTTAGGTTAATATTTGCACTTTGCAGGGCTAGGTAGATTGCACGGCTGGCACATATCAGACTAAATGTCACGTCCGAAAGCTAAGGGACCGAACCGGAAGCTGCCATTCAGATGGACTACCTGACAACATGTGGAACCTCTCCGGAAAAGCCTTCCCACCTCAAGCAACTCCTTTTGATTAATCTTTCACATAGACAATACACGTTATATACACCGACACACCCCCCCGGCCTTTGCCTCCACAGATCCTGTGGTTGGCTAATTAAAGGAGGAGGTGTAACTATCAATCTAATCTGGCTTGTTCTCAAATTTACCATAATTTCCACACTTGAGAGGCTGGTGAAATGAAACAGCACTACTACACTTTCCCATTCATCAGCCGGAAGCAGAACAACTCCGAGAACCGGGCGAAAAATAATTAGGATGCGGGATCAGGTGTTGCGCGCGTGCATCTGTGCCTGTACAGGGGCACGCAGGCACATGAGCATTCACGGGAGGCAGCAGCAGTAGCTGGGGTCAGATGAGCACCACCAGTCATTTGACCTCGACAGGTGAATGCTTGCAGATGTACTCACAGCACACTTATTAGAAGAGGCCCAAATGCCCGAGAAAACTGCCGTCAGATTACGCCGGAAACAACAACGGCTTTTTAAACAAATACAGCTGACAGAACGGTACCAGCAGAAGCACTGCAGGAGCTGCTGAGGAACCGCTGGGTCAACCCCAGCGCACCGGGTGCTCAGCGCGTGGCCCTGACCCCACCGCATGGCATGTCACCCTTGGGCAGGAAGCTTGACATTTTCTGGAAGCACCGGTGTCATTTCACGGGCTTTGCCGTCGCTTTGCGCTTGTGGGGTAACACTATAGAGTTTTTCAGAAAGTGTTGGAGCAACTTTGGTACCTTTTCCATTCAGGCACACTGGGAGTGAGCTGTGGGGCTGCTGCCAGGGGCTCTGCTCAGCACAGCATGGCTGGAGCTGGTCCAGGACCTCCTTCGAAAGACAGACTGGTCAGACACACAGCTATCCTGAATCATCAAGGATAATCCTATGTTCAAGCTCCTACGTTCCAGTTCAAGTTCAAGTTCCTACGTTCCAATTGGTGCCCGTTACCTCTTGTACTGGATCATCAAAGATGATCCAGGAAAAGAGGTAACGGGTACAAACTGGAACCTAGGAACTTCTATCAAAGCATGAGGAGGAACTTCTTTACTTTGAGGGTGGCAGAGCGCTGGAACAGGCTGCCCAGGGAGGCGGTAGAGTCTCCCACCCCAGAGACATTCAAAACCCGCCTGGAGGTCATCCTGTGCAACCTGCTGTAGGTGACCCTGCTCTGGCGGGGTGGTTGCACTACATGATCTCCAGAGCTCCTTTCCAACCCTAACCAATCTGTGATTCTGTGATCAGAGCTGTTCTTCGAAATCTGTTCCTAGGAAATCGCTGCGAGAAGGAGGATGCACCTGAGGAGCAGGCCTAAGATGGAGGATTGAACAAACAAGTAGCTCTTACCTGAGGAATCGGCTATCCCATGGAACAACTTCTGAGAAAGATTCTGCAACATTACTAGGGGTCCGCCAAAACATACAATTACTTGCCATGTTCCAGTTAAAGCCTAAACTATCGAGTTGGCATTTCTTTTTAAAAGTGTATAAAGAAGCGGTAATGGGCCAAATCCTCAAGCCACTGTAAATCAACACGATTTGCTTGCCTCCGCTGGAACACCCGCTCTCTATTTCAGTTCAGGAGCTAACACACACTATCTTAATATGCATTTAGGTTAATATTTGCACTTTGCAGGGCTAGGTAGATTGCACGGCTGGCACATATCAGACTAAATGTCACTTCCGAAAGCTAAGGGACCGAACCGGAAGCTGCCATTCAGAGGGACTACCTGACAACATGTGGAACCTCTCCGGAAAAGCCTTCCCACCTCAAGCAACTCCTTTTGATTAATCTTTCACATAGACAATACACGTTATATACACCGACACACCCCCCCGGCCTTTGCCTCCACAGATCCTGTGGTTGGCTAATTAAAGGAGGAGGTGTAACTATCAATCTAATCTGGCTTGTTCTCAAATTTACCATAATTTCCACACTTGAGAGGCTGGTGAAATGAAACAGCACTACTACACTTTCCCGTTCATCAGCCGGAAGCAGAACAACTCCGAGAACCGGGCGAAAAATAATTAGGATGCGGGATCAGGTGTTGCGCGCGTGCATCTGTGCCTGTACAGGGGCACGCAGGCACATGAGCATTCACGGGAGGCAGCAGCAGTAGCACGGGGGCAGATGAGCACCACCAGTCATTTGACCTCGACAGGTGAATGCTTGCAGATGTACTCACAGCACACTTATTAGAAGAGGCCCAAATGCCCGAGAAAACTGCCGTCAGTTTACGCCGGAATCAACAACGGCTTTTTAAACAACTACAGCCGCCAGAACGGTACAGGCGGCAGCACTGCAGGAGCTGCTCAGGAACTGCTGGGGCAACCCCAGCGCACCGGGTGCTCAGCGCGTGGCCCTGACCCCACCGCATGGCATGTCACCCTTGGGCAGGAAGCTTGACATTTTCTGGAAGCACCGGTGTCATTTCACGGGCTTTGCCGTCGCTTTGCGCTTGTGGGGTAACACTATAGAGTTTTTCGGAAAGTGTTGGAGCAACTTTGGTATCTTTTCCATTCAGGCACACTGGGAGTGAGCTGTGGGGCTGCTGCCAGGGGCTCTGCTCAGCACAGCATGGCTGGAGCTGGTCCAGGACCTCCTTCGAAAGACAGACTGGTCAGACACACAGCTATCCTGAATCATCAAGGATAATCCTATGTTCAAGCTCCTACGTTCCAGTTCAAGTTCAAGTTCCTACGTTCCAATTGGTGCCCGTTACGTAACGGTGTAACGGGTACAAACTGGAACCTAGGAACTTCTATCAAAGCATGAGGAGGAACTTCTTTACTTTGAGGGTGGCAGAGCCCTGGAACAGGCTGCCCAGGGAGGCGGTAGAGTCTCCCACCCCAGAGACATTCAAAACCCGCCTGGAGGTCATCCTGTGCAACCTGCTGTAGGTGACCCTGCTCTGGCAGGGGGGTTGGACTGGATGATCTCCAGAGCTCCTTTCCAACCCTAACCAATCTGTGATTCTGTGATCAGAGCTGTTCTTCGAAATCTGTTCCTAGGAAATCGCTGCGAGAAGGAGGATGCACCTGAGGAGCAGGCCTAAGATGGAGGATTGAACAAACAAGTAGCTCTTACCTGAGGAATCGGCTATCCCATGGAACAACTTCTGAGAAAGATTCTGCAACATTACTAGGGGTCCGCCAAAGCATACAATTTCTTGCCATGTTCCAGTTAAAGCCTAAACTATCGAGTTGGCATTTCTTTTTAAAAGTGTATAAAGAAGCGGTAATGGGCCAAATCCTCAAGCCACTGTAAATCAACACGATTTGCTTGCCTCCGCTGGAACACCCGCTCTCTATTTCAGTTCAGGAGCTAACACACACTATCTTAATATGCATTTAGGTTAATATTTGCACTTTGCAGGGCTAGGTAGATTGCACAGCTGGCACATATCAGACTAAATGTCACGTCCGAAAGCTAAGGGACCGAACCGGAAGCTGCCATTCAGAGGGACTACCTGACAACATGTGGAACCTCTCCGGAAAAGCCTTCCCACCTCAAGCAACTCCTTTTGATTAATCTTTCACATAGACAATACACGTTATATACACCGACACACACCCCCGGCCTTTGCCTCCACAGATCCTGTGGTTGGCTAATTAAAGGAGGAGGTGTAACTATCAATCTAATCTCGCTCGTTCTCAAATTTACCATAATTTCCACACTTGAGAGGCTGGTGAAATGAAACAGCACTACTACACTTTCCCATTCATCAGCCGGAAGCAGAACAACTCCGAGAACCGGGCGAAAAATAATTAGGATGCGGGATCAGGTGTTGCGCGCGTGCATCTGTGCCTGTACAGGGGCACGCAGGCACATGAGCATTCACGGGAGGCAGCAGCAGTAGCACGGGGGCAGATGAGCACCACCAGTCATTTGACCTCGACAGGTGAATGCTTGCAGATGTACTCACAGCACACTTATTCGAAGAGGCCCAAATGCCCGAGAAAACTGCCGTCAGATTACGCCGGAAACAACAACGGCTTTTTAAACAACTACAGCCGCCAGAACGGTACCGGCGGCAGCACTGCAGGAGCTGCTCAGGAACCGCTGGGGCAACCCCAGCGCACCGGGTGCTCAGCGTTTGGCCCTGACCCCACCGCATGGCATGTCACCCTTGGGCAGGAAGCTTGACATTTTCTGGAAGCACCGGTGTCATTTCACGGGCTTTGCCGTCGCTTTGCGCTTGTGGGGTAACACTATAGAGTTTTTCAGAAAGTGTTGGAGCAACTTTGGTACCTTTTCCATTCAGGCACACTGGGAGTGAGCTGTGGGGCTGCTGCCAGGGGCTCTGCTCAGCACAGCATGGCTGGAGCTGGTCCAGGACCTCCTTCGAAAGACAGACTGGTCAGACACACAGCTATCCTGAATCATCAAGGATAATCCTATGTTCAAGTTCCTACCTTCCAGTTCAAGTTCAAGTTCCTACGTTCCAATTGGTGCCCGTTACCTCTTGTCCTGGATCATAAAAGATGATCCAGGACAAGAGGTAACGGGTAGAAACTGGAACGTAGGAACTTCTATCAAAGCATGAGGAGGGACTTCTTTACTTTGAGGGTGGCAGAGCGCTGGAACAGGCTGCCCAGGGAGGCGGTAGAGTCTCCGACCCCAGAGACATTCAAAACCCGCCTGGAGGTCATCCTGTGCAACCTGCTGTAGGTGACCCTGCTCTGGCAGGGGGGTTGGACTGGATGATCTCCAGAGGTCCTTTCCAACCCTAACCAATCTGTGATTCTGTGATCAGAGCTGTTCTTCGAAATCTGTTCCTAAGAAATCGCTGCGAGAAGGAGGATGCACCTGAGGAGCAGGCCTAAGATGGAGGATTGAACAAACAAGTAGCTCTTACCTGAGGAATCGGCTATCCCATGGAACAACTTCAGAGAAAGATTCTGCAACATTACTAGGGGTCCGCCAAAACATACAATTACTTGCCATGTTCCAGTTAAAGCCTAAACTATCGAGTTGGCATTTCTTTTTAAAAGTGTATAAAGAAGCGGTAATGGGCCAAATCCTCAAGCCACTCTAAATCAACACGATTTGCTTGCCTCCACTGGAACACCTGCTCTCTATTTCAGTTCAGGAGCTAACACACAGTATCTTAATATGCATTTAGGTTAATATTTGCACTTTGCAGGGCTAGGTAGATTGCACGGCTGGCACATATCAGACTAAATGTCACTTCCGAAAGCTAAGGGACCGAACCGGAAGCTGCCATTCAGAGGGACTACCTGACAACATGTGGAACCTCTCCGGAAAAGCCTTCCCACCTCAAGCAACTCCTTTTGATTAATCTTTCACATAGACAATACACGTTACTATTTTAAAAAGCTGAATTTTTAAGGACAGAATACCTTAACGAACAGAGGAAAATGTGAACCAATTAGCATCTTCAAGCACTCTGAGACGCAGGGAGAGAAGGCCTACATAGAGTAGCCAGGTCCCTTCAGAGACCACAGCTGTAGCCCCTCTCTGCAATGTTGCCTCCTGGCAGCTAGACCGGGTCCAACCCCAGGACCCAGACACACTGCCAGTCACTCCAGAGTGTCATTAAGATGCACGGCACCACGGCGCAATTCAAATAAATGTTTCTTTCCTGCACGTTGCAGCGGGCTAGGTAGCAAAGGTTGACGTGAAAAGTGGGAGAGCTGCCCAGTAACCGTGAGGTTTTGTATCACGCGAACTTAGAAAATGGTCTGGAATAAAGAATCTGTGCAGTATTGCCTTTCACACGGTGTCTAATCTCGTACCGCTAGACAACTTCAACTACGAGTATCTGGCAGAACTCGAGATGGTTTCACAAAGACTTGTCATCCTCCTTCACCAGATCACTCTCTAGAAGGCGTGAGGGATGGGGAGTTGAAATACATCATATTAGAATGAATAGAAATGGTAATGATCGGGCTCACCCACAACACTTCCGCTCTAAGTAATCAGTTAATTAACCCTGAATCGAGCGGGCTTGCTGGTCAGGAATACAGCAGTTGGATTGACAACAGCTTCCAGACTCCTGCTTCTCAAGGACAAGATTCGGTAACCCTTATTGATGTTAAACATTAGCTTACCCTGTGAGGAACCTCCAGAAATCAAGAGGGATTGTGCTACGTGAGGAAGACTGGCAGAATCTCATACCAATTTACAAGACAAGAAAGAACAGACAAGAAAGAACCTCCAGCACTCTCGCCATGGTAAACTCGTATGCCCCCCCTCCGACACCCCCCCCCGCCTTTGCCTCCACAGATCCTGTGGTTGGCTAATTAAAGGAGGAGGTGTAACTATCAATCTAATCTGGCTTGTTCTCAAATTTACCATAATTTCCACACTTGAGAGGCTGGTGAAATGAAACAGCACTACTACACTTTCCCATTCATCAGCCGGAAGCAGAACAACTCCGAGAACCGGGCGAAAAATAATTAGGATGCGGGATCAGGTGTTGCGCGCGTGCATCTGTGCCTGTACAGGGGCACGCAGGCACATGAGCATTCACGGGAGGCAGCAGCAGTAGCACGGGGGCAGATGAGCACCACCAGTCATTTGACCTCGACAGGTGAATGCTTGCAGATGTACTCACAGCACACTTATTAGAAGAGGCCCAAATGCCCGAGAAAACTGCCGTCAGATTACGCCGGAAACAACAACGGCTTTTTAAACAACTACAGCCGCCAGAACGGTACCGGCGGCAGCACTGCAGGAGCTGCTCAGGAACCGCTGGGGCAACCCCAGCGCACCGGGTGCTCAGCGCGTGGCCCTGACCCCACCGCATGGCATGCCACCCTTGGGCAGGAAGCTTGACATTTTCTGGAAGCACCGGTGTCATTTCACGGGCTTTGCTGTCGCTTTGCGCTTGTGGGGTAACACTATAGAGTTTTTCAGAAAGTGTTGGAGCAACTTTGGTACCTTTTCCATTCAGGCACACTGGGAGTGAGCTGTGGGGCTGCTGCCAGGGGCTCTGCTCAGCACAGCATGGCTGGAGCTGGCCCAGGACCTCCTTCGAAAGACAGACTGGTCAGACACACAGCTATCCTGAATCATCAAGGATAATCCTATGTTCAAGTTCAAGTTCCTACCTTCCAGTTCAAGTTCAAGTTCCTACGTTCCAATTGGTGCCCGTTACCTCTTGTCCTGGATCATCAAAGATGATCCAGGACAAGAGGTAACAGGTACAAACTGGAACCTAGGAACTTCTATCAAAGCATGAGGAGGAACTTCTTTACTTTGAGGGTGGCAGAGCGCTGGAACAGGCTGCCCAGGGAGGCGGTAGAGTCTCCGACCCCAGAGACATTCAAAACCCGCCTGGAGGTCATCCTGTGCAACCTGCTGTAGGTGACCCTGCTCTGGCAGGGGGTTGGACTGGATGATCTCCAGAGGTCCTTTCCAACCCTAACCAATCTGTGATTCTGTGATCAGAGCTGTTCTTCGAAATCTGTTCCTAGGAAATCGCTGCGAGAAGGAGGATGCACCTGAGGAGCAGGCCTAAGATGGAGGATTGAACAAACAACTAGCTCTTACCTGAGGAATCGGCTATCCCATGGAACAACTTCAGAGAAAGATTCTGCAACATTACTAGGGGTCCGCCAAAACATACAATTACTTGCCATGTTCCAGTTAAAGCCTAAACTATCGAGTTGGCATTTCTTTTTAAAAGTGTATAAAGAAGCGGTAATGGGCCAAATCCTCAAGCCACTCTAAATCAACACGATTTGCTTGCCTCCACTGGAACACCCGCTCTCTATTTCAGTTCAGGAGCTAACACACAGTATCTTAATATGCATTTAGGTTAATATTTGCACTTTGCAGGGCTAGGTAGATTGCACGGCTGGCACATATCAGACTAAATGTCACTTCCGAAAGCTAAGGGACCGAACCGGAAGCTGCCATTCAGAGGGACTACCTGACAACATGTGGAACCTCTCCGGAAAAGCCTTCCCACCTCAAGCAACTCCTTTTGATTAATCTTTCACATAGACAATACACGTTACTATTTTAAAAAGCTGAATTTTTAAGGACAGAATACCTTAACGAACAGAGGAAAATGTGAACCAATTAGCATCTTCAAGCACTCTGAGACGCAGGGAGAGAAGGCCTACATAGAGTAGCCAGGTCCCTTCAGAGACCACAGCTGTAGCCCCTCTCTGCAATGTTGCCTCCTGGCAGCTAGACCGGGTCCAACCCCAGGACCCAGACACACTGCCAGTCACTCCAGAGTGTCATTAAGATGCACGGCACCACGGCGCAATTCAAATCAATGTTTCTTTCCTGCACGTTGCAGCGGGCGAGGTAGCAAAGGTTGACATGAAAAGTGGGAGAGCTGCCCAGTAACCATGAGGTTTTGTATCATGCGAACTTACAAAATGGTCTGGAATAAAGAATCTGTGCAGTATTGCCTTTCACACGGTGTCTAATCTCGCACCGCTAGACAACTTCAACTACGAGTATCTGGCAGAACTCGAGATGGTTTCACAAAGACTTGTCATCCTCCTTCACCAGATCACTCTCTGGAAGGCGTGAGGGAGGGGGAGTTGAAATACATCATATTAGAATGAATAGAAATGGTAATGATCGGGCTCTTCCACAACACTTCCGCTCTAAGTAATCAGTTAATTAACCCTGAATCGAGCGGGCTTGCTGGTCAGGAATACAGCAGTTGGATTGACAACAGCTTCCAGACTCCTGCTTCTCAAGGACAAGATTCGGTAACCCTTATTGATGTTAAACATTAGCTTACCCTGTGAGGAACCTCCAGAAATCAAGAGCGATTGTGCTACGTGAGGAAGACTGGCAGAATCTCATACCAATTTACAAGACAAGAAAGAACAGACAAGAAAGAACCTCCAGCAATCTCGCCATGGTAAAATCGTATGCCCCCCCACCGACACGCCCCCCGGCCTTTGCCTCCACAGATCCTGTGGTTGGCTAATTAAAGGAGGAGGTGTAACTATCAATCTAATCTGGCTTGTTCTCAAATTTACCATAATTTCCACACTTGAGAGGCTGGTGAAATGAAACAGCACTACTACACTTTCCCATTCATCAGCCGGAAGCAGAACAACTCCGAGAACCGGGCGAAAAATAATTAGGATGCGGGATCAGGTGTTGCGCGCGTGCATCTGTGCCTGTACAGGGGCACGCAGGCACATGAGCATTCACGGGAGGCAGCAGCAGTAGCACGGGGGCAGATGAGCACCACCAGTCATTTGACCTCGACAGGTGAATGCTTGCAGATGTACTCACAGCACACTTATTAGAAGAGGCCCAAATGCCCGAGAAAACTGCCGTCAGATTACGCCGGAAACAACAACGGCTTTTTAAACAACTACAGCCGCCAGAACGGTACCGGCGGCAGCACTGCAGGAGCTGCTCAGGAACCGCTGGGGCAACCCCAGCGCACCGGGTGCTCAGCGTTTGGCCCTGACCCCACCGCATGGCATGTCACCCTTGGGCAGGAAGCTTGGCATTTTCTGGAAGCACCGGTGTCATTTCACGGGCTTTGCCGTCGCTTTGCGCTTGTGGGGTAACACTATAGAGTTTTTCAGAAAGTGTTGGAGCAACTTTGGTACCTTTTCCATTCAGGCACACTGGGAGTGAGCTGTGGGGCTGCTGCCAGGGGCTCTGCTCAGCACAGCATGGCTGGAGCTGGCCCAGGACCTCCTTCGAAAGACAGACTGGTCAGACACACAGCTATCCTGAATCATCAAGGATAATCCTATGTTCAAGTTCCTACGTTCCAATTGAAGTTCAAGTTCCTACGTTCCAATTGGTGCCCGTTACCTCTTGTCCTGGATCATCAAAGATGATCCAGGACAAGAGGTAACGGGTACAAACTGGAACCTAGGAACTTCTATCAAAGTATGAGGAGGAACTTCTTTACTTTGAGGGTGGCAGAGCGCTAGAACAGGCTGCCCAGGGAGGCAGTAGAGTCTCCGACCCCAGAGACATTCATAACCCGCCTGGAGGTCATCCTGTGCAACCTGCTGTAGGTGACCCTGCTCTGGCAGGGGGTTGGACTGGATGATCTCCAGAGGTCCTTTCCAACCCTAACCAATCTGTGATTCTGTGATCAGAGCTGTTCTTCGAAATCTGTTCCTAGGAAATCGCTGCGAGAAGGAGGATGCACCTGAGGAGCAGGCCTAAGATGGAGGATTGAACAAACAAGTAGCTCTTACCTGAGGAATCGGCTATCCCATGGAACAACTTCTGAGAAAGATTCTGCAACATTACTAGGGGTCCGCCAAAACATACAATTACTTGCCATGTTCCAGTTAAAGCCTAAACTATCGAGTTGGCATTTCTTTTTAAAAGTGTATAAAGAAGCGGTAATGGGCCAAATCCTCAAGCCACTGTAAATCAACACGATTTGCTTGCCTCCACTGGAACACCCGCTCTCTATTTCAGTTCAGGAGCTAACACACACTATCTTAATATGCATTTAGGTTAATATTTGCACTTTGCAGGGCTAGGTAGATTGCACGGCTGGCACATATCAGACTAAATGTCACTTCCGAAAGCTAAGGGACCGAACCGGAAGCTGCCATTCAGAGGGACTACCTGACAACATGTGGAACCTCTCCGGAAAAGCCTTCCCACCTCAAGCAACTCCTTTTGATTAATCTTTCACATAGACAATACACGTTACTATTTTAAAACGCTGAATTTTTAAGGACAGAATACCTTAACGAACAGAGGAAAATGTGAACCAATTAGCATCTTCAAGCACTCTGAGACGCAGGGAGAGAAGGCCTACATAGAGTAGCCAGGTCCCTTCAGAGACCACAGCTGTAGCCCCTCTCTGCAATGTTGCCCCCTGGCAGCTAGACCGGGTCCAACCCCAGGACCCAGACACACTGCCAGTCACTCCAGAGTGTCATTAAGATGCACGGCACCACGGCGCAATTCAAATCAATGTTTCTTTCCTGCACGTTGCAGCGGGCGAGGTAGCAAAGGTTGACATGAAAAGTGGGAGAGCTGCCCAGTAACCATGAGGTTTTGTATCATGCGAACTTACAAAATGGTCTGGAATAAAGAATCTGTGCAGTATTGCCTTTCACACGGTGTCTAATCTCGCACCGCTAGACAACTTCAACTACGAGTATCTGGCAGAACTCGAGATGGTTTCACAAAGACTTGTCATCCTCCTTCACCAGATCACTCTCTGGAAGGCGTGAGGGATGGGGAGTTGAAATACATCATATTAGAATGAATAGAAATGGTAATGATCGGGCTCTTCCACAACACTTCCGCTCTAAGTAATCAGTTAATTAACCCTGAATCGAGCGGGCTTGCTGGTCAGGAATACAGCAGTTGGATTGACAACAGCTTCCAGACTCCTGCTTCTCAAGGACAAGATTCGGTAACCCTTATTGATGTTAAACATTAGCTTACCCTGTGAGCAACCTCCAGAAATCAAGAGCGATTGTGCTACGTGAGGAAGACTGGCAGAATCTCATACCAATTTACAAGACAAGAAAGAACAGACAAGAAAGAACCTCCAGCAATCTCGCCATGGTAAAATCGTATGCCCCCCCACCGACACGCCCCCCGGCCTTTGCCTCCACAGATCCTGTGGTTGGCTAATTAAAGGAGGAGGTGTAACTATCAATCTAATCTGGCTTGTTCTCAAATTTACCATAATTTCCACACTTGAGAGGCTGGTGAAATGAAACAGCACTACTACACTTTCCCATTCATCAGCCGGAAGCAGAACAACTCCGAGAACCGGGCGAAAAATAATTAGGATGCGGGATCAGGTGTTGCGCGCGTGCATCTGTGCCTGTACAGGGGCACGCAGGCACATGAGCATTCACGGGAGGCAGCAGCAGTAGCACGGGGGCAGATGAGCACCACCAGTCATTTGACCTCGACAGGTGAATGCTTGCAGATGTACTCACAGCACACTTATTAGAAGAGGCCCAAATGCCCGAGAAAACTGCCGTCAGATTACGCCGGAAACAACAACGGCTTTTTAAACAACTACAGCCGCCAGAACGGTACCGGCGGCAGCACTGCAGGAGCTGCTCAGGAACCGCTGGGGCAACCCCAGCGCACCGGGTGCTCAGCGCGTGGCCCTGACCCCACCGCATGGCATGCCACCCTTGGGCAGGAAGCTTGACATTTTCTGGAAGCACCGGTGTCATTTCACGGGCTTTGCTGTCGCTTTGCGCTTGTGGGGTAACGCTATAGAGTTTTTCAGAAAGTGTTGGAGCAACTTTGGTACCTTTTCCATTCAGGCACACTGGGAGTGAGCTGTGGGGCTGCTGCCAGGGGCTCTGCTCAGCACAGCATGGCTGGAGCTGGCCCAGGACCTCCTTCGAAAGACACACTGGTCAGACACACAGCTATCCTGAATCATCAAGGATAATCCTATGTTCAAGTTCAAGTTCCTACCTTCCAGTTCAAGTTCAAGTTCCTACGTTCCAATTGGTGCCCGTTACCTCTTGTCCTGGATCATCAAAGATGATCCAGGACAAGAGGTAACGGGTACAAACTGGAACCTAGGAACTTCTATCAAAGCATGAGGAGGAACTTCTTTACTTTGAGGGTGGCAGAGCGCTGGAACAGGCTGCCCAGGGAGGCGGTAGAGTCTCCCACCCCAGAGACATTCAAAACCCGCCTGGAGGTCATCCTGTGCAACCTGCTGTAGGTGACCCTGCTCTGGCAGGGGGTTGGACTGGATGATCTCCAGAGGTCCTTTCCAACCCTAACCAATCTGTGATTCTGTGATCAGAGCTGTTCTTCGAAATCTGTTCCTAGGAAATCGCTGCGAGAAGGAGGATGCACCTGAGGAGCAGGCCTAAGATGGAGGATTGAACAAACAAGTAGCTCTTACCTGAGGAATCGGCTATCCCATGGAACAACTTCAGAGAAAGATTCTGCAACATTACTAGGGGTCCGCCAAAACATACAATTACTTGCCATGTTCCAGTTAAAGCCTAAACTATCGAGTTGGCATTTCTTTTTAAAAGTGTATAAAGAAGCGGTAATGGGCCAAATCCTCAAGCCACTCTAAATCAACACGATTTGCTTGCCTCCACTGGAACACCTGCTCTCTATTTCAGTTCAGGAGCTAACACACAGTATCTTAATATGCATTTAGGTTAATATTTGCACTTTGCAGGGCTAGGTAGATTGCACGGCTGGCACATATCAGACTAAATGTCACTTCCGAAAGCTAAGGGACCGAACCGGAAGCTGCCATTCAGAGGGACTACCTGACAACATGTGGAACCTCTCCGGAAAAGCCTTCCCACCTCAAGCAACTCCTTTTGATTAATCTTTCACATAGACAATACACGTTACTATTTTAAAAAGCTGAATTTTTAAGGACAGAATACCTTAACGAACAGAGGAAAATGTGAACCAATTAGCATCTTCAAGCACTCTGAGACGCAGGGAGAGAAGGCCTACATAGAGTAGCCAGGTCCCTTCAGAGACCACAGCTGTAGCCCCTCTCTGCAATGTTGCCCCCTGGCAGCTAGACCGGGTCCAACCCCAGGACCCAGACACACTGCCAGTCACTCCAGAGTGTCATTAAGATGCACGGCACCACGGCGCAATTCAAATCAATGTTTCTTTCCTGCACGTTGCAGCGGGCGAGGTAGCAAAGGTTGACATGAAAAGTGGGAGAGCTGCCCAGTAACCATGAGGTTTTGTATCATGCGAACTTACAAAATGGTCTGGAATAAAGAATCTGTGCAGTATTGCCTTTCACACGGTGTCTAATCTCGCACCGCTAGACAACTTCAACTACGAGTATCTGGCAGAACTCGAGATGGTTTCACAAAGACTTGTCATCCTCCTTCACCAGATCACTCTCTGGAAGGCGTGAGGGAGGGGGAGTTGAAATACATCATATTAGAATGAATAGAAATGGTAATGATCGGGCTCTTCCACAACACTTCCGCTCTAAGTAATCAGTTAATTAACCCTGAATCGAGCGGGCTTGCTGGTCAGGAATACAGCAGTTGGATTGACAACAGCTTCCAGACTCCTGCTTCTCAAGGACAAGATTCGGTAACCCTTATTGATGTTAAACATTAGCTTACCCTGTGAGCAACCTCCAGAAATCAAGAGCGATTGTGCTACGTGAGGAAGACTGGCAGAATCTCATACCAATTTACAAGACAAGAAAGAACAGACAAGAAAGAACCTCCAGCAATCTCGCCATGGTAAAATCGTATGCCCCCCCACCGACACGCCCCCCGGCCTTTGCCTCCACAGATCCTGTGGTTGGCTAATTAAAGGAGGAGGTGTAACTATCAATCTAATCTGGCTTGTTCTCAAATTTACCATAATTTCCACACTTGAGAGGCTGGTGAAATGAAACAGCACTACTACACTTTCCCATTCATCAGCCGGAAGCAGAACAACTCCGAGAACCGGGCGAAAAATAATTAGGATGCGGGATCAGGTGTTGCGCGCGTGCATCTGTGCCTGTACAGGGGCACGCAGGCACATGAGCATTCACGGGAGGCAGCAGCAGTAGCACGGGGGCAGATGAGCACCACCAGTCATTTGACCTCGACAGGTGAATGCTTGCAGATGTACTCACAGCACACTTATTCGAAGAGGCCCAAATGCCCGAGAAAACTGCCGTCAGATTACGCCGGAAACAACAACGGCTTTTTAAACAACTACAGCCGCCAGAACGGTACCGGCGGCAGCACTGCAGGAGCTGCTCAGGAACCGCTGGGGCAACCCCAGCGCACCGGGTGCTCAGCGCGTGGCCCTGACCCCACCGCATGGCATGTCACCCTTGGGCAGGAAGCTTGACATTTTCTGGAAGCACCGGTGTCATTTCACGGGCTTTGCCGTCGCTTTGCGCTTGTGGGGTAACACTATAGAGTTTTTCAGAAAGTGTTGGAGCAACTTTGGTACCTTTTCCATTCAGGCACACTGGGAGTGAGCTGTGGGGCTGCTGCCAGGGGCTCTGCTCAGCACAGCATGGCTGGAGCTGGTCCAGGACCTCCTTCGAAAGACAGACTGGTCAGACACACAGCTATCCTGAATCATCAAGGATAATCCTATGTTCAAGTTCCTACGTTCCAGTTCAAGTTCAAGTTCCTACGTTCCAATTGGTGCCCGTTACCTCTTGTCCTGGATCATCAAAGATGATCCAGGACAAGAGGTAACGGGTACAAACTGGAACCTAGGAACTTCTATCAAAGCATAAGGAGGAACTTCTTTACTTTGAGGGTGGCAGAGCGCTGGAACAGGCTGCCCAGGGAGGCGGTAGAGTCTCCCACCCCAGAAACATTCAAAACCCGCCTGGAGGTCATCCTGTGCAACCTGCTGTAGGTGACCCTGCTCTGGCAGGGGGGTTGGGCTGGATGATCTCCAGAGCTCCTTTCCAACCCTAACCAATCTGTGATTCTGTGATCAGAGCTGTTCTTCGAAATCTGTTCCTAGGAAATCGCTGCGAGAAGGAGGATGCACCTGAGGAGCAGGCCTAAGATGGAGGATTGAACAAACAAGTAGCTCTTACCTGAGGAATCGGCTATCCCATGGAACAACTTCTGAGAAAGATTCTGCAACATTACTAGGGGTCCGCCAAAACACAGAATTACTTGCCATGTTCCAGTTAAAGCCTAAACTATCGAGTTGGCATTTCTTTTTAAAAGTGTATAAAGAAGCGGTAATGGGCCAAATCCTCAAGCCACTCTAAATCAACACGATTTGCTTGCCTCCGCTGGAACACCTGCTCTCTATTTCAGTTCAGGAGCTAACACACAGTATCTTAATATGCATTTAGGTTAATATTTGCACTTTGCAGGGCTAGGTAGATTGCACGGCTGGCACATATCAGACTAAATGTCACTTCCGAAAGCTAAGGGACCGAACCGGAAGCTGCCATTCAGAGGGACTACCTGACAACATGTGGAACCTCTCCGGAAAAGCCTTCCCACCTCAAGCAACTCCTTTTGATTAATCTTTCACATAGACAATACACGTTATATACACCGACACACCCCCCCGGCCTTTGCCTCCACAGATCCTGTGGTTGGCTAATTAAAGGAGGAGGTGTAACTATCAATCTAATCTGGCTTGTTCTCAAATTTACCATAATTTCCACACTTGAGAGGCTGGTGAAATGAAACAGCACTACTACACTTTCCCATTCATCAGCCGGAAGCAGAACAACTCCGAGAACCGGGCGAAAAATAATTAGGATGCGGGATCAGGTGTTGCGCGCGTGCATCTGTGCCTGTACAGGGGCACGCAGGCACATGAGCATTCACGGGAGGCAGCAGCAGTAGCACGGGGGCAGATGAGCACCACCAGTCATTTGACCTTGACAGGTGAATGCTTGCAGATGTACTCACAGCACACTTATTAGAAGAGGCCCAAATGCCCGAGAAAACTGCCGTCAGATTACGCCGGAAACAACAACGGCTTTTTAAACAACTACAGCCGCCAGAACGGTACCGGCGGCAGCACTGCAGGAGCTGCTCAGGAACCGCTGGGGCAACCCCAGCGCACCGGGTGCTCAGCACGTGGCCCTGACCCCACCGCATGGCATGTCACCCTTGGGCAGGAAGCTTGACATTTTCTGGAAGCACCGGTGTCATTTCACGGGCTTTGCCGTCGCTTTGCGCTTGTGGGGTAACACTATAGAGTTTTTCAGAAAGTGTTGGAGCAACTTTGGTACCTTTTCCATTCAGGCACACTGGGAGTGAGCTGTGGGGCTGCTGCCAGGGGCTCTGCTCAGCACAGCATGGCTGGAGCTGGCCCAGGACCTCCTTCGAAAGACAGACTGGTCAGACACACAGCTATCCTGAATCATCAAGGATAATCCTATGTTCAAGTTCCTACGTTCCAGTTCAAGTTCAAGTTCCTACGTTCCAATTGGTGCCCGTTACCTCTTGTCCAGGATCATCAAAGATGATCCAGGACAAGAGGTAACGGGTACAAACTGGAACGTAGGAACTTCTATCAAAGCATGAGGAGGAACTTCTTTACTTTGAGGGTGGCAGAGCGCTGGAACAGGCTGCCCAGGGAGGCGGTAGAGTCTCCCACCCCAGAGACATTCAAAACCCGCCTGGAGGTCATCCTGTGCAACCTGCTGTAGGTGACCCTGCTCTGGCAGGGGGGTTGGACTGGATGATCTCCAGAGCTCCTTTCCAACCCTAACCAATCTGTGATTCTGTGATCAGAGCTGTTCTTCGAAATCTGTTCCTAGGAAATCGCTGCGAGAAGGAGGATGCACCTGAGGAGCAGGCCTAAGATGGAGGATTGAACAAACAAGTAGCTCTTACCTGAGGAATCGGCTATCCCATGGAACAACTTCTGAGAAAGATTCTGCAACATTACTAGGGGTCCGCCAAAACATACAATTACTTGCCATGTTCCAGTTAAAGCCTAAACTATCGAGTTGGCATTTCTTTTTAAAAGTGTATAAAGAAGCGGTAATGGGCCAAATCCTCAAGCCACTCTAAATCAACACGATTTGCTTGCCTCCGCTGGAACACCCGCTCTCTATTTCAGTTCAGGAGCTAACACACAGTATCTTAATATGCATTTAGGTTAATATTTGCACTTTGCAGGGCTAGGTAGATTGCACGGCTGGCACATATCAGACTAAATGTCACTTCCGAAAGCTAAGGGACCGAACCGGAAGCTGCCATTCAGAGGGACTACCTGACAACATGTGGAACCTCTCCGGAAAAGCCTTCCCACCTCAAGCAACTCCTTTTTATTAATCTTTCACATAGACAATACACGTTACTATTTTAAAAAGCTGAATTTTTAAGGACAGAATACCTTAACGAACAGAGGAAAATGTGAACCAATTAGCATCTTCAAGCACTCTGAGACGCAGGGAGAGAAGGCCTACATAGAGTAGCCAGGTCCCTTCAGAGACCACAGCTGTAGCCCCTCTCTGCAATGTTGCCTCCTGGCAGCTAGACCGGGTCCAACCCCAGGACCCAGACACACTGCCAGTCACTCCAGAGTGTCATTAAGATGCACGGCACCACGGCGCAATTCAAATCAATGTTTCTTTCCTGCACGTTGCAGCGGGCGAGGTAGCAAAGGTTGACATGAAAAGTGGGAGAGCTGCCCAGTAACCATGAGGTTTTGTATCATGCGAACTTACAAAATGGTCTGGAATAAAGAATCTGTGCAGTATTGCCTTTCACACAGTGTCTAATCTCGCACCGCTAGACAACTTCAACTACGAGTATCTGGCAGAACTCGAGATGGTTTCACAAAGACTTGTCATCCTCCTTCACCAGATCACTCTCTGGAAGGCGTGAGGGAGGGGGAGTTGAAATACATCATATTAGAATGAATAGAAATGGTAATGATCGGGCTCTTCCACAACACTTCCGCTCTAAGTAATCAGTTAATTAACCCTGAATCGAGCGGGCTTGCTGGTCAGGAATACAGCAGTTGGATTGACAACAGCTTCCAGACTCCTGCTTCTCAAGGACAAGATTCGGTAACCCTTATTGATGTTAAACATTAGCTTACCCTGTGAGCAACCTCCAGAAATCAAGAGCGATTGTGCTACGTGAGGAAGACTGGCAGAACCTCATATCAATTTACAAGACAAGAAAGAACAGACAAGAAAGAACCTCCAGCAATCTCGCCATGGTAAAATCGTATGCCCCCCCACCGACACGCCCCCCGGCCTTTGCCTCCACAGATCCTGTGGTTGGCTAATTAAAGGAGGAGGTGTAACTATCAATCTAATCTGGCTTGTTCTCAAATTTACCATAATTTCCACACTTGAGAGGCTGGTGAAATGAAACAGCACTACTACACTTTCCCATTCATCAGCCGGAAGCAGAACAACTCCGAGAACCGGGCGAAAAATAATTAGGATGCGGGATCAGGTGTTGCGCGCGTGCATCTGTGCCTGTACAGGGGCACGCAGGCACATGAGCATTCACGGGAGGCAGCAGCAGTAGCACGGGGGCAGATGAGCACCACCACTCATTTGACCTCGACAGGTGAATGCTTGCAGATGTACTCACAGCACACTTATTAGAAGAGGCCCAAATGCCCGAGAAAACTGCCGTCAGATTACGCCGGAAACAACAACGGCTTTTTAAACAACTACAGCCGCCAGAACGGTACCGGCGGCAGCACTGCAGGAGCTGCTCAGGAACCGCTGGGGCAACCCCAGCGCACCGGGTGCTCAGCGCGTGGCCCTGACCCCACCGCATGGCATGTCACCCTTGGGCAGGAAGCTTGACATTTTCTGGAAGCACCGGTGTCATTTCACGGGCTTTGCCGTCGCTTTGCGCTTGTGGGGTAACACTATAGAGTTTTTCAGAAAGTGTTGGAGCAACTTTGGTACCTTTTCCATTCAGGCACACTGGGAGTGAGCTGTGGGGCTGCTGCCAGGGGCTCTGCTCAGCACAGCATGGCTGGAGCTGGTCCAGGACCTCCTTCGAAAGACAGACTGGTCAGACACACAGCTATCCTGAATCATCAAGGATAATCCTATGTTCAAGTTCAAGTTCCTACCTTCCAGTTCAAGTTCAAGTTCCTACGTTCCAATTGGTGCCCGTTACCTCTTGTCCTGGATCATCAAAGATGATCCAGGACAAGAGGTAACGGGTACAAACTGGAACGTAGGAACTTCTATCAAAGCATGAGGAGGAACTTCTTTACTTTGAGGGTGGCAGAGCGCTGGAACAGGCTGCCCAGGGAGGCAGTAGAGTCTCCGACCCCAGAAACGTTCAAAACCCGCCTGGAGGTCATCCTGTGCAACCTGCTGTAGGTGACCCTGCTCTGGCAGGGGGGTTGGACTGGATGATCTCCAGAGCTCCTTTCCAACCCTAACCAATCTGTGATTCTGTGATCAGAGCTGTTCTTTGAAATCTGTTCCTAGGAAATCGCTGCGAGAAGGAGGACGCACCTGAGGAGCAGGCCTAAGATGGAGGATTGAACAAACAACTAGCTCTTACCTGAGGAATCGGCTATCCCATGGAACAACTTCTGAGAAAGATTCTGCAACATTACTAGGGGTCCGCCAAAACATACAATTACTTTCCATGTTCCAGTTAAAGCCTAAACTATCGAGTTGGCATTTCTTTTTAAAAGTGTATAAAGAAGCGGTAATGGGCCAAATCCTCAAGCCACTCTAAATCAACACGATTTGCTTGCCTCCGCTGGAACACCCGGTCTCTATTTCAGTTCAGGAGCTAACACACAGTATCTTAATATGCATTTAGGTTAATATTTGCACTTTGCAGGGCTAGGTAGATTGCACGGCTGGCACATATCAGACTAAATGTCACTTCCGAAAGCTAAGGGACCGAACCGGAAGCTGCCATTCAGAGGGACTACCTGACAACATGTGGAACCTCTCCGGAAAAGCCTTCCCACCTCAAGCAACTCCTTTTGATTAATCTTTCACATAGACAATACACGTTATATACACCGACACACCCCCCCGGCCTTTGCCTCCACAGATCCTGTGGTTGGCTAATTAAAGGAGGAGGTGTAACTATCAATCTAATCTGGCTTGTTCTCAAATTTACCATAATTTCCACACTTGAGAGGCTGGTGAAATGAAACAGCACTACTACACTTTCCCATTCATCAGCCGGAAGCAGAACAACTCTGAGAACCGGGCGAAAAGTAATTAGGATGCGGGATCAGGTGTTGCGCGTGTGCATCTGTGCCTGTACAGGGGCACGCAGGCACATGAGCATTCACGGGAGGCAGCAGCAGTAGCACGGGGGGAGATGAGCACCACCAGTCATTTGACCTCGACAGGTGAATGCTTGCAGTAGTACTCACAGCACACTTATTAGAAGAGGCCCAAATGCCCGAGAAAACTGCCGTCAGATTACGCCGGAAACAACAACGGCTTTTTAAACAACTACAGCCGCCAGAACGGTACCGGCAGCAGCACTGCAGGAGCTGCTCAGGAACCGCTGGGGCAACCCCAGCGCACCGGGTGCTCAGCGCGTGGCCCTGACCCCACCGCATGGCATGTCACCCTTGGGCAGGAAGCTTGACATTTTCTGGAAGCACCGGTGTCATTTCACGGGCTTTGCCGTCGCTTTGCGTTTGTGGGGTAACACTATAGAGTTTTTCAGAAAGTGTTGGAGCAACTTTGGTACCTTTTCCATTCAGGCACACTGGGAGTGAGGTGTGGGGCTGCTGCCAGGGGCTCTGCTCAGCACAGCATGGCTGGAGCTGGCCCAGGACCTCCTTTGAAAGACAGACTGGTCAGACACACAGCTATCCTGAATCATCAAGGATAATCCTATGTTCAAGTTCCTACGTTCCAGTTCAAGTTCAAGTTCCTACGTTCCAATTGGTGCCCGTTACCTCTTGTCCTGGATCATCAAAGATGATCCAGGACAAGAGGTAACGGGTACAAACTGGAACCTAGGAACTTCTATCAAAGCATGAGGAGGAACTTCTTTACTTTGAGGGTGGCAGAGCGCTGGAACAGGCTGCCCAGGGAGGCGGTAGAGTCTCCCACCCCAGAGACATTCAAAACCCGCCTGGAGGTCATCCTGTGCAACCTGCTGTAGGTGACCCTGCTCTGGCAGGGGGGTTGGGCTGGATGATCTCCAGAGCTCCTTTCCAACCCTAACCAATCTGTGATTCTGTGATCAGAGCTGTTCTTCGAAATCTGTTCCTAGGAAATCGCTGCGAGAAGGAGGATGCACCTGAGGAGCAGGCCTAAGATGGAGGATTGAACAAACAAGTAGCTCTTAGCTGAGAAATCGGCTATCCCATGGAACAACTTCAGAGAAAGATTCTGCAACATTACTAGGGGTCCACCAAAACATACAATTACTTGCCATGTTCCAGTTAAAGCCTAAACTATCGAGTTGGCATTTCTTTTTAAAAGTGTATAAAGAAGCGGTAATGGGCCAAATCCTCAAGCCACTCTAAATCAACACGATTTGCTTGCCTCCGCTGGAACACCCGCTCTCTATTGCAGTTCAGGAGCTAACACACAGTATCTTAATATGCATTTAGGTTAATATTTGCACTTTGCAGGGCTAGGTAGATTGCACGGCTGGCACATATCAGACTAAATGTCACTTCCGAAAGCTAAGGGACCGAACCGGAAGCTGCCATTCAGAGGGACTACCTGACAACATGTGGAACCTCTCCGGAAAAGCCTTCCCACCTCAAGCAACTCCTTTTGATTAATCTTTCACATAGACAATACACGTTATATACACCGACACACCCCCCCGGCCTTTGCCTCCACAGATCCTGTGGTTGGCTAATTAAAGGAGGAGGTGTAACTATCAATCTAATCTGGCTTGTTCTCAAATTTACCATAATTTCCACACTTGAGAGGCTGGTGAAATGAAACAGCACTACTACACTTTCCCATTCATCAGCCGGAAGCAGAACAACTCCGAGAACCGGGCGAAAAATAATTAGGATGCGGGATCAGGTGTTGCGCGCGTGCATCTGTGCCTGTACAGGGGCACGCAGGCACATGAGCATTCACGGGAGGCAGCAGCAGTAGCACAGGGGCAGATGAGCACCACCAGTCATTTGACCTCGACAGGTGAATGCTTGCAGATGTACTCACAGCACACTTATTAGAAGAGGCCCAAATGCCCGAGAAAACTGCCGTCAGATTACGCCGGAAACAACAATGGCTTTTTAAACAACTACAGCCGCCAGAACGGTACCGGCGGCAGCACTGCAGGAGCTGCTCAGGAACCGCTGGGGCAACCCCAGCGCACCGGGTGCTCAGCGCGTGGCCCTGACCCCACCGCATTGCCGCGATTGAGAGACGGAGACCTAGCTGGGTGCACGCCAGATCTAACTTTATTGTTTTCAGCAACCATCTTTTATATGATCAAATATTCATTAGAAGACAGCGTGTTAGAGTCTGATTGGTTACACAGAAAATCATCTCATACATATTACAAAAGCTGAGCTCCTAATTGGCCAGTCATTTCAGAGTCGTCCGTCTCTTTTCGCATCCTGTTGCCCAATTTCTTTCAACCACCAATTCCTTGTTCTATAAACAAAGCCAGGATGTTGCAGTCTGTTGTTCCTGATGTTTATCTTGTGACAGATAACAGTCTTGCCCAAGCAGAGGCTTTTTTCAAGGCGCTGCATTGTTCAAACTTTCTGTAGTTCGCGCTGCATGAGCTCCAGCACGTCCTTTTCGATTAGCTGGCTATCACTAGGAGTTCTTCCAAGGCTGATCAGATCATTCCCTTCATCTCCCCCCTCTTGTTGCACAATAAGGACCCGCTTCATTGAGTTTGCTATTAACCTCTGTAAACATTGCAACAGACAGGGTAAAAAGAGCAATAAAAGGACAAAGACAGCCAAAGCATACACAATTGTTTTTACCAGGCTTCTTAGCCAGCCAGACAAACCCCATCCTTTAAAAAGTTTGTCTAGCCAATCCCAGCTGTCATCCTGGTGGAGTTTAGAGACTCCTTCCTTAAGCTGCTGAATACTTGCGTGAATCGATTCAGAATGATCAGAAAGGTTCATACAACACATACCTTCAAAATCCTCACACCCATGGCCTTGTGCTAAAAGCAAAAAATCTATAGCAGCCCTATTTTGCAGTGTAGCATGGCGAACACTATCCACATCTAACAAGAGACCAGATAATGCCTTGCTGGTGGCATTTGTTTGCTTGGCAAGCCAACAGACAAGTTTATCTAAAGTTGCCAAGGCTTTCCCAGCAGCAGCCCCAGGCAACAAAAAAGAAGCAGCAAAGCGTTGACCAAAAGACCAAAATTCCACACTATCATCACAGTCAGGGGTATAGGTATGGACACTACGTTTTGCCCTATGAGAAAGGCGGTGTTGCAAAATCATAGACGTGTTGGGGGTCAAGACTGAGAGGCGTCCAAGACTGCAGGGACCCCCTTTTATATGAGAAGGGATGCTAGGCCAAGCCTTATCCCCACAAATAAAGAATATTCCGGGGGGTAATAAGAGGGGGACATTCGTAGATTTAGACACATTTAAGGCTGTGGAGTTACACCAAACACTAGCATTCCGGAAGACAGGGTGAACGGGAGAAACATCCCACACCTTAGACTGATTTTTTCCTGTATAATTAAATTTAAAACAAAGATCCATTTTTACTGATCCCAATAACTCAATTTCTTGCGGTTCCAAACTGGCCTGTGGGAGTCGGGGGGCCCACGCGTCCCAATATTTTATTATTTCCCTGACGTCTACTTTTCTTAAATCTTGGGGTACCGGCCATTCATCTAGCGGCAAGCCCACGAGACAGGTAGAGAAAGGGTTGTTCGGGGAAGCAGTAGATAGACACAAGGTATCCTGTCCCGTGAGATTTGCTAGTGTTACCCATACATTAACCTTGGGCAATGCTGGCGGGAACAGATTGCCCCATGCTCCTCCCATTATATTGGTCATAACTATTATTGGGAAAATTGACGTCGCCACCCCTTTTTCATTTTCCAAGCAAACCGCCTTTTGCATTCTCTCTTTGTACGGTCCCAGTCCTTTCTTAAGACGGGCCAGATGGCGGGTACCAGATTGGTCCTACTACACTCCAAGTCACAAACCAATATTTTTCCTGCTTGATCAGTCACTATTTTTGCCCAATCAGTAAGGCAGGAAAAGTATCGATCAGTGTCACCTAACTCGTGTCCTGTGACAAGCAGGAGTCTGGCCGTACTAATCTCTTTTTCTAAACAAATTTCACACCAGCGTCCAGCAAGCGTCGCCCGACGCCACCACTCCTTGTCACAAGTGTAACAAACACACAGGACCCAGGGGTCACAATGTCCACACAAGCCACAGGTAATGTTTCTAATGGGCACTTCACGACACTTATTCATAGAACGCTTATTTGTTCAGAACAGCCAGTTCCTTTTGCTCTGTTTCCTCGATGAGAGATTCTTCTACGTGATGATCAGGATTCTCCGGTGAGGTTTGCGGTAGGGGCTCGCGGAAGGGTCGCACGTTCTTAGCAGGAATCCACCTGGGACCCTTCTCTGTGGAGACAGAAGCATAACCTCTACCCCAGGTGATAAGAGGATAAGGTCCCACAATTTTACCTGTTTCTGGGTCTCGGACCAAGACTGGTGGCTTAATCCGCATTTCCAGCGAGGCGTTCATGTTAAAATGGCGAACTATAGGAGGATTGCTGTCTAATAAAGAACAGTTCAGAAAATTAAAAACATATAAAGCTTTCTGTAAGCGCTCCTCGGGGGTAGCAGTCCCTACTCCCCCTTTCTGCTGTAGTAAGAGGCGTTTTAAGGATTGATGGGAGCGCTCGATTAACGATTGTCCTGTAGGGGAGTGAGGAATTCCGGTGACATGATCGATTCCCCAGGAGTCAAAAAATTTTTTAATTGCTGCTGATATATATGCAGGACCGTTATCAGTCTTAATTTGGGAGGGTATACCTAAAGTGGCAAATGCACGTGCCAAATGCCTTTGGACATCGCGCGCCCTTTCTCCTGTATGGCAGGAGGCAAATAATGCGCCAGAGAAGGTATCAATGGAAGAATGAATATATTTTAGGTGGCCAAATTCTGAAAAGTGGGTGACATCGGTTTGCCAGAGTTGCAAACTCTGCAAACCCCTAGGGTTAACTCCTCCTGCTACTGAGGGAAAGGAGTGTTTTTGACAATCAGGCCATACAGCAATGATAGTCGTTGCTTGCTGAGTAGTAAGACTAAATTGTCGTTTAAGACCTCCAGCATTTTGGTGGAAAAAGGAATGACTTAATTTGGCTTGTGCTACACGGTCCGGTAACACTTGTACTGGTAATGTAAGCAGATCGGCTTGTCGATTTCCCTCTGCAATAAAACCAGGCAAAGAAGTATGAGACCTAACATGCATAATAAAATAAGGGTGAGGACGTGAGTCGAGGAGGTAAATAAGCTCCTGTAACAAAGAAAATAAGTCAGCATGTGAAACATCACGCAACAAAGATGCCTCGGCTCGCTCAACAATTCCTGTAACATAAGCAGAGTCTGTAACAATATTAAGTGGCATCGACCATTTTCTAAATGCGCGGACAACTGCTGCTAATTCTACTATTTGAGGAGAGCCTGGCACAGTCTCTATATCAGAGTCCCATTGTCCACTGTGGTTATCCCACCAGAGAATAACTGACTTGTGTGATTTTCCGGATCCGTCTGTAAATACAGTTAAGGCTTGCAGAGGTTGGTCACTTTTCTTTGGCTTGGACACCAGACGGAAGTCGGCGCTAAACAGTTTATGAGAAGGTGGGTGAGAAGAAAGCTGACCTGCGTAGCCGGCTACTGCTATACTGAAGGCCTCTGATTGTTGGTGGAGCCACTGCAGATATTCGTTTGCTATAGGCAAATAAATACAAATAAAATCTATTCCTGACAATGTTAATAAACGCCTCCGGGCTCGAATGATCAAAAATGCAAACATTTCATGCTGTGTTACGATAGTCTTTGTGGGCTGATTTGGCAAAAAGACCCATTCAATAATTAACAATGGATCGGATTTCTGAAAATCCCATTGAAATATCAAGGCGTAAGGCTGTCGAGCAGGATTTAAGATGATTAGATAAAAGGGTGACTCAGGAGCGCATCGGTGTGCTTGTCTAAGGGCAATTGCAGTTGCGACTCTTTGCAGAGAGTCAACAGCCTCAGGGCCGAGAGCCCGAGGGGAGTTTAAATTAGTATCTCCTTTAAGCAATTCAAACAAAGGACTTAAGTCTGCATTGGAAATTCCCAACAACGGTCGTACCCAATTAATTGTTCCTAACAACTTTTGCACATCATGCAAGTTTTTTATGTCTGCCCGAATTTGCAGGGGCTGAGGAACTATGGTTTGCGCTCGTATGCGCCAGCCTAGATATTTCCATGGTGCAATTTTTTGAATTTTTTCTGGCGCAATACAGAGACCTGCTGAATTAACAGCAGCTGTGACAAGGGCTACAGCTTCCTCCAGGACCTTGTGATGTTGTGCAGCCATCAGGATATCATCCATATAATGATACAATAAGACACTGGGCATCTTAGTCCTAACAGGACTAAGGACTTTGGCTACATACCATTGGCATATCGTAGGGCTATTTTTCATTCCTTGTGGCAGCACAACCCACTGATATCTTTGCAACGGGGCTTGCATGTTGACACTTGGAACTGAGAAGGCAAATTTAGGAGCATCATCCGGATGCAACGGAATATTAAAAAAGCAATCTTTAAGATCGATAACAGTTAAATGCCAATCTCGAGGGATCATAGTAGGGGATGGGAGCCCCGGTTGGAGGGCTCCCATGTCCTCCATCGCGTCATTGATTTTTCTAAGGTCATGGAGCAAGCGCCACTTGCCGGTTTGCTTTTTAATAACAAAGACAGGGGAATTCCAAGGACTAACAGAGGGTACAATGTGGCCTTTTGACAGTTGTTCTGTAACTAATTCCTGGAGAGCGCGAAGCTTTTCTAACGGTAGGGGCCATTGGTCAACCCAAACAGGGGTATTGGTTTTCCAAGTCAATTTCAGGGTGTCGCGCTCTTCAATGGCCCCACCTAAAAATGTGTCTGAATAGACATCCCCCACTGGGACAACACATCTCGTCCCCACAAGATCATAGGAACAGGCAACACAAAGGGCTTAACAGAAGCTACATGTCCCTCTGGGCCTTTAATTTGGATCAAATCCAAACTTTGTTGGCTATTACCAGTCCCTCCAATGCCCGCCAACGCCTGAGAAATATTAGCTAGAGGCCATTGCGGGGGCCATTTGGCCTGAGAGATTACTGTAACATCAGCTCCAGTATCAATGATTCCGCTTAACACTATTTGCTGTCCCTCGCGGGTAAGAGTACATTGACATACGGGCCTTCTCTGGGAAATGGATTGTACCCACAAGATTTGCGGGTTTCCCGTAGACCCAAAGCCCCCCTTCCTCTGTTGGGATTGAGTGGGGATAGGGGCGCCAGTCTCCTTGGGAATTAATATCAGTTGCGCTATACGGCTACCTTTCGGTATTGTACAGGGGGGGAATGGAGTCCATGCCATGATCTTAATCTCAACAATACTATCAGAGTCAATAACTCCCGGCAACACAAAAAGTCCTGACAAAGTTGTAGATGATCTTCCTAACAATAACGCTTGCGTTCCAGGGGGCAGAGGCCCCGAAACATTTGTAGATAATAGGTGGACCGAGGGATCGAGTACCGTTACTGTGTGGGCGGTTGCCAGGTCCAGTCCGGCGCTTCCGGCCGTTGCTGGACGAAGACTTGAGGCGCTACTGCCCCCCCCTGAGGGTTTGGGAATGTCTGCTGCGGCATTTGTGTCTGCACGCGTCGCTGCTCCGCGCTCCGTGATCGGTTTCCCTGGATTAATTGACCCTGCAAATCATACTTAGACCGACATTGATTAGCATAATGACGCCCTTTCTTACATCTGGGACAAATTCCCGGAGCTCGAGGTTTAGTACTGCCGTTAGCGGCTAAGCAATTTTTCTTCAAGTGACCAGGCTTACCGCACCCATAGCAGACACCCGGACCCATTGGGCCGCGCATAGCCGCAAAGGCAGCTGCCATGGCTTCATACTTATGATCCGCAGTACCAATCCTATTACAGGCTTCAACCATTTCAACTAGGGTGGGGTTTTGATTAGGGAGAGATTTCAAAAGTTTTTTGCAATCTGCATTAGCATTTTCCACAGCCAGTTTTAACAACAAAATTTCTCGAGCTTCCGCATTATCTATCTGACGTTCCAGAGCTTGTTTCAATCTGTCAATAAACTGCATATAGGGCTCCCGAGGTTCTTGTACGATAGTAGTAAAGGCCTTTTGCGGCTTTTGAGAGTCTGGGACTTTTCTTAGAGCCTTTCTAGCTTCTTCCCGTATCGCCTCAAGAGCTTCCCGTGGGATGTCCCGCGCCTGGGCAACTGGATTTGCCCATTGTCCCGTACCCGTAAGATGTTCTATAGTCAGTGCAGCAAGGCCTCCATTGTCGTGACCTACATAGGTCAGCAGAAGAGCTTGGAGTCCTCCCCTCCAATGCGATTCCCACAACGAGTACTGAGTGGGGGTTAGTAACAATTGTGCAAGGGACTTTAGATCATGCGGAGTCATCACATAAGTATCAAAAGCGGAGGACAGCAGGCTCGCAAAATATGGGGAGGAGAGCCCGTGCTCTGTGATAGTACGGCGTAGTTCCTTCACTACCGGGAAAGATAGAGCCTCCCATTGTGCCCCTCCCCCACGACCTTGATATATCACAGGAGCCACGATTGTCCGAGCTATGTCCAGTTCTCCCTCTTTCAAGGCTTGTCGCTTGATATTAGCCCATACATCGTGTGGGTCAGGGGGGTAAAGTTGTGGCTCCTTATCAGGGTCTATGGGTCCTGGGTCAAAGGGATCCTCCTCCGGGGGATACCCTGCCGCTCCCACCGTGAGGGGCCCTTTAGTATGCTCGGTACCTGGCGGGTTATCGGTGTCTCCAGCCTCTCTACCGTCCTTGCCCTCCTGCGCCTTTAAGGTTTCAAAAATAGTTCGCCACCACGGAAGCATACGCTGCGCTTCAACGTTTCCAGTTGTGGCTGCATGCCACAGTTTCACCCCTACATCATCCCACAGTTCCCGTGTAAAAATAGTGGAGGCAGTCACAGTGGGTATTTTTACTTGTACCCATTTAAGCATCATTTTAAGGTCTTGCCCAGAAATATTCTTTCCATGTTTCTTAAGAAGAGCTTTCATAAGCTCATATACGTCTCTCTCTGGGGAAGACGCTTGATTTCCCATGTTTCCCACAGCTCACCTATTCGTTCCAGAGGGATTCTTAGGCCGGCTCCTGCTTCCTTTCAGCAGCTCATTTAAAGTTCTGTGGGACTCGCAGCCTGCCACGCAGTTAGGTGGTTGTCGAACCCGGGAATCACGTCGGGGTCACCAATTTGCCGCGATTGAGAGACGGAGACCTAGCTGGGTGCACGCCAGATCTAACTTTATTGTTTTCAGCAACCATCTTTTATATGATCAAATATTCATTAGAAGACAGCGTGTTAGAGTCTGATTGGTTACACAGAAAATCATCTCATACATATTACAAAAGCTGAGCTCCTAATTGGCCAGTCATTTCAGAGTCGTCCGTCTCTTTTCGCATCCTGTTGCCCAATTTCTTTCAACCACCAATTCCTTGTTCTATAAACAAAGCCAGGATGTTGCAGTCTGTTGTTCCTGATGTTTATCTTGTGACAGATAACAGTCTTGCCCAAGCAGAGGCTTTTTTCAAGGCGCTGCATTGTTCAAACTTTCTGTAGTTCGCGCTGCATGAGCTCCAGCACGTCCTTTTCGATTAGCTGGCTATCACTAGGAGTTCTTCCAAGGCTGATCAGATCATTCCCTTCACCGCATGGCATGTCACCCTTGGGCAGGAAGCTTGGCATTTTCTGGAAGCACCGGTGTCATTTCACGGGCTTTGCCGTCGCTTTGCGCTTGTGGGGTAACACTATAGAGTTTTTCAGAAAGTGTTGGAGCAACTTTGGTACCTTTTCCATTCAGGCACACTGGGAGTGAGCTGTGGGGCTGCTGCCAGGGGCTCTGCTCAGCACAGCATGGCTGGAGCTGGCCCGGGACCTCCTTCGAAAGACAGACTGGTCAGACACACAGCTATCCTGAATCATCAAGGATAATCCTATGTTCAAGTTCAAGTTCCTACCTTCCAGTTCAAGTTCAAGTTCCTACGTTCCAATTGGTGCCCGTTACCTCTTGGCCTGGATCATCAAAGATGATCCAGGACAAGAGGTAACGGGTACAAACTGGAACCTAGGAACTTCTATCAAAGCATGAGGAGGAACTTCTTTACTTTGAGGGTGGCAGAGCGCTGGAACAGGCTGCCCAGGGAGGCGGTAGAGTCTCCCACCCCAGAAACATTCAAAACCCGCCTGGAGGTCATCCTGTGCAACCTGCTGTAGGTGACCCTGCTCTGGCAGGGGGGTTGCACTACATGATCTCCAGAGCTCCTTTCCAACCCTAACCAATCTGTGATTCTGTGATCAGAGCTGTTCTTTGAAATCTGTTCCTAGGAAATCGCTGCGAGAAGGAGGATGCACCTGAGGAGCAGGCCTAAGATGGAGGATTGAACAAACAAGTAGCTCTTACCTGAGGAATCGGCTATCCCATGGAACAACTTCTGAGAAAGATTCTGCAACATTACTAGGGGTCCGCCAAAGCATACAATTACTTGCCATGTTCCAGTTAAAGCCTAAACTATCGAGTTGGCATTTCTTTTTAAAAGTGTATAAAGAAGCGGTAATGGGCCAAATCCTCAAGCCACTGTAAATCAACACGATTTGCTTGCCTCCGCTGGAACACCCGCTCTCTATTTCAGTTCAGGAGCTAACACACACTATCTTAATATGCATTTAGGTTAATATTTGCACTTTGCAGGGCTAGGTAGATTGCACGGCTGGCACATATCAGACTAAATGTCACTTCCGAAAGCTAAGGGACCGAACCGGAAGCTGCCATTCAGAGGGACTACCTGACAACATGTGGAACCTCTCCGGAAAAGCCTTCCCACCTCAAGCAACTCCTTTTGATTAATCTTTCACATAGACAATACACGTTATATACACCGACACACCCCCCCGGCCTTTGCCTCCACAGATCCTGTGGTTGGCTAATTAAAGGAGGAGGTGTAACTATCAATCTAATCTCGTTTGTTCTCAAATTTACCATAATTTCCACACTTGAGAGGCTGGTGAAATGAAACAGCACTACTACAGTTTTCCCATTCATCAGCCGGAAGCAGAACAACTCCGAGAACCGGGCGAAAAATAATTAGGATGCGGGATCAGGTGTTGCGCGCATGCATCTGTGCCTGTACAGGGGCACGCAGGCACATGAGCATTCACGGGAGGCAGCAGCAGCAGCACGGGGGCAGATGAGCACCACCAGTCATTTGACCTCGACAGGTGAATGCTTGCAGATGTACTCACAGCACACTTATTAGAAGAGGCCCAAATGCCCGAGAAAACTGCCGTCAGATTACGCCGGAAACAACAACGGCTTTTTAAACAACTACAGCCGCCAGAACGGTACCGGCGGCAGCACTGCAGGAGCTGCTGAGGAACCGCTGGGTCAACCCCAGCGCACCGGGTGCTCAGCGCGTGGCCCTGACCCCACCGCATGGCATGTCACCCTTGGGCAGGAAGCTTGACATTTTCTGGAAGCACCGGTGTCATTTCACGGGCTTTGCCGTCGCTTTGCGCTTGTGGGGTAACACTATAGAGTTTTTCAGAAAGTGTTGGAGCAACTTTGGTACCTTTTCCATTCAGGCACACTGGGAGTGAGGTGTGGGGCTGCTGCCAGGGGCTCTGCTCAGCACAGCATGGCTGGAGCTGGCCCAGGACCTCCTTCGAAAGACAGACTGGTCAGACACACAGCTATCCTGAATCATCAAGGATAATCCTATGTTCAAGTTCAAGTTCCTACCTTCCAGTTCAAGTTCAAGTTCCTACGTTCCAATTGGTGCCCGTTACCTCTTGTCCTGGATCATCAAAGATGATCCAGGACAAGAGGTAACGGGTACAAACTGGAACGTAGGAACTTCTATCAAAGCATGAGGAGGAACTTCTTTACTTTGAGGGTGGCAGAGCGCTGGAACAGGCTGCCCAGGGAGGCGGTAGAGTCTCCCACCCCAGAAACATTCAAAACCCGCCTGGAGGTCATCCTGTGCAACCTGCTGTAGGTGACCCTGCTCTGGCAGGGGGGTTGGGCTGGATGATCTCCAGAGCTCCTTTCCAACCCTAACCAATCTGTGATTCTGTGATCAGAGCTGTTCTTCGAAATCTGTTCCTAGGAAATCGCTGCGAGAAGGAGGATGCACCTGAGGAGCAGGCCTAAGATGGAGGATTGAACAAACAAGTAGCTCTTACCTGAGGAATCGGCTATCCCATGGAACAACTTCTGAGAAAGATTCTGCAAAATTACTAGGGGTCCGCCAAAACATACAATTACTTGCCATGTTCCAGTTAAAGCCTAAACTATCGAGTTGGCATTTCTTTTTAGAAGTGTATAAAGAAGCGGTAATGGGCCAAATCCTCAAGCCACTGTAAATCAACACGATTTGCTTGCCTCCGCTGGAACACCCGCTCTCTATTTCAGTTCAGGAGCTAACACACACTATCTTAATATGCATTTAGGTTAATATTTGCACTTTGCAGGGCTAGGTAGATTGCACGGCTGGCACATATCAGACTAAATGTCACTTCCGAAAGCTAAGGGACCGAACCGGAAGCTGCCATTCAGAGGGACTACCTGACAACATGTGGAACCTCTCCGGAAAAGCCTTCCCACCTCAAGCAACTCCTTTTGATTAATCTTTCACATAGACAATACACGTTATATACACCGACACACCCCCCCGGCCTTTGCCTCCACAGATCCTGTGGTTGGCTAATTAAAGGAGGAGGTGTAACTATCAATCTAATCTCGCTTGTTCTCAAATTTACCATAATTTCCACACTTGAGAGGCTGGTGAAATGAAACAGCACTACTACACTTTCCCATTCATCAGCCGGAAGCAGAACAACTCCGAGAACCGGGCGAAAAATAATTAGGATGCGGGATCAGGTGTTGCGCGCGTGCATCTGTGCCTGTACAGGGGCACGCAGGCACATGAGCATCCACGGGAGGCAGCAGCAGTAGCACGGGGGCAGATGAGCACCACCAGTCATTTGACCTCGACAGGTGAATGCTTGCAGATGTACTCACAGCACACTTATTAGAAGAGGCCCAAATGCCCGAGAAAACTGCCGTCAGATTACGCCGGAAACAACAACGGCTTTTTAAACAACTACAGCCGCCAGAACGGTACCGGCGGCAGCACTGCAGGAGCTGCTCAGGAACCGCTGGGGCAACCCCAGCGCACCGGGTGCTCAGCGCGTGGCCCTGACCCCACCGCATGGCATGTCACCCTTGGGCAGGAAGCTTGGCATTTTCTGGAAGCACCGGTGTCATTTCACGGGCTTTGCCGTCGCTTTGCGCTTGTGGGGTAACACTATAGAGTTTTTCAGAAAGTGTTGGAGCAACTTTGGTACCTTTTCCATTCAGGCACACTGGGAGTGAGCTGTGGGGCTGCTGCCAGGGGCTCTGCTCAGCACAGCATGGCTGGAGCTGGCCCAGGACCTCCTTCGAAAGACAGACTGGTCAGACACACAGCTATCCTGAATCATCAAGGATAATCCTATGTTCAAGTTCCTACGTTCCAATTGAAGTTCAAGTTCCTACGTTCCAATTGGTGCCCGTTACCTCTTGGCCTGGATCATCAAAGATGATCCAGGACAAGAGGTAACGGGTACAAACTGGAACCTAGGAACTTCTATCAAAGCATGAGGAGGAACTTCTTTACTTTGAGGGTGGCAGAGCGCTGGAACAGGCTGCCCAGGGAGGCGGTAGAGTCTCCCACCCCAGAAACATTCAAAACCCGCCTGGAGGTCATCCTGTGCAACCTGCTGTAGGTGACCCTGCTCTGGCAGGGGGGTTGGGCTGGATGATCTCCAGAGCTCCTTTCCAACCCTAACCAATCTGTGATTCTGTGATCAGAGCTGTTCTTCGAAATCTGTTCCTAGGAAATCGCTGCGAGAAGGAGGATGCACCTGAGGAGCAGGCCTAAGATGGAGGATTGAACAAACAAGTAGCTCTTACCTGAGGAATCGGCTATCCCATGGAACAACTTCTGAGAAAGATTCTGCAACATTACTAGGGGTCCGCCAAAACATACAATTACTTGCCATGTTCCAGTTAAAGCCTAAACTATCGAGTTGGCATTTCTTTTTAAAAGTGTATAAAGAAGCGGTAATGGGCCAAATCCTCAAGCCACTGTAAATCAACACGATTTGCTTGCCTCCGCTGGAACACCCGCTCTCTATTTCAGTTCAGGAGCTAACACACAGTATCTTAATATGCATTTAGGTTAATATTTGCACTTTGCAGGGCTAGGTAGATTGCACGGCTGGCACATACCAGACTAAATGTCACTTCCGAAAGCTAAGGGACCGAACCGGAAGCTGCCATTCAGAGGGACTACCTGACAACATGTGGAACCTCTCCGGAAAAGCCTTCCCACCTCAAGCAACTCCTTTTGATTAATCTTTCACATAGACAATACACGTTATATACACCGACACACCCCCCCGGCCTTTGCCTCCACAGATCCTGTGGTTGGCTAATTAAAGGAGGAGGTGTAACTATCAATCTAATCTGGCTTGTTCTCAAATTTACCATAATTTCCACACTTGAGAGGCTGGTGAAATGAAACAGCACTACTACACTTTCCCATTCATCAGCCGGAAGCAGAACAACTCCGAGAACCGGGCGAAAAATAATTAGGATGCGGGATCAGGTGTTGCGCGCGTGCATCTGTGCCTGTACAGGGGCACGCAGGCACATGAGCATTCACGGGAGGCAGCAGCAGTAGCACAGGGGCAGATGAGCACCACCAGTCATTTGACCTCGACAGGTGAATGCTTGCAGATGTACTCACAGCACACTTATTAGAAGAGGCCCAAATGCCCGAGAAAACTGCCGTCTGATTACGCCGGAAACAACAACGGCTTTTTAAACAACTACAGCCGCCAGAACGGTACCGGCGGCAGCACTGCAGGAGCTGCTCAGGAACCGCTGGGGCAACCCCAGCGCACCGGGTGCTCAGCGCGTGGCCCTGACCCCACCGCATGGCATGTCACCCTTGGGCAGGAAGCTTGACATTTTCTGGAAGCACCGGTGTCATTTCACGGGCTTTGCCGTCGCTTTGCGCTTGTGGGGTAACACTATAGAGTTTTTCAGAAAGTGTTGGAGCAACTTTGGTACCTTTTCCATTCAGGCACACTGGGAGTGAGCTGTGGGGCTGCTGCCAGGGGCTCTGCTCAGCACAGCATAGCTGGAGCTGGCCCAGGACCTCCTTCGAAAGACAGACTGGTCAGACACACAGCTATCCTGAATCATCAAGGATAATCCTATGTTGAAGTTCAAGTTCCTACCTTCCAGTTCAAGTTCAAGTTCCTACGTTCCAATTGGTGCCCGTTACCTCTTGTCCTGGATCATCAAAGATGATCCAGGACAAGAGGTAACGGGTACAAACTGGAACGTAGGAACTTCTATCAAAGCATGAGGAGGAACTTCTTTACTTTGAGGGTGGCAGAGCACTGGAACAGGCTGCCCAGGGAGGCAGTAGAGTCTCCCACCCCAGAGACATTCAAAACCCGCCTGGAGGTCATCCGGTGCAACCTGCTGTAGGTGACCCTGCTCTGGCAGGGGGGTTGGGCTGGATGATCTCCAGAGCTCCTTTCCAACCCTAACCAATCTGTGATTCTGTGATCAGAGCTGTTCTTCGAAATCTGTTCCTAGGAAATCGCTGCGAGAAGGAGGATGCACCTGAGGAGCAGGCCTAAGATGGAGGATTGAACAAACAAGTAGCTCTTACCTGAGGAATCGGCTATCCCATGGAACAACTTCAGAGAAAGATTCTGCAACATTACTAGGGGTCCGCCAAAACATACAATTACTTGCCATGTTCCAGTTAAAGCCTAAACTATCGAGTTGGCATTTCTTTTTAAAAGTGTATAAAGAAGCGGTAATGGGCCAAATCCTCAAGCCACTGTAAATCAACACGATTTGCTTGCCTCCGCTGGAACACCCGCTCTCTATTTCAGTTCAGGAGCTAACACACACTATCTTAATATGCATTTAGGTTAATATTTGCACTTTGCAGGGCTAGGTAGATTGCACGGCTGGCACATATCAGACTAAATGTCACTTCCGAAAGCTAAGGGACCGAACCGGAAGCTGCCATTCAGAGGGACTACCTGACAACATGTGGAACCTCTCCGGAAAAGCCTTCCCACCTCAAGCAACTCCTTTTGATTAATCTTTCACATAGACAATACACGTTATACACACCGACACACCCCCCCGGCCTTTGCCTCCACAGATCCTGTGGTTGGCTAATTAAAGGAGGAGGTGTAACTATCAATCTAATCTCGCTTGTTCTCAAATTTACCATAATTTCCACACTTGAGAGGCTGGTGAAATGAAACAGCACTACTACACTTTCCCATTCATCAGCCGGAAGCAGAACAACTCAGAGAACCGGGCGAAAAATAATTAGGATGCGGGATCAGGTGTTGCGCGCGTGCATCTGTGCCTGTACAGGGGCACGCAGGCACATGAGCATTCACGGGAGGCAGCAGCAGTAGCACGGGGGCAGATGAGCACCACCAGTCATTTGACCTCGACAGGTGAATGCTTGCAGATGTACTCACAGCACACTTATTAGAAGAGGCCCAAATGCCCGAGAAAACTGCCGTCAGATTACGCCGGAAACAACAACGGCTTTTTAAACAACTACAGCCGCCAGAACGGTACCGGCGGCAGCACTGCAGGAGCTGCTCAGGAACCGCTGGGGCAACCCCAGCGCACCGGGTGCTCAGCGCGTGGCCCTGACCCCACCGCATGGCATGTCACCCTTGGGCAGGAAGCTTGACATTTTCTGGAAGCACCGGTGTCATTTCACGGGCTTTGCCGTCGCTTTGCGCTTGTGGGGTAACACTATAGAGTTTTTCAGAAAGTGTTGGAGCAACTTTGGTACCTTTTCCATTCAGGCACACTGGGAGTGAGGTGTGGGGCTGCTGCCAGGGGCTCTGCTCAGCACAGCATGGCTGGAGCTGGTCCAGGACCTCCTTCGAAAGACAGACTGGTCAGACACACAGCTATCCTGAATCATCAAGGATAATCCTATGTTCAAGTTCCTACCTTCCAGTTCAAGTTCAAGTTCCTACGTTCCAATTGGTGCCCGTTACCTCTTGTCCTGGATCATCAAAGATGATCCAGGACAAGAGGTAACGGGTACAAACTGGAACCTAGGAACTTCTATCAAAGCATGAGGAGGAACTTCTTTACTTTGAGGGTGGCAGAGCGCTGGAACAGGCTGCCCAGGGAGGCGGTAGAGTCTCCCACCCCAGAGACATTCAAAACCCGCCTGGAGGTCATTCTGTGCAACCTGCTGTAGGTGACCCTGCTCTGGCAGGGGGGTTGGACTGGATGATCTCCAGAGCTCCTTTCCAACCCTAACCAATCTGTGATTCTGTGATCAGAGCTGTTCTTCGAAATCTGTTCCTAGGAAATCGCTGCGAGAAGGAGGATGCACCTGAGGAGCAGGCCTAAGATGGAGGATTGAACAAACAAGTAGCTCTTACCTGAGGAATCGGCTATCCCATGGAACAACTTCAGAGAAAGATTCTGCAACATTACTAGGGGTCCGCCAAAACATACAATTACTTGCCATGTTCCAGTTAAAGCCTAAACTATCGAGTTGGCATTTCTTTTTAAAAGTGTATAAAGAAGCGGTAATGGGCCAAATCCTCAAGCCACTGTAAATCAACACGATTTGCTTGCCTCCGCTGGAACACCCGCTCTCTATTTCAGTTCAGGAGCTAACACACACTATCTTAATATGCATTTAGGTTAATATTTGCACTTTGCAGGGCTAGGTAGATTGCACGGCTGGCACATATCAGACTAAATGTCACGTCCGAAAGCTAAGGGACCGAACCGGAAGCTGCCATTCAGATGGACTACCTGACAACATGTGGAACCTCTCCAGAAAAGCCTTCCCACCTCAAGCAACTCCTTTTGATTAATCTTTCACATAGACAATACACGTTATATACACCGACACACCCCCCCGGCCTTTGCCTCCACAGATCCTGTGGTTGGCTAATTAAAGGAGGAGGTGTAACTATCAATCTAATCTCGCTTGTTCTCAAATTTACCATAATTTCCACACTTGAGAGGCTGGTGAAATGAAACAGCACTACTACACTTTCCCATTCATCAGCCGGAAGCAGAACAACTCAGAGAACCGGGCGAAAAATAATTAGGATGCGGGATCAGGTGTTGCGCGCGTGCATCTGTGCCTGTACAGGGGCACGCAGGCACATGAGCATTCACGGGAGGCAGCAGCAGTAGCACGGGGGCAGATGAGCACCACCAGTCATTTGACCTCGACAGGTGAATGCTTGCAGATGTACTTACAGCACACTTATTAGAAGAGGCCCAAATGCCCGAGAAAACTGCCGTCAGATTACGCCGGAAACAACAACGGCTTTTTAAACAAATACAGCTGACAGAACGGTACCGGCAGCAGCACTGCAGGAGCTGCTCAGGAACCGCTGGGGCAACCCCAGCGCACCGGGTGCTCAGCGCGTGGCCCTGACCCCACCGCATGGCATGTCACCCTTGGGCAGGAAGCTTGACATTTTCTGGAAGCACCGGTGTCATTTCACGGGCTTTGCCGTCGCTTTGCGCTTGTGGGGTAACACTATAGAGTTTTTCAGAAAGTGTTGGAGCAACTTTGGTACCTTTTCCATTCAGGCACACTGGGAGTGAGCTGTGGGGCTGCTGCCAGGGGCTCTGCTCAGCACAGCATGGCTGGAGCTGGTCCAGGACCTCCTTCGAAAGACAGACTGGTCAGACACACAGCTATCCTGAATCATCAAGGATAATCCTATGTTCAAGTTCCTACGTTCCAGTTCAAGTTCAAGTTCCTACGTTCCAATTGGTGCCCGTTACCTCTTGTCCTGGATCATCAAAGATGATCCAGGACAAGAGGTAACGGGTACAAACTGGAACGTAGGAACTTCTATCAAAGCATGAGGAGGAACTTCTTTACTTTGAGGGTGGCAGAGCACTGGAACAGGCTGCCCAGGGAGGCAGTAGAGTCTCCCACCCCAGAGACATTCAAAACCCGCCTGGAGGTCATCCGGTGCAACCTGCTGTAGGTGACCCTGCTCTGGCAGGGGGGTTGGGCTGGATGATCTCCAGAGCTCCTTTCCAACCCTAACCAATCTGTGATTCTGTGATCAGAGCTGTTCTTCGAAATCTGTTCCTAGGAAATCGCTGCGAGAAGGAGGATGCACCTGAGGAGCAGGCCTAAGATGGAGGATTGAACAAACAAGTAGCTCTTACCTGAGGAATCGGCTATCCCATGGAACAACTTCAGAGAAAGATTCTGCAACATTACTAGGGGTCCGCCAAAACATACAATTACTTGCCATGTTCCAGTTAAAGCCTAAACTATCGAGTTGGCATTTCTTTTTAAAAGTGTATAAAGAAGCGGTAATGGGCCAAATCCTCAAGCCACTGTAAATCAACACGATTTGCTTGCCTCCGCTGGAACACCCGCTCTCTATTTCAGTTCAGGAGCTAACACACACTATCTTAATATGCATTTAGGTTAATATTTGCACTTTGCAGGGCTAGGTAGATTGCACGGCTGGCACATATCAGACTAAATGTCACTTCCGAAAGCTAAGGGACCGAACCGGAAGCTGCCATTCAGAGGGACTACCTGACAACATGTGGAACCTCTCCGGAAAAGCCTTCCCACCTCAAGCAACTCCTTTTGATTAATCTTTCACATAGACAATACACGTTATACACACCGACACACCCCCCCGGCCTTTGCCTCCACAGATCCTGTGGTTGGCTAATTAAAGGAGGAGGTGTAACTATCAATCTAATCTGGCTTGTTCTCAAATTTACCATAATTTCCACACTTGAGAGGCTGGTGAAATGAAACAGCACTACTACACTTTCCCATTCATCAGCCGGAAGCAGAACAACTCAGAGAACCGGGCGAAAAATAATTAGGATGCGGGATCAGGTGTTGCGCGCGTGCATCTGTGCCTGTACAGGGGCACGCAGGCACGTGAGCATTCACGGGAGGCAGCAGCAGTAGCACGGGGGCAGATGAGCACCACCAGTCATTTGACCTCGACAGGTGAATGCTTGCAGATGTACTCACAGCACACTTATTCGAAGAGGCCCAAATGCCTGAGAAAACTGCCGTCAGATTACGCCGGAAACAACAACGGCTTTTTAAACAACTACAGCCGCCAGAACGGTACCGGCGGCAGCACTGCAGGAGCTGCTCAGGAACCGCTGGGGCAACCCCAGCGCACCGGGTGCTCAGCGCGTGGCCCTGACCCCACCGCATGGCATGTCACCCTTGGGCAGGAAGCTTGACATTTTCTGGAAGCACCGGTGTCATTTCACGGGCTTTGCCGTCGCTTTGCGCTTGTGGGGTAACACTATAGAGTTTTTCAGAAAGTGTTGGAGCAACTTTGGTACCTTTTCCATTCAGGCACACTGGGAGTGAGCTGTGGGGCTGCTGCCAGGGGCTCTGCTCAGCACAGCATGGCTGGAGCTGGTCCAGGACCTCCTTCGAAAGACAGACTGGTCAGACACACAGCTATCCTGAATCATCAAGGATAATCCTATGTTCAAGTTCCTACGTTCCAGTTCAAGTTCAAGTTCCTACGTTCCAATTGGTGCCCGTTACCTCTTGTCCTGGATCATCAAAGATGATCCAGGACAAGAGGTAACGGGTACAAACTGGAACCTAGGAACTTCTATCAAAGCATGAAGAGGAACTTCTTTACTTTTAGGGTGGCAGAGCGCTGGAACAGGCTGCCCAGGGAGGAAGTAGAGTCTCCCACCCCAGAGACATTCAAAACCCGCCTGGAGGTCATCCTGTGCAACCTGCTGTAGGTGACCCTGCTCTGGCAGGGGGGTTGGACTGGATGATCTCCAGAGCTCCTTTCCAACCCTAACTAATCTGTGATTCTGTGATCAGAGCTGTTCTTCGAAATCTGTTCCTAGGAAATCGCTTCGAGAAGGAGGATGCACCTGAGGAGCAGGCCTAAGATGGAGGATTGAACAAACAAGTAGCTCTTACCTGAGGAATCGGCTATCCCATGGAACAACTTCTGAGAAAGATTCTGCAACATTACTAGGGGTCCGCCAAAACATACAATTACTTGCCATGTTCCAGTTAAAGCCTAAACTATCGAGTTGGCATTTCTTTTTAAAAGTGTATAAAGAAGCGGTAATGGGCCAAATCCTCAAGCCACTGTAAATCAACACGATTTGCTTGCCTCCGCTGGAACACCCGCTCTCTATTGCAGTTCAGGAGCTAACACACAGTATCTTAATATGCATTTAGGTTAATATTTGCACTTTGCAGGGCTAGGTAGATTGCACGGCTGGCACATATCAGACTAAATGTCACTTCCGAAAGCTAAGGGACCGAACCGGAAGCTGCCATTCAGAGGGACTACCTGACAACATGTGGAACCTCTCCGGAAAAGCCTTCCCACCTCAAGCAACTCCTTTTGATTAATCTTTCACATAGACAATACATGTTATATACACCGACACACCCCCCCGGCCTTTGCCTCCACAGATCCTGTGGTTGGCTAATTAAAGGAGGAGGTGTAACTATCAATCTAATCTGGCTTGTTCTCAAATTTACCATAATTTCCACACTTGAGAGGCTGGTGAAATGAAACAGCACTACTACACTTTCCCATTCATCAGCCGGAAGCAGAACAACTCCGAGAACCGGGCGAAAAATAATTAGGATGCGGGATCAGGTGTTGCGCGCGTGCATCTGTGCCTGTACAGGGGCACGCAGGCACATGAGCATTCACGGGAGGCAGCAGCAGTAGCACGGGGGCAGATGAGCACCACCAGTCATTTGACCTCGACAGGTGAATGCTTGCAGATGTACTCACAGCACACTTATTCGAAGAGGCCCAAATGCCCGAGAAAACTGCCGTCAGATTACGCCGGAAACAACAACGGCTTTTTAAACAACTACAGCCGCCAGAACGGTACCGGCGGCAGCACTGCAGGAGCTGCTCAGGAACCGCTGGGGCAACCCCAGCGCACCGGGTGCTCAGCGCGTGGCCCTGACCCCACCGCATGGCATGTCACCCTTGGGCAGGAAGCTTGACATTTTCTGGAAGCACCGGTGTCATTTCACGGGCTTTGCCGTCGCTTTGCGCTTGTGGGGTAACACTATAGAGTTTTTCAGAAAGTGTTGGAGCAACTTTGGTACCTTTTCCATTCAGGCACACTGGGAGTGAGCTGTGGGGCTGCTGCCAGGGGCTCTGCTCAACACAGCATGGCTGGAGCTGGCCCAGGACCTCCTTCGAAAGACAGACTGGTCAGACACACAGCTATCCTGAATCATCAAGGATAATCCTATGTTCAAGTTCCTACGTTCCAGTTCAAGTTCAAGTTCCTACGTTCCAATTGGTGCCCGTTACCTCTTGTCCTGGATCATCAAAGATGATCCAGGACAAGAGGTAACGGGTACAAACTGGAACGTAGGAACTTCTATCAAAGCATGAGGAGGAACTTCTTTACTTTGAGGGTGGCAGAGCGCTGGAACAGGCTGCCCAGGGAGGCGGTAGAGTCTCCCACCCCAGAAACATTCAAAACCCGCCTGGAGGTCATCCTGTGCAACCTGCTGTAGGTGACCCTGCTCTGGCAGGGGGGTTTGACTGGATGATCTCCAGAGCTCCTTTCCAACCCTAACCAATCTGTGATTCTGTGATCAGAGCTGTTCTTCGAAATCTGTTTCTAGGAAATAGCTGCGAGAAGGAGGATGCACCTGAGGAGCAGGCCTAAGATGGAGGATTGAACAAACAAGTAGCTCTTACCTGAGGAATCGGCTATCCCATGGAACAACTTCTGAGAAAGATTCTGCAACATTACTAGGGGTCCGCCAAAACATACAATTACTTGCCATGTTCCAGTTAAAGCCTAAACTATCGAGTTGGCATTTCTTTTTAAAAGTGTATAAAGAAGCGGTAATGGGCCAAATCTGCAAGCCACTGTAAATCAACACGATTTGCTTGCCTCCGCTGGAACACCCGCTCTCTATTTCAGTTCAGGAGCTAACACACAGTATCTTAATATGCATTTAGGTTAATATTTGCACTTTGCAGGGCTAGGTAGATTGCACGGCTGGCACATATCAGACTAAATGTCACTTCCGAAAGCTAAGGGACCGAACCGGAAGCTGCCATTCAGAGGGACTACCTGACAACATGTGGAACCTCTCCGGAAAAGCCTTCCCACCTCAAGCAACTCCTTTTGATTAATCTTTCACATAGACAATACACGTTATATACACCGACACACCCCCCCGGCCTTTGCCTCCACAGATCCTGTGGTTGGCTAATTAAAGGAGGAGGTGTAACTATCAATCTAATCTGGCTTGTTCTCAAATTTACCATAATTTCCACACTTGAGAGGCTGGTGAAATGAAACAGCACTACTACACTTTCCCATTCATCAGCCGGAAGCAGAACAACTCAGAGAACCGGGCGAAAAATAATTAGGATGCGGGATCAGGTGTTGCGCGCGTGCATCTGTGCCTGTACAGGGGCACGCAGGCACATGAGCATTCACGGGAGGCAGCAGCAGTAGCACGGGGGGAGATGAGCACCACCAGTCATTTGACCTCGACAGGTGAATGCTTGCAGATGTACTCACAGCACACTTATTAGAAGAGGCCCAAATGCCCGAGAAAACTGCCGTCAGATTACGCCGGAAACAACAACGGCTTTTTAAACAACTACAGCCGCCAGAACGGTACCGGCGGCAGCACTGCAGGAGCTGCTCAGGAACCGCTGGGGCAACCCCAGCGCACCGGGTGCTCAGCGCGTGGCCCTGACCCCACCGCATGGCATGTCACCCTTGGGCAGGAAGCTTGACATTTTCTGGAAGCACCGGTGTCATTTCACGGGCTTTGCCGTCGCTTTGCGCTTGTGGGGTAACACTATAGAGTTTTTCAGAAAGTGTTGGAGCAACTTTGGTACCTTTTCCATTCAGGCACACTGGGAGTGAGCTGTGGGGCTGCTGCCAGGGGCTCTGCTCAGCACAGCATGGCTGGAGCTGGCCCAGGACCTCCTTCGAAAGACAGACTGGTCAGACACACAGCTATCCTGAATCATCAAGGATAATCCTATGTTCAAGTTCCTACGTTCCAGTTCAAGTTCAAGTTCCTACGTTCCAATTGGTGCCCGTTACCTCTTGGCCTGGATCATCAAAGATGATCCAGGACAAGAGGTAACGGGTACAAACTGGAACGTAGGAACTTCTATCAAAGCATGAGGAGGAACTTCTTTACTTTGAGGGTGGCAGAGCGCTGGAACAGGCTGCCCAGGGAGGCGGTAGAGTCTCCCACCCCAGAAACATTCAAAACCCGCCTGGAGGTCATCCTGTGCAACCTGCTGTAGGTGACCCTGCTCTGGCAGGGGGGTTGGGCTGGATGATCTCCAGAGCTCCTTTCCAACCCTAACTAATCTGTGATTCTGTGATCAGAGCTGTTCTTCGAAATCTGTTCCTAGGAAATCGCTGCGAGAAGGAGGATGCACCTGAGGAGCAGGCCTAAGATGGAGGATTGAACAAACAAGTAGCTCTTACCTGAGGAATCGGCTATCCCATGGAACAACTTCTGAGAAAGATTCTGCAACATTACTAGGGGTCCGCCAAAACATACAATTACTTGCCATGTTCCAGTTAAAGCCTAAACTATCGAGTTGGCATTTCTTTTTAAAAGTGTATAAAGAAGCGGTAATGGGCCAAATCCTCAAGCCACTGTAAATCAACACGATTTGCTTGCCTCCGCTGGAACACCCGCTCTCTATTGCAGTTCAGGAGCTAACACACAGTATCTTAATATGCATTTAGGTTAATATTTGCACTTTGCAGGGCTAGGTAGATTGCACGGCTGGCACATATCAGACTAAATGTCACTTCCGAAAGCTAAGGGACCGAACCGGAAGCTGCCATTCAGAGGGACTACCTGACAACATGTGGAACCTCTCCGGAAAAGCCTTCCCACCTCAAGCAACTCCTTTTGATTAATCTTTCACATAGACAATACACGTTATATACACCGACACACCCCCCCGGCCTTTGCCTCCACAGATCCTGTGGTTGGCTAATTAAAGGAGGAGGTGTAACTATCAATCTAATCTGGCTTGTTCTCAAATTTACCATAATTTCCACACTTGAGAGGCTGGTGAAATGAAACAGCACTACTACACTTTCCCATTCATCAGCCGGAAGCAGAACAACTCAGAGAACCGGGCGAAAAATAATTAGGATGCGGGATCAGGTGTTGCGCGCGTGCATCTGTGCCTGTACAGGGGCACGCAGGCACATGAGCATTCACGGGAGGCAGCAGCAGTAGCACGGGGGCAGATGAGCACCACCAGTCATTTGACCTCGACAGGTGAATGCTTGCAGATGTACTCACAGCACACTTATTCGAAGAGGCCCAAATGCCCGAGAAAACTGCCGTCAGATTACGCCGGAAACAACAACGGCTTTTTAAACAACTACAGCCGCCAGAACGGTACCGGCGGCAGCACTGCAGGAGCTGCTCAGGAACCGCTGGGGCAACCCCAGCGCACCGGGTGCTCAGCGCGTGGCCCTGACCCCACCGCATGGCATGTCACCCTTGGGCAGGAAGCTTGACATTTTCTGGAAGCACCGGTGTCATTTCACGGGCTTTGCCGTCGCTTTGCGCTTGTGGGGTAACACTATAGAGTTTTTCAGAAAGTGTTGGAGCAACTTTGGTACCTTTTCCATTCAGGCACACTGGGAGTGAGCTGTGGGGCTGCTGCCAGGGGCTCTGCTCAGCACAGCATGGCTGGAGCTGGTCCAGGACCTCCTTCGAAAGACAGACTGGTCAGACACACAGCTATCCTGAATCATCAAGGATAATCCTATGTTCAAGTTCCTACCTTCCAGTTCAAGTTCAAGTTCCTACGTTCCAATTGGTGCCCGTTACCTCTTGGCCTGGATCATCAAAGATGATCCAGGACAAGAGGTAACGGGTACCAACTGGAACGTAGGAACTTCTATCAAAGCATGAGGAGGAACTTCTTTACTTTGTGGGTGGCAGAGCGCTGGAACAGGCTGCCCAGGGAGGCGGTAGAGTCTCCGACCCCAGAAACATTCAAAACCCGCCTGGAGGTCATCCTGTGCAACCTGCTGTAGGTGACCCTGCTCTGGCAGGGGGGTTGGGCTGGATGATCTCCAGAGCTCCTTTCCAACCCTAACCAATCTGTGATTCTGTGATCAGAGCTGTTCTTCGAAATCTGTTCCTAGGAAATCGCTGCGAGAAGGAGGATGCACCTGAGGAGCAGGCCTAAGATGGAGGATTGAACAAACAAGTAGCTCTTACCTGAGGAAACGGCTATCCCATGGAACAACTTCTGAGAAAGATTCTGCAACATTACTAGGGGTCCGCCAAAACATACAATTACTTGCCATGTTCCAGTTAAAGCCTAAACTATCGAGTTGGCATTTCTTTTTAAAAGTGTATAAAGAAGCGGTAATGGGCCAAATCCGCAAGCCACTAAATCAACACGATTTGCTTGCCTCCGCTGGAACACCCGCTCTCTATTTCAGTTCAGGAGCTAACACACACTATCTTAATATGCATTTAGGTTAATATTTGCACTTTGCAGGGCTAGGTAGATTGCACGGCTGGCACATATCAGACTAAATGTCACTTCCGAAAGCTAAGGGACCGAACCGGAAGCTGCCATTCAGAGGGACTACCTGACAACATGTGGAACCTCTCCGGAAAAGCCTTCCCACCTCAAGCAACTCCTTTTGATTAATCTTTCACATAGACAATACACGTTATATACACCGACACACCCCCCCGGCCTTTGCCTCCACAGATCCTGTGGTTGGCTAATTAAAGGAGGAGGTGTAACTATCAATCTAATCTCGCTTGTTCTCAAATTTACCATAATTTCCACACTTGAGAGGCTGGTGAAATGAAACAGCACTACTACACTTTCCCATTCATCAGCCGGAAGCAGAACAACTCAGAGAACCGGGCGAAAAATAATTAGGATGCGGGATCAGGTGTTGCGCGCGTGCATCTGTGCCTGTACAGGGGCACGCAGGCACATGAGCATTCACGGGAGGCAGCAGCAGTAGCACGGGGGCAGATGAGCACCACCAGTCATTTGACCTCGACAGGTGAATGCTTGCAGATGTACTCACAGCACACTTATTAGAAGAGGCCCAAATGCCCGAGAAAACTGCCGTCAGATTACGCCGGAAACAACAACGGCTTTTTAAACAACTACAGCCGCCAGAACGGTACCGGCGGCAGCACTGCAGGAGCTGCTCAGGAACCGCTGGGGCAACCCCAGCGCACCGGGTGCTCAGCACGTGGCCCTGACCCCACCGCATGGCATGTCACCCTTGGGCAGGAAGCTTGACATTTTCTGGAAGCACCGGTGTCATTTCACGGGCTTTGCCGTCGCTTTGCGCTTGTGGGGTAACACTATAGAGTTTTTCAGAAAGTGTTGGAGCAACTTTGGTACCTTTTCCATTCAGGCACACTGGGAGTGAGCTGTGGGGCTGCTGCCAGGGGCTCTGCTCAGCACAGCATGGCTGGAGCTGGTCCAGGACCTCCTTCGAAAGACAGACTGGTCAGACACACAGCTATCCTGAATCATCAAGGATAATCCTATGTTCAAGTTCCTACGTTCCAGTTCAAGTTCAAGTTCCTACGTTCCAATTGGTGCCCGTTACCTCTTGGCCTGGATCATCAAAGATGATCCAGGACAAGAGGTAACGGGTACCAACTGGAACGTAGGAACTTCTATCAAAGCATGAGGAGGAACTTCTTTACTTTGAGGGTGGCAGAGCGCTGGAACAGGCTGCCCAGGGAGGCGGTAGAGTCTCCGACCCCAGAAACATTCTAAACCCGCCTGGAGGTCATCCTGTGCAACCTGCTGTAGGTGACCCTGCTCTGGCAGGGGGGTTGGGCTGGATGATCTCCAGAGGTCCTTTCCAACCCTAACCAATCTGTGATTCTGTGATCAGAGCTGTTCTTCGAAATCTGTTCCTAGGAAATCGCTGCGAGAAGGAGGATGCACCTGAGGAGCAGGCCTAAGATGGAGGATTGAACAAACAAGTAGCTCTTACCTGAGGAAACGGCTATCCCATGGAACAACTTCTGAGAAAGATTCTGCAACATTACTAGGGGTCCGCCAAAACATACAATTACTTGCCATGTTCCAGTTAAAGCCTAAACTATCGAGTTGGCATTTCTTTTTAAAAGTGTATAAAGAAGCGGTAATGGGCCAAATCCGCAAGCCACTAAATCAACACGATTTGCTTGCCTCCGCTGGAACACCCGCTCTCTATTTCAGTTCAGGAGCTAACACACAGTATCTTAATATGCATTTAGGTTAATATTTGCACTTTGCAGGGCTAGGTAGATTGCACGGCTGGCACATATCAGACTAAATGTCACTTCCGAAAGCTAAGGGACCGAACCGGAAGCTGCCATTCAGAGGGACTACCTGACAACATGTGGAACCTCTCCGGAAAAGCCTTCCCACCTCAAGCAACTCCTTTTGATTAATCTTTCACATAGACAATACACGTTATATACACCGACACACCCCCCCGGCCTTTGCCTCCACAGATCCTGTGGTTGGCTAATTAAAGGAGGAGGTGTAACTATCAATCTAATCTCGCTTGTTCTCAAATTTACCATAATTTCCACACTTGAGAGGCTGGTGAAATGAAACAGCACTACTACACTTTCCCATTCATCAGCCGGAAGCAGAACAACTCAGAGAACCGGGCGAAAAATAATTAGGATGCGGGATCAGGTGTTGCGCGCGTGCATCTGTGCCTGTACAGGGGCACGCAGGCACATGAGCATTCACGGGAGGCAGCAGCAGTAGCACGGGGGCAGATGAGCACCACCAGTCATTTGACCTCGACAGGTGAATGCTTGCAGATGTACTCACAGCACACTTATTCGAAGAGGCCCAAATGCCCGAGAAAACTGCCGTCAGATTACGCCGGAAACAACAACGGCTTTTTAAACAACTACAGCCGCCAGAACGGTACCGGCGGCAGCACTGCAGGAGCTGCTCAGGAACCGCTGGGGCAACCCCAGCGCACCGGGTGCTCAGCACGTGGCCCTGACCCCACCGCATGGCATGTCACCCTTGGGCAGGAAGCTTGACATTTTCTGGAAGCACCGGTGTCATTTCACGGGCTTTGCCGTCGCTTTGCGCTTGTGGGGTAACACTATAGAGTTTTTCAGAAAGTGTTGGAGCAACTTTGGTACCTTTTCCATTCAGGCACACTGGGAGTGAGCTGTGGGGCTGCTGCCAGGGGCTCTGCTCAGCACAGCATGGCTGGAGCTGGTCCAGGACCTCCTTCGAAAGACAGACTGGTCAGACACACAGCTATCCTGAATCATCAAGGATAATCCTATGTTCAAGTTCCTACGTTCCAATTGAAGTTCAAGTTCCTACGTTCCAATTGGTGCCCGTTACCTCTTGTCCTGGATCATCAAAGATGATCCAGGACAAGAGGTAACGGGTACAAACTGGAACGTAGGAACTTCTATCAAAGCATGAGGAGGAACTTCTTTACTTTGAGGGTGGCAGAGCGCTGGAACAGGCTGCCCAGGGAGGCGGTAGAGTCTCCGACCCCAGAAACATTCAAAACCCGCCTGGAGGTCATCCTGTGCAACCTGCTGTAGGTGACCCTGCTCTGGCAGGGGGGTTGGGCTGGATGATCTCCAGAGCTCCTTTCCAACCCTAACCAATCTGTGATTCTGTGATCAGAGCTGTTCTTCGAAATCTGTTCCTAGGAAATCGCTGCGAGAAGGAGGATGCACCTGAGGAGCAGGCCTAAGATGGAGGATTGAACAAACAAGTAGCTCTTACCTGAGGAAACGGCTATCCCATGGAACAACTTCTGAGAAAGATTCTGCAACATTACTAGGGGTCCGCCAAAACATACAATTACTTGCCATGTTCCAGTTAAAGCCTAAACTATCGAGTTGGCATTTCTTTTTAAAAGTGTATAAAGAAGCGGTAATGGGCCAAATCCGCAAGCCACTAAATCAACACGATTTGCTTGCCTCCGCTGGAACACCCGCTCTCTATTTCAGTTCAGGAGCTAACACACAGTATCTTAATATGCATTTAGGTTAATATTTGCACTTTGCAGGGCTAGGTAGATTGCACGGCTGGCACATATCAGACTAAATGTCACTTCCGAAAGCTAAGGGACCGAACCGGAAGCTGCCATTCAGAGGGACTACCTGACAACATGTGGAACCTCTCCGGAAAAGCCTTCCCACCTCAAGCAACTCCTTTTGATTAATCTTTCACATAGACAATACACGTTATATACACCGACACACCCCCCCGGCCTTTGCCTCCACAGATCCTGTGGTTGGCTAATTAAAGGAGGAGGTGTAACTATCAATCTAATCTCGCTTGTTCTCAAATTTACCATAATTTCCACACTTGAGAGGCTGGTGAAATGAAACAGCACTACTACAGTTTTCCCATTCATCAGCCGGAAGCAGAACAACTCCGAGAACCGGGCGAAAAATAATTAGGATGCGGGATCAGGTGTTGCGCGCGTGCATCTGTGCCTGTACAGGGGCACGCAGGCACATGAGCATTCACGGGAGGCAGCAGCAGTAGCACGGGGGCAGATGAGCACCACCAGTCATTTGACCTCGACAGGTGAATGCTTGCAGATGTACTCACAGCACACTTATTAGAAGAGGCCCAAATGCCCGAGAAAACTGCCGTCAGATTACGCCGGAAACAACAACGGCTTTTTAAACAACTACAGCCGCCAGAACGGTACCGGCGGCAGCACTGCAGGAGCTGCTCAGGAACCGCTGGGGCAACCCCAGCGCACCGGGTGCTCAGCGCGTGGGCCTGACCCCACCGCATGGCATGTCACCCTTGGGCAGGAAGCTTGACATTTTCTGGAAGCACCGGTGTCATTTCACGGGCTTTGCCGTCGCTTTGCGCTTGTGGGGTAACACTATAGAGTTTTTCAGAAAGTGTTGGAGCAACTTTGGTACCTTTTCCATTCAGGCACACTGGGAGTGAGCTGTGGGGCTGCTGCCAGGGGCTCTGCTCAGCACAGCATGGCTGGAGCTGGTCCAGGACCTCCTTCGAAAGACAGACTGGTCAGACACACAGCTATCCTGAATCATCAAGGATAATCCTATGTTCAAGTTCCTACGTTCCAGTTCAAGTTCAAGTTCCTACGTTCCAATTGGTGCCCGTTACCTCTTGGCCTGGATCATCAAAGATGATCCAGGACAAGAGGTAACGGGTACAAACTGGAACGTAGGAACTTCTGTCAAAGCATGAGGAGGAACTTCTTTACTTTGAGGGTGGCAGAGCGCTGGAACAGGCTGCCCAGGGAGGCGGTAGAGTCTCCGACCCCAGAAACATTCAAAACCCGCCTGGAGGTCATCCTGTGCAACCTGCTGTAGGTGACCCTGCTCTGGCAGGGGGGTTGGGCTGGATGATCTCCAGAGCTCCTTTCCAACCCTAACCAATCTGTGATTCTGTGATCAGAGCTGTTCTTCGAAATCTGTTCCTAGGAAATCGCTGCGAGAAGGAGGATGCACCTGAGGAGCAGGCCTAAGATGGAGGATTGAACAAACAAGTAGCTCTTACCTGAGGAATCGGCTATCCCACGGAACAACTTCTGAGAAAGATTCTGCAACATTACTAGGGGTCCGCCAAAACATACAATTACTTGCCATGTTCCAGTTAAAGCCTAAACTATCGAGTTGGCATTTCTTTTTAAAAGTGTATAAAGAAGCGGTAATGGGCCAAATCCTCAAGCCACTGTAAATCAACACGATTTGCTTGCCTCCGCTGGAACACCCGCTCTCTATTTCAGTTCAGGAGCTAACACACACTATCTTAATATGCATTTATGTTAATATTTGCACTTTGCAGGGCTAGGTAGATTGCACGGCTGGCACATATCAGACTAAATGTCACGTCCGAAAGCTAAGGGACCGAACCGGAAGCTGCCATTCAGATGGACTACCTGACAACATGTGGAACCTCTCCAGAAAAGCCTTCCCACCTCAAGCAACTCCTTTTGATTAATCTTTCACATAGACAATACACGTTATATACACCGACACACCCCCCCGGCCTTTGCCTCCACAGATCCTGTGGTTGGCTAATTAAAGGAGGAGGTGTAACTATCAATCTAATCTGGCTTGTTCTCAAATTTACCATAATTTCCACACTTGAGAGGCTGGTGAAATGAAACAGCACTACTACACTTTCCCATTCATCAGCCGGAAGCAGAACAACTCCGAGAACCGGGCGAAAAATAATTAGGATGCGGGATCAGGTGTTGCGCGCGTGCATCTGTGCCTGTACAGGGGCACGCAGGCACATGAGCATTCACGGGAGGCAGCAGCAGTAGCACGGGGGCAGATGAGCACCACCAGTCATTTGACCTCGACAGGTGAATGCTTGCAGATGTACTTACAGCACACTTATTAGAAGAGGCCCAAATGCCCGAGAAAACTGCCGTCAGATTACGCCGGAAACAACAACGGCTTTTTAAACAAATACAGCTGACAGAACGGTACCGGCAGCAGCACTGCAGGAGCTGCTCAGGAACCGCTGGGGCAACCCCAGCGCACCGGGTGCTCAGCGCGTGGCCCTGACCCCACCGCATGGCATGTCACCCTTGGGCAGGAAGCTTGACATTTTCTGGAAGCACCGGTGTCATTTCACGGGCTTTGCCGTCGCTTTGCGCTTGTGGGGTAACACTATAGAGTTTTTCAGAAAGTGTTGGAGCAACTTTGGTACCTTTTCCATTCAGGCACACTGGGAGTGAGCTGTGGGGCTGCTGCCAGGGGCTCTGCTCAGCACAGCATGGCTGGAGCTGGTCCAGGACCTCCTTCGAAAGACAGACTGGTCAGACACACAGCTATCCTGAATCATCAAGGATAATCCTATGTTCAAGTTCCTACGTTCCAGTTGAAGTTCAAGTTCCTACGTTCCAATTGGTGCCCGTTACCTCTTGTCCTGGATCATCAAAGATGATCCAGGACAAGAGGTAACGGGTACAAACTGGAACGTAGGAACTTCTATCAAAGCATGAGGAGGAACTTCTTTACTTTGAGGGTGGCAGAGCACTGGAACAGGCTGCCCAGGGAGGCAGTAGAGTCTCCCACCCCAGAGACATTCAAAACCCGCCTGGAGGTCATCCGGTGCAACCTGCTGTAGGTGACCCTGCTCTGGCAGGGGGGTTGGGCTGGATGATCTCCAGAGCTCCTTTCCAACCCTAACCAATCTGTGATTCTGTGATCAGAGCTGTTCTTCGAAATCTGTTCCTAGGAAATCGCTGCGAGAAGGAGGATGCACCTGAGGAGCAGGCCTAAGATGGAGGATTGAACAAACAAGTAGCTCTTACCTGAGGAATCGGCTATCCCATGGAACAACTTCAGAGAAAGATTCTGCAACATTACTAGGGGTCCGCCAAAACATACAATTACTTGCCATGTTCCAGTTAAAGCCTAAACTATCGAGTTGGCATTTCTTTTTAAAAGTGTATAAAGAAGCGGTAATGGGCCAAATCCTCAAGCCACTGTAAATCAACACGATTTGCTTGCCTCCGCTGGAACACCCGCTCTCTATTGCAGTTCAGGAGCTAACACACACTATCTTAATATGCATTTATGTTAATATTTGCACTTTGCAGGGCTAGGTAGATTGCACGGCTGGCACATATCAGACTAAATGTCACTTCCGAAAGCTAAGGGACCGAACCGGAAGCTGCCATTCAGAGGGACTACCTGACAACATGTGGAACCTCTCCAGAAAAGCCTTCCCACCTCAAGCAACTCCTTTTGATTAATCTTTCACATAGACAATACACGTTATATACACCGACACACCCCCCCGGCCTTTGCCTCCACAGATCCTGTGGTTGGCTAATTAAAGGAGGAGGTGTAACTATCAATCTAATCTGGCTTGTTCTCAAATTTACCATAATTTCCACACTTGAGAGGCTGGTGAAATGAAACAGCACTACTACACTTTCCCATTCATCAGCCGGAAGCAGAACAACTCAGAGAACCGGGCGAAAAATAATTAGGATGCGGGATCAGGTGTTGCGCGCGTGCATCTGTGCCTGTACAGGGGCACGCAGGCACGTGAGCATTCACGGGAGGCAGCAGCAGTAGCACGGGGGCAGATGAGCACCACCAGTCATTTGACCTCGACAGGTGAATGCTTGCAGATGTACTCACAGCACACTTATTCGAAGAGGCCCAAATGCCTGAGAAAACTGCCGTCAGATTACGCCGGAAACAACAACGGCTTTTTAAACAACTACAGCCGCCAGAACGGTACCGGCGGCAGCACTGCAGGAGCTGCTCAGGAACCGCTGGGGCAACCCCAGCGCACCGGGTGCTCAGCGCGTGGCCCTGACCCCACCGCATGGCATGTCACCCTTGGGCAGGAAGCTTGACATTTTCTGGAAGCACCGGTGTCATTTCACGGGCTTTGCCGTCGCTTTGCGCTTGTGGGGTAACACTATAGAGTTTTTCAGAAAGTGTTGGAGCAACTTTGGTACCTTTTCCATTCAGGCACACTGGGAGTGAGCTGTGGGGCTGCTGCCAGGGGCTCTGCTCAGCACAGCATGGCTGGAGCTGGTCCAGGACCTCCTTCGAAAGACAGACTGGTCAGACACACAGCTATCCTGAATCATCAAGGATAATCCTATGTTCAAGTTCCTACGTTCCAGTTCAAGTTCAAGTTCCTACGTTCCAATTGGTGCCCGTTACCTCTTGTCCTGGATCATCAAAGATGATCCAGGACAAGAGGTAACGGGTACCAACTGGAACGTAGGAACTTCTATCAAAGCATGAAGAGGAACTTCTTTACTTTTAGGGTGGCAGAGCGCTGGAACAGGCTGCCCAGGGAGGAAGTAGAGTCTCCCACCCCAGAGACATTCAAAACCCGCCTGGAGGTCATCCTGTGCAACCTGCTGTAGGTGACCCTGCTCTGGCAGGGGGGTTGGACTGGATGATCTCCAGAGCTCCTTTCCAACCCTAACTAATCTGTGATTCTGTGATCAGAGCTGTTCTTCGAAATCTGTTCCTAGGAAATCGCTGCGAGAAGGAGGATGCACCTGAGGAGCAGGCCTAAGATGGAGGATTGAACAAACAAGTAGCTCTTACCTGAGGAATCGGCTATCCCATGGAACAACTTCTGAGAAAGATTCTGCAACATTACTAGGGGTCCGCCAAAACATACAATTACTTGCCATGTTCCAGTTAAAGCCTAAACTATCGAGTTGGCATTTCTTTTTAAAAGTGTATAAAGAAGCGGTAATGGGCCAAATCCTCAAGCCACTGTAAATCAACACGATTTGCTTGCCTCCGCTGGAACACCCGCTCTCTATTGCAGTTCAGGAGCTAACACACAGTATCTTAATATGCATTTAGGTTAATATTTGCACTTTGCAGGGCTAGGTAGATTGCACGGCTGGCACATATCAGACTAAATGTCACTTCCGAAAGCTAAGGGACCGAACCGGAAGCTGCCATTCAGAGGGACTACCTGACAACATGTGGAACCTCTCCGGAAAAGCCTTCCCACCTCAAGCAACTCCTTTTGATTAATCTTTCACATAGACAATACACGTTATATACACCGACACACCCCCCCGGCCTTTGCCTCCACAGATCCTGTGGTTGGCTAATTAAAGGAGGAGGTGTAACTATCAATCTAATCTGGCTTGTTCTCAAATTTACCATAATTTCCACACTTGAGAGGCTGGTGAAATGAAACAGCACTACTACACTTTCCCATTCATCAGCCGGAAGCAGAACAACTCCGAGAACCGGGCGAAAAATAATTAGGATGCGGGATCAGGTGTTGCGCGCGTGCATCTGTGCCTGTACAGGGGCACGCAGGCACATGAGCATTCACGGGAGGCAGCAGCAGTAGCACGGGGGCAGATGAGCACCACCAGTCATTTGACCTCGACAGGTGAATGCTTGCAGATGTACTCACAGCACACTTATTCGAAGAGGCCCAAATGCCCGAGAAAACTGCCGTCAGATTACGCCGGAAACAACAACGGCTTTTTAAACAACTACAGCCGCCAGAACGGTACCGGCGGCAGCACTGCAGGAGCTGCTGAGGAACCGCTGGGGCAACCCCAGCGCACCGGGTGCTCAGCGCGTGGCCCTGACCCCACCGCATGGCATGTCACCCTTGGGCAGGAAGCTTGACATTTTCTGGAAGCACCGGTGTCATTTCACGGGCTTTGCCGTCGCTTTGCGCTTGTGGGGTAACACTATAGAGTTTTTCAGAAAGTGTTGGAGCAACTTTGGTACCTTTTCCATTCAGGCACACTGGGAGTGAGCTGTGGGGCTGCTGCCAGGGGCTCTGCTCAGCACAGCATGGCTGGAGCTGGCCCAGGACCTCCTTCGAAAGACAGACTGGTCAGACACACAGCTATCCTGAATCATCAAGGATAATCCTATGTTCAAGTTCCTACGTTCCAGTTCAAGTTCAAGTTCCTACGTTCCAATTGGTGCCCGTTACCTCTTGGCCTGGATCATCAAAGATGATCCAGGACAAGAGGTAACGGGTACAAACTGGAACGTAGGAACTTCTATCAAAGCATGAGGAGGAACTTCTTTACTTTGAGGGTGGCAGAGCGCTGGAACAGGCTGCCCAGGGAGGCGGTAGAGTCTCCCACCCCAGAAACATTCAAAACCCGCCTGGAGGTCATCCTGTGCAACCTGCTGTAGGTGACCCTGCTCTGGCAGGGGGGTTGGGCTGGATGATCTCCAGAGCTCCTTTCCAACCCTAACCAATCTGTGATTCTGTGATCAGAGCTGTTCTTCGAAATCTGTTCCTAGGAAATCGCTGCGAGAAGGAGGATGCACCTGAGGAGCAGGCCTAAGATGGAGGATTGAACAAACAAGTAGCTCTTACCTGAGGAATCGGCTATCCCATGGAACAACTTCTGAGAAAGATTCTGCAACATTACTAGGGGTCCGCCAAAACATACAATTACTTGCCATGTTCCAGTTAAAGCCTAAACTATCGAGTTGGCATTTCTTTTTAAAAGTGTATAAAGAAGCGGTAATGGGCCAAATCCTCAAGCCACTGTAAATCAACACGATTTGCTTGCCTCCGCTGGAACACCCGCTCTCTATTGCAGTTCAGGAGCTAACACGCACTATCTTAATATGCATTTATGTTAATATTTGCACTTTGCAGGGCTAGGTAGATTGCACGGCTGGCACATATCAGACTAAATGTCACTTCCGAAAGCTAAGGGACCGAACCGGAAGCTGCCATTCAGAGGGACTACCTGACAACATGTGGAACCTCTCCGGAAAAGCCTTCCCACCTCAAGCAACTCCTTTTGATTAATCTTTCACATAGACAATACACGTTATATACACCGACACACCCCCCCGGCCTTTGCCTCCACAGATCCTGTGGTTGGCTAATTAAAGGAGGAGGTGTAACTATCAATCTAATCTGGCTTGTTCTCAAATTTACCATAATTTCCACACTTGAGAGGCTGGTGAAATGAAACAGCACTACTACACTTTCCCGTTCATCAGCCGGAAGCAGAACAACTCAGAGAACCGGGCGAAAAATAATTAGGATGCGGGATCAGGTGTTGCGCGTGTGCATCTGTGCCTGTACAGGGGCACGCAGGCACATGAGCATCCACGGGAGGCAGCAGCAGTAGCACGGGGGGAGATGAGCACCACCAGTCATTTGACCTCGACAGGTGAATGCTTGCAGATGTACTCACAGCACACTTATTAGAAGAGGCCCAAATGCCCGAGAAAACTGCCGTCAGATTACGCCGGAAACAACAACGGCTTTTTAAACAACTACAGCCGCCAGAACGGTACCGGCGGCAGCACTGCAGGAGCTGCTGAGGAACCGCTGGGGCAACCCCAGCGCACCGGGTGCTCAGCGCGTGGCCCTGACCCCACCGCATGGCATGTCACCCTTGGGCAGGAAGCTTGACATTTTCTGGAAGCACCGGTGTCATTTCACGGGCTTTGCCGTCGCTTTGCGCTTGTGGGGTAACACTATAGAGTTTTTCAGAAAGTGTTGGAGCAACTTTGGTACCTTTTCCATTCAGGCACACTGGGAGTGAGCTGTGGGGCTGCTGCCAGGGGCTCTGCTCAGCACAACATGGCTGGAGCTGGTCCAGGACCTCCTTCGAAAGACAGACTGGTCAGACACACAGCTATCCTGAATCATCAAGGATAATCCTATGTTCAAGTTCCTACGTTCCAGTTCAAGTTCAAGTTCCTACGTTCCAATTGGTGCCCGTTACCTCTTGGCCTGGATCATCAAAGATGATCCAGGACAAGAGGTAACGGGTACAAACTGGAACGTAGGAACTTCTATCAAAGCATGAGGAGGAACTTCTTTACTTTGAGGGTGGCAGAGCGCTGGAACAGGCTGCCCAGGGAGGCGGTAGAGTCTCCCACCCCAGAAACATTCAAAACCCGCCTGGAGGTCATCCTGTGCAACCTGCTGTAGGTGACCCTGCTCTGGCAGGGGGGTTGGGCTGGATGATCTCCAGAGCTCCTTTCCAACCCTAACCAATCTGTGATTCTGTGATCAGAGCTGTTCTTCGAAATCTGTTTCTAGGAAATAGCTGCGAGAAGGAGGATGCACCTGAGGAGCAGGCCTAAGATGGAGGATTGAACAAACAAGTAGCTCTTACCTGAGGAATCGGCTATCCCATGGAACAACTTCTGAGAAAGATTCTGCAACATTACTAGGGGTCCGCCAAAACATACAATTACTTGCCATGTTCCAGTTAAAGCCTAAACTATCGAGTTGGCATTTCTTTTTAAAAGTGTATAAAGAAGCGGTAATGGGCCAAATCCTCAAGCCACTGTAAATCAACACGATTTGCTTGCCTCCGCTGGAACACCCGCTCTCTATTGCAGTTCAGGAGCTAACACACAGTATCTTAATATGCATTTAGGTTAATATTTGCACTTTGCAGGGCTAGGTAGATTGCACGGCTGGCACATATCAGACTAAATGTCACTTCCGAAAGCTAAGGGACCGAACCGGAAGCTGCCATTCAGAGGGACTACCTGACAACATGTGGAACCTCTCCGGAAAAGCCTTCCCACCTCAAGCAACTCCTTTTGATTAATCTTTCACATAGACAATACACGTTATATACACCGACACACCCCCCCGGCCTTTGCCTCCACAGATCCTGTGGTTGGCTAATTAAAGGAGGAGGTGTAACTATCAATCTAATCTGGCTTGTTCTCAAATTTACCATAATTTCCACACTTGAGAGGCTGGTGAAATGAAACAGCACTACTACACTTTCCCGTTCATCAGCCGGAAGCAGAACAACTCAGAGAACCGGGCGAAAAATAATTAGGATGCGGGATCAGGTGTTGCGCGCGTGCATCTGTGCCTGTACAGGGGCACGCAGGCACATGAGCATCCACGGGAGGCAGCAGCAGTAGCACGGGGGGAGATGAGCACCACCAGTCATTTGACCTCGACAGGTGAATGCTTGCAGATGTACTCACAGCACACTTATTAGAAGAGGCCCAAATGCCCGAGAAAACTGCCGTCAGATTACGCCGGAAACAACAACGGCTTTTTAAACAACTACAGCCGCCAGAACGGTACCGGCGGCAGCACTGCAGGAGCTGCTGAGGAACCGCTGGGGCAACCCCAGCGCACCGGGTGCTCAGCGCGTGGCCCTGACCCCACCGCATGGCATGTCACCCTTGGGCAGGAAGCTTGACATTTTCTGGAAGCACCGGTGTCATTTCACGGGCTTTGCCGTCGCTTTGCGCTTGTGGGGTAACACTATAGAGTTTTTCAGAAAGTGTTGGAGCAACTTTGGTACCTTTTCCATTCAGGCACACTGGGAGTGAGCTGTGGGGCTGCTGCCAGGGGCTCTGCTCAGCACAGCATGGCTGGAGCTGGCCCAGGACCTCCTTCGAAAGACAGACTGGTCAGACACACAGCTATCCTGAATCATCAAGGATAATCCTATGTTCAAGTTCCTACGTTCCAGTTCAAGTTCAAGTTCCTACGTTCCAATTGGTGCCCGTTACCTCTTGGCCTGGATCATCAAAGATGATCCAGGACAAGAGGTAACGGGTACAAACTGGAACGTAGGAACTTCTATCAAAGCATGAGGAGGAACTTCTTTACTTTGAGGGTGGCAGAGCGCTGGAACAGGCTGCCCAGGGAGGCGGTAGAGTCTCCCACCCCAGAAACATTCAAAACCCGCCTGGAGGTCATCCTGTGCAACCTGCTGTAGGTGACCCTGCTCTGGCAGGGGGGTTGGGCTGGATGATCTCCAGAGCTCCTTTCCAACCCTAACCAATCTGTGATTCTGTGATCAGAGCTGTTCTTCGAAATCTGTTCCTAGGAAATCGCTGCGAGAAGGAGGATGCACCTGAGGAGCAGGCCTAAGATGGAGGATTGAACAAACAAGTAGCTCTTACCTGAGGAATCGGCTATCCCATGGAACAACTTCTGAGAAAGATTCTGCAACATTACTAGGGGTCCGCCAAAACATACAATTACTTGCCATGTTCCAGTTAAAGCCTAAACTATCGAGTTGGCATTTCTTTTTAAAAGTGTATAAAGAAGCGGTAATGGGCCAAATCCTCAAGCCACTGTAAATCAACACGATTTGCTTGCCTCCGCTGGAACACCCGCTCTCTATTGCAGTTCAGGAGCTAACACACAGTATCTTAATATGCATTTAGGTTAATATTTGCACTTTGCAGGGCTAGGTAGATTGCACGGCTGGCACATATCAGACTAAATGTCACTTCCGAAAGCTAAGGGACCGAACCGGAAGCTGCCATTCAGAGGGACTACCTGACAACATGTGGAACCTCTCCGGAAAAGCCTTCCCACCTCAAGCAACTCCTTTTGATTAATCTTTCACATAGACAATACACGTTATATACACCGACACACCCCCCCGGCCTTTGCCTCCACAGATCCTGTGGTTGGCTAATTAAAGGAGGAGGTGTAACTATCAATCTAATCTGGCTTGTTCTCAAATTTACCATAATTTCCACACTTGAGAGGCTGGTGAAATGAAACAGCACTACTACACTTTCCCATTCATCAGCCGGAAGCAGAACAACTCAGAGAACCGGGCGAAAAATAATTAGGATGCGGGATCAGGTGTTGCGCGCGTGCATCTGTGCCTGTACAGGGGCACGCAGGCACATGAGCATTCACGGGAGGCAGCAGCAGTAGCACGGGGGCAGATGAGCACCACCAGTCATTTGACCTCGACAGGTGAATGCTTGCAGATGTACTCACAGCACACTTATTCGAAGAGGCCCAAATGCCCGAGAAAACTGCCGTCAGATTACGCCGGAAACAACAACGGCTTTTTAAACAACTACAGCCGCCAGAACGGTACCGGCGGCAGCACTGCAGGAGCTGCTCAGGAACCGCTGGGGCAACCCCAGCGCACCGGGTGCTCAGCGCGTGGCCCTGACCCCACCGCATGGCATGTCACCCTTGGGCAGGAAGCTTGACATTTTCTGGAAGCACCGGTGTCATTTCACGGGCTTTGCCGTCGCTTTGCGCTTGTGGGGTAACACTATAGAGTTTTTCAGAAAGTGTTGGAGCAACTTTGGTACCTTTTCCATTCAGGCACACTGGGAGTGAGCTGTGGGGCTGCTGCCAGGGGCTCTGCTCAGCACAGCATGGCTGGAGCTGGTCCAGGACCTCCTTCGAAAGACAGACTGGTCAGACACACAGCTATCCTGAATCATCAAGGATAATCCTATGTTCAAGTTCCTACGTTCCAGTTCAAGTTCAAGTTCCTACGTTCCAATTGGTGCCCGTTACCTCTTGTCCTGGATCATCAAAGATGATCCAGGACAAGAGGTAACGGGTACAAACTGGAACGTAGGAACTTCTATCAAAGCATGAGGAGGAACTTCTTTACTTTGAGGGTGGCAGAGCGCTGGAACAGGCTGCCCAGGGAGGCGGTAGAGTCTCCGACCCCAGAAACATTCAAAACCCGCCTGGAGGTCATCCTGTGCAACCTGCTGTAGGTGACCCTGCTCTGGCAGGGGGGTTGGGCTGGATGATCTCCAGAGGTCCTTTCCAACCCTAACCAATCTGTGATTCTGTGATCAGAGCTGTTCTTCGAAATCTGTTCCTAGGAAATCGCTGCGAGAAGGAGGATGCACCTGAGGAGCAGGCCTAAGATGGAGGATTGAACAAACAAGTAGCTCTTACCTGAGGAATCGGCTATCCCATGGAACAACTTCTGAGAAAGATTCTGCAACATTACTAGGGGTCCGCCAAAACATACAATTACTTGCCATGTTCCAGTTAAAGCCTAAACTATCGAGTTGGCATTTCTTTTTAAAAGTGTATAAAGAAGCGGTAATGGGCCAAATCCGCAAGCCACTGTAAATCAACACGATTTGCTTGCCTCCGCTGGAACACCCGCTCTCTATTGCAGTTCAGGAGCTAACACACAGTATCTTAATATGCATTTAGGTTAATATTTGCACTTTGCAGGGCTAGGTAGATTGCACGGCTGGCACATATCAGACTAAATGTCACTTCCGAAAGCTAAGGGACCGAACCGGAAGCTGCCATTCAGAGGGACTACCTGACAACATGTGGAACCTCTCCGGAAAAGCCTTCCCACCTCAAGCAACTCCTTTTGATTAATCTTTCACATAGACAATACACGTTATATACACCGACACACCCCCCCGGCCTTTGCCTCCACAGATCCTGTGGTTGGCTAATTAAAGGAGGAGGTGTAACTATCAATCTAATCTGGCTTGTTCTCAAATTTACCATAATTTCCACACTTGAGAGGCTGGTGAAATGAAACAGCACTACTACACTTTCCCATTCATCAGCCGGAAGCAGAACAACTCAGAGAACCGGGCGAAAAATAATTAGGATGCGGGATCAGGTGTTGCGCGCGTGCATCTGTGCCTGTACAGGGGCACGCAGGCACATGAGCATTCACGGGAGGCAGCAGCAGTAGCACGGGGGCAGATGAGCACCACCAGTCATTTGACCTCGACAGGTGAATGCTTGCAGATGTACTCACAGCACACTTATTCGAAGAGGCCCAAATGCCCGAGAAAACTGCCGTCAGATTACGCCGGAAACAACAACGGCTTTTTAAACAACTACAGCCGCCAGAACGGTACCGGCGGCAGCACTGCAGGAGCTGCTCAGGAACCGCTGGGGCAACCCCAGCGCACCGGGTGCTCAGCGCGTGGCCCTGACCCCACCGCATGGCATGTCACCCTTGGGCAGGAAGCTTGACATTTTCTGGAAGCACCGGTGTCATTTCACGGGCTTTGCCGTCGCTTTGCGCTTGTGGGGTAACACTATAGAGTTTTTCAGAAAGTGTTGGAGCAACTTTGGTACCTTTTCCATTCAGGCACACTGGGAGTGAGCTGTGGGGCTGCTGCCAGGGGCTCTGCTCAGCACAGCATGGCTGGAGCTGGTCCAGGACCTCCTTCGAAAGACAGACTGGTCAGACACACAGCTATCCTGAATCATCAAGGATAATCCTATGTTCAAGTTCCTACGTTCCAGTTCAAGTTCAAGTTCCTACGTTCCAATTGGTGCCCGTTACCTCTTGGCCTGGATCATCAAAGATGATCCAGGACAAGAGGTAACGGGTACCAACTGGAACGTAGGAACTTCTATCAAAGCATGAGGAGGAACTTCTTTACTTTGAGGGTGGCAGAGCGCTGGAACAGGCTGCCCAGGGAGGCGGTAGAGTCTCCCACCCCAGAAACATTCAAAACCCGCCTGGAGGTCATCCTGTGCAACCTGCTGTAGGTGACCCTGCTCTGGCAGGGGGGTTGGGCTGGATGATCTCCAGAGCTCCTTTCCAACCCTAACCAATCTGTGATTCTGTGATCAGAGCTGTTCTTCGAAATCTGTTCCTAGGAAATCGCTGCGAGAAGGAGGATGCACCTGAGGAGCAGGCCTAAGATGGAGGATTGAACAAACAAGTAGCTCTTACCTGAGGAAACGGCTATCCCATGGAACAACTTCTGAGAAAGATTCTGCAACATTACTAGGGGTCCGCCAAAACATACAATTACTTGCCATGTTCCAGTTAAAGCCTAAACTATCGAGTTGGCATTTCTTTTTAAAAGTGTATAAAGAAGCGGTAATGGGCCAAATCCGCAAGCCACTAAATCAACACGATTTGCTTGCCTCCGCTGGAACACCCGCTCTCTATTTCAGTTCAGGAGCTAACACACAGTATCTTAATATGCATTTAGGTTAATATTTGCACTTTGCAGGGCTAGGTAGATTGCACGGCTGGCACATATCAGACTAAATGTCACTTCCGAAAGCTAAGGGACCGAACCGGAAGCTGCCATTCAGAGGGACTACCTGACAACATGTGGAACCTCTCCGGAAAAGCCTTCCCACCTCAAGCAACTCCTTTTGATTAATCTTTCACATAGACAATACACGTTATATACACCGACACACCCCCCCGGCCTTTGCCTCCACAGATCCTGTGGTTGGCTAATTAAAGGAGGAGGTGTAACTATCAATCTAATCTCGCTTGTTCTCAAATTTACCATAATTTCCACACTTGAGAGGCTGGTGAAATGAAACAGCACTACTACACTTTCCCATTCATCAGCCGGAAGCAGAACAACTCCGAGAACCGGGCGAAAAATAATTAGGATGCGGGATCAGGTGTTGCGCGCGTGCATCTGTGCCTGTACAGGGGCACGCAGGCACATGAGCATTCACGGGAGGCAGCAGCAGTAGCACGGGGGCAGATGAGCACCACCAGTCATTTGACCTCGACAGGTGAATGCTTGCAGATGTACTCACAGCACACTTATTAGAAGAGGCCCAAATGCCCGAGAAAACTGCCGTCAGATTACGCCGGAAACAACAACGGCTTTTTAAACAACTACAGCCGCCAGAACGGTACCGGCGGCAGCACTGCAGGAGCTGCTCAGGAACCGCTGGGGCAACCCCAGCGCACCGGGTGCTCAGCACGTGGCCCTGACCCCACCGCATGGCATGTCACCCTTGGGCAGGAAGCTTGACATTTTCTGGAAGCACCGGTGTCATTTCACGGGCTTTGCCGTCGCTTTGCGCTTGTGGGGTAACACTATAGAGTTTTTCAGAAAGTGTTGGAGCAACTTTGGTACCTTTTCCATTCAGGCACACTGGGAGTGAGGTGTGGGGCTGCTGCCAGGGGCTCTGCTCAGCACAGCATGGCTGGAGCTGGTCCAGGACCTCCTTCGAAAGACAGACTGGTCAGACACACAGCTATCCTGAATCATCAAGGATAATCCTATGTTCAAGTTCCTACGTTCCAATTGAAGTTCAAGTTCCTACGTTCCAATTGGTGCCCGTTACCTCTTGGCCTGGATCATCAAAGATGATCCAGGACAAGAGGTAACGGGTACAAACTGGAACGTAGGAACTTCTATCAAAGCATGAGGAGGAACTTCTTTACTTTGAGGGTGGCAGAGCGCTGGAACAGGCTGCCCAGGGAGGCGGTAGAGTCTCCGACCCCAGAAACATTCAAAACCCGCCTGGAGGTCATCCTGTGCAACCTGCTGTAGGTGACCCTGCTCTGGCAGGGGGGTTGGGCTGGATGATCTCCAGAGCTCCTTTCCAACCCTAACCAATCTGTGATTCTGTGATCAGAGCTGTTCTTCGAAATCTGTTCCTAGGAAATCGCTGCGAGAAGGAGGATGCACCTGAGGAGCAGGCCTAAGATGGAGGATTGAACAAACAAGTAGCTCTTACCTGAGGAAACGGCTATCCCATGGAACAACTTCTGAGAAAGATTCTGCAACATTACTAGGGGTCCGCCAAAACATACAATTACTTGCCATGTTCCAGTTAAAGCCTAAACTATCGAGTTGGCATTTCTTTTTAAAAGTGTATAAAGAAGCGGTAATGGGCCAAATCCGCAAGCCACTAAATCAACACGATTTGCTTGCCTCCGCTGGAACACCCGCTCTCTATTTCAGTTCAGGAGCTAACACACAGTATCTTAATATGCATTTAGGTTAATATTTGCACTTTGCAGGGCTAGGTAGATTGCACGGCTGGCACATATCAGACTAAATGTCACTTCCGAAAGCTAAGGGACCGAACCGGAAGCTGCCATTCAGAGGGACTACCTGACAACATGTGGAACCTCTCCGGAAAAGCCTTCCCACCTCAAGCAACTCCTTTTGATTAATCTTTCACATAGACAATACACGTTATATACACCGACACACCCCCCCGGCCTTTGCCTCCACAGATCCTGTGGTTGGCTAATTAAAGGAGGAGGTGTAACTATCAATCTAATCTGGCTTGTTCTCAAATTTACCATAATTTCCACACTTGAGAGGCTGGTGAAATGAAACAGCACTACTACACTTTCCCATTCATCAGCCGGAAGCAGAACAACTCAGAGAACCGGGCGAAAAATAATTAGGATGCGGGATCAGGTGTTGCGCGCGTGCATCTGTGCCTGTACAGGGGCACGCAGGCACATGAGCATTCACGGGAGGCAGCAGCAGTAGCACGGGGGCAGATGAGCACCACCAGTCATTTGACCTCGACAGGTGAATGCTTGCAGATGTACTCACAGCACACTTATTAGAAGAGGCCCAAATGCCCGAGAAAACTGCCGTCAGATTACGCCGGAAACAACAACGGCTTTTTAAACAACTACAGCCGCCAGAACGGTACCGGCGGCAGCACTGCAGGAGCTGCTCAGGAACCGCTGGGGCAACCCCAGCGCACCGGGTGCTCAGCACGTGGCCCTGACCCCACCGCATGGCATGTCACCCTTGGGCAGGAAGCTTGACATTTTCTGGAAGCACCGGTGTCATTTCACGGGCTTTGCCGTCGCTTTGCGCTTGTGGGGTAACACTATAGAGTTTTTCAGAAAGTGTTGGAGCAACTTTGGTACCTTTTCCATTCAGGCACACTGGGAGTGAGGTGTGGGGCTGCTGCCAGGGGCTCTGCTCAGCACAGCATGGCTGGAGCTGGTCCAGGACCTCCTTCGAAAGACAGACTGGTCAGACACACAGCTATCCTGAATCATCAAGGATAATCCTATGTTCAAGTTCCTACGTTCCAATTGAAGTTCAAGTTCCTACGTTCCAATTGGTGCCCGTTACCTCTTGTCCTGGATCATCAAAGATGATCCAGGACAAGAGGTAACGGGTACAAACTGGAACGTAGGAACTTCTATCAAAGCATGAGGAGGAACTTCTTTACTTTGAGGGTGGCAGAGCGCTGGAACAGGCTGCCCAGGGAGGCGGTAGAGTCTCCGACCCCAGAAACATTCAAAACCCGCCTGGAGGTCATCCTGTGCAACCTGCTGTAGGTGACCCTGCTCTGGCAGGGGGGTTGGGCTGGATGATCTCCAGAGCTCCTTTCCAACCCTAACCAATCTGTGATTCTGTGATCAGAGCTGTTCTTCGAAATCTGTTCCTAGGAAATCGCTGCGAGAAGGAGGATGCACCTGAGGAGCAGGCCTAAGATGGAGGATTGAACAAACAAGTAGCTCTTACCTGAGGAAACGGCTATCCCATGGAACAACTTCTGAGAAAGATTCTGCAACATTACTAGGGGTCCGCCAAAACATACAATTACTTGCCATGTTCCAGTTAAAGCCTAAACTATCGAGTTGGCATTTCTTTTTAAAAGTGTATAAAGAAGCGGTAATGGGCCAAATCCGCAAGCCACTAAATCAACACGATTTGCTTGCCTCCGCTGGAACACCCGCTCTCTATTTCAGTTCAGGAGCTAACACACAGTATCTTAATATGCATTTAGGTTAATATTTGCACTTTGCAGGGCTAGGTAGATTGCACGGCTGGCACATATCAGACTAAATGTCACTTCCGAAAGCTAAGGGACCGAACCGGAAGCTGCCATTCAGAGGGACTACCTGACAACATGTGGAACCTCTCCGGAAAAGCCTTCCCACCTCAAGCAACTCCTTTTGATTAATCTTTCACATAGACAATACACGTTATATACACCGACACACCCCCCCGGCCTTTGCCTCCACAGATCCTGTGGTTGGCTAATTAAAGGAGGAGGTGTAACTATCAATCTAATCTGGCTTGTTCTCAAATTTACCATAATTTCCACACTTGAGAGGCTGGTGAAATGAAACAGCACTACTACACTTTCCCATTCATCAGCCGGAAGCAGAACAACTCCGAGAACCGGGCGAAAAATAATTAGGATGCGGGATCAGGTGTTGCGCGCGTGCATCTGTGCCTGTACAGGGGCACGCAGGCACATGAGCATTCACGGGAGGCAGCAGCAGTAGCACGGGGGCAGATGAGCACCACCAGTCATTTGACCTCGACAGGTGAATGCTTGCAGATGTAGTCACAGCACACTTATTAGAAGAGGCCCAAATGCCCGAGAAAACTGCCGTCAGATTACGCCGGAAACAACAACGGCTTTTTAAACAACTACAGCCGCCAGAACGGTACCGGCGGCAGCACTGCAGGAGCTGCTCAGGAACCGCTGGGGCAACCCCAGCGCACCGGGTGCTCAGCGCGTGGGCCTGACCCCACCGCATGGCATGTCACCCTTGGGCAGGAAGCTTGACATTTTCTGGAAGCACCGGTGTCATTTCACGGGCTTTGCCGTCGCTTTGCGCTTGTGGGGTAACACTATAGAGTTTTTCAGAAAGTGTTGGAGCAACTTTGGTACCTTTTCCATTCAGGCACACTGGGAGTGAGCTGTGGGGCTGCTGCCAGGGGCTCTGCTCAGCACAGCATGGCTGGAGCTGGTCCAGGACCTCCTTCGAAAGACAGACTGGTCAGACACACAGCTATCCTGAATCATCAAGGATAATCCTATGTTCAAGTTCCTACGTTCCAGTTCAAGTTCAAGTTCCTACGTTCCAATTGGTGCCCGTTACCTCTTGGCCTGGATCATCAAAGATGATCCAGGACAAGAGGTAACGGGTACCAACTGGAACGTAGGAACTTCTATCAAAGCATGAGGAGGAACTTCTTTACTTTGAGGGTGGCAGAGCGCTGGAACAGGCTGCCCAGGGAGGCGGTAGAGTCTCCGACCCCAGAAACATTCAAAACCCGCCTGGAGGTCATCCTGTGCAACCTGCTGTAGGTGACCCTGCTCTGGCAGGGGGGTTGGGCTGGATGATCTCCAGAGCTCCTTTCCAACCCTAACCAATCTGTGATTCTGTGATCAGAGCTGTTCTTCGAAATCTGTTCCTAGGAAATCGCTGCGAGAAGGAGGATGCACCTGAGGAGCAGGCCTAAGATGGAGGATTGAACAAACAAGTAGCTCTTACCTGAGGAAACGGCTATCCCATGGAACAACTTCTGAGAAAGATTCTGCAACATTACTAGGGGTCCGCCAAAACATACAATTACTTGCCATGTTCCAGTTAAAGCCTAAACTATCGAGTTGGCATTTCTTTTTAAAAGTGTATAAAGAAGCGGTAATGGGCCAAATCCGCAAGCCACTAAATCAACACGATTTGCTTGCCTCCGCTGGAACACCCGCTCTCTATTTCAGTTCAGGAGCTAACACACAGTATCTTAATATGCATTTAGGTTAATATTTGCACTTTGCAGGGCTAGGTAGATTGCACGGCTGGCACATATCAGACTAAATGTCACTTCCGAAAGCTAAGGGACCGAACCGGAAGCTGCCATTCAGAGGGACTACCTGACAACATGTGGAACCTCTCCGGAAAAGCCTTCCCACCTCAAGCAACTCCTTTTGATTAATCTTTCACATAGACAATACACGTTATATACACCGACACACCCCCCCGGCCTTTGCCTCCACAGATCCTGTGGTTGGCTAATTAAAGGAGGAGGTGTAACTATCAATCTAATCTCGCTTGTTCTCAAATTTACCATAATTTCCACACTTGAGAGGCTGGTGAAATGAAACAGAACTACTACAGTTTTCCCATTCATCAGCCGGAAGCAGAACAACTCCGAGAACCGGGCGAAAAATAATTAGGATGCGGGATCAGGTGTTGCACGCGTGCATCTGTGCCTGTACAGGGGCACGCAGGCACATGAGCATTCACGGGAGGCAGCAGCAGTAGCACGGGGGCAGATGAGCACCACCAGTCATTTGACCTCGACAGGTGAATGCTTGCAGATGTAGTCACAGCACACTTATTAGAAGAGGCCCAAATGCCCGAGAAAACTGCCGTCAGATTACGCCGGAAACAACAACGGCTTTTTAAACAACTACAGCCGCCAGAACGGTACCGGCGGCAGCACTGCAGGAGCTGCTCAGGAACCGCTGGGGCAACCCCAGCGCACCGGGTGCTCAGCGCGTGGCCCTGACCCCACCGCATGGCATGTCACCCTTGGGCAGGAAGCTTGACATTTTCTGGAAGCACCGGTGTCATTTCACGGGCTTTGCCGTCGCTTTGCGCTTGTGGGGTAACACTATAGAGTTTTTCAGAAAGTGTTGGAGCAACTTTGGTACCTTTTCCATTCAGGCACACTGGGAGTGAGCTGTGGGGCTGCTGCCAGGGGCTCTGCTCAGCACAGCATGGCTGGAGCTGGTCCAGGACCTCCTTCGAAAGACAGACTGGTCAGACACACAGCTATCCTGAATCATCAAGGATAATCCTATGTTCAAGTTCCTACGTTCCAGTTCAAGTTCAAGTTCCTACGTTCCAATTGGTGCCCGTTACCTCTTGGCCTGGATCATCAAAGATGATCCAGGACAAGAGGTAACGGGTACAAACTGGAACGTAGGAACTTCTGTCAAAGCATGAGGAGGAACTTCTTTACTTTGAGGGTGGCAGAGCGCTGGAACAGGCTGCCCAGGGAGGCGGTAGAGTCTCCCACCCCAGAAACATTCAAAACCCGCCTGGAGGTCATCCTGTGCAACCTGCTGTAGGTGACCCTGCTCTGGCAGGGGGGTTGGGCTGGATGATCTCCAGAGGTCCTTTCCAACCCTAACCAATCTGTGATTCTGTGATCAGAGCTGTTCTTCGAAATCTGTTCCTAGGAAATCGCTGCGAGAAGGAGGATGCACCTGAGGAGCAGGCCTAAGATGGAGGATTGAACAAACAAGTAGCTCTTACCTGAGGAATCGGCTATCCCACGGAACAACTTCTGAGAAAGATTCTGCAACATTACTAGGGGTCCGCCAAAACATACAATTACTTGCCATGTTCCAGTTAAAGCCTAAACTATCGAGTTGGCATTTCTTTTTAAAAGTGTATAAAGAAGCGGTAATGGGCCAAATCCTCAAGCCACTGTAAATCAACACGATTTGCTTGCCTCCGCTGGAACACCCGCTCTCTATTTCAGTTCAGGAGCTAACACACAGTATCTTAATATGCATTTATGTTAATATTTGCACTTTGCAGGGCTAGGTAGATTGCACGGCTGGCACATATCAGACTAAATGTCACTTCCGAAAGCTAAGGGACCGAACCGGAAGCTGCCATTCAGAGGGACTACCTGACAACATGTGGAACCTCTCCGGAAAAGCCTTCCCACCTCAAGCAACTCCTTTTGATTAATCTTTCACATAGACAATACACGTTATATACACCGACACACCCCCCCGGCCTTTGCCTCCACAGATCCTGTGGTTGGCTAATTAAAGGAGGAGGTGTAACTATCAATCTAATCTGGCTTGTTCTCAAATTTACCATAATTTCCACACTTGAGAGGCTGGTGAAATGAAACAGCACTACTACACTTTCCCATTCATCAGCCGGAAGCAGAACAACTCCGAGAACCGGGCGAAAAATAATTAGGATGCGGGATCAGGTGTTGCGCGCGTGCATCTGTGCCTGTACAGGGGCACGCAGGCACATGAGCATTCACGGGAGGCAGCAGCAGTAGCACGGGGGCAGATGAGCACCACCAGTCATTTGACCTCGACAGGTGAATGCTTGCAGATGTACTCACAGCACACTTATTCGAAGAGGCCCAAATGCCCGAGAAAACTGCCGTCAGATTACGCCGGAAACAACAACGGCTTTTTAAACAACTACAGCCGCCAGAACGGTACCGGCGGCAGCACTGCAGGAGCTGCTCAGGAACCGCTGGGGCAACCCCAGCGCACCGGGTGCTCAGCGCGTGGCCCTGACCCCACCGCATGGCATGTCACCCTTGGGCAGGAAGCTTGACATTTTCTGGAAGCACCGGTGTCATTTCACGGGCTTTGCCGTCGCTTTGCGCTTGTGGGGTAACACTATAGAGTTTTTCAGAAAGTGTTGGAGCAACTTTGGTACCTTTTCCATTCAGGCACACTGGGAGTGAGCTGTGGGGCTGCTGCCAGGGGCTCTGCTCAGCACAGCATGGCTGGAGCTGGCCCAGGACCTCCTTCGAAAGACAGACTGGTCAGACACACAGCTATCCTGAATCATCAAGGATAATCCTATGTTCAAGTTCCTACGTTCCAGTTCAAGTTCAAGTTCCTACGTTCCAATTGGTGCCCGTTACCTCTTGGCCTGGATCATCAAAGATGATCCAGGACAAGAGGTAACGGGTACAAACTGGAACGTAGGAACTTCTATCAAAGCATGAGGAGGAACTTCTTTACTTTGAGGGTGGCAGAGCGCTGGAACAGGCTGCCCAGGGAGGCGGTAGAGTCTCCCACCCCAGAAACATTCAAAACCCGCCTGGAGGTCATCCTGTGCAACCTGCTGTAGGTGACCCTGCTCTGGCAGGGGGGTTGGGCTGGATGATCTCCAGAGGTCCTTTCCAACCCTAACCAATCTGTGATTCTGTGATCAGAGCTGTTCTTCGAAATCTGTTCCTAGGAAATCGCTGCGAGAAGGAGGATGCACCTGAGGAGCAGGCCTAAGATGGAGGATTGAACAAACAAGTAGCTCTTACCTGAGGAAACAGCTATCCCATGGAACAACTTCTGAGAAAGATTCTGCAACATTACTAGGGGTCCGCCAAAACATACAATTACTTGCCATGTTCCAGTTAAAGCCTAAACTATCGAGTTGGCATTTCTTTTTAAAAGTGTATAAAGAAGCGGTAATGGGCCAAATCCGCAAGCCACTAAATCAACACGATTTGCTTGCCTCCGCTGGAACACCCGCTCTCTATTTCAGTTCAGGAGCTAACACACACTATCTTAATATGCATTTAGGTTAATATTTGCACTTTGCAGGGCTAGGTAGATTGCACGGCTGGCACATATCAGACTAAATGTCACTTCCGAAAGCTAAGGGACCGAACCGGAAGCTGCCATTCAGAGGGACTACCTGACAACATGTGGAACCTCTCCGGAAAAGCCTTCCCACCTCAAGCAACTCCTTTTGATTAATCTTTCACATAGACAATACACGTTATATACACCGACACACCCCCCCGGCCTTTGCCTCCACAGATCCTGTGGTTGGCTAATTAAAGGAGGAGGTGTAACTATCAATCTAATCTGGCTTGTTCTCAAATTTACCATAATTTCCACACTTGAGAGGCTGGTGAAATGAAACAGCACTACTACACTTTCCCATTCATCAGCCGGAAGCAGAACAACTCCGAGAACCGGGCGAAAAATAATTAGGATGCGGGATCAGGTGTTGCGCGCGTGCATCTGTGCCTGTACAGGGGCACGCAGGCACATGAGCATTCACGGGAGGCAGCAGCAGTAGCACGGGGGCAGATGAGCACCACCAGTCATTTGACCTCGACAGGTGAATGCTTGCAGATGTACTCACAGCACACTTATTAGAAGAGGCCCAAATGCCCGAGAAAACTGCCGTCAGATTACGCCGGAAACAACAACGGCTTTTTAAACAACTACAGCCGCCAGAACGGTACCGGCGGCAGCACTGCAGGAGCTGCTCAGGAACCGCTGGGGCAACCCCAGCGCACCGGGTGCTCAGCACGTGGCCCTGACCCCACCGCATGGCATGTCACCCTTGGGCAGGAAGCTTGACATTTTCTGGAAGCACCGGTGTCATTTCACGGGCTTTGCCGTCGCTTTGCGCTTGTGGGGTAACACTATAGAGTTTTTCAGAAAGTGTTGGAGCAACTTTGGTACCTTTTCCATTCAGGCACACTGGGAGTGAGCTGTGGGGCTGCTGCCAGGGGCTCTGCTCAGCACAGCATGGCTGGAGCTGGTCCAGGACCTCCTTCGAAAGACAGACTGGTCAGACACACAGCTATCCTGAATCATCAAGGATAATCCTATGTTCAAGTTCCTACGTTCCAATTGAAGTTCAAGTTCCTACGTTCCAATTGGTGCCCGTTACCTCTTGGCCTGGATCATCAAAGATGATCCAGGACAAGAGGTAACGGGTACAAACTGGAACGTAGGAACTTCTATCAAAGCATGAGGAGGAACTTCTTTACTTTGAGGGTGGCAGAGCGCTGGAACAGGCTGCCCAGGGAGGCGGTAGAGTCTCCGACCCCAGAAACATTCAAAACCCGCCTGGAGGTCATCCTGTGCAACCTGCTGTAGGTGACCCTGCTCTGGCAGGGGGGTTGGGCTGGATGATCTCCAGAGCTCCTTTCCAACCCTAACCAATCTGTGATTCTGTGATCAGAGCTGTTCTTCGAAATCTGTTCCTAGGAAATCGCTGCGAGAAGGAGGATGCACCTGAGGAGCAGGCCTAAGATGGAGGATTGAACAAACAAGTAGCTCTTACCTGAGGAATCGGCTATCCCATGGAACAACTTCTGAGAAAGATTCTGCAACATTACTAGGGGTCCGCCAAAACATACAATTACTTGCCATGTTCCAGTTAAAGCCTAAACTATCGAGTTGGCATTTCTTTTTAAAAGTGTATAAAGAAGCGGTAATGGGCCAAATCCGCAAGCCACTAAATCAACACGATTTGCTTGCCTCCGCTGGAACACCCGCTCTCTATTTCAGTTCAGGAGCTAACACACACTATCTTAATATGCATTTAGGTTAATATTTGCACTTTGCAGGGCTAGGTAGATTGCACGGCTGGCACATATCAGACTAAATGTCACTTCCGAAAGCTAAGGGACCGAACCGGAAGCTGCCATTCAGAGGGACTACCTGACAACATGTGGAACCTCTCCGGAAAAGCCTTCCCACCTCAAGCAACTCCTTTTGATTAATCTTTCACATAGACAATACACGTTATATACACCGACACACCCCCCCGGCCTTTGCCTCCACAGATCCTGTGGTTGGCTAATTAAAGGAGGAGGTGTAACTATCAATCTAATCTGGCTTGTTCTCAAATTTACCATAATTTCCACACTTGAGAGGCTGGTGAAATGAAACAGCACTACTACACTTTCCCATTCATCAGCCGGAAGCAGAACAACTCCGAGAACCGGGCGAAAAATAATTAGGATGCGGGATCAGGTGTTGCGCGCGTGCATCTGTGCCTGTACAGGGGCACGCAGGCACATGAGCATTCACGGGAGGCAGCAGCAGTAGCACGGGGGCAGATGAGCACCACCAGTCATTTGACCTCGACAGGTGAATGCTTGCAGATGTACTCACAGCACACTTATTCGAAGAGGCCCAAATGCCCGAGAAAACTGCCGTCAGATTACGCCGGAAACAACAACGGCTTTTTAAACAACTACAGCCGCCAGAACGGTACCGGCGGCAGCACTGCAGGAGCTGCTCAGGAACCGCTGGGGCAACCCCAGCGCACCGGGTGCTCAGCGCGTGGCCCTGACCCCACCGCATGGCATGTCACCCTTGGGCAGGAAGCTTGACATTTTCTGGAAGCACCGGTGTCATTTCACGGGCTTTGCCGTCGCTTTGCGCTTGTGGGGTAACACTATAGAGTTTTTCAGAAAGTGTTGGAGCAACTTTGGTACCTTTTCCATTCAGGCACACTGGGAGTGAGCTGTGGGGCTGCTGCCAGGGGCTCTGCTCAGCACAGCATGGCTGGAGCTGGTCCAGGACCTCCTTCGAAAGACAGACTGGTCAGACACACAGCTATCCTGAATCATCAAGGATAATCCTATGTTCAAGTTCCTACGTTCCAGTTCAAGTTCAAGTTCCTACGTTCCAATTGGTGCCCGTTACCTCTTGGCCTGGATCATCAAAGATGATCCAGGACAAGAGGTAACGGGTACAAACTGGAACCTAGGAACTTCTATCAAAGCATGAGGAGGAACTTCTTTACTTTGAGGGTGGCAGAGCGCTGGAACAGGCTGCCCAGGGAGGCGGTAGAGTCTCCCACCCCAGAAACATTCAAAACCCGCCTGGAGGTCATCCTGTGCAACCTGCTGTAGGTGACCCTGCTCTGGCAGGGGGGTTGGGCTGGATGATCTCCAGAGCTCCTTTCCAACCCTAACCAATCTGTGATTCTGTGATCAGAGCTGTTCTTCGAAATCTGTTCCTAGGAAATCGCTGCGAGAAGGAGGATGCACCTGAGGAGCAGGCCTAAGATGGAGGATTGAACAAACAAGTAGCTCTTACCTGAGGAATCGGCTATCCCATGGAACAACTTCTGAGAAAGATTCTGCAACATTACTAGGGGTCCGCCAAAGCATACAATTACTTGCCATGTTCCAGTTAAAGCCTAAACTATCGAGTTGGCATTTCTTTTTAAAAATGTATAAAGAAGCGGTAATGGGCCAAATCCGCAAGCCACTAAATCAACACGATTTGCTTGCCTCCGCTGGAACACCCGCTCTCTATTTCAGTTCAGGAGCTAACACACAGTATCTTAATATGCATTTAGGTTAATATTTGCACTTTGCAGGGCTAGGTAGATTGCACGGCTGGCACATATCAGACTAAATGTCACTTCCGAAAGCTAAGGGACCGAACCGGAAGCTGCCATTCAGAGGGACTACCTGACAACATGTGGAACCTCTCCGGAAAAGCCTTCCCACCTCAAGCAACTCCTTTTGATTAATCTTTCACATAGACAATACACGTTATATACACCGACACACCCCCCCGGCCTTTGCCTCCACAGATCCTGTGGTTGGCTAATTAAAGGAGGAGGTGTAACTATCAATCTAATCTGGCTTGTTCTCAAATTTACCATAATTTCCACACTTGAGAGGCTGGTGAAATGAAACAGCACTACTACACTTTCCCATTCATCAGCCGGAAGCAGAACAACTCCGAGAACCGGGCGAAAAATAATTAGGATGCGGGATCAGGTGTTGCGCGCGTGCATCTGTGCCTGTACAGGGGCACGCAGGCACATGAGCATTCACGGGAGGCAGCAGCAGTAGCACGGGGGCAGATGAGCACCACCAGTCATTTGACCTCGACAGGTGAATGCTTGCAGATGTACTCACAGCACACTTATTCGAAGAGGCCCAAATGCCCGAGAAAACTGCCGTCAGATTACGCCGGAAACAACAACGGCTTTTTAAACAACTACAGCCGCCAGAACGGTACCGGCGGCAGCACTGCAGGAGCTGCTCAGGAACCGCTGGGGCAACCCCAGCGCACCGGGTGCTCAGCGCGTGGGCCTGACCCCACCGCATGGCATGTCACCCTTGGGCAGGAAGCTTGACATTTTCTGGAAGCACCGGTGTCATTTCACGGGCTTTGCCGTCGCTTTGCGCTTGTGGGGTAACACTATAGAGTTTTTCAGAAAGTGTTGGAGCAACTTTGGTACCTTTTCCATTCAGGCACACTGGGAGTGAGCTGTGGGGCTGCTGCCAGGGGCTCTGCTCAGCACAGCATGGCTGGAGCTGGTCCAGGACCTCCTTCGAAAGACAGACTGGTCAGACACACAGCTATCCTGAATCATCAAGGATAATCCTATGTTCAAGTTCCTACGTTCCAATTGAAGTTCAAGTTCCTACGTTCCAATTGGTGCCCGTTACCTCTTGGCCTGGATCATCAAAGATGATCCAGGACAAGAGGTAACGGGTACAAACTGGAACGTAGGAACTTCTATCAAAGCATGAGGAGGAACTTCTTTACTTTGAGGGTGGCAGAGCGCTGGAACAGGCTGCCCAGGGAGGCGGTAGAGTCTCCGACCCCAGAAACATTCAAAACCCGCCTGGAGGTCATCCTGTGCAACCTGCTGTAGGTGACCCTGCTCTGGCAGGGGGGTTGGGCTGGATGATCTCCAGAGCTCCTTTCCAACCCTAACCAATCTGTGATTCTGTGATCAGAGCTGTTCTTCGAAATCTGTTCCTAGGAAATCGCTGCGAGAAGGAGGATGCACCTGAGGAGCAGGCCTAAGATGGAGGATTGAACAAACAAGTAGCTCTTACCTGAGGAAACGGCTATCCCATGGAACAACTCTGAGAAAGATTCTGCAACATTACTAGGGGTCCGCCAAAACATACAATTACTTGCCATGTTCCAGTTAAAGCCTAAACTATCGAGTTGGCATTTCTTTTTAAAAGTGTATAAAGAAGCGGTAATGGGCCAAATCCGCAAGCCACTAAATCAACACGATTTGCTTGCCTCCGCTGGAACACCCGCTCTCTATTTCAGTTCAGGAGCTAACACACACTATCTTAATATGCATTTAGGTTAATATTTGCACTTTGCAGGGCTAGGTAGATTGCACGGCTGGCACATATCAGACTAAATGTCACTTCCGAAAGCTAAGGGACCGAACCGGAAGCTGCCATTCAGAGGGACTACCTGACAACATGTGGAACCTCTCCGGAAAAGCCTTCCCACCTCAAGCAACTCCTTTTGATTAATCTTTCACATAGACAATACACGTTATATACACCGACACACCCCCCTGGCCTTTGCCTCCACAGATCCTGTGGTTGGCTAATTAAAGGAGGAGGTGTAACTATCAATCTAATCTGGCTTGTTCTCAAATTTACCATAATTTCCACACTTGAGAGGCTGGTGAAATGAAACAGCACTACTACACTTTCCCATTCATCAGCCGGAAGCAGAACAACTCCGAGAACCGGGCGAAAAATAATTAGGATGCGGGATCAGGTGTTGCGCGCGTGCATCTGTGCCTGTACAGGGGCACGCAGGCACATGAGCATTCACGGGAGGCAGCAGCAGTAGCACGGGGGCAGATGAGCACCACCAGTCATTTGACCTCGACAGGTGAATGCTTGCAGATGTACTCACAGCACACTTATTCGAAGAGGCCCAAATGCCTGAGAAAACTGCCGTCAGATTACGCCGGAAACAACAACGGCTTTTTAAACAACTACAGCCGCCAGAACGGTACCGGCGGCAGCACTGCAGGAGCTGCTCAGGAACCGCTGGGGCAACCCCAGCGCACCGGGTGCTCAGCGCGTGGCCCTGACCCCACCGCATGGCATGTCACCCTTGGGCAGGAAGCTTGACATTTTCTGGAAGCACCGGTGTCATTTCACGGGCTTTGCCGTCGCTTTGCGCTTGTGGGGTAACACTATAGAGTTTTTCAGAAAGTGTTGGAGCAACTTTGGTACCTTTTCCATTCAGGCACACTGGGAGTGAGCTGTGGGGCTGCTGCCAGGGGCTCTGCTCAGCACAGCATGGCTGGAGCTGGTCCAGGACCTCCTTCGAAAGACAGACTGGTCAGACACACAGCTATCCTGAATCATCAAGGATAATCCTATGTTCAAGTTCCTACGTTCCAGTTCAAGTTCAAGTTCCTACGTTCCAATTGGTGCCCGTTACCTCTTGGCCTGGATCATCAAAGATGATCCAGGACAAGAGGTAACGGGTACAAACTGGAACGTAGGAACTTCTATCAAAGCATGAGGAGGAACTTCTTTACTTTGAGGGTGGCAGAGCGCTGGAACAGGCTGCCCAGGGAGGCGGTAGAGTCTCCGACCCCAGAAACATTCAAAACCCGCCTGGATGTCATCCTGTGCAACCTGCTGTAGGTGACCCTGCTCTGGCAGGGGGGTTGGGCTGGATGATCTCCAGAGCTCCTTTCCAACCCTAACCAATCTGTGATTCTGTGATCAGAGCTGTTCTTCGAAATCTGTTCCTAGGAAATCGCTGCGAGAAGGAGGATGCACCTGAGGAGCAGGCCTAAGATGGAGGATTGAACAAACAAGTAGCTCTTACCTGAGGAATCGGCTATCCCATGGAACAACTTCTGAGAAAGATTCTGCAACATTACTAGGGGTCCGCCAAAGCATACAATTACTTGCCATGTTCCAGTTAAAGCCTAAACTATCGAGTTGGCATTTCTTTTTAAAAGTGTATAAAGAAGCGGTAATGGGCCAAATCCGCAAGCCACTGTAAATCAACACGATTTGCTTGCCTCCGCTGGAACACCCGCTCTCTATTGCAGTTCAGGAGCTAACACACAGTATCTTAATATGCATTTAGGTTAATATTTGCACTTTGCAGGGCTAGGTAGATTGCACGGCTGGCACATATCAGACTAAATGTCACTTCCGAAAGCTAAGGGACCGAACCGGAAGCTGCCATTCAGAGGGACTACCTGACAACATGTGGAACCTCTCCGGAAAAGCCTTCCCACCTCAAGCAACTCCTTTTGATTAATCTTTCACATAGACAATACACGTTATATACACCGACACACCCCCCCGGCCTTTGCCTCCACAGATCCTGTGGTTGGCTAATTAAAGGAGGAGGTGTAACTATCAATCTAATCTGGCTTGTTCTCAAATTTACCATAATTTCCACACTTGAGAGGCTGGTGAAATGAAACAGCACTACTACACTTTCCCATTCATCAGCCGGAAGCAGAACAACTCCGAGAACCGGGCGAAAAATAATTAGGATGCGGGATCAGGTGTTGCGCGCGTGCATCTGTGCCTGTACAGGGGCACGCAGGCACATGAGCATTCACGGGAGGCAGCAGCAGTAGCACGGGGGCAGATGAGCACCACCAGTCATTTGACCTCGACAGGTGAATGCTTGCAGATGTACTCACAGCACACTTATTCGAAGAGGCCCAAATGCCCGAGAAAACTGCCGTCAGATTACGCCGGAAACAACAACGGCTTTTTAAACAACTACAGCCGCCAGAACGGTACCGGCGGCAGCACTGCAGGAGCTGCTCAGGAACCGCTGGGGCAACCCCAGCGCACCGGGTGCTCAGCGCGTGGCCCTGACCCCACCGCATGGCATGTCACCCTTGGGCAGGAAGCTTGACATTTTCTGGAAGCACCGGTGTCATTTCACGGGCTTTGCCGTCGCTTTGCGCTTGTGGGGTAACACTATAGAGTTTTTCAGAAAGTGTTGGAGCAACTTTGGTACCTTTTCCATTCAGGCACACTGGGAGTGAGCTGTGGGGCTGCTGCCAGGGGCTCTGCTCAGCACAGCATGGCTGGAGCTGGTCCAGGACCTCCTTCGAAAGACAGACTGGTCAGACACACAGCTATCCTGAATCATCAAGGATAATCCTATGTTCAAGTTCCTACGTTCCAGTTCAAGTTCAAGTTCCTACGTTCCAATTGGTGCCCGTTACCTCTTGGCCTGGATCATCAAAGATGATCCAGGACAAGAGGTAACGGGTACAAACTGGAACCTAGGAACTTCTATCAAAGCATGAGGAGGAACTTCTTTACTTTGAGGGTGGCAGAGCGCTGGAACAGGCTGCCCAGGGAGGCGGTAGAGTCTCCCACCCCAGAAACATTCAAAACCCGCCTGGAGGTCATCCTGTGCAACCTGCTGTAAGTGACCCTGCTCTGGCAGGGGGGTTGGGCTGGATGATCTCCAGAGCTCCTTTCCAACCCTAACCAATCTGTGATTCTGTGATCAGAGCTGTTCTTCGAAATCTGTTCCTAGGAAATCGCTGCGAGAAGGAGGATGCACCTGAGGAGCAGGCCTAAGATGGAGGATTGAACAAACAAGTAGCTCTTACCTGAGGAAACGGCTATCCCATGGAACAACTTCTGAGAAAGATTCTGCAACATTACTAGGGGTCCGCCAAAAATACAATTACTTGCCATGTTCCAGTTAAAGCCTAAACTATCGAGTTGGCATTTCTTTTTAAAAATGTATAAAGAAGCGGTAATGGGCCAAATCCGCAAGCCACTAAATCAACACGATTTGCTTGCCTCCGCTGGAACACCCGCTCTCTATTTCAGTTCAGGAGCTAACACACAGTATCTTAATATGCATTTAGGTTAATATTTGCACTTTGCAGGGCTAGGTAGATTGCACGGCTGGCACATATCAGACTAAATGTCACTTCCGAAAGCTAAGGGACCGAACCGGAAGCTGCCATTCAGAGGGACTACCTGACAACATGTGGAACCTCTCCGGAAAAGCCTTCCCACCTCAAGCAACTCCTTTTGATTAATCTTTCACATAGACAATACACGTTATATACACCGACACACCCCCCCGGCCTTTGCCTCCACAGATCCTGTGGTTGGCTAATTAAAAGAGGAGGTGTAACTATCAATCTAATCTGGCTTGTTCTCAAATTTACCATAATTTCCACACTTGAGAGGCTGGTGAAATGAAACAGCACTACTACACTTTCCCATTCATCAGCCGGAAGCAGAACAACTCCGAGAACCGGGCGAAAAATAATTAGGATGCGGGATCAGGTGTTGCGCGCGTGCATCTGTGCCTGTACAGGGGCACGCAGGCACATGAGCATTCACGGGAGGCAGCAGCAGTAGCACGGGGGCAGATGAGCACCACCAGTCATTTGACCTCGACAGGTGAATGCTTGCAGATGTACTCACAGCACACTTATTAGAAGAGGCCCAAATGCCCGAGAAAACTGCCGTCAGATTACGCCGGAAACAACAACGGCTTTTTAAACAACTACAGCCGCCAGAACGGTACCGGCGGCAGCACTGCAGGAGCTGCTCAGGAACCGCTGGGGCAACCCCAGCGCACCGGGTGCTCAGCGCGTGGGCCTGACCCCACCGCATGGCATGTCACCCTTGGGCAGGAAGCTTGACATTTTCTGGAAGCACCGGTGTCATTTCACGGGCTTTGCCGTCGCTTTGCGCTTGTGGGGTAACACTATAGAGTTTTTCAGAAAGTGTTGGAGCAACTTTGGTACCTTTTCCATTCAGGCACACTGGGAGTGAGCTGTGGGGCTGCTGCCAGGGGCTCTGCTCAGCACAGCATGGCTGGAGCTGGTCCAGGACCTCCTTCGAAAGACAGACTGGTCAGACACACAGCTATCCTGAATCATCAAGGATAATCCTATGTTCAAGTTCCTACGTTCCAGTTCAAGTTCAAGTTCCTACGTTCCAATTGGTGCCCGTTACCTCTTGGCCTGGATCATCAAAGATGATCCAGGACAAGAGGTAACGGGTACAAACTGGAACCTAGGAACTTCTATCAAAGCATGAGGAGGAACTTCTTTACTTTGAGGGTGGCAGAGCGCTGGAACAGGCTGCCCAGGGAGGCGGTAGAGTCTCCGACCCCAGAAACATTCAAAACCCGCCTGGAGGTCATCCTGTGCAACCTGCTGTAGGTGACCCTGCTCTGGCAGGGGGGTTGGGCTGGATGATCTCCAGAGCTCCTTTCCAACCCTAACCAATCTGTGATTCTGTGATCAGAGCTGTTCTTCGAAATCTGTTCCTAGGAAATCGCTGCGAGAAGGAGGATGCACCTGAGGAGCAGGCCTAAGATGGAGGATTGAACAAACAAGTAGCTCTTACCTGAGGAAACGGCTATCCCATGGAACAACTTCTGAGAAAGATTCTGCAACATTACTAGGGGTCCGCCAAAACATACAATTACTTGCCATGTTCCAGTTAAAGCCTAAACTATCGAGTTGGCATTTCTTTTTAAAAGTGTATAAAGAAGCGGTAATGGGCCAAATCCTCAAGCCACTAAATCAACACGATTTGCTTGCCTCCGCTGGAACACCCGCTCTCTATTTCAGTTCAGGAGCTAACACACACTATCTTAATATGCATTTAGGTTAATATTTGCACTTTGCAGGGCTAGGTAGATTGCACGGCTGGCACATATCAGACTAAATGTCACTTCCGAAAGCTAAGGGACCGAACCGGAAGCTGCCATTCAGAGGGACTACCTGACAACATGTGGAACCTCTCCGGAAAAGCCTTCCCACCTCAAGCAACTCCTTTTGATTAATCTTTCACATAGACAATACACGTTACTATTTTAAAAAGCTGAATTTTTAAGGACAGAATACCTTAACGAACAGAGGAAAATGTGAACCAATTAGCATCTTCAAGCACTCTGAGACGCAGGGAGAGAAGGCCTACATAGAGTAGCCAGGTCCCTTCAGAGACCACAGCTGTAGTCCCTCTCTGCAATGTTGCCTCCTGGCAGCTAGACCGGGTCCAACCCCAGGACCCAGACACACTGCCAGTCACTCCAGAGTGTCATTAAGATGCACGGCACCACGGCGCAATTCAAATCAATGTTTCTTTCCTGCACGTTGCAGCGGGCTAGGTAGCAAAGGTTGACGTGAAAAGTGGGAGAGCTGCCCAGTAACCGTGAGGTTTTGTATCATGCGAACTTACAAAATGGTCTGGAATAAAGAATCTGTGCAGTATTGCCTTTCACACGGTGTCTAATCTCGCACCGCTAGACAACTTCAACTACGAGTATCTGGGAGAACTCGAGATGGTTTCACAAAGACTTGTCATCCTCCTTCACCAGATCACTCTCTGGAAGGCGTGAGGGAGGGGGAGTTGAAATACATCATATTAGAATGAATAGAAATGGTAATGATCGGGCTCCTCCACAACACTTCCGCTCTAAGTAATCAGTTAATTAACCCTGAATCGAGCGGGCTTGCTGGTCAGGAATACAGCAGTTGGATTGACAACAGCTTCCAGACTCCTGCTTCTCAAGGACAAGATTCGGTAACCCTTATTGATGTTAAACATTAGCTTACCCTGTGAGCAACCTCCAGAAATCAAGAGCGATTGTGCTACGTGAGGAAGACTGGTAGAACCTCATACCAATTTACAAGACAAGAAAGAACAGACAAGAAAGAACCTCCAGCAATCTCGCCATGGTAAAATCGTATGCCCCCCCACCGACACGCCCCCCGGCCTTTGCCTCCACAGATCCTGTGGTTGGCTAATTAAAGGAGGAGGTGTAACTATCAATCTAATCTCGCTTGTTCTCAAATTTACCATAATTTCCACACTTGAGAGGCTGGTGAAATGAAACAGCACTACTACACTTTCCCATTCATCAGCCGGAAGCAGAACAACTCAGAGAACCGAGCGAAAAATAATTAGGATGCGGGATCAGGTGTTGCGCGCGTGCATCTGTGCCTGTACAGGGGCACGCAGGCACATGAGCATTCACGGGAGGCAGCAGCAGTAGCACGGGGGCAGATGAGCACCACCAGTCATTTGACCTCGACAGGTGAATGCTTGCAGATGTACTCACAGCACACTTATTAGAAGAGGCCCAAATGCCCGAGAAAACTGCCGTCAGATTACGCCGGAAACAACAACGGCTTTTTAAACAACTACAGCTGCCAGAACGGTACCGGCGGCAGCACTGCAGGAGCTGCTCAGGAACCGCTGGGGCAACCCCAGCGCACCGGGTGCTCAGCGCGTGGCCCTGACCCCACCGCATGGCATGTCACCCTTGGGCAGGAAGCTTGACATTTTCTGGAAGCACCGGTGTCATTTCACGGGCTTTGCCGTCGCTTTGCGCTTGTGGGGTAACACTATAGAGTTTTTCAGAAAGTGTTGGAGCAACTTTGGTACCTTTTCCATTCAGGCACACTGGGAGTGAGCTGTGGGGCTGCTGCCAGGGGCTCTGCTCAGCACAGCATGGCTGGAGCTGGCCCAGGACCTCCTTCGAAAGACAGACTGGTCAGACACACAGCTATCCTGAATCATCAAGGATAATCCTATGTTCAAGTTCAAGTTCCTACCTTCCAGTTCAAGTTCAAGTTCCTACGTTCCAATTGGTGCCCGTTACCTCTTGGCCTGGATCATCAAAGATGATCCAGGACAAGAGGTAACGGGTACAAACTGGAACCTAGGAACTTCTATCAAAGCATGAGGAGGAACTTCTTTACTTTGAGGGTGGCAGAGCGCTGGAACAGGCTGCCCAGGGAGGCGGTAGAGTCTCCGACCCCAGAAACATTCAAAACCCGCCTGGAGGTCATCCTGTGCAACCTGCTGTAGGTGACCCTGCTCTGGCAGGGGGGTTGGGCTGGATGATCTCCAGAGCTCCTTTCCAACCCTAACCAATCTGTGATTCTGTGATCAGAGCTGTTCTTCGAAATCTGTTCCTAGGAAATCGCTGCGAGAAGGAGGATGCACCTGAGGAGCAGGCCTAAGATGGAGGATTGAACAAACAAGTAGCTCTTACCTGAGGAATCGGCTATCCCATGGAACAACTTCTGAGAAAGATTCTGCAACATTACTAGGGGTCCGCCAAAACATACAATTACTTGCCATGTTCCAGTTAAAGCCTAAACTATCGAGTTGGCATTTCTTTTTAAAAGTGTATAAAGAAGCGGTAATGGGCCAAATCCGCAAGCCACTGTAAATCAACACGATTTGCTTGCCTCCGCTGGAACACCCGCTCTCTATTTCAGTTCAGGAGCTAACACACAGTATCTTAATATGCATTTAGGTTAATATTTGCACTTTGCAGGGCTAGGTAGATTGCACGGCTGGCACATATCAGACTAAATGTCACTTCCGAAAGCTAAGGGACCGAACCGGAAGCTGCCATTCAGAGGGACTACCTGACAACATGTGGAACCTCTCCGGAAAAGCCTTCCCACCTCAAGCAACTCCTTTTGATTAATCTTTCACATAGACAATACACGTTATATACACCGACACACCCCCCCGGCCTTTGCCTCCACAGATCCTGTGGTTGGCTAATTAAAGGAGGAGGTGTAACTATCAATCTAATCTGGCTTGTTCTCAAATTTACCATAATTTCCACACTTGAGAGGCTGGTGAAATGAAACAGCACTACTACACTTTCCCATTCATCAGCCGGAAGCAGAACAACTCCGAGAACCGGGCGAAAAATAATTAGGATGCGGGATCAGGTGTTGCGCGCGTGCATCTGTGCCTGTACAGGGGCACGCAGGCACATGAGCATTCACGGGAGGCAGCAGCAGTAGCACGGGGGCAGATGAGCACCACCAGTCATTTGACCTCGACAGGTGAATGCTTGCAGATGTACTCACAGCACACTTATTAGAAGAGGCCCAAATGCCCGAGAAAACTGCCGTCAGATTACGCCGGAAACAACAACGGCTTTTTAAACAACTACAGCCGCCAGAACGGTACCGGCGGCAGCACTGCAGGAGCTGCTCAGGAACCGCTGGGGCAACCCCAGCGCACCGGGTGCTCAGCGCGTGGGCCTGACCCCACCGCATGGCATGTCACCCTTGGGCAGGAAGCTTGACATTTTCTGGAAGCACCGGTGTCATTTCACGGGCTTTGCCGTCGCTTTGCGCTTGTGGGGTAACACTATAGAGTTTTTCAGAAAGTGTTGGAGCAACTTTGGTACCTTTTCCATTCAGGCACACTGGGAGTGAGCTGTGGGGCTGCTGCCAGGGGCTCTGCTCAGCACAGCATGGCTGGAGCTGGTCCAGGACCTCCTTCGAAAGACAGACTGGTCAGACACACAGCTATCCTGAATCATCAAGGATAATCCTATGTTCAAGTTCAAGTTCCTACCTTCCAGTTCAAGTTCAAGTTCCTACGTTCCAATTGGTGCCCGTTACCTCTTGTCCTGGATCATCAAAGATGATCCAGGACAAGAGGTAACGGGTACAAACTGGAACCTAGGAACTTCTATCAAAGTATGAGGAGGAACTTCTTTACTTTGAGGGTGGCAGAGCGCTGGAACAGGCTGCCCAGGGAGGCGGTAGAGTCTCCGACCCCAGAAACATTCAAAACCCGCCTGGAGGTCATCCTGTGCAACCTGCTGTAGGTGACCCTGCTCTGGCAGGGGGGTTGGGCTGGATGATCTCCAGAGGTCCTTTCCAACCCTAACCAATCTGTGATTCTGTGATCAGAGCTGTTCTTCGAAATCTGTTCCTAGGAAATCGCTGCGAGAAGGAGGATGCACCTGAGGAGCAGGCCTAAGATGGAGGATTGAACAAACAAGTAGCTCTTACCTGAGGAATCGGCTATCCCATGGAACAACTTCTGAGAAAGATTCTGCAACATTACTAGGGGTCCGCCAAAACATACAATTACTTGCCATGTTCCAGTTAAAGCCTAAACTATCGAGTTGGCATTTCTTTTTAAAAGTGTATAAAGAAGCGGTAATGGGCCAAATCCGCAAGCCACTCTAAATCAACACGATTTGCTTGCCTCCGCTGGAACACCCGCTCTCTATTTCAGTTCAGGAGCTAACACACAGTATCTTAATATGCATTTAGGTTAATATTTGCACTTTGCAGGGCTAGGTAGATTGCACGGCTGGCACATATCAGACTAAATGTCACTTCCGAAAGCTAAGGGACCGAACCGGAAGCTGCCATTCAGAGGGACTACCTGACAACATGTGGAACCTCTCCGGAAAAGCCTTCCCACCTCAAGCAACTCCTTTTGATTAATCTTTCACATAGACAATACACGTTATATACACCGACACACCCCCCCGGCCTTTGCCTCCACAGATCCTGTGGTTGGCTAATTAAAGGAGGAGGTGTAACTATCAATCTAATCTGGCTTGTTCTCAAATTTACCATAATTTCCACACTTGAGAGGCTGGTGAAATGAAACAGCACTACTACACTTTCCCATTCATCAGCCGGAAGCAGAACAACTCCGAGAACCGGGCGAAAAATAATTAGGATGCGGGATCAGGTGTTGCGCGCGTGCATCTGTGCCTGTACAGGGGCACGCAGGCACATGAGCATTCACGGGAGGCAGCAGCAGTAGCACGGGGGCAGATGAGCACCACCAGTCATTTGACCTCGACAGGTGAATGCTTGCAGATGTACTCACAGCACACTTATTAGAAGAGGCCCAAATGCCCGAGAAAACTGCCGTCAGATTACGCCGGAAACAACAACGGCTTTTTAAACAACTACAGCCGCCAGAACGGTACCGGCGGCAGCACTGCAGGAGCTGCTCAGGAACCGCTGGGGCAACCCCAGCGCACCGGGTGCTCAGCGTTTGGCCCTGACCCCACCGCATGGCATGTCACCCTTGGGCAGGAAGCTTGGCATTTTCTGGAAGCACCGGTGTCATTTCACGGGCTTTGCCGTCGCTTTGCGCTTGTGGGGTAACACTATAGAGTTTTTCAGAAAGTGTTGGAGCAACTTTGGTACCTTTTCCATTCAGGCACACTGGGAGTGAGGTGTGGGGCTGCTGCCAGGGGCTCTGCTCAGCACAGCATGGCTGGAGCTGGCCCAGGACCTCCTTCGAAAGACAGACTGGTCAGACACACAGCTATCCTGAATCATCAAGGATAATCCTATGTTCAAGTTCCTACGTTCCAGTTCAAGTTCAAGTTCCTACGTTCCAATTGGTGCCCGTTACCTCTTGTCCTGGATCATCAAAGATGATCCAGGACAAGAGGTAACGGGTACAAACTGGAACCTAGGAACTTCTATCAAAGCATGAGGAGGAACTTCTTTACTTTGAGGGTGGCAGAGCGCTGGAACAGGCTGCCCAGGGAGGCGGTAGAGCCTCCGACTCCAGAAACATTCAAAACCCGCCTGGAGGTCATCCTGTGCAACCTGCTGTAAGTGACCCTGCTCTGTCAGGGGGGTTGGACTGGATGATCTCCAGAGCTCCTTTCCAAACCTAACCAATCTGTGATTCTGTGATCAGAGCTGTTCTTCGAAATCTGTTCCTAGGAAATCGCTGCGAGAAGGAGGATGCACCTGAGGAGCAGGCCTAAGATGGAGGATTGAACAAACAAGTAGCTCTTACCTGAGGAATCGGCTATCCCATGGAACAACTTCTGAGAAAGATTCTGCAACATTACTAGGGGTCCGCCAAAGCATACAATTACTTGCCATGTTCCAGTTAAAGCCTAAACTATCGAGTTGGCATTTCTTTTTAAAAGTGTATAAAGAAGCGGTAATGGGCCAAATCCTCAAGCCACTGTAAATCAACACGATTTGCTTGCCTCCGCTGGAACACCCGCTCTCTATTTCAGTTCAGGAGCTAACACACAGTATCTTAATATGCATTTAGGTTAATATTTGCACTTTGCAGGGCTAGGTAGATTGCACGGCTGGCACATATCAGACTAAATGTCACTTCCGAAAGCTAAGGGACCGAACCAGAAGCTGCCATTCAGAGGGACTACCTGACAACATGTGGAACCTCTCCGGAAAAGCCTTCCCACCTCAAGCAACTCCTTTTGATTAATCTTTCACATAGACAATACACGTTATATACACCGACACACCCCCCCGGCCTTTGCCTCCACAGATCCTGTGGTTGGCTAATTAAAGGAGGAGGTGTAACTATCAATCTAATCTGGCTTGTTCTCAAATTTACCATAATTTCCACACTTGAGAGGCTGGTGAAATGAAACAGCACTACTACACTTTCCCATTCATCAGCCGGAAGCAGAACAACTCAGAGAACCGGGCGAAAAATAATTAGGATGCGGGATCAGGTGTTGCGCGCATGCATCTGTGCCTGTACAGGGGCACGCAGGCACATGAGCATTCACGGGAGGCAGCAGCAGCAGTAGCACGGGGGCAGATGAGCACCACCAGTCATTTGACCTCGACAGGTGAATGCTTGCAGATGTACTCACAGCACACTTATTAGAAGAGGCCCAAATGCCCGAGAAAACTGCCGTCAGATTACGCCGGAAACAACAACGGCTTTTTAAACAACTACAGCCGCCAGAACGGTACCGGCGGCAGCACTGCAGGAGCTGCTCAGGAACCGCTGGGGCAACCCCAGCGCACCGGGTGCTCAGCGCATGGGCCTGACCACACCGCATGGCATGTCACCCTTGGGCAGGAAGCTTGACATTTTCTGGAAGCACCGGTGTCATTTCACGGGCTTTGCCGTCGCTTTGCGCTTGTGGGGTAACACTATAGAGTTTTTCAGAAAGTGTTGGAGCAACTTTGGTACCTTTTCCATTCAGGCACACTGGGAGTGAGGTGTGGGGCTGCTGCCAGGGGCTCTGCTCAGCACAGCATGGCTGGAGCTGGCCCAGGACCTCCTTCGAAAGACAGACTGGTCAGACACACAGCTATCCTGAATCATCAAGGATAATCCTATGTTCAAGTTCCTACGTTCCAGTTCAAGTTCAAGTTCCTACGTTCCAATTGGTGCCCGTTACCTCTTGTCCTGGATCATCAAAGATGATCCAGGACAAGAGGTAACGGGTACAAACTGGAACGTAGGAACTTCTATCAAAGCATGAGGAGGAACTTCTTTACTTTGAGGGTGGCAGAGCGCTGGAACAGGCTGCCCAGGGAGGCGGTAGAGCCTCCGACTCCAGAAACATTCAAAACCCGCCTGGAGGTCATCCTGTGCAACCTGCTGTAAGTGACCCTGCTCTGTCAGGGGGGTTGGACTGGATGATCTCCAGAGCTCCTTTCCAAACCTAACCAATCTGTGATTCTGTGATCAGAGCTGTTCTTCGAAATCTGTTCCTAGGAAATCGCTGCGAGAAGGAGGATGCACCTGAGGAGCAGGCCTAAGATGGAGGATTGAACAAACAAGTAGCTCTTACCTGAGGAATCGGCTATCCCATGGAACAACTTCTGAGAAAGATTCTGCAACATTACTAGGGGTCCGCCAAAGCATACAATTACTTGCCATGTTCCAGTTAAAGCCTAAACTATCGAGTTGGCATTTCTTTTTAAAAGTGTATAAAGAAGCGGTAATGGGCCAAATCCTCAAGCCACTGTAAATCAACACGATTTGCTTGCCTCCGCTGGAACACCCGCTCTCTATTTCAGTTCAGGAGCTAACACACAGTATCTTAATATGCATTTAGGTTAATATTTGCACTTTGCAGGGCTAGGTAGATTGCACGGCTGGCACATATCAGACTAAATGTCACTTCCGAAAGCTAAGGGACCGAACCAGAAGCTGCCATTCAGAGGGACTACCTGACAACATGTGGAACCTCTCCGGAAAAGCCTTCCCACCTCAAGCAACTCCTTTTGATTAATCTTTCACATAGACAATACACGTTATATACACCGACACACCCCCCCGGCCTTTGCCTCCACAGATCCTGTGGTTGGCTAATTAAAGGAGGAGGTGTAACTATCAATCTAATCTGGCTTGTTCTCAAATTTACCATAATTTCCACACTTGAGAGGCTGGTGAAATGAAACAGCACTACTACACTTTCCCATTCATCAGCCGGAAGCAGAACAACTCAGAGAACCGGGCGAAAAATAATTAGGATGCGGGATCAGGTGTTGCGCGCATGCATCTGTGCCTGTACAGGGGCACGCAGGCACATGAGCATTCACGGGAGGCAGCAGCAGCAGTAGCACGGGGGCAGATGAGCACCACCAGTCATTTGACCTCGACAGGTGAATGCTTGCAGATGTACTCACAGCACACTTATTCGAAGAGGCCCAAATGCCCGAGAAAACTGCCGTCAGATTACGCCGGAAACAACAACGGCTTTTTAAACAACTACAGCCGCCAGAACGGTACCGGCGGCAGCACTGCAGGAGCTGCTCAGGAACCGCTGGGGCAACCCCAGCGCACCGGGTGCTCAGCGCATGGGCCTGACCACACCGCATGGCATGTCACCCTTGGGCAGGAAGCTTGACATTTTCTGGAAGCACCGGTGTCATTTCACGGGCTTTGCCGTCGCTTTGCGCTTGTGGGGTAACACTATAGAGTTTTTCAGAAAGTGTTGGAGCAACTTTGGTACCTTTTCCATTTAAGCACACTGGGAGTGAGGTGTGGGGCTGCTGCCAGGGGCTCTGCTCAGCACAGCATGGCTGGAGCTGGCCCAGGACCTCCTTCGAAAGACAGACTGGTCAGACACACAGCTATCCTGAATCATCAAGGATAATCCTATGTTCAAGTTCCTACGTTCCAGTTCAAGTTCAAGTTCCTACGTTCCAATTGGTGCCCGTTACCTCTTGTCCTGGATCATCAAAGATGATCCAGGACAAGAGGTAACGGGTACAAACTGGAACCTAGGAACTTCTATCAAAGCATGAGGAGGAACTTCTTTACTTTGAGGGTGGCAGAGCGCTGGAACAGGCTGCCCAGGGAGGCGGTAGAGTCTCCCACCCCAGAAACATTCAAAACCCGCCTGGAGGTCATCCTGTGCAACCTGCTGTAGGTGACCCTGCTCTGGCAGGGGGGTTGGACTGGATGATCTCCAGAGCTCCTTTCCAACCTTAACCAATCTGTGATTCTGTGACCAGAGCTGTTCTTTGAATTCTGTTCCTAGGAAATCGCTGCGAGAAGGAGGATGCACCTGAGGAGCAGGCCTAAGATGGAGGATTGAACAAACAAGTAGCTCTTACCTGAGGAATCGGCTATCCCATGGAACAACTTCTGAGAAAGATTCTGCAACATTACTAGGGGTCCGCCAAAACATACAATTACTTGCCATGTTCCATGTAAAGCCTAAACTATCGAGTTGGCATTTCTTTTTAAAAGTGTATAAAGAAGCGGTAATGGGCCAAATCCTCAAGCCACTCTAAATCAACACGATTTGCTTGCCTCCGCTGGAACACCCGCTCTCTATTGCAGTTCAGGAGCTAACACACAGTATCTTAATATGCATTTAGGTTAATATTTGCACTTTGCAGGGCTAGGTAGATTGCACGGCTGGCACATATCAGACTAAATGTCACTTCCGAAAGCTAAGGGACCGAACCGGAAGCTGCCATTCAGAGGGACTACCTGACAACATGTGGAACCTCTCCGGAAAAGCCTTCCCACCTCAAGCAACTCCTTTTGATTAATCTTTCACATAGACAATACACGTTATATACACCGACACACCCCCCCGGCCTTTGCCTCCACAGATCCTGTGGTTGGCTAATTAAAGGAGGAGGTGTAACTATCAATCTAATCTCGCTTGTTCTCAAATTTACCATAATTTCCACACTTGAGAGGCTGGTGAAATGAAACAGCACTACTACACTTTCCCATTCATCAGCCGGAAGCAGAACAACTCCGAGAACCGGGCGAAAAATAATTAGGATGCGGGATCAGGTGTTGCGCGCGTGCATCTGTGCCTGTACAGGGGCACGCAGGCACATGAGCATTCACGGGAGGCAGCAGCAGTAGCACGGGGGGAGATGAGCACCACCAGTCATTTGACCTCGACAGGTGAATGCTTGCAGATGTACTCACAGCACACTTATTAGAAGAGGCCCAAATGCCCGAGAAAACTGCCGTCAGATTACGCCGGAAACAACAACGGCTTTTTAAACAACTACAGCCGCCAGAACGGTACCGGCGGCAGCACTGCAGGAGCTGCTCAGGAACCGCTGGGGCAACCCCAGCGCACCGGGTGCTCAGCGCGTGGCCCTGACCCCACCGCATGGCATGTCACCCTTGGGCAGGAAGCTTGACATTTTCTGGAAGCACCGGTGTCATTTCACGGGCTTTGCCGTCGCTTTGCGCTTGTGGGGTAACACTATAGAGTTTTTCAGAAAGTGTTGGAGCAACTTTGGTACCTTTTCCATTCAGGCACACTGGGAGTGAGCTGTGGGGCTGCTGCCAGGGGCTCTGCTCAGAACAGCATAGCTGGAGCTGACCCAGGACCTCCTTCGAAAGACAGACTGGTCAGACACACAGCTATCCTGAATCATCAAGGATAATCCTATGTTCAAGTTCAAGTTCCTACCTTCCAGTTCAAGTTCAAGTTCCTACGTTCCAATTGGTGCCCGTTACCTCTTGGCCTGGATCATCAAAGATGATCCAGGACAAGAGGTAACGGGTACAAACTGGAACCTAGGAACTTCTATCAAAGCATGAGGAGGAACTTCTTTACTTTGAGGGTGGCAGAGCGCTGGAACAGGCTGCCCAGGGAGGCGGTAGAGTCTCCGACCCCAGAGACATTCAAAACCCGCCTGGAGGTCATCCTGTGCAACCTGCTGTAGGTGACCCTGCTCTGGCAGGGGGGTTGGACTGGATGATCTCCAGAGCTCCTTTCCAACCCTAACCAATCTGTGATTCTGTGATCAGAGCTGTTCTTCGAAATCTGTTCCTAGGAAATCGCTGCGAGAAGGAGGATGCACCTGAGGAGCAGGCCTAAGATGGAGGATTGAACAAACAAGTAGCTCTTACCTGAGGAATCGGCTATCCCATGGAACAACTTCTGAGAAAGATTCTGCAACATTACTAGGGGTCCGCCAAAACACAGAATTACTTGCCATGTTCCAGTTAAAGCCTAAACTATCGAGTTGGCATTTCTTTTTAAAAGTGTATAAAGAAGCGGTAATGGGCCAAATCCTCAAGCCACTGTAAATCAACACGATTTGCTTGCCTCCGCTGGAACACCCGCTCTCTATTTCAGTTCAGGAGCTAACACACAGTATCTTAATATGCATTTAGGTTAATATTTGCACTTTGCAGGGCTAGGTAGATTGCACGGCTGGCACATATCAGACTAAATGTCACTTCCGAAAGCTAAGGGACCGAACCGGAAGCTGCCATTCAGAGGGACTACCTGACAACATGTGGAACCTCTCCGGAAAAGCCTTCCCACCTCAAGCAACTCCTTTTGATTAATCTTTCACATAGACAATACACGTTATATACACCGACACACCCCCCCGGCCTTTGCCTCCACAGATCCTGTGGTTGGCTAATTAAAGGAGGAGGTGTAACTATCAATCTAATCTGGCTTGTTCTCAAATTTACCATAATTTCCACACTTGAGAGGCTGGTGAAATGAAACAGCACTACTACACTTTCCCATTCATCAGCCGGAAGCAGAACAACTCCGAGAACCGGGCGAAAAATAATTAGGATGCGGGATCAGGTGTTGCGCGCGTGCATCTGTGCCTGTACAGGGGCACGCAGGCACATGAGCATTCACGGGAGGCAGCAGCAGTAGCACGGGGGCAGATGAGCACCACCAGTCATTTGACCTCGACAGGTGAATGCTTGCAGATGTACTCACAGCACACTTATTCGAAGAGGCCCAAATGCCCGAGAAAACTGCCGTCAGATTACGCCGGAAACAACAACGGCTTTTTAAACAACTACAGCCGCCAGAACGGTACCGGCGGCAGCACTGCAGGAGCTGCTCAGGAACCGCTGGGGCAACCCCAGCGCACCGGGTGCTCAGCGCGTGGCCCTGACCCCACCGCATGGCATGTCACCCTTGGGCAGGAAGCTTGACATTTTCTGGAAGCACCGGTGTCATTTCACGGGCTTTGCCGTCGCTTTGCGCTTGTGGGGTAACACTATAGAGTTTTTCAGAAAGTGTTGGAGCAACTTTGGTACCTTTTCCATTCAGGCACACTGGGAGTGAGCTGTGGGGCTGCTGCCAGGGGCTCTGCTCAGCACAGCATGGCTGGAGCTGGTCCAGGACCTCCTTCGAAAGACAGACTGGTCAGACACACAGCTATCCTGAATCATCAAGGATAATCCTATGTTCAAGTTCCTACCTTCCAGTTCAAGTTCAAGTTCCTACGTTCCAATTGGTGCCCATTACCTCTTGTCCTGGATCATAAAAGATGATCCAGGACAAGAGGTAACGGGTAGAAACTGGAACGTAGGAACTTCTATCAAAGCATGAGGAGGGACTTCTTTACTTTGAGGGTGGCAGAGCGCTGGAACAGGCTGCCCAGGGAGGCGGTAGAGTCTCCCACCCCAGAGACATTCAAAACCCGCCTGGAGGTCATCCTGTGCAACCTGCTGTAGGTGACCCTGCTCTGGCAGGGGGGTTGGACTGGATGATCTCCAGAGGTCCTTTCCAACCCTAACCAATCTGTGATTCTGTGATCAGAGCTGTTCTTCGAAATCTGTTCCTAAGAAATCGCTGCGAGAAGGAGGATGCACCTGAGGAGCAGGCCTAAGACGGAGGATTGAACAAACAAGTAGCTCTTACCTGAGGAATCGGCTATCCCACGGAACAACTTCAGAGAAAGATTCTGCAACATTACTAGGGGTCCGCCAAAACATACAATTACTTGCCATGTTCCAGTTAAAGCCTAAACTATCGAGTTGGCATTTCTTTTTAAAAGTGTATAAAGAAGCGGTAATGGGCCAAATCCTCAAGCCACTGTAAATCAACATGATTTGCTTGCCTCCGCTGGAACACCCGCTCTCTATTTCAGTTCAGGAGCTAACACACACTATCTTAATATGCATTTATGTTAATATTTGCACTTTGCAGGGCTAGGTAGATCGCACGGCTGGCACATATCAGACTAAATGTCACTTCCGAAAGCTAAGGGACCGAACCGGAAGCTGCCATTCAGAGGGACTACCTGACAATATGTGGAACCTCTTCGGAAAAGCCTTCCCACCTCAAGCAACTCCTTTTGATTAATCTTTCACATAGACAATACACGTTATATACACCGACACACCCCCCCGGCCTTTGCCTCCACAGATCCTGTGGTTGGCTAATTAAAGGAGGAGGTGTAACTATCAATCTAATCTGGCTTGTTCTCAAATTTACCATAATTTCCACACTTGAGAGGCTGGTGAAATGAAACAGCACTACTACACTTTCCCATTCATCAGCCGGAAGCAGAACAACTCAGAGAACCGGGCGAAAAATAATTAGGATGCGGGATCAGGTGTTGCGCGCGTGCATCTGTGCCTGTACAGGGGCACGCAGGCACATGAGCATTCACGGGAGGCAGCAGCAGTAGCACGGGGGCAGATGAGCACCACCAGTCATTTGACCTCGACAGGTGAATGCTTGCAGATGTACTCACAGCACACTTATTAGAAGAGGCCCAAATGCCCGAGAAAACTGCCGTCAGATTACGCCGGAAACAACAACGGCTTTTTAAACAACTACAGCCGCCAGAACGGTACCGGCGGCAGCACTGCAGGAGCTGCTCAGGAACCGCTGGGGCAACCCTAGCGCACCGGGTGCTCAGCGCGTGGCCCTGACCCCACCGCATGGCATGTCACCCTTGGGCAGGAAGCTTGACATTTTCTGGAAGCACCGGTGTCATTTCACGGGCTTTGCCGTCGCTTTGCGCTTGTGGGGTAACACTATAGAGTTTTTCAGAAAGTGTTGGAGCAACTTTGGTACCTTTTCCATTCAGGCACACTGGGAGTGAGCTGTGGGGCTGCTGCCAGGGGCTCTGCTCAGCACAGCATAGCTGGAGCTGGCCCAGGACCTCCTTCGAAAGACAGACTGGTCAGACACACAGCTATCCTGAATCATCAAGGATAATCCTATGTTCAGGCTCCTACGTTCCAGTTCAAGTTCAAGTTCCTACGTTCCAATTGGTGCCCGTTACGTAACGGTGTAACGGGTACAAACTGGAACCTAGGAACTTCTATCAAAGCATGAGGAGGAACTTCTTTACTTTGAGGGTGGCAGAGCCCTGGAACAGGCTGCCCAGGGAGGCGGTAGAGTCTCCCACCCCAGAGACATTCAAAACCCGCCTGGAGGTCATCCTGTGCAACCTGCTGTAGGTGACCCTGCTCTGGCAGGGGGGTTGGACTGGATGATCTCCAGAGCTCCTTTCCAACCCTAACCAATCTGTGATTCTGTGATCAGAGCTGTTCTTCGAAATCTGTTCCTAGGAAATCGCTGCGAGAAGGAGGACGCACCTGAGGAGCAGGCCTAAGATGGAGGATTGAACAAACAAGTAGCTCTTACCTGAGGAATCGGCTATCCCATGGAACAACTTCTGAGAAAGATTCTGCAACATTACTAGGGGTCCGCCAAAACATACAATTACTTGTCATGTTCCAGTTAAAGCCTAAACTATCGAGTTGGCATTTCTTTTTAAAAGTGTATAAAGAAGCGGTAATGGGCCAAATCCTCAAGCCACTGTAAATCAACACGATTTGCTTGCCTCCGCTGGAACACCCGCTCTCTATTTCAGTTCAGGAGCTAACACACACTATCTTAATATGCATTTAGGTTAATATTTGCACTTTGCAGGGCTAGGTAGATTGCACGGCTGGCACATATCAGACTAAATGTCACGTCCGAAAGCTAAGGGACCGAACCGGAAGCTGCCATTCAGAGGGACTACCTGACAACATGTGGAACCTCTCCGGAAAAGCCTTCCCACCTCAAGCAACTCCTTTTGATTAATCTTTCACATAGACAATACACGTTATATACACCGACACACCCCCCCGGCCTTTGCCTCCACAGATCCTGTGGTTGGCTAATTAAAGGAGGAGGTGTAACTATCAATCTAATCTGGCTTGTTCTCAAATTTACCATAATTTCCACACTTGAGAGGCTGGTGAAATGAAACAGCACTACTACACTTTCCCATTCATCAGCCGGAAGCAGAACAACTCAGAGAACCGGGCGAAAAATAATTAGGATGCGGGATCAGGTGTTGCGCGCGTGCATCTGTGCCTGTACAGGGGCACGCAGGCACATGAGCATTCACGGGAGGCAGCAGCAGTAGCTGGGGGCAGATGAGCACCACCAGTCATTTGACCTCGACAGGTGAATGCTTGCAGATGTACTCACAGCACACTTATTAGAAGAGGCCCAAATGCCCGAGAAAACTGCCGTCAGATTACGCCGGAAACAACAACGGCTTTTTAAACAAATACAGCTGCCAGAACGGTACCAGCAGAAGCACTGCAGGAGCTGCTGAGGAACCGCTGGGTCAACCCCAGCGCACCGGGTGCTCAGCGCGTGGCCCTGACCCCACCGCATGGCATGTCACCCTTGGGCAGGAAGCTTGACATTTTCTGGAAGCACCGGTGTCATTTCACGGGCTTTGCCGTCGCTTTGCGCTTGTGGGGTAACACTATAGAGTTTTTCAGAAAGTGTTGGAGCAACTTTGGTACCTTTTCCATTCAGGCACACTGGGAGTGAGCTGTGGGGCTGCTGCCAGGGGCTCTGCTCAGCACAGCATGGCTGGAGCTGGTCCAGGACCTCCTTCGAAAGACAGACTGGTCAGACACACAGCTATCCTGAATCATCAAGGATAATCCTATGTTCAAGCTCCTACGTTCCAGTTCAAGTTCAAGTTCCTACGTTCCAATTGGTGCCCGTTACCTCTTGTCCTGGATCATCAAAGATGATCCAGGAAAAGAGGTAACGGGTACAAACTGGAACCTAGGAACTTCTATCAAAGCATGAGGAGGAACTTCTTTACTTTGAGGGTGGCAGAGCGCTGGAACAGGCTGCCCAGGGAGGCGGTAGAGTCTCCGACCCCAGAGACATTCAAAACCCGCCTGGAGGTCATCCTGTGCAACCTGCTGTAGGTGACCCTGCTCTGGCGGGGTGGTTGCACTACATGATCTCCAGAGCTCCTTTCAAACCCTAACCAATCTGTGATTCTGTGATCAGAGCTGTTCTTCGAAATCTGTTCCTAGGAAATCGCTGCGAGAAGGAGGATGCACCTGAGGAGCAGGCCTAAGATGGAGGATTGAACAAACAAGTAGCTCTTACCTGAGGAATCGGCTATCCCATGGAACAACTTCTGAGAAAGATTCTGCAACATTACTAGGGGTCCGCCAAAACATACAATTACTTGCCATGTTCCAGTTAAAGCCTAAACTATCGAGTTGGCATTTCTTTTTAAAAGTGTATAAAGAAGCGGTAATGGGCCAAATCCTCAAGCCACTGTAAATCAACACGATTTGCTTGCCTCCGCTGGAACACCCGCTCTCTATTTCAGTTCAGGAGCTAACACACAGTATCTTAATATGCATTTAGGTTAATATTTGCACTTTGCAGGGCTAGGTAGATTGCACGGCTGGCACATATCAGACTAAATGTCACTTCCGAAAGCTAAGGGACCGAACCGGAAGCTGCCATTCAGAGGGACTACCTGACAACATGTGGAACCTCTCCGGAAAAGCCTTCCCACCTCAAGCAACTCCTTTTGATTAATCTTTCACATAGACAATACACGTTATATACACCGACACACCCCCCCGGCCTTTGCCTCCACAGATCCTGTGGTTGGCTAATTAAAGGAGGAGGTGTAACTATCAATCTAATCTGGCTTGTTCTCAAATTTACCATAATTTCCACACTTGAGAGGCTGGTGAAATGAAACAGCACTACTACACTTTCCCGTTCATCAGCCGGAAGCAGAACAACTCAGAGAACCGGGCGAAAAATAATTAGGATGCGGGATCAGGTGTTGCGCGCGTGCATCTGTGCCTGTACAGGGGCACGCAGGCACATGAGCATTCACGGGAGGCAGCAGCAGTAGCACGGGGGCAGATGAGCACCACCAGTCATTTGACCTCGACAGGTGAATGCTTGCAGATGTACTCACAGCACACTTATTAGAAGAGGCCCAAATGCCCGAGAAAACTGCCGTCAGATTACGCCGGAATCAACAACGGCTTTTTAAACAACTACAGCCGCCAGAACGGTACAGGCGGCAGCACTGCAGGAGCTGCTCAGGAACTGCTGGGGCAACCCCAGCGCACCGGGTGCTCAGCGCGTGGCCCTGACCCCACCGCATGGCATGTCACCCTTGGGCAGGAAGCTTGACATTTTCTGGAAGCACCGGTGTCATTTCACGGGCTTTGCCGTCGCTTTGCGCTTGTGGGGTAACACTATAGAGTTTTTCGGAAAGTGTTGGAGCAACTTTGGTATCTTTTCCATTCAGGCACACTGGGAGTGAGCTGTGGGGCTGCTGCCAGGGGCTCTGCTCAGCACAGCATGGCTGGAGCTGGTCCAGGACCTCCTTCGAAAGACAGACTGGTCAGACACACAGCTATCCTGAATCATCAAGGATAATCCTATGTTCAAGCTCCTACGTTCCAGTTCAAGTTCAAGTTCCTACGTTCCAATTGGTGCCCGTTACGTAACGGTGTAACGGGTACAAACTGGAACCTAGGAACTTCTATCAAAGCATGAGGAGGAACTTCTTTACTTTGAGGGTGGCAGAGCCCTGGAACAGGCTGCCCAGGGAGGCGGTAGAGTCTCCCACCCCAGAGACATTCAAAACCCGCCTGGAGGTCATCCTGTGCAACCTGCTGTAGGTGACCCTGCTCTGGCAGGGGGGTTGGACTGGATGATCTCCAGAGCTCCTTTCCAACCCTAACCAATCTGTGATTCTGTGATCAGAGCTGTTCTTCGAAATCTGTTCCTAGGAAATCGCTGCGAGAAGGAGGATGCACCTGAGGAGCAGGCCTAAGATGGAGGATTGAACAAACAAGTAGCTCTTACCTGAGGAATCGGCTATCCCATGGAACAACTTCTGAGAAAGATTCTGCAACATTACTAGGGGTCCGCCAAAGCATACAATTTCTTGCCATGTTCCAGTTAAAGCCTAAACTATCGAGTTGGCATTTCTTTTTAAAAGTGTATAAAGAAGCGGTAATGGGCCAAATCCTCAAGCCACTGTAAATCAACACGATTTGCTTGCCTCCGCTGGAACACCCGCTCTCTATTGCAGTTCAGGAGCTAACACACACTATCTTAATATGCATTTAGGTTAATATTTGCACTTTGCAGGGCTAGGTAGATTGCACGGCTGGCACATATCAGACTAAATGTCACGTCCGAAAGCTAAGGGACCGAACCGGAAGCTGCCATTCAGAGGGACTACCTGACAACATGTGGAACCTCTCCGGAAAAGCCTTCCCACCTCAAGCAACTCCTTTTGATTAATCTTTCACATAGACAATACACGTTATATACACCGACACACACCCCCGGCCTTTGCCTCCACAGATCCTGTGGTTGGCTAATTAAAGGAGGAGGTGTAACTATCAATCTAATCTCGCTCGTTCTCAAATTTACCATAATTTCCACACTTGAGAGGCTGGTGAAATGAAACAGCACTACTACACTTTCCCATTCATCAGCCGGAAGCAGAACAACTCCGAGAACCGGGCGAAAAATAATTAGGATGCGGGATCAGGTGTTGCGCGCGTGCATCTGTGCCTGTACAGGGGCACGCAGGCACATGAGCATTCACGGGAGGCAGCAGCAGTAGCACGGGGGCAGATGAGCACCACCAGTCATTTGACCTCGACAGGTGAATGCTTGCAGATGTACTCACAGCACACTTATTCGAAGAGGCCCAAATGCCCGAGAAAACTGCCGTCAGATTACGCCGGAAACAACAACGGCTTTTTAAACAACTACAGCCGCCAGAACGGTACCGGCGGCAGCACTGCAGGAGCTGCTCAGGAACCGCTGGGGCAACCCCAGCGCACCGGGTGCTCAGCGCGTGGCCCTGACCCCACCGCATGGCATGTCACCCTTGGGCAGGAAGCTTGACATTTTCTGGAAGCACCGGTGTCATTTCACGGGCTTTGCCGTCGCTTTGCGCTTGTGGGGTAACACTATAGAGTTTTTCAGAAAGTGTTGGAGCAACTTTGGTACCTTTTCCATTCAGGCACACTGGGAGTGAGCTGTGGGGCTGCTGCCAGGGGCTCTGCTCAGCACAGCATGGCTGGAGCTGGCCCAGGACCTCCTTCGAAAGATAGACTGGTCAGACACACAGCTATCCTGAATCATTAAGGATAATCCTATGTTCAAGTTCAAGTTCCTACCTTCCAGTTCAAGTTCAAGTTCCTACGTTCCAATTGGTGCCCGTTACCTCTTGTCCTGGATCATCTTTGATGATCCAGGACAAGAGGTAATGGGTACAAACTGGAACCTAGGAACTTCTATCAAAGCATGAGGAGGAACTTCTTTACTTTGAGGGTGGCAGAGCGCTGGAACAGGCTTCCCGGGGAGGTGGTAGAGTCTCCGACCCCAGAGACATTCAAAACCCGCCTGGAGGTCATCCTGTGCAACCTGCTGTAGGTGACCCTGCTCTGGCAGGGGGGTTGGACTAGATGATCTCCAGAGCTCCTTTCCAACCCTAACCAATCTGTGATTCTGTGATCAGAGCTGTTCTTCGAAATCTGTTCCTAGGAAATCGCTGCGAGAAGGAGGATGCACCTGAGGATCAGGCCTAAGATGGAGGATTGAACAAACAAGTAGCTCTTACCTGAGGAATCGGCTATCCCATGGAACAACTTCTGATAAAGTTTCTGCAACATTACTAGGGGTCCGCCAAAGCATACAATTTCTTGCCATGTTACAGTTAAAGCCTAAACTATCGAGTTGGCATTTCTTTTTAAAAGTGTATAAAGAAGCGGTAATGGGCCAAATCCGCAAGCCACTCTAAATCAACACGATTTGCTTGCCTCCGCTGGAACACCCGCTCTCTATTTCAGTTCAGGAGCTAACACACAGTATCTTAATATGCATTTAGGTTAATATTTGCACTTTGCAGGGCTAGGTAGATTGCACGGCTGGCACATATCAGACTAAATGTCACTTCCGAAAGCTAAGGGACCGAACCGGAAGCTGCCATTCAGAGGGACTACCTGACAACATGTGGAACCTCTCCGGAAAAGCCTTCCCACCTCAAGCAACTCCTTTTGATTAATCTTTCACATAGACAATACACGTTACTATTTTAAAAAGCTGAATTTTTAAGGACAGAATACCTTAACGAACAGAGGAAAATGTGAACCAATTAGCATCTTCAAGCACTCTGAGACGCAGGGAGAGAAGGCCTACATAGAGTAGCCAGGTCCCTTCAGAGACCACAGCTGTAGCCCCTCTCTGCAATGTTGCCTCCTGGCAGCTAGACCGGGTCCAACCCCAGGACCCAGACACACTGCCAGTCACTCCAGAGTGTCATTAAGATGCACGGCACCACGGCGCAATTCAAATCAATGTTTCTTTCCTGCACGTTGCAGCGGGCTAGGTAGCAAAGGTTGACGTGAAAAGTGGGAGAGCTGCCCAGTAACCGTGAGGTTTTGTATCACGCGAACTTAGAAAATGGTCTGGAATAAAGAATCTGTGCAGTATTGCCTTTCACACAGTGTCTAATCTCGTACCGCTAGACAACTTCAACTACGAGTATCTGGCAGAACTCGAGATGGTTTCACAAAGACTTGTCATCCTCCTTCACCAGATCACTCTCTAGAAGGCGTGAGGGATGGGGAGTTGAAATACATCATATTAGAATGAATAGAAATGGTAATGATCGGGCTCACCCACAACACTTCCGCTCTAAGTAATCAGTTAATTAACCCTGAATCGAGCGGGCTTGCTAGTCAGGAATACAGCAGTTGGATTGACAACAGCTTCCAGACTCCTGCTTCTCAAGGACAAGATTCGGTAACCCTTATTGATGTTAAACATTAGCTTACCCTGTGAGGAACCTCCAGAAATCAAGAGGGATTGTGCTACGTGAGGAAGACTGGCAGAATCTCATACCAATTTACAAGACAAGAAAGAACAGACAAGAAAGAACCTCCAGCACTCTCGCCATGGTAAACTCGTATGCCCCCCCTCCGACACCCCCCCCCGCCTTTGCCTCCACAGATCCTGTGGTTGGCTAATTAAAGGAGGAGGTGTAACTATCAATCTAATCTGGCTTGTTCTCAAATTTACCATAATTTCCACACTTGAGAGGCTGGTGAAATGAAACAGCACTACTACACTTTCCCATTCATCAGCCAGAAGCAGAACAACTCCGAGAACCGGGCGAAAAATAATTAGGATGCGGGATCAGGTGTTGCGCGCGTGCATCTGTGCCTGTACAGGGGCACGCAGGCACATGAGCATTCACGGGAGGCAGCAGCAGTAGCACGGGGGCAGATGAGCACCACCAGTCATTTGACCTCGACAGGTGAATGCTTGCAGATGTACTCACAGCACACTTATTAGAAGAGGCCCAAATGCCCGAGAAAACTGCCGTCAGATTACGCCGGAAACAACAACGGCTTTTTAAACAACTACAGCCGCCAGAACGGTACCGGCGGCAGCACTGCAGGAGCTGCTCAGGAACCGCTGGGGCAACCCCAGCGCACCGGGTGCTCAGCGCGTGGCCCTGACCCCACCGCATGGCATGCCACCCTTGGGCAGGAAGCTTGACATTTTCTGGAAGCACCGGTGTCATTTCACGGGCTTTGCTGTCGCTTTGCGCTTGTGGGGTAACACTATAGAGTTTTTCAGAAAGTGTTGGAGCAACTTTGGTACCTTTTCCATTCAGGCACACTGGGAGTGAGCTGTGGGGCTGCTGCCAGGGGCTCTGCTCAGCACAGCATGGCTGGAGCTGGCCCAGGACCTCCTTCGAAAGACACACTGGTCAGACACACAGCTATCCTGAATCATCAAGGATAATCCTATGTTCAAGTTCAAGTTCCTACCTTCCAGTTCAAGTTCAAGTTCCTACGTTCCAATTGGTGCCCGTTACCTCTTGTCCTGGATCATCAAAGATGATCCAGGACAAGAGGTAACGGGTACAAACTGGAACGTAGGAACTTCTATCAAAGCATGAGGAGGAACTTCTTTACTTTGAGGGTGGCAGAGCGCTGGAACAGGCTGCCCAGGGAGGCGGTAGAGTCTCCCACCCCAGAGACATTCAAAACCCGCCTGGAGGTCATCCTGTGCAACCTGCTGTAGGTGACCCTGCTCTGGCAGGGGGTTGGACTGGATGATCTCCAGAGGTCCTTTCCAACCCTAACCAATCTGTGATTCTGTGATCAGAGCTGTTCTTCGAAATCTTTTCCTAGGAAATCGCTGCGAGAAGGAGGATGCACCTGAGGAGCAGGCCTAAGATGGAGGATTGAACAAACAAGTAGCTCTTACCTGAGGAATCGGCTATCCCATGGAACAACTTCAGAGAAAGATTCTGCAACATTACTAGGGGTCCGCCAAAACATACAATTACTTGCCATGTTCCAGTTAAAGCCTAAACTATCGAGTTGGCATTTCTTTTTAAAAGTGTATAAAGAAGCGGTAATGGGCCAAATCCTCAAGCCACTGTAAATCAACACGATTTGCTTGCCTCCGCTGGAACACCCGCTCTCTATTTCAGTTCAGGAGCTAACACACAGTATCTTAATATGCATTTAGGTTAATATTTGCACTTTGCAGGGCTAGGTAGATTGCACGGCTGGCACATATCAGACTAAATGTCACTTCCGAAAGCTAAGGGACCGAACCGGAAGCTGCCATTCAGAGGGACTACCTGACAACATGTGGAACCTCTCCGGAAAAGCCTTCCCACCTCAAGCAACTCCTTTTGATTAATCTTTCACATAGACAATACACGTTACTATTTTAAAAAGCTGAATTTTTAAGGACAGAATACCTTAACGAACAGAGGAAAATGTGAACCAATTAGCATCTTCAAGCACTCTGAGACGCAGGGAGAGAAGGCCTACATAGAGTAGCCAGGTCCCTTCAGAGACCACAGCTGTAGCCCCTCTCTGCAATGTTGCCCCCTGGCAGCTAGACCGGGTCCAACCCCAGGACCCAGACACACTGCCAGTCACTCCAGAGTGTCATTAAGATGCACGGCACCACGGCGCAATTCAAATCAATGTTTCTTTCCTGCACGTTGCAGCGGGCGAGGTAGCAAAGGTTGACATGAAAAGTGGGAGAGCTGCCCAGTAACCATGAGGTTTTGTATCATGCGAACTTACAAAATGGTCTGGAATAAAGAATCTGTGCAGTATTGCCTTTCACACGGTGTCTAATCTCGCACCGCTAGACAACTTCAACTACGAGTATCTGGCAGAACTCGAGATGGTTTCACAAAGACTTGTCATCCTCCTTCACCAGATCACTCTCTGGAAGGCGTGAGGGAGGGGGAGTTGAAATACATCATATTAGAATGAATAGAAATGGTAATGATCGGGCTCTTCCACAACACTTCCGCTCTAAGTAATCAGTTAATTAACCCTGAATCGAGCGGGCTTGCTGGTCAGGAATACAGCAGTTGGATTGACAACAGCTTCCAGACTCCTGCTTCTCAAGGACAAGATTCGGTAACCCTTATTGATGTTAAACATTAGCTTACCCTGTGAGCAACCTCCAGAAATCAAGAGGGACTGTGCTACGTGAGGAAGACTGGCAGAATCTCATACCAATTTACAAGACAAGAAAGAACAGACAAGAAAGAACCTCCAGCAATCTCGCCATGGTAAAATCGTATGCCCCCCCACCGACACGCCCCCCGGCCTTTGCCTCCACAGATCCTGTGGTTGGCTAATTAAAGGAGGAGGTGTAACTATCAATCTAATCTGGCTTGTTCTCAAATTTACCATAATTTCCACACTTGAGAGGCTGGTGAAATGAAACAGCACTACTACACTTTCCCATTCATCAGCCGGAAGCAGAACAACTCCGAGAACCGGGCGAAAAATAATTAGGATGCGGGATCAGGTGTTGCGCGCGTGCATCTGTGCCTGTACAGGGGCACGCAGGCACATGAGCATTCACGGGAGGCAGCAGCAGTAGCACGGGGGCAGATGAGCACCACCAGTCATTTGACCTCGACAGGTGAATGCTTGCAGATGTACTCACAGCACACTTATTAGAAGAGGCACAAATGCCCGAGAAAACTGCCGTCAGATTACGCCGGAAACAACAACGGCTTTTTAAACAACTACAGCCGCCAGAACGGTACCGGCGGCAGCACTGCAGGAGCTGCTCAGGAACCGCTGGGGCAACCCCAGCGCACCGGGTGCTCAGCGCGTGGCCCTGACCCCACCGCATGGCATGTCACCCTTGGGCAGGAAGCTTGGCATTTTCTGGAAGCACCGGTGTCATTTCACGGGCTTTGCCGTCGCTTTGCGCTTGTGGGGTAACACTATAGAGTTTTTCAGAAAGTGTTGGAGCAACTTTGGTACCTTTTCCATTCAGGCACACTGGGAGTGAGCTGTGGGGCTGCTGCCAGGGGCTCTGCTCAGCACAGCATGGCTGGAGCTGGCCCAGGACCTCCTTCGAAAGACAGACTGGTCAGACACACAGCTATCCTGAATCATCAAGGATAATCCTATGTTCAAGTTCCTACGTTCCAGTTCAAGTTCAAGTTCCTACGTTCCAATTGGTGCCCGTTACCTCTTGTCCTGGATCATCTTTGATGATCCAGGACAAGAGGTAACGGGTACAAACTGGAACCTAGGAACTTCTATCAAAGCATGAGGAGGAACTTCTTTACTTTGAGGGTGGCAGAGCGCTGGAACAGGCTGCCCAGGGAGGCGGTAGAGCCTCCGACTCCAGAAACATTCAAAACCCGCCTGGAGGTCATCCTGTGCAACCTGCTGTAAGTGACCCTGCTCTGTCAGGGGGGTTGGACTGGATGATCTCCAGAGCTCCTTTCCAAACCTAACCAATCTGTGATTCTGTGATCAGAGCTGTTCTTCGAAATCTGTTCCTAGGAAATCGCTGCGAGAAGGAGGATGCACCTGAGGAGCAGGCCTAAGATGGAGGATTGAACAAACAAGTAGCTCTTACCTGAGGAATCGGCTATCCCATGGAACAACTTCTGAGAAAGATTCTGCAACATTACTAGGGGTCCGCCAAAGCATACAATTACTTGCCATGTTCCAGTTAAAGCCTAAACTATCGAGTTGGCATTTCTTTTTAAAAGTGTATAAAGAAGCGGTAATGGGCCAAATCCTCAAGCCACTCTAAATCAACACGATTTGCTTGCCTCCGCTGGAACACCCGCTCTCTATTTCAGTTCAGGAGCTAACACACAGTATCTTAATATGCATTTAGGTTAATATTTGCACTTTGCAGGGCTAGGCAGATTGCACGGCTGGCACATATCAGACTAAATGTCACTTCCGAAAGCTAAGGGACCGAACCGGAAGCTGCCATTCAGAGGGACTACCTGACAACATGTGGAACCTCTCCGGAAAAGCCTTCCCACCTCAAGCAACTCCTTTTGATTAATCTTTCACATAGACAATACACGTTATATACACCGACACACCCCCCCGGCCTTTGCCTCCACAGATCCTGTGGTTGGCTAATTAAAGGAGGAGGTGTAACTATCAATCTAATCTGGCTTGTTCTCAAATTTACCATAATTTCCACACTTGAGAGGCTGGTGAAATGAAACAGCACTACTACACTTTCCCATTCATCAGCCGGAAGCAGAACAACTCCGAGAACCGGGCGAAAAATAATTAGGATGCGGGATCAGGTGTTGCGCGCGTGCATCTGTGCCTGTACAGGGGCACGCAGGCACATGAGCATTCACGGGAGGCAGCAGCAGTAGCACGGGGGCAGATGAGCACCACCAGTCATTTGACCTCGACAGGTGAATGCTTGCAGATGTACTCACAGCACACTTATTAGAAGAGGCCCAAATGCCCGAGAAAACTGCCGTCAGATTACGCCGGAAACAACAACGGCTTTTTAAACAACTACAGCCGCCAGAACGGTACCGGCGGCAGCACTGCAGGAGCTGCTCAGGAACCGCTGGGGCAACCCCAGCGCACCGGGTGCTCAGCGCGTGGGCCTGACCCCACCGCATGGCATGCCACCCTTGGGCAGGAAGCTTGACATTTTCTGGAAGCACCGGTGTCATTTCACGGGCTTTGCCGTCGCTTTGCGCTTGTGGGGTAACACTATAGAGTTTTTCAGAAAGTGTTGGAGCAACTTTGGTACCTTTTCCATTCAGGCACACTGGGAGTGAGCTGTGGGGCTGCTGCCAGGGGCTCTGCTCAGCACAGCATGGCTGGAGCTGGCCCAGGACCTCCTTCGAAAGACAGACTGGTCAGACACACAGCTATCCTGAATCATCAAGGATAATCCTATGTTCAAGTTCCTACGTTCCAGTTCAAGTTCAAGTTCCTACGTTCCAATTGGTGCCCGTTACCTCTTGTCCTGGATCATCTTTGATGATCCAGGACAAGAGGTAACGGGTACAAACTGGAACCTAGGAACTTCTATCAAAGCATGAGGAGGAACTTCTTTACTTTGAGGGTGGCAGAGCGCTGGAACAGGCTGCCCAGGGAGGCGGTAGAGCCTCCGACTCCAGAAACATTCAAAACCCGCCTGGAGGTCATCCTGTGCAACCTGCTGTAAGTGACCCTGCTCTGTCAGGGGGGTTGGACTGGATGATCTCCAGAGCTCCTTTCCAAACCTAACCAATCTGTGATTCTGTGATCAGAGCTGTTCTTCGAAATCTGTTCCTAGGAAATCGCTGCGAGAAGGAGGATGCACCTGAGGAGCAGGCCTAAGATGGAGGATTGAACAAACAAGTAGCTCTTACCTGAGGAATCGGCTATCCCATGGAACAACTTCTGAGAAAGATTCTGCAACATTACTAGGGGTCCGCCAAAGCATACAATTACTTGCCATGTTCCAGTTAAAGCCTAAACTATCGAGTTGGCATTTCTTTTTAAAAGTGTATAAAGAAGCGGTAATGGGCCAAATCCTCAAGCCACTGTAAATCAACACGATTTGCTTGCCTCCGCTGGAACACCCGCTCTCTATTTCAGTTCAGGAGCTAACACACAGTATCTTAATATGCATTTAGGTTAATATTTGCACTTTGCAGGGCTAGGCAGATTGCACGGCTGGCACATATCAGACTAAATGTCACTTCCGAAAGCTAAGGGACCGAACCGGAAGCTGCCATTCAGAGGGACTACCTGACAACATGTGGAACGTCTCCGGAAAAGCCTTCCCACCTCAAGCAACTCCTTTTGATTAATCTTTCACATAGACAATACACGTTATATACACCGACACACCCCCCCGGCCTTTGCCTCCACAGATCCTGTGGTTGGCTAATTAAAGGAGGAGGTGTAACTATCAATCTAATCTGGCTTGTTCTCAAATTTACCATAATTTCCACACTTGAGAGGCTGGTGAAATGAAACAGCACTACTACACTTTCCCATTCATCAGCCAGAAGCAGAACAACTCCGAGAACCGGGCGAAAAATAATTAGGATGCGGGATCAGGTGTTGCGCGCGTGCATCTGTGCCTGTACAGGGGCACGCAGGCACATGAGCATTCACGGGAGGCAGCAGCAGTAGCACGGGGGCAGATGAGCACCACCAGTCATTTGACCTCGACAGGTGAATGCTTGCAGATGTACTCACAGCACACTTATTAGAAGAGGCCCAAATGCCCGAGAAAACTGCCGTCAGATTACGCCGGAAACAACAACGGCTTTTTAAACAACTACAGCCGCCAGAACGGTACCGGCGGCAGCACTGCAGGAGCTGCTCAGGAACCGCTGGGGCAACCCCAGCGCACCGGGTGCTCAGCGCGTGGCCCTGACCCCACCGCATGGCATGCCACCCTTGGGCAGGAAGCTTGACATTTTCTGGAAGCACCGGTGTCATTTCACGGGCTTTGCTGTCGCTTTGCGCTTGTGGGGTAACACTATAGAGTTTTTCAGAAAGTGTTGGAGCAACTTTGGTACCTTTTCCATTCAGGCACACTGGGAGTGAGCTGTGGGGCTGCTGCCAGGGGCTCTGCTCAGCACAGCATGGCTGGAGCTGGCCCAGGACCTCCTTCGAAAGACACACTGGTCAGACACACAGCTATCCTGAATCATCAAGGATAATCCTATGTTCAAGTTCAAGTTCCTACCTTCCAGTTCAAGTTCAAGTTCCTACGTTCCAATTGGTGCCCGTTACCTCTTGTCCTGGATCATCAAAGATGATCCAGGACAAGAGGTAACGGGTACAAACTGGAACGTAGGAACTTCTATCAAAGCATGAGGAGGAACTTCTTTACTTTGAGGGTGGCAGAGCGCTGGAACAGGCTGCCCAGGGAGGCGGTAGAGTCTCCCACCCCAGAGACATTCAAAACCCGCCTGGAGGTCATCCTGTGCAACCTGCTGTAGGTGACCCTGCTCTGGCAGGGGGTTGGACTGGATGATCTCCAGAGGTCCTTTCCAACCCTAACCAATCTGTGATTCTGTGATCAGAGCTGTTCTTCGAAATCTTTTCCTAGGAAATCGCTGCGAGAAGGAGGATGCACCTGAGGAGCAGGCCTAAGATGGAGGATTGAACAAACAAGTAGCTCTTACCTGAGGAATCGGCTATCCCATGGAACAACTTCAGAGAAAGATTCTGCAACATTACTAGGGGTCCGCCAAAACATACAATTACTTGCCATGTTCCAGTTAAAGCCTAAACTATCGAGTTGGCATTTCTTTTTAAAAGTGTATAAAGAAGCGGTAATGGGCCAAATCCTCAAGCCACTGTAAATCAACACGATTTGCTTGCCTCCGCTGGAACACCCGCTCTCTATTTCAGTTCAGGAGCTAACACACAGTATCTTAATATGCATTTAGGTTAATATTTGCACTTTGCAGGGCTAGGTAGATTGCACGGCTGGCACATATCAGACTAAATGTCACTTCCGAAAGCTAAGGGACCGAACCGGAAGCTGCCATTCAGAGGGACTACCTGACAACATGTGGAACGTCTCCGGAAAAGCCTTCCCACCTCAAGCAACTCCTTTTGATTAATCTTTCACATAGACAATACACGTTATATACACCGACACACCCCCCCGGCCTTTGCCTCCACAGATCCTGTGGTTGGCTAATTAAAGGAGGAGGTGTAACTATCAATCTAATCTGGCTTGTTCTCAAATTTACCATAATTTCCACACTTGAGAGGCTGGTGAAATGAAACAGCACTACTACACTTTCCCATTCATCAGCCAGAAGCAGAACAACTCCGAGAACCGGGCGAAAAATAATTAGGATGCGGGATCAGGTGTTGCGCGCGTGCATCTGTGCCTGTACAGGGGCACGCAGGCACATGAGCATTCACGGGAGGCAGCAGCAGTAGCACGGGGGCAGATGAGCACCACCAGTCATTTGACCTCGACAGGTGAATGCTTGCAGATGTACTCACAGCACACTTATTAGAAGAGGCCCAAATGCCCGAGAAAACTGCCGTCAGATTACGCCGGAAACAACAACGGCTTTTTAAACAACTACAGCCGCCAGAACGGTACCGGCGGCAGCACTGCAGGAGCTGCTCAGGAACCGCTGGGGCAACCCCAGCGCACCGGGTGCTCAGCGCGTGGCCCTGACCCCACCGCATGGCATGCCACCCTTGGGCAGGAAGCTTGACATTTTCTGGAAGCACCGGTGTCATTTCACGGGCTTTGCTGTCGCTTTGCGCTTGTGGGGTAACACTATAGAGTTTTTCAGAAAGTGTTGGAGCAACTTTGGTACCTTTTCCATTCAGGCACACTGGGAGTGAGCTGTGGGGCTGCTGCCAGGGGCTCTGCTCAGCACAGCATGGCTGGAGCTGGCCCAGGACCTCCTTCGAAAGACACACTGGTCAGACACACAGCTATCCTGAATCATCAAGGATAATCCTATGTTCAAGTTCAAGTTCCTACCTTCCAGTTCAAGTTCAAGTTCCTACGTTCCAATTGGTGCCCGTTACCTCTTGTCCTGGATCATCAAAGATGATCCAGGACAAGAGGTAACGGGTACAAACTGGAACGTAGGAACTTCTATCAAAGCATGAGGAGGAACTTCTTTACTTTGTGAGTGGCAGAGCGCTGGAACAGGCTGCCCAGGGAGGCGGTAGAGTCTCCCACCCCAGAGACATTCAAAACCCGCCTGGAGGTCATCCTGTGCAACCTGCTGTAGGTGACCCTGCTCTGGCAGGGGGTTGGACTGGATGATCTCCAGAGGTCCTTTCCAACCCTAACCAATCTGTGATTCTGTGATCAGAGCTGTTCTTCGAAATCTTTTCCTAGGAAATCGCTGCGAGAAGGAGGATGCACCTGAGGAGCAGGCCTAAGATGGAGGATTGAACAAACAAGTAGCTCTTACCTGAGGAATCGGCTATCCCATGGAACAACTTCAGAGAAAGATTCTGCAACATTACTAGGGGTCCGCCAAAACATACAATTACTTGCCATGTTCCAGTTAAAGCCTAAACTATCGAGTTGGCATTTCTTTTTAAAAGTGTATAAAGAAGCGGTAATGGGCCAAATCCTCAAGCCACTGTAAATCAACACGATTTGCTTGCCTCCGCTGGAACACCCGCTCTCTATTTCAGTTCAGGAGCTAACACACAGTATCTTAATATGCATTTAGGTTAATATTTGCACTTTGCAGGGCTAGGTAGATTGCACGGCTGGCACATATCAGACTAAATGTCACTTCCGAAAGCTAAGGGACCGAACCGGAAGCTGCCATTCAGAGGGACTACCTGACAACATGTGGAACCTCTCCGGAAAAGCCTTCCCACCTCAAGCAACTCCTTTTGATTAATCTTTCACATAGACAATACACGTTACTATTTTAAAAAGCTGAATTTTTAAGGACAGAATACCTTAACGAACAGAGGAATATGTGAACCAATTAGCATCTTCAAGCACTCTGAGACGCAGGGAGAGAAGGCCTACATAGAGTAGCCAGGTCCCTTCAGAGACCACAGCTGTAGCCCCTCTCTGCAATGTTGCCCCCTGGCAGCTAGACCGGGTCCAACCCCAGGACCCAGACACACTGCCAGTCACTCCAGAGTGTCATTAAGATGCACGGCACCACGGCGCAATTCAAATCAATGTTTCTTTCCTGCACGTTGCAGCGGGCGAGGTAGCAAATGTTGACATGAAAAGTGGGAGAGCTGCCCAGTAACCATGAGGTTTTGTATCATGCGAACTTACAAAATGGTCTGGAATAAAGAATCTGTGCAGTATTGCCTTTCACACGGTGTCTAATCTCGCACCGCTAGACAACTTCAACTACGAGTATCTGGCAGAACTCGAGATGGTTTCACAAAGACTTGTCATCCTCCTTCACCAGATCACTCTCTGGAAGGCGTGAGGGAGGGGGAGTTGAAATACATCATATTAGAATGAATAGAAATGGTAATGATCGGGCTCTTCCACAACACTTCCGCTCTAAGTAATCAGTTAATTAACCCTGAATCGAGCGGGCTTGCTGGTCAGGAATACAGCAGTTGGATTGACAACAGCTTCCAGACTCCTGCTTCTCAAGGACAAGATTCGGTAACCCTTATTGATGTTAAACATTAGCTTACCCTGTGAGCAACCTCCAGAAATCAAGAGGGACTGTGCTACGTGAGGAAGACTGGCAGAATCTCATACCAATTTACAAGACAAGAAAGAACAGACAAGAAAGAACCTCCAGCAATCTCGCCATGGTAAAATCGTATGCCCCCCCACCGACACGCCCCCCGGCCTTTGCCTCCACAGATCCTGTGGTTGGCTAATTAAAGGAGGAGGTGTAACTATCAATCTAATCTGGCTTGTTCTCAAATTTACCATAATTTCCACACTTGAGAGGCTGGTGAAATGAAACAGCACTACTACACTTTCCCATTCATCAGCCGGAAGCAGAACAACTCCGAGAACCGGGCGAAAAATAATTAGGATGCGGGATCAGGTGTTGCGCGCGTGCATCTGTGCCTGTACAGGGGCACGCAGGCACATGAGCATTCACGGGAGGCAGCAGCAGTAGCACGGGGGCAGATGAGCACCACCAGTCATTTGACCTCGACAGGTGAATGCTTGCAGATGTACTCACAGCACACTTATTAGAAGAGGCACAAATGCCCGAGAAAACTGCCGTCAGATTACGCCGGAAACAACAACGGCTTTTTAAACAACTACAGCCGCCAGAACGGTACCGGCGGCAGCACTGCAGGAGCTGCTCAGGAACCGCTGGGGCAACCCCAGCGCACCGGGTGCTCAGCGCGTGGCCCTGACCCCACCGCATGGCATGTCACCCTTGGGCAGGAAGCTTGGCATTTTCTGGAAGCACCGGTGTCATTTCACGGGCTTTGCCGTCGCTTTGCGCTTGTGGGGTAACACTATAGAGTTTTTCAGAAAGTGTTGGAGCAACTTTGGTACCTTTTCCATTCAGGCACACTGGGAGTGAGCTGTGGGGCTGCTGCCAGGGGCTCTGCTCAGCACAGCATGGCTGGAGCTGGCCCAGGACCTCCTTCGAAAGACAGACTGGTCAGACACACAGCTATCCTGAATCATCAAGGATAATCCTATGTTCAAGTTCCTACGTTCCAGTTCAAGTTCAAGTTCCTACGTTCCAATTGGTGCCCGTTACCTCTTGTCCTGGATCATCTTTGATGATCCAGGACAAGAGGTAACGGGTACCAACTGGAACGTAGGAACTTCTATCAAAGCATGAGGAGGAACTTCTTTACTTTGAGGGTGGCAGAGCGCTGGAACAGGCTGCCCAGGGAGGCGGTAGAGCCTCCGACTCCAGAAACATTCAAAACCCGCCTGGAGGTCATCCTGTGCAACCTGCTGTAAGTGACCCTGCTCTGTCAGGGGGGTTGGACTGGATGATCTCCAGAGCTCCTTTCCAAACCTAACCAATCTGTGATTCTGTGATCAGAGCTGTTCTTCGAAATCTGTTCCTAGGAAATCGCTGCGAGAAGGAGGATGCACCTGAGGAGCAGGCCTAAGATGGAGGATTGAACAAACAAGTAGCTCTTACCTGAGGAATCGGCTATCCCATGGAACAACTTCTGAGAAAGATTCTGCAACATTACTAGGGGTCCGCCAAAGCATACAATTACTTGCCATGTTCCAGTTAAAGCCTAAACTATCGAGTTGGCATTTCTTTTTAAAAGTGTATAAAGAAGCGGTAATGGGCCAAATCCTCAAGCCACTCTAAATCAACACGATTTGCTTGCCTCCGCTGGAACACCCGCTCTCTATTTCAGTTCAGGAGCTAACACACAGTATCTTAATATGCATTTAGGTTAATATTTGCACTTTGCAGGGCTAGGCAGATTGCACGGCTGGCACATATCAGACTAAATGTCACTTCCGAAAGCTAAGGGACCGAACCGGAAGCTGCCATTCAGAGGGACTACCTGACAACATGTGGAACCTCTCCGGAAAAGCCTTCCCACCTCAAGCAACTCCTTTTGATTAATCTTTCACATAGACAATACACGTTATATACACCGACACACCCCCCCGGCCTTTGCCTCCACAGATCCTGTGGTTGGCTAATTAAAGGAGGAGGTGTAACTATCAATCTAATCTGGCTTGTTCTCAAATTTACCATAATTTCCACACTTGAGAGGCTGGTGAAATGAAACAGCACTACTACACTTTCCCATTCATCAGCCGGAAGCAGAACAACTCCGAGAACCGGGCGAAAAATAATTAGGATGCGGGATCAGGTGTTGCGCGCGTGCATCTGTGCCTGTACAGGGGCACGCAGGCACATGAGCATTCACGGGAGGCAGCAGCAGTAGCACGGGGGCAGATGAGCACCACCAGTCATTTGACCTCGACAGGTGAATGCTTGCAGATGTACTCACAGCACACTTATTAGAAGAGGCCCAAATGCCCGAGAAAACTGCCGTCAGATTACGCCGGAAACAACAACGGCTTTTTAAACAACTACAGCCGCCAGAACGGTACCGGCGGCAGCACTGCAGGAGCTGCTCAGGAACCGCTGGGGCAACCCCAGCGCACCGGGTGCTCAGCGCGTGGGCCTGACCCCACCGCATGGCATGCCACCCTTGGGCAGGAAGCTTGACATTTTCTGGAAGCACCGGTGTCATTTCACGGGCTTTGCCGTCGCTTTGCGCTTGTGGGGTAACACTATAGAGTTTTTCAGAAAGTGTTGGAGCAACTTTGGTACCTTTTCCATTCAGGCACACTGGGAGTGAGCTGTGGGGCTGCTGCCAGGGGCTCTGCTCAGCACAGCATGGCTGGAGCTGGCCCAGGACCTCCTTCGAAAGACAGACTGGTCAGACACACAGCTATCCTGAATCATCAAGGATAATCCTATGTTCAAGTTCCTACGTTCCAGTTCAAGTTCAAGTTCCTACGTTCCAATTGGTGCCCGTTACCTCTTGTCCTGGATCATCTTTGATGATCCAGGACAAGAGGTAACGGGTACAAACTGGAACCTAGGAACTTCTATCAAAGCATGAGGAGGAACTTCTTTACTTTGAGGGTGGCAGAGCGCTGGAACAGGCTGCCCAGGGAGGCGGTAGAGCCTCCGACTCCAGAAACATTCAAAACCCGCCTGGAGGTCATCCTGTGCAACCTGCTGTAAGTGACCCTGCTCTGTCAGGGGGGTTGGACTGGATGATCTCCAGAGCTCCTTTCCAAACCTAACCAATCTGTGATTCTGTGATCAGAGCTGTTCTTCGAAATCTGTTCCTAGGAAATCGCTGCGAGAAGGAGGATGCACCTGAGGAGCAGGCCTAAGATGGAGGATTGAACAAACAAGTAGCTCTTACCTGAGGAATCGGCTATCCCATGGAACAACTTCTGAGAAAGATTCTGCAACATTACTAGGGGTCCGCCAAAGCATACAATTACTTGCCATGTTCCAGTTAAAGCCTAAACTATCGAGTTGGCATTTCTTTTTAAAAGTGTATAAAGAAGCGGTAATGGGCCAAATCCTCAAGCCACTGTAAATCAACACGATTTGCTTGCCTCCGCTGGAACACCCGCTCTCTATTTCAGTTCAGGAGCTAACACACAGTATCTTAATATGCATTTAGGTTAATATTTGCACTTTGCAGGGCTAGGTAGATTGCACGGCTGGCACATATCAGACTAAATGTCACTTCCGAAAGCTAAGGGACCGAACCGGAAGCTGCCATTCAGAGGGACTACCTGACAACATGTGGAACCTCTCCGGAAAAGCCTTCCCACCTCAAGCAACTCCTTTTGATTAATCTTTCACATAGACAATACATGTTATATACACCGACACACCCCCCCGGCCTTTGCCTCCACAGATCCTGTGGTTGGCTAATTAAAGGAGGAGGTGTAACTATCAATCTAATCTGGCTTGTTCTCAAATTTACCATAATTTCCACACTTGAGAGGCTGGTGAAATGAAACAGCACTACTACACTTTCCCATTCATCAGCCGGAAGCAGAACAACTCCGAGAACCGGGCGAAAAATAATTAGGATGCGGGATCAGGTGTTGCGCGCGTGCATCTGTGCCTGTACAGGGGCACGCAGGCACATGAGCATTCACGGGAGGCAGCAGCAGAAGTAGCACGGGGGGAGATGAGCACCACCAGTCATTTGACCTCGACAGGTGAATGCTTGCAGATGTACTCACAGCACACTTATTAGAAGAGGCCCAAATGCCCGAGAAAACTGCCGTCAGATTACGCCGGAAACAACAACGGCTTTTTAAACAACTACAGCCGCCAGAACGGTACCGGCGGCAGCACTGCAGGAGCTGCTCAGGAACCGCTGGGGCAACCCCAGCGCACCGGGTGCTCAGCGCGTGGGCCTGACCCCACCGCATGGCATGTCACCCTTGGGCAGGAAGCTTGACATTTTCTGGAAGCACCGGTGTCATTTCACGGGCTTTGCCGTCGCTTTGCGCTTGTGGGGTAACACTATAGAGTTTTTCAGAAAGTGTTGGAGCAACTTTGGTACCTTTTCCATTCAGGCACACTGGGAGTGAGCTGTGGGGCTGCTGCCAGGGGCTCTGCTCAGCACAGCATGGCTGGAGCTGGTCCAGGACCTCCTTCGAAAGACAGACTGGTCAGACACACAGCTATCCTGAATCATCAAGGATAATCCTATGTTCAAGTTCAAGTTCCTACCTTCCAGTTCAAGTTCAAGTTCCTACGTTCCAATTGGTGCCCGTTACCTCTTGTCCTGGATCATCAAAGATGATCCAGGACAAGAGGTAACGGGTACAAACTGGAACCTAGGAACTTCTATCAAAGTATGAGGAGGAACTTCTTTACTTTGAGGGTGGCAGAGCGCTAGAACAGGCTGCCCAGGGAGGCAGTAGAGTCTCCGACCCCAGAGACATTCATAACCCGCCTGGAGGTCATCCTGTGCAACCTGCTGTAGGTGACCCTGCTCTGGCAGGGGGTTGGACTGGATGATCTCCAGAGCTCCTTTCCAACCCTAACCAATCTGTGATTCTGTGATCAGAGCTGTTCTTCGAAATCTGTTCCTAGGAAATCGCTGCGAGAAGGAGGATGCACCTGAGGAGCAGGCCTAAGATGGAGGATTGAACAAACAAGTAGCTCTTACCTGAGGAATCGGCTATCCCATGGAACAACTTCTGAGAAAGATTCTGCAACATTACTAGGGGTCCGCCAAAACATACAATTACTTGCCATGTTCCAGTTAAAGCCTAAACTATCGAGTTGGCATTTCTTTTTAAAAGTGTATAAAGAAGCGGTAATGGGCCAAATCCTCAAGCCACTCTAAATCAACACGATTTGCTTGCCTCCGCTGGAACACCCGCTCTCTATTTCAGTTCAGGAGCTAACACACACTATCTTAATATGCATTTAGGTTAATATTTGCACTTTGCAGGGCTAGGCAGATTGCACGGCTGGCACATATCAGACTAAATGTCACTTCCGAAAGCTAAGGGACCGAACCGGAAGCTGCCATTCAGAGGGACTACCTGACAACATGTGGAACGTCTCCGGAAAAGCCTTCCCACCTCAAGCAACTCCTTTTGATTAATCTTTCACATAGACAATACACGTTATATACACCGACACACCCCCCCGGCCTTTGCCTCCACAGATCCTGTGGTTGGCTAATTAAAGGAGGAGGTGTAACTATCAATCTAATCTGGCTTGTTCTCAAATTTACCATAATTTCCACACTTGAGAGGCTGGTGAAATGAAACAGCACTACTACACTTTCCCATTCATCAGCCGGAAGCAGAACAACTCAGAGAACCGGGCGAAAAATAATTAGGATGCGGGATCAGGTGTTGCGCGCGTGCATCTGTGCCTGTACAGGGGCACGCAGGCACATGAGCATTCACGGGAGGCAGCAGCAGTAGCACGGGGGCAGATGAGCACCACCAGTCATTTGACCTCGACAGGTGAATGCTTGCAGATGTACTCACAGCACACTTATTAGAAGAGGCCCAAATGCCCGAGAAAACTGCCGTCAGATTACGCCGGAAACAACAACGGCTTTTTAAACAACTACAGCCGCCAGAACGGTACCGGCGGCAGCACTGCAGGAGCTGCTCAGGAACCGCTGGGGCAACCCCAGCGCACCGGGTGCTCAGCGTTTGGCCCTGACCCCACCGCATGGCATGTCACCCTTGGGCAGGAAGCTTGGCATTTTCTGGAAGCACCGGTGTCATTTCACGGGCTTTGCCGTCGCTTTGCGCTTGTGGGGTAACACTATAGAGTTTTTCAGAAAGTGTTGGAGCAACTTTGGTACCTTTTCCATTCAGGCACACTGGGAGTGAGCTGTGGGGCTGCTGCCAGGGGCTCTGCTCAGCACAGCATGGCTGGAGCTGGCCCAGGACCTCCTTCGAAAGACAGACTGGTCAGACACACAGCTATCCTGAATCATCAAGGATAATCCTATGTTCAAGTTCCTACGTTCCAGTTCAAGTTCAAGTTCCTACGTTCCAGTTGGTGCCCGTTACCTCTTGTCCTGGATCATCAAAGATGATCCAGGACAAGAGGTAACGGGTACAAACTGGAACCTAGGAACTTCTATCAAAGCATGAGGAGGAACTTCTTTACTTTGAGGGTGGCAGAGCGCTGGAACAGGCTGCCCAGGGAGGCGGTAGAGCCTCCGACTCCAGAAACATTCAAAACCCGCCTGGAGGTCATCCTGTGCAACCTGCTGTAAGTGACCCTGCTCTGTCAGGGGGGTTGGACTGGATGATCTCCAGAGCTCCTTTCCAAACCTAACCAATCTGTGATTCTGTGATCAGAGCTGTTCTTCGAAATCTGTTCCTAGGAAATCGCTGCGAGAAGGAGGATGCACCTGAGGAGCAGGCCTAAGATGGAGGATTGAACAAACAAGTAGCTCTTACCTGAGGAATCGGCTATCCCATGGAACAACTTCTGAGAAAGATTCTGCAACATTACTAGGGGTCCGCCAAAGCATACAATTACTTGCCATGTTCCAGTTAAAGCCTAAACTATCGAGTTGGCATTTCTTTTTAAAAGTGTATAAAGAAGCGGTAATGGGCCAAATCCTCAAGCCACTGTAAATCAACACGATTTGCTTGCCTCCGCTGGAACACCCGCTCTCTATTTCAGTTCAGGAGCTAACACACAGTATCTTAATATGCATTTAGGTTAATATTTGCACTTTGCAGGGCTAGGTAGATTGCACGGCTGGCACATATCAGACTAAATGTCACTTCCGAAAGCTAAGGGACCGAACCAGAAGCTGCCATTCAGAGGGACTACCTGACAACATGTGGAACCTCTCCGGAAAAGCCTTCCCACCTCAAGCAACTCCTTTTGATTAATCTTTCACATAGACAATACACGTTATATACACCGACACACCCCCCCGGCCTTTGCCTCCACAGATCCTGTGGTTGGCTAATTAAAGGAGGAGGTGTAACTATCAATCTAATCTGGCTTGTTCTCAAATTTACCATAATTTCCACACTTGAGAGGCTGGTGAAATGAAACAGCACTACTACACTTTCCCATTCATCAGCCGGAAGCAGAACAACTCAGAGAACCGGGCGAAAAATAATTAGGATGCGGGATCAGGTGTTGCGCGCATGCATCTGTGCCTGTACAGGGGCACGCAGGCACATGAGCATTCACGGGAGGCAGCAGCAGCAGTAGCACGGGGGCAGATGAGCACCACCAGTCATTTGACCTCGACAGGTGAATGCTTGCAGATGTACTCACAGCACACTTATTAGAAGAGGCCCAAATGCCCGAGAAAACTGCCGTCAGATTACGCCGGAAACTACAACGGCTTTTTAAACAACTACAGCCGCCAGAACGGTACCGGCGGCAGCACTGCAGGAGCTGCTCAGGAACCGCTGGGGCAACCCCAGCGCACCGGGTGCTCAGCGCGTGGGCCTGACCCCACCGCATGGCATGTCACCCTTGGGCAGGAAGCTTGACATTTTCTGGAAGCACCGGTGTCATTTCACGGGCTTTGCCGTCGCTTTGCGCTTGTGGGGTAACACTATAGAGTTTTTCAGAAAGTGTTGGAGCAACTTTGGTACCTTTTCCATTTAAGCACACTGGGAGTGACCTGTGGGGCTGCTGCCAGGGGCTCTGCTCAGCACAGCATGGCTGGAGCTGGCCCAGGACCTCCTTCGAAAGACAGACTGGTCAGACACACAGCTATCCTGAATCATCAAGGATAATCCTATGTTCAAGTTCCTACGTTCCAGTTCAAGTTCAAGTTCCTACGTTCCAATTGGTGCCCGTTACCTCTTGTCCTGGATCATCAAAGATGATCCAGGACAAGAGGTAACGGGTACAAACTGGAACGTAGGAACTTCTATCAAAGCATGAGGAGGAACTTCTTTACTTTGAGGGTGGCAGAGCGCTGGAACAGGCTGCCCAGGGAGGCGGTAGAGCCTCCGACTCCAGAAACATTCAAAACCCGCCTGGAGGTCATCCTGTGCAACCTGCTGTAAGTGACCCTGCTCTGTCAGGGGGGTTGGACTGGATGATCTCCAGAGCTCCTTTCCAAACCTAACCAATCTGTGATTCTGTGATCAGAGCTGTTCTTCGAAATCTGTTCCTAGGAAATCGCTGCGAGAAGGAGGATGCACCTGAGGAGCAGGCCTAAGATGGAGGATTGAACAAACAAGTAGCTCTTACCTGAGGAATCGGCTATCCCATGGAACAACTTCTGAGAAAGATTCTGCAACATTACTAGGGGTCCGCCAAAACATACAATTACTTGCCATGTTCCAGTTAAAGCCTAAACTATCGAGTTGGCATTTCTTTTTAAAAGTGTATAAAGAAGCGGTAATGGGCCAAATCCTCAAGCCACTGTAAATCAACACGATTTGCTTGCCTCCGCTGGAACACCCGCTCTCTATTTCAGTTCAGGAGCTAACACACAGTATCTTAATATGCATTTAGGTTAATATTTGCACTTTGCAGGGCTAGGTAGATTGCACGGCTGGCACATATCAGACTAAATGTCACTTCCGAAAGCTAAGGGACCGAACCAGAAGCTGCCATTCAGAGGGACTACCTGACAACATGTGGAACCTCTCCGGAAAAGCCTTCCCACCTCAAGCAACTCCTTTTGATTAATCTTTCACATAGACAATACACGTTATATACACCGACACACCCCCCCGGCCTTTGCCTCCACAGATCCTGTGGTTGGCTAATTAAAGGAGGAGGTGTAACTATCAATCTAATCTGGCTTGTTCTCAAATTTACCATAATTTCCACACTTGAGAGGCTGGTGAAATGAAACAGCACTACTACACTTTCCCATTCATCAGCCGGAAGCAGAACAACTCAGAGAACCGGGCGAAAAATAATTAGGATGCGGGATCAGGTGTTGCGCGCATGCATCTGTGCCTGTACAGGGGCACGCAGGCACATGAGCATTCACGGGAGGCAGCAGCAGCAGTAGCACGGGGGCAGATGAGCACCACCAGTCATTTGACCTCGACAGGTGAATGCTTGCAGATGTACTCACAGCACACTTATTAGAAGAGGCCCAAATGCCCGAGAAAACTGCCGTCAGATTACGCCGGAAACAACAACGGCTTTTTAAACAACTACAGCCGCCAGAACGGTACCGGCGGCAGCACTGCAGGAGCTGCTCAGGAACCGCTGGGGCAACCCCAGCGCACCGGGTGCTCAGCGCGTGGGCCTGACCCCACCGCATGGCATGTCACCCTTGGGCAGGAAGCTTGACATTTTCTGGAAGCACCGGTGTCATTTCACGGGCTTTGCCGTCGCTTTGCGCTTGTGGGGTAACACTATAGAGTTTTTCAGAAAGTGTTGGAGCAACTTTGGTACCTTTTCCATTTAAGCACACTGGGAGTGAGCTGTGGGGCTGCTGCCAGGGGCTCTGCTCAGCACAGCATGGCTGGAGCTGGCCCAGGACCTCCTTCGAAAGACAGACTGGTCAGACACACAGCTATCCTGAATCATCAAGGATAATCCTATGTTCAAGTTCCTACGTTCCAGTTCAAGTTCAAGTTCCTACGTTCCAATTGGTGCCCGTTACCTCTTGTCCTGGATCATCAAAGATGATCCAGGACAAGAGGTAACGGGTACAAACTGGAACCTAGGAACTTCTATCAAAGCATGAGGAGGAACTTCTTTACTTTGAGGGTGGCAGAGCGCTGGAACAGGCTGCCCAGGGAGGCGGTAGAGTCTCCCACCCCAGAAACATTCAAAACCCGCCTGGAGGTCATCCTGTGCAACCTGCTGTAGGTGACCCTGCTCTGGCAGGGGGGTTGGACTGGATGATCTCCAGAGCTCCTTTCCAACCTTAACCAATCTGTGATTCTGTGATCAGAGCTGTTCTTTGAATTCTGTTCCTAGGAAATCGCTGCGAGAAGGAGGATGCACCTGAGGAGCAGGCCTAAGATGGAGGATTGAACAAACAAGTAGCTCTTACCTGAGGAATCGGCTATCCCATGGAACAACTTCTGAGAAAGATTCTGCAACATTACTAGGGGTCCGCCAAAACATACAATTACTTGCCATGTTCCATGTAAAGCCTAAACTATCGAGTTGGCATTTCTTTTTAAAAGTGTATAAAGAAGCGGTAATGGGCCAAATCCTCAAGCCACTCTAAATCAACACGATTTGCTTGCCTCCGCTGGAACACCCGCTCTCTATTGCAGTTCAGGAGCTAACACACAGTATCTTAATATGCATTTAGGTTAATATTTGCACTTTGCAGGGCTAGGTAGATTGCACGGCTGGCACATATCAGACTAAATGTCACTTCCGAAAGCTAAGGGACCGAACCGGAAGCTGCCATTCAGAGGGACTACCTGACAACATGTGGAACCTCTCCGGAAAAGCCTTCCCACCTCAAGCAACTCCTTTTGATTAATCTTTCACATAGACAATACACGTTATATACACCGACACACCCCCCCGGCCTTTGCCTCCACAGATCCTGTGGTTGGCTAATTAAAGGAGGAGGTGTAACTATCAATCTAATCTGGCTTGTTCTCAAATTTACCATAATTTCCACACTTGAGAGGCTGGTGAAATGAAACAGCACTACTACACTTTCCCATTCATCAGCCGGAAGCAGAACAACTCCGAGAACCGGGCGAAAAATAATTAGGATGCGGGATCAGGTGTTGCGCGCGTGCATCTGTGCCTGTACAGGGGCACGCAGGCACATGAGCATTCACGGGAGGCAGCAGCAGTAGCACGGGGGCAGATGAGCACCACCAGTCATTTGACCTCGACAGGTGAATGCTTGCAGATGTACTCACAGCACACTTATTAGAAGAGGCCCAAATGCCCGAGAAAACTGCCGTCAGATTACGCCGGAAACAACAACGGCTTTTTAAACAACTACAGCCGCCAGAACGGTACCGGCGGCAGCACTGCAGGAGCTGCTCAGGAACCGCTGGGGCAACCCCAGCGCACCGGGTGCTCAGCGCGTGGCCCTGACCCCACCGCATGGCATGTCACCCTTGGGCAGGAAGCTTGACATTTTCTGGAAGCACCGGTGTCATTTCACGGGCTTTGCCGTCGCTTTGCGCTTGTGGGGTAACACTATAGAGTTTTTCAGAAAGTGTTGGAGCAACTTTGGTACCTTTTCCATTCAGGCACACTGGGAGTGAGCTGTGGGGCTGCTGCCAGGGGCTCTGCTCAGCACAGCATAGCTGGAGCTGACCCAGGACCTCCTTCGAAAGACAGACTGGTCAGACACACAGCTATCCTGAATCATCAAGGATAATCCTATGTTCAAGTTCAAGTTCCTACCTTCCAGTTCAAGTTCAAGTTCCTACGTTCCAATTGGTGCCCGTTACCTCTTGTCCTGGATCATCAAAGATGATCCAGGACAAGAGGTAACGGGTACAAACTGGAACCTAGGAACTTCTATCAAAGCATGAGGAGGAACTTCTTTACTTTGAGGGTGGCAGAGCGCTGGAACAGGCTGCCCAGGGAGGCGGTAGAGCCTCCGACTCCAGAAACATTCAAAACCCGCCTGGAGGTCATCCTGTGCAACCTGCTGTAAGTGACCCTGCTCTGTCAGGGGGGTTGGACTGGATGATCTCCAGAGCTCCTTTCCAAACCTAACCAATCTGTGATTCTGTGATCAGAGCTGTTCTTCGAAATCTGTTCCTAGGAAATCGCTGCGAGAAGGAGGATGCACCTGAGGAGCAGGCCTAAGATGGAGGATTGAACAAACAAGTAGCTCTTACCTGAGGAATCGGCTATCCCATGGAACAACTTCAGAGAAAGATTCTGCAACATTACTAGGGGTCCGCCAAAGCATACAATTACTTGCCATGTTCCAGTTAAAGCCTAAACTATCGAGTTGGCATTTCTTTTTAAAAGTGTATAAAGAAGCGGTAATGGGCCAAATCCTCAAGCCACTGTAAATCAACACGATTTGCTTGCCTCCGCTGGAACACCCGCTCTCTATTTCAGTTCAGGAGCTAACACACAGTATCTTAATATGCATTTAGGTTAATATTTGCACTTTGCAGGGCTAGGTAGATTGCACGGCTGGCACATATCAGACTAAATGTCACTTCCGAAAGCTAAGGGACCGAACCAGAAGCTGCCATTCAGAGGGACTACCTGACAACATGTGGAACCTCTCCGGAAAAGCCTTCCCACCTCAAGCAACTCCTTTTGATTAATCTTTCACATAGACAATACACGTTATATACACCGACACACCCCCCCGGCCTTTGCCTCCACAGATCCTGTGGTTGGCTAATTAAAGGAGGAGGTGTAACTATCAATCTAATCTGGCTTGTTCTCAAATTTACCATAATTTCCACACTTGAGAGGCTGGTGAAATGAAACAGCACTACTACACTTTCCCATTCATCAGCCGGAAGCAGAACAACTCAGAGAACCGGGCGAAAAATAATTAGGATGCGGGATCAGGTGTTGCGCGCATGCATCTGTGCCTGTACAGGGGCACGCAGGCACATGAGCATTCACGGGAGGCAGCAGCAGCAGTAGCACGGGGGCAGATGAGCACCACCAGTCATTTGACCTCGACAGGTGAATGCTTGCAGATGTACTCACAGCACACTTATTAGAAGAGGCCCAAATGCCCGAGAAAACTGCCGTCAGATTACGCCGGAAACAACAACGGCTTTTTAAACAACTACAGCCGCCAGAACGGTACCGGCGGCAGCACTGCAGGAGCTGCTCAGGAACCGCTGGGGCAACCCCAGCGCACCGGGTGCTCAGCGCGTGGGCCTGACCCCACCGCATGGCATGTCACCCTTGGGCAGGAAGCTTGACATTTTCTGGAAGCACCGGTGTCATTTCACGGGCTTTGCCGTCGCTTTGCGCTTGTGGGGTAACACTATAGAGTTTTTCAGAAAGTGTTGGAGCAACTTTGGTACCTTTTCCATTTAAGCACACTGGGAGTGAGCTGTGGGGCTGCTGCCAGGGGCTCTGCTCAGCACAGCATGGCTGGAGCTGGCCCAGGACCTCCTTCGAAAGACAGACTGGTCAGACACACAGCTATCCTGAATCATCAAGGATAATCCTATGTTCAAGTTCCTACGTTCCAGTTCAAGTTCAAGTTCCTACGTTCCAATTGGTGCCCGTTACCTCTTGTCCTGGATCATCAAAGATGATCCAGGACAAGAGGTAACGGGTACAAACTGGAACCTAGGAACTTCTATCAAAGCATGAGGAGGAACTTCTTTACTTTGAGGGTGGCAGAGCGCTGGAACAGGCTGCCCAGGGAGGCGGTAGAGTCTCCCACCCCAGAAACATTCAAAACCCGCCTGGAGGTCATCCTGTGCAACCTGCTGTAGGTGACCCTGCTCTGGCAGGGGGGTTGGACTGGATGATCTCCAGAGCTCCTTTCCAACCTTAACCAATCTGTGATTCTGTGATCAGAGCTGTTCTTTGAATTCTGTTCCTAGGAAATCGCTGCGAGAAGGAGGATGCACCTGAGGAGCAGGCCTAAGATGGAGGATTGAACAAACAAGTAGCTCTTACCTGAGGAATCGGCTATCCCATGGAACAACTTCTGAGAAAGATTCTGCAACATTACTAGGGGTCCGCCAAAACATACAATTACTTGCCATGTTCCATGTAAAGCCTAAACTATCGAGTTGGCATTTCTTTTTAAAAGTGTATAAAGAAGCGGTAATGGGCCAAATCCTCAAGCCACTCTAAATCAACACGATTTGCTTGCCTCCGCTGGAACACCCGCTCTCTATTGCAGTTCAGGAGCTAACACACAGTATCTTAATATGCATTTAGGTTAATATTTGCACTTTGCAGGGCTAGGTAGATTGCACGGCTGGCACATATCAGACTAAATGTCACTTCCGAAAGCTAAGGGACCGAACCGGAAGCTGCCATTCAGAGGGACTACCTGACAACATGTGGAACCTCTCCGGAAAAGCCTTCCCACCTCAAGCAACTCCTTTTGATTAATCTTTCACATAGACAATACACGTTATATACACCGACACACCCCCCCGGCCTTTGCCTCCACAGATCCTGTGGTTGGCTAATTAAAGGAGGAGGTGTAACTATCAATCTAATCTGGCTTGTTCTCAAATTTACCATAATTTCCACACTTGAGAGGCTGGTGAAATGAAACAGCACTACTACACTTTCCCATTCATCAGCCGGAAGCAGAACAACTCCGAGAACCGGGCGAAAAATAATTAGGATGCGGGATCAGGTGTTGCGCGCGTGCATCTGTGCCTGTACAGGGGCACGCAGGCACATGAGCATTCACGGGAGGCAGCAGCAGTAGCACGGGGGCAGATGAGCACCACCAGTCATTTGACCTCGACAGGTGAATGCTTGCAGATGTACTCACAGCACACTTATTAGAAGAGGCCCAAATGCCCGAGAAAACTGCCGTCAGATTACGCCGGAAACAACAACGGCTTTTTAAACAACTACAGCCGCCAGAACGGTACCGGCGGCAGCACTGCAGGAGCTGCTCAGGAACCGCTGGGGCAACCCCAGCGCACCGGGTGCTCAGCGCGTGGCCCTGACCCCACCGCATGGCATGTCACCCTTGGGCAGGAAGCTTGACATTTTCTGGAAGCACCGGTGTCATTTCACGGGCTTTGCCGTCGCTTTGCGCTTGTGGGGTAACACTATAGAGTTTTTCAGAAAGTGTTGGAGCAACTTTGGTACCTTTTCCATTCAGGCACACTGGGAGTGAGCTGTGGGGCTGCTGCCAGGGGCTCTGCTCAGCACAGCATAGCTGGAGCTGACCCAGGACCTCCTTCGAAAGACAGACTGGTCAGACACACAGCTATCCTGAATCATCAAGGATAATCCTATGTTCAAGTTCAAGTTCCTACCTTCCAGTTCAAGTTCAAGTTCCTACGTTCCAATTGGTGCCCGTTACCTCTTGTCCTGGATCATCAAAGATGATCCAGGACAAGAGGTAACGGGTACAAACTGGAACCTAGGAACTTCTATCAAAGCATGAGGAGGAACTTCTTTACTTTGAGGGTGGCAGAGCGCTGGAACAGGCTGCCCAGGGAGGCGGTAGAGCCTCCGACTCCAGAAACATTCAAAACCCGCCTGGAGGTCATCCTGTGCAACCTGCTGTAAGTGACCCTGCTCTGTCAGGGGGGTTGGACTGGATGATCTCCAGAGCTCCTTTCCAAACCTAACCAATCTGTGATTCTGTGATCAGAGCTGTTCTTCGAAATCTGTTCCTAGGAAATCGCTGCGAGAAGGAGGATGCACCTGAGGAGCAGGCCTAAGATGGAGGATTGAACAAACAAGTAGCTCTTACCTGAGGAATCGGCTATCCCATGGAACAACTTCAGAGAAAGATTCTGCAACATTACTAGGGGTCCGCCAAAGCATACAATTACTTGCCATGTTCCAGTTAAAGCCTAAACTATCGAGTTGGCATTTCTTTTTAAAAGTGTATAAAGAAGCGGTAATGGGCCAAATCCTCAAGCCACTGTAAATCAACACGATTTGCTTGCCTCCGCTGGAACACCCGCTCTCTATTTCAGTTCAGGAGCTAACACACAGTATCTTAATATGCATTTAGGTTAATATTTGCACTTTGCAGGGCTAGGTAGATTGCACGGCTGGCACATATCAGACTAAATGTCACTTCCGAAAGCTAAGGGACCGAACCAGAAGCTGCCATTCAGAGGGACTACCTGACAACATGTGGAACCTCTCCGGAAAAGCCTTCCCACCTCAAGCAACTCCTTTTGATTAATCTTTCACATAGACAATACACGTTATATACACCGACACACCCCCCCGGCCTTTGCCTCCACAGATCCTGTGGTTGGCTAATTAAAGGAGGAGGTGTAACTATCAATCTAATCTGGCTTGTTCTCAAATTTACCATAATTTCCACACTTGAGAGGCTGGTGAAATGAAACAGCACTACTACACTTTCCCATTCATCAGCCGGAAGCAGAACAACTCAGAGAACCGGGCGAAAAATAATTAGGATGCGGGATCAGGTGTTGCGCGCATGCATCTGTGCCTGTACAGGGGCACGCAGGCACATGAGCATTCACGGGAGGCAGCAGCAGCAGTAGCACGGGGGCAGATGAGCACCACCAGTCATTTGACCTCGACAGGTGAATGCTTGCAGATGTACTCACAGCACACTTATTAGAAGAGGCCCAAATGCCCGAGAAAACTGCCGTCAGATTACGCCGGAAACAACAACGGCTTTTTAAACAACTACAGCCGCCAGAACGGTACCGGCGGCAGCACTGCAGGAGCTGCTCAGGAACCGCTGGGGCAACCCCAGCGCACCGGGTGCTCAGCGCGTGGGCCTGACCCCACCGCATGGCATGTCACCCTTGGGCAGGAAGCTTGACATTTTCTGGAAGCACCGGTGTCATTTCACGGGCTTTGCCGTCGCTTTGCGCTTGTGGGGTAACACTATAGAGTTTTTCAGAAAGTGTTGGAGCAACTTTGGTACCTTTTCCATTTAAGCACACTGGGAGTGAGCTGTGGGGCTGCTGCCAGGGGCTCTGCTCAGCACAGCATGGCTGGAGCTGGCCCAGGACCTCCTTCGAAAGACAGACTGGTCAGACACACAGCTATCCTGAATCATCAAGGATAATCCTATGTTCAAGTTCCTACGTTCCAGTTCAAGTTCAAGTTCCTACGTTCCAATTGGTGCCCGTTACCTCTTGTCCTGGATCATCAAAGATGATCCAGGACAAGAGGTAACGGGTACAAACTGGAACCTAGGAACTTCTATCAAAGCATGAGGAGGAACTTCTTTACTTTGAGGGTGGCAGAGCGCTGGAACAGGCTGCCCAGGGAGGCGGTAGAGTCTCCCACCCCAGAAACATTCAAAACCCGCCTGGAGGTCATCCTGTGCAACCTGCTGTAGGTGACCCTGCTCTGGCAGGGGGGTTGGACTGGATGATCTCCAGAGCTCCTTTCCAACCTTAACCAATCTGTGATTCTGTGATCAGAGCTGTTCTTTGAATTCTGTTCCTAGGAAATCGCTGCGAGAAGGAGGATGCACCTGAGGAGCAGGCCTAAGATGGAGGATTGAACAAACAAGTAGCTCTTACCTGAGGAATCGGCTATCCCATGGAACAACTTCTGAGAAAGATTCTGCAACATTACTAGGGGTCCGCCAAAACATACAATTACTTGCCATGTTCCATGTAAAGCCTAAACTATCGAGTTGGCATTTCTTTTTAAAAGTGTATAAAGAAGCGGTAATGGGCCAAATCCTCAAGCCACTCTAAATCAACACGATTTGCTTGCCTCCGCTGGAACACCCGCTCTCTATTGCAGTTCAGGAGCTAACACACAGTATCTTAATATGCATTTAGGTTAATATTTGCACTTTGCAGGGCTAGGTAGATTGCACGGCTGGCACATATCAGACTAAATGTCACTTCCGAAAGCTAAGGGACCGAACCGGAAGCTGCCATTCAGAGGGACTACCTGACAACATGTGGAACCTCTCCGGAAAAGCCTTCCCACCTCAAGCAACTCCTTTTGATTAATCTTTCACATAGACAATACACGTTATATACACCGACACACCCCCCCGGCCTTTGCCTCCACAGATCCTGTGGTTGGCTAATTAAAGGAGGAGGTGTAACTATCAATCTAATCTGGCTTGTTCTCAAATTTACCATAATTTCCACACTTGAGAGGCTGGTGAAATGAAACAGCACTACTACACTTTCCCATTCATCAGCCGGAAGCAGAACAACTCCGAGAACCGGGCGAAAAATAATTAGGATGCGGGATCAGGTGTTGTGCGCGTGCATCTGTGCCTGTACAGGGGCACGCAGGCACATGAGCATTCACGGGAGGCAGCAGCAGTAGCACGGGGGCAGATGAGCACCACCAGTCATTTGACCTCGACAGGTGAATGCTTGCAGATGTACTCACAGCACACTTATTAGAAGAGGCCCAAATGCCCGAGAAAACTGCCGTCAGATTACGCCGGAAACAACAACGGCTTTTTAAACAACTACAGCCGCCAGAACGGTACCGGCGGCAGCACTGCAGGAGCTGCTCAGGAACCGCTGGGGCAACCCCAGCGCACCGGGTGCTCAGCGCGTGGCCCTGACCCCACCGCATGGCATGTCACCCTTGGGCAGGAAGCTTGACATTTTCTGGAAGCACCGGTGTCATTTCACGGGCTTTGCCGTCGCTTTGCGCTTGTGGGGTAACACTATAGAGTTTTTCAGAAAGTGTTGGAGCAACTTTGGTACCTTTTCCATTCAGGCACACTGGGAGTGAGCTGTGGGGCTGCTGCCAGGGGCTCTGCTCAGCACAGCATAGCTGGAGCTGACCCAGGACCTCCTTCGAAAGACAGACTGGTCAGACACACAGCTATCCTGAATCATCAAGGATAATCCTATGTTCAAGTTCAAGTTCCTACCTTCCAGTTCAAGTTCAAGTTCCTACGTTCCAATTGGTGCCCGTTACCTCTTGTCCTGGATCATCAAAGATGATCCAGGACAAGAGGTAACGGGTACAAACTGGAACCTAGGAACTTCTATCAAAGCATGAGGAGGAACTTCTTTACTTTGAGGGTGGCAGAGCGCTGGAACAGGCTGCCCAGGGAGGCGGTAGAGCCTCCGACTCCAGAAACATTCAAAACCCGCCTGGAGGTCATCCTGTGCAACCTGCTGTAAGTGACCCTGCTCTGTCAGGGGGGTTGGACTGGATGATCTCCAGAGCTCCTTTCCAAACCTAACCAATCTGTGATTCTGTGATCAGAGCTGTTCTTCGAAATCTGTTCCTAGGAAATCGCTGCGAGAAGGAGGATGCACCTGAGGAGCAGGCCTAAGATGGAGGATTGAACAAACAAGTAGCTCTTACCTGAGGAATCGGCTATCCCATGGAACAACTTCTGAGAAAGATTCTGCAACATTACTAGGGGTCCGCCAAAGCATACAATTACTTGCCATGTTCCAGTTAAAGCCTAAACTATCGAGTTGGCATTTCTTTTTAAAAGTGTATAAAGAAGCGGTAATGGGCCAAATCCTCAAGCCACTCTAAATCAACACGATTTGCTTGCCTCCGCTGGAACACCCGCTCTCTATTGCAGTTCAGGAGCTAACACACAGTATCTTAATATGCATTTAGGTTAATATTTGCACTTTGCAGGGCTAGGTAGATTGCACGGCTGGCACATATCAGACTAAATGTCACTTCCGAAAGCTAAGGGACCGAACCGGAAGCTGCCATTCAGAGGGACTACCTGACAACATGTGGAACCTCTCCGGAAAAGCCTTCCCACCTCAAGCAACTCCTTTTGATTAATCTTTCACATAGACAATACACGTTATATACACCGACACACCCCCCCGGCCTTTGCCTCCACAGATCCTGTGGTTGGCTAATTAAAGGAGGAGGTGTAACTATCAATCTAATCTGGCTTGTTCTCAAATTTACCATAATTTCCACACTTGAGAGGCTGGTGAAATGAAACAGCACTACTACACTTTCCCATTCATCAGCCGGAAGCAGAACAACTCCGAGAACCGGGCGAAAAATAATTAGGATGCGGGATCAGGTGTTGCGCGCGTGCATCTGTGCCTGTACAGGGGCACGCAGGCACATGAGCATTCACGGGAGGCAGCAGCAGTAGCACGGGGGGAGATGAGCACCACCAGTCATTTGACCTCGACAGGTGAATGCTTGCAGATGTACTCACAGCACACTTATTAGAAGAGGCCCAAATGCCCGAGAAAACTGCCGTCAGATTACGCCGGAAACAACAACGGCTTTTTAAACAACTACAGCCGCCAGAACGGTACCGGCGGCAGCACTGCAGGAGCTGCTCAGGAACCGCTGGGGCAACCCCAGCGCACCGGGTGCTCAGCGCGTGGCCCTGACCCCACCGCATGGCATGTCACCCTTGGGCAGGAAGCTTGACATTTTCTGGAAGCACCGGTGTCATTTCACGGGCTTTGCCGTCGCTTTGCGCTTGTGGGGTAACACTATAGAGTTTTTCAGAAAGTGTTGGAGCAACTTTGGTACCTTTTCCATTCAGGCACACTGGGAGTGAGCTGTGGGGCTGCTGCCAGGGGCTCTGCTCAGCACAGCATAGCTGGAGCTGACCCAGGACCTCCTTCGAAAGACAGACTGGTCAGACACACAGCTATCCTGAATCATCAAGGATAATCCTATGTTCAAGTTCAAGTTCCTACCTTCCAGTTCAAGTTCAAGTTCCTACGTTCCAATTGGTGCCCGTTACCTCTTGTCCTGGATCATCAAAGATGATCCAGGACAAGAGGTAACGGGTACAAACTGGAACCTAGGAACTTCTATCAAAGCATGAGGAGGAACTTCTTTACTTTGAGGGTGGCAGAGCGCTGGAACAGGCTGCCCAGGGAGGCGGTAGAGCCTCCGACTCCAGAAACATTCAAAACCCGCCTGGAGGTCATCCTGTGCAACCTGCTGTAAGTGACCCTGCTCTGTCAGGGGGGTTGGACTGGATGATCTCCAGAGCTCCTTTCCAAACCTAACCAATCTGTGATTCTGTGATCAGAGCTGTTCTTCGAAATCTGTTCCTAGGAAATCGCTGCGAGAAGGAGGATGCACCTGAGGAGCAGGCCTAAGATGGAGGATTGAACAAACAAGTAGCTCTTACCTGAGGAATCGGCTATCCCATGGAACAACTTCTGAGAAAGATTCTGCAACATTACTAGGGGTCCGCCAAAGCATACAATTACTTGCCATGTTCCAGTTAAAGCCTAAACTATCGAGTTGGCATTTCTTTTTAAAAGTGTATAAAGAAGCGGTAATGGGCCAAATCCTCAAGCCACTGTAAATCAACACGATTTGCTTGCCTCCGCTGGAACACCCGCTCTCTATTTCAGTTCAGGAGCTAACACACAGTATCTTAATATGCATTTAGGTTAATATTTGCACTTTGCAGGGCTAGGTAGATTGCACGGCTGGCACATATCAGACTAAATGTCACTTCCGAAAGCTAAGGGACCGAACCAGAAGCTGCCATTCAGAGGGACTACCTGACAACATGTGGAACCTCTCCGGAAAAGCCTTCCCACCTCAAGCAACTCCTTTTGATTAATCTTTCACATAGACAATACACGTTATATACACCGACACACCCCCCCGGCCTTTGCCTCCACAGATCCTGTGGTTGGCTAATTAAAGGAGGAGGTGTAACTATCAATCTAATCTGGCTTGTTCTCAAATTTACCATAATTTCCACACTTGAGAGGCTGGTGAAATGAAACAGCACTACTACACTTTCCCATTCATCAGCCGGAAGCAGAACAACTCAGAGAACCGGGCGAAAAATAATTAGGATGCGGGATCAGGTGTTGCGCGCGTGCATCTGTGCCTGTACAGGGGCACGCAGGCACATGAGCATTCACGGGAGGCAGCAGCAGTAGCACGGGGGCAGATGAGCACCACCAGTCATTTGACCTCGACAGGTGAATGCTTGCAGATGTACTCACAGCACACTTATTAGAAGAGGCCCAAATGCCCGAGAAAACTGCCGTCAGATTACGCCGGAAACAACAACGGCTTTTTAAACAACTACAGCCGCCAGAACGGTACCGGCGGCAGCACTGCAGGAGCTGCTCAGGAACCGCTGGGGCAACCCCAGCGCACCGGGTGCTCAGCGCGTGGGCCTGACCCCACCGCATGGCATGTCACCCTTGGGCAGGAAGCTTGACATTTTCTGGAAGCACCGGTGTCATTTCACGGGCTTTGCCGTCGCTTTGCGCTTGTGGGGTAACACTATAGAGTTTTTCAGAAAGTGTTGGAGCAACTTTGGTACCTTTTCCATTTAAGCACACTGGGAGTGAGCTGTGGGGCTGCTGCCAGGGGCTCTGCTCAGCACAGCATGGCTGGAGCTGGCCCAGGACCTCCTTCGAAAGACAGACTGGTCAGACACACAGCTATCCTGAATCATCAAGGATAATCCTATGTTCAAGTTCCTACGTTCCAGTTCAAGTTCAAGTTCCTACGTTCCAATTGGTGCCCGTTACCTCTTGTCCTGGATCATCAAAGATGATCCAGGACAAGAGGTAACGGGTACAAACTGGAACCTAGGAACTTCTATCAAAGCATGAGGAGGAACTTCTTTACTTTGAGGGTGGCAGAGCGCTGGAACAGGCTGCCCAGGGAGGCGGTAGAGCCTCCGACTCCAGAAACATTCAAAACCCGCCTGGAGGTCATCCTGTGCAACCTGCTGTAAGTGACCCTGCTCTGTCAGGGGGGTTGGACTGGATGATCTCCAGAGCTCCTTTCCAAACCTAACCAATCTGTGATTCTGTGATCAGAGCTGTTCTTCGAAATCTGTTCCTAGGAAATCGCTGCGAGAAGGAGGATGCACCTGAGGAGCAGGCCTAAGATGGAGGATTGAACAAACAAGTAGCTCTTACCTGAGGAATCGGCTATCCCATGGAACAACTTCTGAGAAAGATTCTGCAACATTACTAGGGGTCCGCCAAAACACAGAATTACTTGCCATGTTCCAGTTAAAGCCTAAACTATCGAGTTGGCATTTCTTTTTAAAAGTGTATAAAGAAGCGGTAATGGGCCAAATCCTCAAGCCACTGTAAATCAACACGATTTGCTTGCCTCCGCTGGAACACCCGCTCTCTATTTCAGTTCAGGAGCTAACACACAGTATCTTAATATGCATTTAGGTTAATATTTGCACTTTGCAGGGCTAGGTAGATTGCACGGCTGGCACATATCAGACTAAATGTCACTTCCGAAAGCTAAGGGACCGAACCGGAAGCTGCCATTCAGAGGGACTACCTGACAACATGTGGAACCTCTCCGGAAAAGCCTTCCCACCTCAAGCAACTCCTTTTGATTAATCTTTCACATAGACAATACACGTTATATACACCGACACACCCCCCCGGCCTTTGCCTCCACAGATCCTGTGGTTGGCTAATTAAAGGAGGAGGTGTAACTATCAATCTAATCTGGCTTGTTCTCAAATTTACCATAATTTCCACACTTGAGAGGCTGGTGAAATGAAACAGCACTACTACACTTTCCCATTCATCAGCCGGAAGCAGAACAACTCCGAGAACCGGGCGAAAAATAATTAGGATGCGGGATCAGGTGTTGCGCGCGTGCATCTGTGCCTGTACAGGGGCACGCAGGCACATGAGCATTCACGGGAGGCAGCAGCAGTAGCACGGGGGCAGATGAGCACCACCAGTCATTTGACCTCGACAGGTGAATGCTTGCAGATGTACTCACAGCACACTTATTCGAAGAGGCCCAAATGCCCGAGAAAACTGCCGTCAGATTACGCCGGAAACAACAACGGCTTTTTAAACAACTACAGCCGCCAGAACGGTACCGGCGGCAGCACTGCAGGAGCTGCTCAGGAACCGCTGGGGCAACCCCAGCGCACCGGGTGCTCAGCGCGTGGGCCTGACCCCACCGCATGGCATGTCACCCTTGGGCAGGAAGCTTGACATTTTCTGGAAGCACCGGTGTCATTTCACGGGCTTTGCCGTCGCTTTGCGCTTGTGGGGTAACACTATAGAGTTTTTCAGAAAGTGTTGGAGCAACTTTGGTACCTTTTCCATTCAGGCACACTGGGAGTGAGCTGTGGGGCTGCTGCCAGGGGCTCTGCTCAGCACAGCATGGCTGGAGCTGGTCCAGGACCTCCTTCGAAAGACAGACTGGTCAGACACACAGCTATCCTGAATCATCAAGGATAATCCTATGTTCAAGTTCCTACCTTCCAGTTCAAGTTCAAGTTCCTACGTTCCAATTGGTGCCCATTACCTCTTGTCCTGGATCATAAAAGATGATCCAGGACAAGAGGTAACGGGTAGAAACTGGAACGTAGGAACTTCTATCAAAGCATGAGGAGGGACTTCTTTACTTTGAGGGTGGCAGAGCGCTGGAACAGGCTGCCCAGGGAGGCGGTAGAGTCTCCCACCCCAGAGACATTCAAAACCCGCCTGGAGGTCATCCTGTGCAACCTGCTGTAGGTGACCCTGCTCTGGCAGGGGGGTTGGACTGGATGATCTCCAGAGGTCCTTTCCAACCCTAACCAATCTGTGATTCTGTGATCAGAGCTGTTCTTCGAAATCTGTTCCTAAGAAATCGCTGCGAGAAGGAGGATGCACCTGAGGAGCAGGCCTAAGACGGAGGATTGAACAAACAAGTAGCTCTTACCTGAGGAATCGGCTATCCCACGGAACAACTTCTGAGAAAGATTCTGCAACATTACTAGGGGTCCGCCAAAACATACAATTACTTGCCATGTTCCAGTTAAAGCCTAAACTATCGAGTTGGCATTTCTTTTTAAAAGTGTATAAAGAAGCGGTAATGGGCCAAATCCTCAAGCCACTGTAAATCAACACGATTTGCTTGCCTCCGCTGGAACACCCGCTCTCTATTTCAGTTCAGGAGCTAACACACACTATCTTAATATGCATTTATGTTAATATTTGCACTTTGCAGGGCTAGGTAGATCGCACGGCTGGCACATATCAGACTAAATGTCACTTCCGAAAGCTAAGGGACCGAACCGGAAGCTGCCATTCAGAGGGACTACCTGACAATATGTGGAACCTCTTCGGAAAAGCCTTCCCACCTCAAGCAACTCCTTTTGATTAATCTTTCACATAGACAATACACGTTATATACACCGACACACCCCCCCGGCCTTTGCCTCCACAGATCCTGTGGTTGGCTAATTAAAGGAGGAGGTGTAACTATCAATCTAATCTGGCTTGTTCTCAAATTTACCATAATTTCCACACTTGAGAGGCTGGTGAAATGAAACAGCACTACTACACTTTCCCATTCATCAGCCGGAAGCAGAACAACTCAGAGAACCGGGCGAAAAATAATTAGGATGCGGGATCAGGTGTTGCGCGCGTGCATCTGTGCCTGTACAGGGGCACGCAGGCACATGAGCATTCACGGGAGGCAGCAGCAGTAGCACGGGGGCAGATGAGCACCACCAGTCATTTGACCTCGACAGGTGAATGCTTGCAGATGTACTCACAGCACACTTATTAGAAGAGGCCCAAATGCCCGAGAAAACTGCCGTCAGATTACGCCGGAAACAACAACGGCTTTTTAAACAACTACAGCCGCCAGAACGGTACCGGCGGCAGCACTGCAGGAGCTGCTCAGGAACCGCTGGGGCAACCCTAGCGCACCGGGTGCTCAGCGCGTGGCCCTGACCCCACCGCATGGCATGTCACCCTTGGGCAGGAAGCTTGACATTTTCTGGAAGCACCGGTGTCATTTCACGGGCTTTGCCGTCGCTTTGCGCTTGTGGGGTAACACTATAGAGTTTTTCAGAAAGTGTTGGAGCAACTTTGGTACCTTTTCCATTCAGGCACACTGGGAGTGAGCTGTGGGGCTGCTGCCAGGGGCTCTGCTCAGCACAGCATAGCTGGAGCTGACCCAGGACCTCCTTCGAAAGACAGACTGGTCAGACACACAGCTATCCTGAATCATCAAGGATAATCCTATGTTGAAGTTCAAGTTCCTACCTTCCAGTTCAAGTTCAAGTTCCTACGTTCCAATTGGTGCCCGTTACCTCTTGTCCTGGATCATCAAAGATGATCCAGGACAAGAGGTAACGGGTACAAACTGGAACCTAGGAACTTCTATCAAAGCATGAGGAGGAACTTCTTTACTTTGAGGGTGGCAGAGCGCTGGAACAGGCTGCCCAGGGAGGCGGTAGAGTCTCCGACCCCAGAGACATTCAAAACCCGCCTGGAGGTCATCCTGTGCAACCTGCTGTAGGTGACCCTGCTCTGGCAGGGGGGTTGGACTGGATGATCTCCAGAGCTCCTTTCCAACCCTAACCAATCTGTGATTCTGTGATCAGAGCTGTTCTTCGAAATCTGTTCCTAGGAAATCGCTGCGAGAAGGAGGATGCACCTGAGGAGCAGGCCTAAGATGGAGGATTGAACAAACAAGTAGCTCTTACCTGAGGAATCGGCTATCCCATGGAACAACTTCTGAGAAAGATTCTGCAACATTACTAGGGGTCCGCCAAAACACAGAATTACTTGCCATGTTCCAGTTAAAGCCTAAACTATCGAGTTGGCATTTCTTTTTAAAAGTGTATAAAGAAGCGGTAATGGGCCAAATCCTCAAGCCACTGTAAATCAACACGATTTGCTTGCCTCCGCTGGAACACCCGCTCTCTATTTCAGTTCAGGAGCTAACACACAGTATCTTAATATGCATTTAGGTTAATATTTGCACTTTGCAGGGCTAGGCAGATTGCACGGCTGGCACATATCAGACTAAATGTCACTTCCGAAAGCTAAGGGACCGAACCGGAAGCTGCCATTCAGAGGGACTACCTGACAACATGTGGAACCTCTCCGGAAAAGCCTTCCCACCTCAAGCAACTCCTTTTGATTAATCTTTCACATAGACAATACACGTTATATACACCGACACACCCCCCCGGCCTTTGCCTCCACAGATCCTGTGGTTGGCTAATTAAAGGAGGAGGTGTAACTATCAATCTAATCTGGCTTGTTCTCAAATTTACCATAATTTCCACACTTGAGAGGCTGGTGAAATGAAACAGCACTACTACACTTTCCCATTCATCAGCCGGAAGCAGAACAACTCCGAGAACCGGGCGAAAAATAATTAGGATGCGGGATCAGGTGTTGCGCGCGTGCATCTGTGCCTGTACAGGGGCACGCAGGCACATGAGCATTCACGGGAGGCAGCAGCAGTAGCACGGGGGCAGATGAGCACCACCAGTCATTTGACCTCGACAGGTGAATGCTTGCAGATGTACTCACAGCACACTTATTAGAAGAGGCCCAAATGCCCGAGAAAACTGCCGTCAGATTACGCCGGAAACAACAACGGCTTTTTAAACAACTACAGCCGCCAGAACGGTACCGGCGGCAGCACTGCAGGAGCTGCTCAGGAACCGCTGGGGCAACCCCAGCGCACCGGGTGCTCAGCGCGTGGCCCTGACCCCACCGCATGGCATGTCACCCTTGGGCAGGAAGCTTGACATTTTCTGGAAGCACCGGTGTCATTTCACGGGCTTTGCCGTCGCTTTGCGCTTGTGGGGTAACACTATAGAGTTTTTCAGAAAGTGTTGGAGCAACTTTGGTACCTTTTCCATTCAGGCACACTGGGAGTGAGCTGTGGGGCTGCTGCCAGGGGCTCTGCTCAGCACAGCATGGCTGGAGCTGGTCCAGGACCTCCTTCGAAAGACAGACTGGTCAGACACACAGCTATCCTGAATCATCAAGGATAATCCTATGTTCAAGTTCCTACCTTCCAGTTCAAGTTCAAGTTCCTACGTTCCAATTGGTGCCCGTTACCTCTTGTCCTGGATCATCAAAGATGATCCAGGACAAGAGGTAACGGGTAGAAACTGGAACGTAGGAACTTCTATCAAAGCATGAGGAGGGACTTCTTTACTTTGAGGGTGGCAGAGCGCTGGAACAGGCTGCCCAGGGAGGCGGTAGAGTCTCCGACCCCAGAGACATTCAAAACCCGCCTGGAGGTCATCCTGTGCAACCTGCTGTAGGTGACCCTGCTCTGTCAGGGGGGTTGGACTGGATGATCTCCAGAGCTCCTTTCCAACCCTAACCAATCTGTGATTCTGTGATCAGAGCTGTTCTTCGAAATCTGTTCCTAAGAAATCGCTGCGAGAAGGAGGATGCACCTGAGGAGCAGGCCTAAGACGGAGGATTGAACAAACAAGTAGCTCTTACCTGAGGAATCGGCTATCCCACGGAACAACTTCTGAGAAAGATTCTGCAACATTACTAGGGGTCCGCCAAAACATACAATTACTTGCCATGTTCCAGTTAAAGCCTAAACTATCGAGTTGGCATTTCTTTTTAAAAGTGTATAAAGAAGCGGTAATGGGCCAAATCCTCAAGCCACTGTAAATCAACACGATTTGCTTGCCTCCGCTGGAACACCCGCTCTCTATTTCAGTTCAGGAGCTAACACACACTATCTTAATATGCATTTAGGTTAATATTTGCACTTTGCAGGGCTAGGTAGATCGCACGGCTGGCACATATCAGACTAAATGTCACTTCCGAAAGCTAAGGGACCGAACCGGAAGCTGCCATTCAGAGGGACTACCTGACAATATGTGGAACCTCTTCGGAAAAGCCTTCCCACCTCAAGCAACTCCTTTTGATTAATCTTTCACATAGACAATACACGTTATATACATCGACACACCCCCCCGGCCTTTGCCTCCACAGATCCTGTGGTTGGCTAATTAAAGGAGGAGGTGTAACTATCAATCTAATCTGGCTTGTTCTCAAATTTACCATAATTTCCACACTTGAGAGGCTGGTGAAATGAAACAGCACTACTACACTTTCCCATTCATCAGCCGGAAGCAGAACAACTCAGAGAACCGGGCGAAAAATAATTAGGATGCGGGATCAGGTGTTGCGCGCGTGCATCTGTGCCTGTACAGGGGCACGCAGGCACATGAGCATTCACGGGAGGCAGCAGCAGTAGCACGGGGGCAGATGAGCACCACCAGTCATTTGACCTCGACAGGTGAATGCTTGCAGATGTACTCACAGCACACTTATTAGAAGAGGCCCAAATGCCCGAGAAAACTGCCGTCAGATTACGCCGGAAACAACAACGGCTTTTTAAACAACTACAGCCGCCAGAACGGTACCGGCGGCAGCACTGCAGGAGCTGCTCAGGAACCGCTGGGGCAACCCTAGCGCACCGGGTGCTCAGCGCGTGGCCCTGACCCCACCGCATGGCATGTCACCCTTGGGCAGGAAGCTTGACATTTTCTGGAAGCACCGGTGTCATTTCACGGGCTTTGCCGTCGCTTTGCGCTTGTGGGGTAACACTATAGAGTTTTTCAGAAAGTGTTGGAGCAACTTTGGTACCTTTTCCATTCAGGCACACTGGGAGTGAGCTGTGGGGCTGCTGCCAGGGGCTCTGCTCAGCACAGCATAGCTGGAGCTGGCCCAGGACCTCCTTCGAAAGACAGACTGGTCAGACACACAGCTATCCTGAATCATCAAGGATAATCCTATGTTCAGGCTCCTACGTTCCAGTTCAAGTTCAAGTTCCTACGTTCCAATTGGTGCCCGTTACGTAACGGTGTAACGGGTACAAACTGGAACCTAGGAACTTCTATCAAAGCATGAGGAGGAACTTCTTTACTTTGAGGGTGGCAGAGCCCTGGAACAGGCTGCCCAGGGAGGCGGTAGAGTCTCCCACCCCAGAGACATTCAAAACCCGCCTGGAGGTCATCCTGTGCAACCTGCTGTAGGTGACCCTGCTCTGGCAGGGGGGTTGGACTGGATGATCTCCAGAGGTCCTTTCCAACCCTAACCAATCTGTGATTCTGTGATCAGAGCTGTTCTTCGAAATCTGTTCCTAGGAAATCGCTGCGAGAAGGAGGACGCACCTGAGGAGCAGGCCTAAGATGGAGGATTGAACAAACAAGTAGCTCTTACCTGAGGAATCGGCTATCCCATGGAACAACTTCTGAGAAAGATTCTGCAACATTACTAGGGGTCCGCCAAAACATACAATTACTTGTCATGTTCCAGTTAAAGCCTAAACTATCGAGTTGGCATTTCTTTTTAAAAGTGTATAAAGAAGCGGTAATGGGCCAAATCCTCAAGCCACTGTAAATCAACACGATTTGCTTGCCTCCGCTGGAACACCCGCTCTCTATTTCAGTTCAGGAGCTAACACACACTATCTTAATATGCATTTATGTTAATATTTGCACTTTGCAGGGCTAGGTAGATTGCACGGCTGGCACATATCAGACTAAATGTCACGTCCGAAAGCTAAGGGACCGAACCGGAAGCTGCCATTCAGAAGGACTACCTGACAACATGTGGAACCTCTCCGGAAAAGCCTTCCCACCTCAAGCAACTCCTTTTGATTAATCTTTCACATAGACAATACACGTTATATACACCGACACACCCCCCCGGCCTTTGCCTCCACAGATCCTGTGGTTGGCTAATTAAAGGAGGAGGTGTAACTATCAATCTAATCTGGCTTGTTCTCAAATTTACCATAATTTCCACACTTGAGAGGCTGGTGAAATGAAACAGCACTACTACACTTTCCCATTCATCAGCCGGAAGCAGAACAACTCAGAGAACCGGGCGAAAAATAATTAGGATGCGGGATCAGGTGTTGCGCGCGTGCATCTGTGCCTGTACAGGGGCACGCAGGCACATGAGCATTCACGGGAGGCAGCAGCAGTAGCTGGGGGCAGATGAGCACCACCAGTCATTTGACCTCGACAGGTGAATGCTTGCAGATGTACTCACAGCACACTTATTAGAAGAGGCCCAAATGCCCGAGAAAACTGCCGTCAGATTACGCCGGAAACAACAACGGCTTTTTAAACAAATACAGCTGCCAGAACGGTACCAGCAGAAGCACTGCAGGAGCTGCTGAGGAACCGCTGGGTCAACCCCAGCGCACCGGGTGCTCAGCGCGTGGCCCTGACCCCACCGCATGGCATGTCACCCTTGGGCAGGAAGCTTGACATTTTCTGGAAGCACCGGTGTCATTTCACGGGCTTTGCCGTCGCTTTGCGCTTGTGGGGTAACACTATAGAGTTTTTCAGAAAGTGTTGGAGCAACTTTGGTACCTTTTCCATTCAGGCACACTGGGAGTGAGCTGTGGGGCTGCTGCCAGGGGCTCTGCTCAGCACAGCATGGCTGGAGCTGGTCCAGGACCTCCTTCGAAAGACAGACTGGTCAGACACACAGCTATCCTGAATCATCAAGGATAATCCTATGTTCAAGCTCCTACGTTCCAGTTCAAGTTCAAGTTCCTACGTTCCAATTGGTGCCCGTTACCTCTTGTCCTGGATCATCAAAGATGATCCAGGAAAAGAGGTAACGGGTACAAACTGGAACCTAGGAACTTCTATCAAAGCATGAGGAGGAACTTCTTTACTTTGAGGGTGGCAGAGCGCTGGAACAGGCTGCCCAGGGAGGCGGTAGAGTCTCCCACCCCAGAGACATTCAAAACCCGCCTGGAGGTCATCCTGTGCAACCTGCTGTAGGTGACCCTGCTCTGGCGGGGTGGTTGCACTACATGATCTCCAGAGCTCCTTTCAAACCCTAACCAATCTGTGATTCTGTGATCAGAGCTGTTCTTCGAAATCTGTTCCTAGGAAATCGCTGCGAGAAGGAGGATGCACCTGAGGAGCAGGCCTAAGATGGAGGATTGAACAAACAAGTAGCTCTTACCTGAGGAATCGGCTATCCCATGGAACAACTTCTGAGAAAGATTCTGCAACATTACTAGGGGTCCGCCAAAACATACAATTACTTGCCATGTTCCAGTTAAAGCCTAAACTATCGAGTTGGCATTTCTTTTTAAAAGTGTATAAAGAAGCGGTAATGGGCCAAATCCTCAAGCCACTGTAAATCAACACGATTTGCTTGCCTCCGCTGGAACACCCGCTCTCTATTTCAGTTCAGGAGCTAACACACACTATCTTAATATGCATTTAGGTTAATATTTGCACTTTGCAGGGCTAGGTAGATTGCACGGCTGGCACATATCAGACTAAATGTCACTTCCGAAAGCTAAGGGACCGAACCGGAAGCTGCCATTCAGAGGGACTACCTGACAACATGTGGAACCTCTCCGGAAAAGCCTTCCCACCTCAAGCAACTCCTTTTGATTAATCTTTCACATAGACAATACACGTTATATACACCGACACACCCCCCCGGCCTTTGCCTCCACAGATCCTGTGGTTGGCTAATTAAAGGAGGAGGTGTAACTATCAATCTAATCTCGCTTGTTCTCAAATTTACCATAATTTCCACACTTGAGAGGCTGGTGAAATGAAACAGCACTACTACACTTTCCCGTTCATCAGCCGGAAGCAGAACAACTCAGAGAACCGGGCGAAAAATAATTAGGATGCGGGATCAGGTGTTGCGCGCGTGCATCTGTGCCTGTACAGGGGCACGCAGGCACATGAGCATTCACGGGAGGCAGCAGCAGTAGCACGGGGGCAGATGAGCACCACCAGTCATTTGACCTCGACAGGTGAATGCTTGCAGATGTACTCACAGCACACTTATTAGAAGAGGCCCAAATGCCCGAGAAAACTGCCGTCAGATTACGCCGGAATCAACAACGGCTTTTTAAACAACTACAGCCGCCAGAACGGTACAGGCGGCAGCACTGCAGGAGCTGCTCAGGAACTGCTGGGGCAACCCCAGCGCACCGGGTGCTCAGCGCGTGGCCCTGACCCCACCGCATGGCATGTCACCCTTGGGCAGGAAGCTTGACATTTTCTGGAAGCACCGGTGTCATTTCACGGGCTTTGCCGTCGCTTTGCGCTTGTGGGGTAACACTATAGAGTTTTTCGGAAAGTGTTGGAGCAACTTTGGTATCTTTTCCATTCAGGCACACTGGGAGTGAGCTGTGGGGCTGCTGCCAGGGGCTCTGCTCAGCACAGCATGGCTGGAGCTGGTCCAGGACCTCCTTCGAAAGACAGACTGGTCAGACACACAGCTATCCTGAATCATCAAGGATAATCCTATGTTCAAGCTCCTACGTTCCAGTTCAAGTTCCTACGTTCCAATTGGTGCCCGTTACGTAACGGTGTAACGGGTACAAACTGGAACCTAGGAACTTCTATCAAAGCATGAGGAGGAACTTCTTTACTTTGAGGGTGGCAGAGCCCTGGAACAGGCTGCCCAGGGAGGTGGTAGAGTCTCCCACCCCAGAGACATTCAAAACCCGCCTGGAGGTCATCCTGTGCAACCTGCTGTAGGTGACCCTGCTCTGGCAGGGGGGTTGGACTGGATGATCTCCAGAGCTCCTTTCCAACCCTAACCAATCTGTGATTCTGTGATCAGAGCTGTTCTTCGAAATCTGTTCCTAGGAAATCGCTGCGAGAAGAAGGACGCACCTGAGGAGCAGGCCTAAGATGGAGGATTGAACAAACAAGTAGCTCTTACCTGAGGAATCGGCTATCCCATGGAACAACTTCTGAGAAAGATTCTGCAACATTACTAGGGGTCCGCCAAAGCATACAATTTCTTGCCATGTTCCAGTTAAAGCCTAAACTATCGAGTTGGCATTTCTTTTTAAAAGTGTATAAAGAAGCGGTAATGGGCCAAATCCGCAAGCCACTGTAAATCAACACGATTTGCTTGCCTCCGCTGGAACACCCGCTCTCTATTGCAGTTCAGGAGCTAACACACACTATCTTAATATGCATTTAGGTTAATATTTGCACTTTGCAGGGCTAGGTAGATTGCACGGCTGGCACATATCAGACTAAATGTCACGTCCGAAAGCTAAGGGACCGAACCGGAAGCTGCCATTCAGAGGGACTACCTGACAACATGTGGAACCTCTCCGGAAAAGCCTTCCCACCTCAAGCAACTCCTTTTGATTAATCTTTCACATAGACAATACACGTTATATACACCGACACACCCCCCCGGCCTTTGCCTCCACAGATCCTGTGGTTGGCTAATTAAAGGAGGAGGTGTAACTATCAATCTAATCTGGCTTGTTCTCAAATTTACCATAATTTCCACACTTGAGAGGCTGGTGAAATGAAACAGCACTACTACACTTTCCCATTCATCAGCCGGAAGCAGAACAACTCAGAGAACCGGGCGAAAAATAATTAGGATGCGGGATCAGGTGTTGCGCGCGTGCATCTGTGCCTGTACAGGGGCACGCAGGCACATGAGCATTCACGGGAGGCAGCAGCAGTAGCTGGGGGCAGATGAGCACCACCAGTCATTTGACCTCGACAGGTGAATGCTTGCAGATGTACTCACAGCACACTTATTAGAAGAGGCCCAAATGCCCGAGAAAACTGCCGTCAGATTACGCCGGAAACAACAACGGCTTTTTAAACAAATACAGCTGCCAGAACGGTACCAGCAGAAGCACTGCAGGAGCTGCTGAGGAACCGCTGGGTCAACCCCAGCGCACCGGGTGCTCAGCGCGTGGCCCTGACCCCACCGCATGGCATGTCACCCTTGGGCAGGAAGCTTGACATTTTCTGGAAGCACCGGTGTCATTTCACGGGCTTTGCCGTCGCTTTGCGCTTGTGGGGTAACACTATAGAGTTTTTCAGAAAGTGTTGGAGCAACTTTGGTACCTTTTCCATTCAGGCACACTGGGAGTGAGCTGTGGGGCTGCTGCCAGGGGCTCTGCTCAGCACAGCATGGCTGGAGCTGGTCCAGGACCTCCTTCGAAAGACAGACTGGTCAGACACACAGCTATCCTGAATCATCAAGGATAATCCTATGTTCAAGCTCCTACATTCCAGTTCAAGTTCAAGTTCCTACGTTCCAATTGGTGCCCGTTACCTCTTGTCCTGGATCATCAAAGATGATCCAGGAAAAGAGGTAACGGGTACAAACTGGAACCTAGGAACTTCTATCAAAGCATGAGGAGGAACTTCTTTACTTTGAGGGTGGCAGAGCGCTGGAACAGGCTGCCCAGGGAGGCGGTAGAGTCTCCCACCCCAGAGACATTCAAAACCCGCCTGGAGGTCATCCTGTGCAACCTGCTGTAGGTGACCCTGCTCTGGCAGGGGGGTTGGACTGGATGATCTCCAGAGCTCCTTTCCAACCCTAACCAATCTGTGATTCTGTGATCAGAGCTGTTCTTCGAAATCTGTTCCTAGGAAATCGCTGCGAGAAGAAGGACGCACCTGAGGAGCAGGCCTAAGATGGAGGATTGAACAAACAAGTAGCTCTTACCTGAGGAATCGGCTATCCCATGGAACAACTTCTGAGAAAGATTCTGCAACATTACTAGGGGTCCGCCAAAGCATACAATTTCTTGCCATGTTCCAGTTAAAGCCTAAACTATCGAGTTGGCATTTCTTTTTAAAAGTGTATAAAGAAGCGGTAATGGGCCAAATCCGCAAGCCACTGTAAATCAACACGATTTGCTTGCCTCCGCTGGAACACCCGCTCTCTATTGCAGTTCAGGAGCTAACACACACTATCTTAATATGCATTTAGGTTAATATTTGCACTTTGCAGGGCTAGGTAGATTGCACGGCTGGCACATATCAGACTAAATGTCACGTCCGAAAGCTAAGGGACCGAACCGGAAGCTGCCATTCAGAGGGACTACCTGACAACATGTGGAACCTCTCCGGAAAAGCCTTCCCACCTCAAGCAACTCCTTTTGATTAATCTTTCACATAGACAATACACGTTATATACACCGACACACCCCCCCGGCCTTTGCCTCCACAGATCCTGTGGTTGGCTAATTAAAGGAGGAGGTGTAACTATCAATCTAATCTGGCTTGTTCTCAAATTTACCATAATTTCCACACTTGAGAGGCTGGTGAAATGAAACAGCACTACTACACTTTCCCGTTCATCAGCCGGAAGCAGAACAACTCAGAGAACCGGGCGAAAAATAATTAGGATGCGGGATCAGGTGTTGCGCGCGTGCATCTGTGCCTGTACAGGGGCACGCAGGCACATGAGCATTCACGGGAGGCAGCAGCAGTAGCACGGGGGCAGATGAGCACCACCAGTCATTTGACCTCGACAGGTGAATGCTTGCAGATGTACTCACAGCACACTTATTAGAAGAGGCCCAAATGCCCGAGAAAACTGCCGTCAGATTACGCCGGAATCAACAACGGCTTTTTAAACAACTACAGCCGCCAGAACGGTACAGGCGGCAGCACTGCAGGAGCTGCTCAGGAACTGCTGGGGCAACCCCAGCGCACCGGGTGCTCAGCGCGTGGCCCTGACCCCACCGCATGGCATGTCACCCTTGGGCAGGAAGCTTGACATTTTCTGGAAGCACCGGTGTCATTTCACGGGCTTTGCCGTCGCTTTGCGCTTGTGGGGTAACACTATAGAGTTTTTCGGAAAGTGTTGGAGCAACTTTGGTATCTTTTCCATTCAGGCACACTGGGAGTGAGCTGTGGGGCTGCTGCCAGGGGCTCTGCTCAGCACAGCATGGCTGGAGCTGGTCCAGGACCTCCTTCGAAAGACAGACTGGTCAGACACACAGCTATCCTGAATCATCAAGGATAATCCTATGTTCAAGCTCCTACGTTCCAGTTCAAGTTCCTACGTTCCAATTGGTGCCCGTTACGTAACGGTGTAACGGGTACAAACTGGAACCTAGGAACTTCTATCAAAGCATGAGGAGGAACTTCTTTACTTTGAGGGTGGCAGAGCCCTGGAACAGGCTGCCCAGGGAGGCGGTAGAGTCTCCCACCCCAGAGACATTCAAAACCCGCCTGGAGGTCATCCTGTGCAACCTGCTGTAGGTGACCCTGCTCTGGCAGGGGGGTTGGACTGGATGATCTCCAGAGCTCCTTTCCAACCCTAACCAATCTGTGATTCTGTGATCAGAGCTGTTCTTCGAAATCTGTTCCTAGGAAATCGCTGCGAGAAGAAGGACGCACCTGAGGAGCAGGCCTAAGATGGAGGATTGAACAAACAAGTAGCTCTTACCTGAGGAATCGGCTATCCCATGGAACAACTTCTGAGAAAGATTCTGCAACATTACTAGGGGTCCGCCAAAGCATACAATTTCTTGCCATGTTCCAGTTAAAGCCTAAACTATCGAGTTGGCATTTCTTTTTAAAAGTGTATAAAGAAGCGGTAATGGGCCAAATCCGCAAGCCACTGTAAATCAACACGATTTGCTTGCCTCCGCTGGAACACCCGCTCTCTATTGCAGTTCAGGAGCTAACACACACTATCTTAATATGCATTTAGGTTAATATTTGCACTTTGCAGGGCTAGGTAGATTGCACGGCTGGCACATATCAGACTAAATGTCACGTCCGAAAGCTAAGGGACCGAACCGGAAGCTGCCATTCAGAGGGACTACCTGACAACATGTGGAACCTCTCCGGAAAAGCCTTCCCACCTCAAGCAACTCCTTTTGATTAATCTTTCACATAGACAATACACGTTATATACACCGACACACACCCCCGGCCTTTGCCTCCACAGATCCTGTGGTTGGCTAATTAAAGGAGGAGGTGTAACTATCAATCTAATCTCGCTCGTTCTCAAATTTACCATAATTTCCACACTTGAGAGGCTGGTGAAATGAAACAGCACTACTACACTTTCCCATTCATCAGCCGGAAGCAGAACAACTCCGAGAACCGGGCGAAAAATAATTAGGATGCGGGATCAGGTGTTGCGCGCGTGCATCTGTGCCTGTACAGGGGCACGCAGGCACATGAGCATTCACGGGAGGCAGCAGCAGTAGCACGGGGGCAGATGAGCACCACCAGTCATTTGACCTCGACAGGTGAATGCTTGCAGATGTACTCACAGCACACTTATTCGAAGAGGCCCAAATGCCCGAGAAAACTGCCGTCAGATTACGCCGGAAACAACAACGGCTTTTTAAACAACTACAGCCGCCAGAACGGTACCGGCGGCAGCACTGCAGGAGCTGCTCAGGAACCGCTGGGGCAACCCCAGCGCACCGGGTGCTCAGCGCGTGGCCCTGACCCCACCGCATGGCATGTCACCCTTGGGCAGGAAGCTTGACATTTTCTGGAAGCACCGGTGTCATTTCACGGGCTTTGCCGTCGCTTTGCGCTTGTGGGGTAACACTATAGAGTTTTTCAGAAAGTGTTGGAGCAACTTTGGTACCTTTTCCATTCAGGCACACTGGGAGTGAGCTGTGGGGCTGCTGCCAGGGGCTCTGCTCAGCACAGCATGGCTGGAGCTGGCCCAGGACCTCCTTCGAAAGATAGACTGGTCAGACACACAGCTATCCTGAATCATTAAGGATAATCCTATGTTCAAGTTCAAGTTCCTACCTTCCAGTTCAAGTTCAAGTTCCTACGTTCCAATTGGTGCCCGTTACCTCTTGTCCTGGATCATCAAAGATGATCCAGGACAAGAGGTAATGGGTACAAACTGGAACCTAGGAACTTCTATCAAAGCATGAGGAGGAACTTCTTTACTTTGAGGGTGGCAGAGCGCTGGAACAGGCTTCCCGGGGAGGTGGTAGAGTCTCCGACCCCAGAGACATTCAAAACCCGCCTGGAGGTCATCCTGTGCAACCTGCTGTAGGTGACCCTGCTCTGGCAGGGGGGTTGGACTAGATGATCTCCAGAGCTCCTTTCCAACCCTAACCAATCTGTGATTCTGTGATCAGAGCTGTTCTTCGAAATCTGTTCCTAGGAAATCGCTGCGAGAAGGAGGATGCACCTGAGGAGCAGGCCTAAGATGGAGGATTGAACAAACAAGTAGCTCTTACCTGAGGAATCGGCTATCCCATGGAACAACTTCTGAGAAAGATTCTGCAACATTACTAGGGGTCCGCCAAAGCATACAATTTCTTGCCATGTTCCAGTTAAAGCCTAAACTATCGAGTTGGCATTTCTTTTTAAAAGTGTATAAAGAAGCGGTAATGGGCCAAATCCGCAAGCCACTCTAAATCAACACGATTTGCTTGCCTCCGCTGGAACACCCGCTCTCTATTTCAGTTCAGGAGCTAACACACAGTATCTTAATATGCATTTAGGTTAATATTTGCACTTTGCAGGGCTAGGTAGATTGCACGGCTGGCACATATCAGACTAAATGTCACTTCCGAAAGCTAAGGGACCGAACCGGAAGCTGCCATTCAGAGGGACTACCTGACAACATGTGGAACCTCTCCGGAAAAGCCTTCCCACCTCAAGCAACTCCTTTTGATTAATCTTTCACATAGACAATACACGTTACTATTTTAAAAAGCTGAATTTTTAAGGACAGAATACCTTAACGAACAGAGGAAAATGTGAACCAATTAGCATCTTCAAGCACTCTGAGACGCAGGGAGAGAAGGCCTACATAGAGTAGCCAGGTCCCTTCAGAGACCACAGCTGTAGCCCCTCTCTGCAATGTTGCCTCCTGGCAGCTAGACCGGGTCCAACCCCAGGACCCAGACACACTGCCAGTCACTCCAGAGTGTCATTAAGATGCACGGCACCACGGCGCAATTCAAATAAATGTTTCTTTCCTGCACGTTGCAGCGGGCTAGGTAGCAAAGGTTGACGTGAAAAGTGGGAGAGCTGCCCAGTAACCGTGAGGTTTTGTATCACGCGAACTTAGAAAATGGTCTGGAATAAAGAATCTGTGCAGTATTGCCTTTCACACGGTGTCTAATCTCGTACCGCTAGACAACTTCAACTACGAGTATCTGGCAGAACTCGAGATGGTTTCACAAAGACTTGTCATCCTCCTTCACCAGATCACTCTCTAGAAGGCGTGAGGGATGGGGAGTTGAAATACATCATATTAGAATGAATAGAAATGGTAATGATCGGGCTCACCCACAACACTTCCGCTCTAAGTAATCAGTTAATTAACCCTGAATCGAGCGGGCTTGCTGGTCAGGAATACAGCAGTTGGATTGACAACAGCTTCCAGACTCCTGCTTCTCAAGGACAAGATTCGGTAACCCTTATTGATGTTAAACATTAGCTTACCCTGTGAGGAACCTCCAGAAATCAAGAGGGATTGTGCTACGTGAGGAAGACTGGCAGAATCTCATACCAATTTACAAGACAAGAAAGAACAGACAAGAAAGAACCTCCAGCACTCTCGCCATGGTAAACTCGTATGCCCCCCCTCCGACACCCCCCCCCGCCTTTGCCTCCACAGATCCTGTGGTTGGCTAATTAAAGGAGGAGGTGTAACTATCAATCTAATCTGGCTTGTTCTCAAATTTACCATAATTTCCACACTTGAGAGGCTGGTGAAATGAAACAGCACTACTACACTTTCCCATTCATCAGCCGGAAGCAGAACAACTCCGAGAACCGGGCGAAAAATAATTAGGATGCGGGATCAGGTGTTGCGCGCGTGCATCTGTGCCTGTACAGGGGCACGCAGGCACATGAGCATTCACGGGAGGCAGCAGCAGTAGCACGGGGGCAGATGAGCACCACCAGTCATTTGACCTCGACAGGTGAATGCTTGCAGATGTACTCACAGCACACTTATTAGAAGAGGCCCAAATGCCCGAGAAAACTGCCGTCAGATTACGCCGGAAACAACAACGGCTTTTTAAACAACTACAGCCGCCAGAACGGTACCGGCGGCAGCACTGCAGGAGCTGCTCAGGAACCGCTGGGGCAACCCCAGCGCACCGGGTGCTCAGCGCGTGGCCCTGACCCCACCGCATGGCATGCCACCCTTGGGCAGGAAGCTTGACATTTTCTGGAAGCACCGGTGTCATTTCACGGGCTTTGCTGTCGCTTTGCGCTTGTGGGGTAACACTATAGAGTTTTTCAGAAAGTGTTGGAGCAACTTTGGTACCTTTTCCATTCAGGCACACTGGGAGTGAGGTGTGGGGCTGCTGCCAGGGGCTCTGCTCAGCACAGCATGGCTGGAGCTGGCCCAGGACCTCCTTCGAAAGACACACTGGTCAGACACACAGCTATCCTGAATCATCAAGGATAATCCTATGTTCAAGTTCAAGTTCCTACCTTCCAGTTCAAGTTCAAGTTCCTACGTTCCAATTGGTGCCCGTTACCTCTTGTCCTGGATCATCAAAGATGATCCAGGACAAGAGGTAACGGGTACAAACTGGAACCTAGGAACTTCTATCAAAGCATGAGGAGGAACTTCTTTACTTTGAGGGTGGCAGAGCGCTGGAACAGGCTGCCCAGGGAGGCGGTAGAGTCTCCCACCCCAGAGACATTCAAAACCCGCCTGGAGGTCATCCTGTGCAACCTGCTGTAGGTGACCCTGCTCTGGCAGGGGGTTGGACTGGATGATCTCCAGAGGTCCTTTCCAACCCTAACCAATCTGTGATTCTGTGATCAGAGCTGTTCTTCGAAATCTGTTCCTAGGAAATCGCTGCGAGAAGGAGGATGCACCTGAGGAGCAGGCCTAAGATGGAGGATTGAACAAACAAGTAGCTCTTACCTGAGGAATCGGCTATCCCATGGAACAACTTCAGAGAAAGATTCTGCAACATTACTAGGGGTCCGCCAAAACATACAATTACTTGCCATGTTCCAGTTAAAGCCTAAACTATCGAGTTGGCATTTCTTTTTAAAAGTGTATAAAGAAGCGGTAATGGGCCAAATCCTCAAGCCACTCTAAATCAACACGATTTGCTTGCCTCCACTGGAACACCCGCTCTCTATTTCAGTTCAGGAGCTAACACACAGTATCTTAATATGCATTTAGGTTAATATTTGCACTTTGCAGGGCTAGGTAGATTGCACGGCTGGCACATATCAGACTAAATGTCACTTCCGAAAGCTAAGGGACCGAACCGGAAGCTGCCATTCAGAGGGACTACCTGACAACATGTGGAACCTCTCCGGAAAAGCCTTCCCACCTCAAGCAACTCCTTTTGATTAATCTTTCACATAGACAATACACGTTACTATTTTAAAAAGCTGAATTTTTAAGGACAGAATACCTTAACGAACAGAGGAAAATGTGAACCAATTAGCATCTTCAAGCACTCTGAGACGCAGGGAGAGAAGGCCTACATAGAGTAGCCAGGTCCCTTCAGAGACCACAGCTGTAGCCCCTCTCTGCAATGTTGCCCCCTGGCAGCTAGACCGGGTCCAACCCCAGGACCCAGACACACTGCCAGTCACTCCAGAGTGTCATTAAGATGCACGGCACCACGGCGCAATTCAAATCAATGTTTCTTTCCTGCACGTTGCAGCAGGCGAGGTAGCAAAGGTTGACATGAAAAGTGGGAGAGCTGCCCAGTAACCGTGAGGTTTTGTATCACGCGAACTTAGAAAATGGTCTGGAATAAAGAATCTGTGCAGTATTGCCTTTCACACGGTGTCTAATCTCGTACCGCTAGACAACTTCAACTACGAGTATCTGGCAGAACTCGAGATGGTTTCACAAAGACTTGTCATCCTCCTTCACCAGATCACTCTCTAGAAGGCGTGAGGGATGGGGAGTTGAAATACATCATATTAGAATGAATAGAAATGGTAATGATCGGGCTCACCCACAACACTTCCGCTCTAAGTAATCAGTTAATTAACCCTGAATCGAGCGGGCTTGCTGGTCAGGAATACAGCAGTTGGATTGACAACAGCTTCCAGACTCCTGCTTCTCAAGGACAAGATTCGGTAACCCTTATTGATGTTAAACATTAGCTTACCCTGTGAGGAACCTCCAGAAATCAAGAGGGATTGTGCTACGTGAGGAAGACTGGCAGAATCTCATACCAATTTACAAGACAAGAAAGAACAGACAAGAAAGAACCTCCAGCACTCTCGCCATGGTAAACTCGTATGCCCCCCCTCCGACACCCCCCCCCGCCTTTGCCTCCACAGATCCTGTGGTTGGCTAATTAAAGGAGGAGGTGTAACTATCAATCTAATCTGGCTTGTTCTCAAATTTACCATAATTTCCACACTTGAGAGGCTGGTGAAATGAAACAGCACTACTACACTTTCCCATTCATCAGCCGGAAGCAGAACAACTCCGAGAACCGGGCGAAAAATAATTAGGATGCGGGATCAGGTGTTGCGCGCGTGCATCTGTGCCTGTACAGGGGCACGCAGGCACATGAGCATTCACGGGAGGCAGCAGCAGTAGCACGGGGGCAGATGAGCACCACCAGTCATTTGACCTCGACAGGTGAATGCTTGCAGATGTACTCACAGCACACTTATTAGAAGAGGCCCAAATGCCCGAGAAAACTGCCGTCAGATTACGCCGGAAACAACAACGGCTTTTTAAACAACTACAGCCGCCAGAACGGTACCGGCGGCAGCACTGCAGGAGCTGCTCAGGAACCGCTGGGGCAACCCCAGCGCACCGGGTGCTCAGCGCGTGGCCCTGACCCCACCGCATGGCATGCCACCCTTGGGCAGGAAGCTTGACATTTTCTGGAAGCACCGGTGTCATTTCACGGGCTTTGCTGTCGCTTTGCGCTTGTGGGGTAACACTATAGAGTTTTTCAGAAAGTGTTGGAGCAACTTTGGTACCTTTTCCATTCAGGCACACTGGGAGTGAGGTGTGGGGCTGCTGCCAGGGGCTCTGCTCAGCACAGCATGGCTGGAGCTGGCCCAGGACCTCCTTCGAAAGACACACTGGTCAGACACACAGCTATCCTGAATCATCAAGGATAATCCTATGTTCAAGTTCAAGTTCCTACCTTCCAGTTCAAGTTCAAGTTCCTACGTTCCAATTGGTGCCCGTTACCTCTTGTCCTGGATCATCAAAGATGATCCAGGACAAGAGGTAACGGGTACAAACTGGAACCTAGGAACTTCTATCAAAGCATGAGGAGGAACTTCTTTACTTTGAGGGTGGCAGAGCGCTGGAACAGGCTGCCCAGGGAGGCGGTAGAGTCTCCCACCCCAGAGACATTCAAAACCCGCCTGGAGGTCATCCTGTGCAACCTGCTGTAGGTGACCCTGCTCTGGCAGGGGGTTGGACTGGATGATCTCCAGAGGTCCTTTCCAACCCTAACCAATCTGTGATTCTGTGATCAGAGCTGTTCTTCGAAATCTGTTCCTAGGAAATCGCTGCGAGAAGGAGGATGCACCTGAGGAGCAGGCCTAAGATGGAGGATTGAACAAACAAGTAGCTCTTACCTGAGGAATCGGCTATCCCATGGAACAACTTCAGAGAAAGATTCTGCAACATTACTAGGGGTCCGCCAAAACATACAATTACTTGCCATGTTCCAGTTAAAGCCTAAACTATCGAGTTGGCATTTCTTTTTAAAAGTGTATAAAGAAGCGGTAATGGGCCAAATCCTCAAGCCACTCTAAATCAACACGATTTGCTTGCCTCCACTGGAACACCCGCTCTCTATTTCAGTTCAGGAGCTAACACACAGTATCTTAATATGCATTTAGGTTAATATTTGCACTTTGCAGGGCTAGGTAGATTGCACGGCTGGCACATATCAGACTAAATGTCACTTCCGAAAGCTAAGGGACCGAACCGGAAGCTGCCATTCAGAGGGACTACCTGACAACATGTGGAACCTCTCCGGAAAAGCCTTCCCACCTCAAGCAACTCCTTTTGATTAATCTTTCACATAGACAATACACGTTACTATTTTAAAAAGCTGAATTTTTAAGGACAGAATACCTTAACGAACAGAGGAAAATGTGAACCAATTAGCATCTTCAAGCACTCTGAGACGCAGGGAGAGAAGGCCTACATAGAGTAGCCAGGTCCCTTCAGAGACCACAGCTGTAGCCCCTCTCTGCAATGTTGCCCCCTGGCAGCTAGACCGGGTCCAACCCCAGGACCCAGACACACTGCCAGTCACTCCAGAGTGTCATTAAGATGCACGGCACCACGGCGCAATTCAAATCAATGTTTCTTTCCTGCACGTTGCAGCGGGCGAGGTAGCAAAGGTTGACATGAAAAGTGGGAGAGCTGCCCAGTAACCATGAGGTTTTGTATCATGCGAACTTACAAAATGGTCTGGAATAAAGAATCTGTGCAGTATTGCCTTTCACACGGTGTCTAATCTCGCACCGCTAGACAACTTCAACTACGAGTATCTGGCAGAACTCGAGATGGTTTCACAAAGACTTGTCATCCTCCTTCACCAGATCACTCTCTAGAAGGCGTGAGGGATGGGGAGTTGAAATACATCATATTAGAATGAATAGAAATGGTAATGATCGGGCTCACCCACAACACTTCCGCTCTAAGTAATCAGTTAATTAACCCTGAATCGAGCGGGCTTGCTGGTCAGGAATACAGCAGTTGGATTGACAACAGCTTCCAGACTCCTGCTTCTCAAGGACAAGATTCGGTAACCCTTATTGATGTTAAACATTAGCTTACCCTGTGAGGAACCTCCAGAAATCAAGAGGGATTGTGCTACGTGAGGAAGACTGGCAGAATCTCATACCAATTTACAAGACAAGAAAGAACAGACAAGAAAGAACCTCCAGCACTCTCGCCATGGTAAACTCGTATGCCCCCCCTCCGACACCCCCCCCCGCCTTTGCCTCCACAGATCCTGTGGTTGGCTAATTAAAGGAGGAGGTGTAACTATCAATCTAATCTGGCTTGTTCTCAAATTTACCATAATTTCCACACTTGAGAGGCTGGTGAAATGAAACAGCACTACTACACTTTCCCATTCATCAGCCGGAAGCAGAACAACTCCGAGAACCGGGCGAAAAATAATTAGGATGCGGGATCAGGTGTTGCGCGCGTGCATCTGTGCCTGTACAGGGGCACGCAGGCACATGAGCATTCACGGGAGGCAGCAGCAGTAGCACGGGGGCAGATGAGCACCACCAGTCATTTGACCTCGACAGGTGAATGCTTGCAGATGTACTCACAGCACACTTATTAGAAGAGGCCCAAATGCCCGAGAAAACTGCCGTCAGATTACGCCGGAAACAACAACGGCTTTTTAAACAACTACAGCCGCCAGAACGGTACCGGCGGCAGCACTGCAGGAGCTGCTCAGGAACCGCTGGGGCAACCCCAGCGCACCGGGTGCTCAGCGCGTGGCCCTGACCCCACCGCATGGCATGCCACCCTTGGGCAGGAAGCTTGACATTTTCTGGAAGCACCGGTGTCATTTCACGGGCTTTGCTGTCGCTTTGCGCTTGTGGGGTAACACTATAGAGTTTTTCAGAAAGTGTTGGAGCAACTTTGGTACCTTTTCCATTCAGGCACACTGGGAGTGAGGTGTGGGGCTGCTGCCAGGGGCTCTGCTCAGCACAGCATGGCTGGAGCTGGCCCAGGACCTCCTTCGAAAGACACACTGGTCAGACACACAGCTATCCTGAATCATCAAGGATAATCCTATGTTCAAGTTCAAGTTCCTACCTTCCAGTTCAAGTTCAAGTTCCTACGTTCCAATTGGTGCCCGTTACCTCTTGTCCTGGATCATCAAAGATGATCCAGGACAAGAGGTAACGGGTACAAACTGGAACCTAGGAACTTCTATCAAAGCATGAGGAGGAACTTCTTTACTTTGAGGGTGGCAGAGCGCTGGAACAGGCTGCCCAGGGAGGCGGTAGAGTCTCCCACCCCAGAGACATTCAAAACCCGCCTGGAGGTCATCCTGTGCAACCTGCTGTAGGTGACCCTGCTCTGGCAGGGGGTTGGACTGGATGATCTCCAGAGGTCCTTTCCAACCCTAACCAATCTGTGATTCTGTGATCAGAGCTGTTCTTCGAAATCTGTTCCTAGGAAATCGCTGCGAGAAGGAGGATGCACCTGAGGAGCAGGCCTAAGATGGAGGATTGAACAAACAAGTAGCTCTTACCTGAGGAATCGGCTATCCCATGGAACAACTTCAGAGAAAGATTCTGCAACATTACTAGGGGTCCGCCAAAACATACAATTACTTGCCATGTTCCAGTTAAAGCCTAAACTATCGAGTTGGCATTTCTTTTTAAAAGTGTATAAAGAAGCGGTAATGGGCCAAATCCTCAAGCCACTCTAAATCAACACGATTTGCTTGCCTCCACTGGAACACCCGCTCTCTATTTCAGTTCAGGAGCTAACACACAGTATCTTAATATGCATTTAGGTTAATATTTGCACTTTGCAGGGCTAGGTAGATTGCACGGCTGGCACATATCAGACTAAATGTCACTTCCGAAAGCTAAGGGACCGAACCGGAAGCTGCCATTCAGAGGGACTACCTGACAACATGTGGAACCTCTCCGGAAAAGCCTTCCCACCTCAAGCAACTCCTTTTGATTAATCTTTCACATAGACAATACACGTTACTATTTTAAAAAGCTGAATTTTTAAGGACAGAATACCTTAACGAACAGAGGAAAATGTGAACCAATTAGCATCTTCAAGCACTCTGAGACGCAGGGAGAGAAGGCCTACATAGAGTAGCCAGGTCCCTTCAGAGACCACAGCTGTAGCCCCTCTCTGCAATGTTGCCCCCTGGCAGCTAGACCGGGTCCAACCCCAGGACCCAGACACACTGCCAGTCACTCCAGAGTGTCATTAAGATGCACGGCACCACGGCGCAATTCAAATCAATGTTTCTTTCCTGCACGTTGCAGCGGGCGAGGTAGCAAAGGTTGACATGAAAAGTGGGAGAGCTGCCCAGTAACCATGAGGTTTTGTATCATGCGAACTTACAAAATGGTCTGGAATAAAGAATCTGTGCAGTATTGCCTTTCACACGGTGTCTAATCTCGCACCGCTAGACAACTTCAACTACGAGTATCTGGCAGAACTCGAGATGGTTTCACAAAGACTTGTCATCCTCCTTCACCAGATCACTCTCTGGAAGGCGTGAGGGAGGGGGAGTTGAAATACATCATATTAGAATGAATAGAAATGGTAATGATCGGGCTCTTCCACAACACTTCCGCTCTAAGTAATCAGTTAATTAACCCTGAATCGAGCGGGCTTGCTGGTCAGGAATACAGCAGTTGGATTGACAACAGCTTCCAGACTCCTGCTTCTCAAGGACAAGATTCGGTAACCCTTATTGATGTTAAACATTAGCTTACCCTGTGAGCAACCTCCAGAAATCAAGAGGGATTGTGCTACGTGAGGAAGACTGGCAGAATCTCATACCAATTTACAAGACAAGAAAGAACAGACAAGAAAGAACCTCCAGCAATCTCGCCATGGTAAAATCGTATGCCCCCCCACCGACACGCCCCCCGGCCTTTGCCTCCACAGATCCTGTGGTTGGCTAATTAAAGGAGGAGGTGTAACTATCAATCTAATCTGGCTTGTTCTCAAATTTACCATAATTTCCACACTTGAGAGGCTGGTGAAATGAAACAGCACTACTACACTTTCCCATTCATCAGCCGGAAGCAGAACAACTCCGAGAACCGGGCGAAAAATAATTAGGATGCGGGATCAGGTGTTGCGCGCGTGCATCTGTGCCTGTACAGGGGCACGCAGGCACATGAGCATTCACGGGAGGCAGCAGCAGTAGCACGGGGGCAGATGAGCACCACCAGTCATTTGACCTCGACAGGTGAATGCTTGCAGATGTACTCACAGCACACTTATTAGAAGAGGCCCAAATGCCCGAGAAAACTGCCGTCAGATTACGCCGGAAACAACAACGGCTTTTTAAACAACTACAGCCGCCAGAACGGTACCGGCGGCAGCACTGCAGGAGCTGCTCAGGAACCGCTGGGGCAACCCCAGCGCACCGGGTGCTCAGCGCGTGGCCCTGACCCCACCGCATGGCATGTCACCCTTGGGCAGGAAGCTTGGCATTTTCTGGAAGCACCGGTGTCATTTCACGGGCTTTGCCGTCGCTTTGCGCTTGTGGGGTAACACTATAGAGTTTTTCAGAAAGTGTTGGAGCAACTTTGGTACCTTTTCCATTCAGGCACACTGGGAGTGAGCTGTGGGGCTGCTGCCAGGGGCTCTGCTCAGCACAGCATGGCTGGAGCTGGCCCAGGACCTCCTTCGAAAGACAGACTGGTCAGACACACAGCTATCCTGAATCATCAAGGATAATCCTATGTTCAAGTTCCTACGTTCCAGTTCAAGTTCAAGTTCCTACGTTCCAATTGGTGCCCGTTACCTCTTGTCCTGGATCATCTTTGATGATCCAGGACAAGAGGTAACGGGTACAAACTGGAACCTAGGAACTTCTATCAAAGCATGAGGAGGAACTTCTTTACTTTGAGGGTGGCAGAGCGCTGGAACAGGCTGCCCAGGGAGGCGGTAGAGCCTCCGACTCCAGAAACATTCAAAACCCGCCTGGAGGTCATCCTGTGCAACCTGCTGTAAGTGACCCTGCTCTGTCAGGGGGGTTGGACTGGATGATCTCCAGAGCTCCTTTCCAAACCTAACCAATCTGTGATTCTGTGATCAGAGCTGTTCTTCGAAATCTGTTCCTAGGAAATCGCTGCGAGAAGGAGGATGCACCTGAGGAGCAGGCCTAAGATGGAGGATTGAACAAACAAGTAGCTCTTACCTGAGGAATCGGCTATCCCATGGAACAACTTCTGAGAAAGATTCTGCAACATTACTAGGGGTCCGCCAAAGCATACAATTACTTGCCATGTTCCAGTTAAAGCCTAAACTATCGAGTTGGCATTTCTTTTTAAAAGTGTATAAAGAAGCGGTAATGGGCCAAATCCTCAAGCCACTCTAAATCAACACGATTTGCTTGCCTCCGCTGGAACACCCGCTCTCTATTTCAGTTCAGGAGCTAACACACAGTATCTTAATATGCATTTAGGTTAATATTTGCACTTTGCAGGGCTAGGCAGATTGCACGGCTGGCACATATCAGACTAAATGTCACTTCCGAAAGCTAAGGGACCGAACCGGAAGCTGCCATTCAGAGGGACTACCTGACAACATGTGGAACCTCTCCGGAAAAGCCTTCCCACCTCAAGCAACTCCTTTTGATTAATCTTTCACATAGACAATACACGTTATATACACCGACACACCCCCCCGGCCTTTGCCTCCACAGATCCTGTGGTTGGCTAATTAAAGGAGGAGGTGTAACTATCAATCTAATCTGGCTTGTTCTCAAATTTACCATAATTTCCACACTTGAGAGGCTGGTGAAATGAAACAGCACTACTACACTTTCCCATTCATCAGCCGGAAGCAGAACAACTCAGAGAACCGGGCGAAAAATAATTAGGATGCGGGATCAGGTGTTGCGCGCGTGCATCTGTGCCTGTACAGGGGCACGCAGGCACATGAGCATTCACGGGAGGCAGCAGCAGTAGCACGGGGGCAGATGAGCACCACCAGTCATTTGACCTCGACAGGTGAATGCTTGCAGATGTACTCACAGCACACTTATTAGAAGAGGCCCAAATGCCCGAGAAAACTGCCGTCAGATTACGCCGGAAACAACAACGGCTTTTTAAACAACTACAGCCGCCAGAACGGTACCGGCGGCAGCACTGCAGGAGCTGCTCAGGAACCGCTGGGGCAACCCCAGCGCACCGGGTGCTCAGCGCGTGGCCCTGACCCCACCGCATGGCATGTCACCCTTGGGCAGGAAGCTTGACATTTTCTGGAAGCACCGGTGTCATTTCACGGGCTTTGCCGTCGCTTTGCGCTTGTGGGGTAACACTATAGAGTTTTTCAGAAAGTGTTGGAGCAACTTTGGTACCTTTTCCATTCAGGCACACTGGGAGTGAGCTGTGGGGCTGCTGCCAGGGGCTCTGCTCAGCACAGCATGGCTGGAGCTGGCCCAGGACCTCCTTCGAAAGACAGACTGGTCAGACACACAGCTATCCTGAATCATCAAGGATAATCCTATGTTCAAGTTCCTACGTTCCAGTTCAAGTTCAAGTTCCTACGTTCCAATTGGTGCCCGTTACCTCTTGTCCTGGATCATCTTTGATGATCCAGGACAAGAGGTAACGGGTACAAACTGGAACCTAGGAACTTCTATCAAAGCATGAGGAGGAACTTCTTTACTTTGAGGGTGGCAGAGCGCTGGAACAGGCTGCCCAGGGAGGCGGTAGAGCCTCCGACTCCAGAAACATTCAAAACCCGCCTGGAGGTCATCCTGTGCAACCTGCTGTAAGTGACCCTGCTCTGTCAGGGGGGTTGGACTGGATGATCTCCAGAGCTCCTTTCCAAACCTAACCAATCTGTGATTCTGTGATCAGAGCTGTTCTTCGAAATCTGTTCCTAGGAAATCGCTGCGAGAAGGAGGATGCACCTGAGGAGCAGGCCTAAGATGGAGGATTGAACAAACAAGTAGCTCTTACCTGAGGAATCGGCTATCCCATGGAACAACTTCTGAGAAAGATTCTGCAACATTACTAGGGGTCCGCCAAAGCATACAATTACTTGCCATGTTCCAGTTAAAGCCTAAACTATCGAGTTGGCATTTCTTTTTAAAAGTGTATAAAGAAGCGGTAATGGGCCAAATCCTCAAGCCACTCTAAATCAACACGATTTGCTTGCCTCCGCTGGAACACCCGCTCTCTATTTCAGTTCAGGAGCTAACACACAGTATCTTAATATGCATTTAGGTTAATATTTGCACTTTGCAGGGCTAGGCAGATTGCACGGCTGGCACATATCAGACTAAATGTCACTTCCGAAAGCTAAGGGACCGAACCGGAAGCTGCCATTCAGAGGGACTACCTGACAACATGTGGAACCTCTCCGGAAAAGCCTTCCCACCTCAAGCAACTCCTTTTGATTAATCTTTCACATAGACAATACACGTTATATACACCGACACACCCCCCCGGCCTTTGCCTCCACAGATCCTGTGGTTGGCTAATTAAAGGAGGAGGTGTAACTATCAATCTAATCTGGCTTGTTCTCAAATTTACCATAATTTCCACACTTGAGAGGCTGGTGAAATGAAACAGCACTACTACACTTTCCCATTCATCAGCCGGAAGCAGAACAACTCCGAGAACCGGGCGAAAAATAATTAGGATGCGGGATCAGGTGTTGCGCGCGTGCATCTGTGCCTGTACAGGGGCACGCAGGCACATGAGCATTCACGGGAGGCAGCAGCAGTAGCACGGGGGCAGATGAGCACCACCAGTCATTTGACCTCGACAGGTGAATGCTTGCAGATGTACTCACAGCACACTTATTAGAAGAGGCCCAAATGCCCGAGAAAACTGCCGTCAGATTACGCCGGAAACAACAACGGCTTTTTAAACAACTACAGCCGCCAGAACGGTACCGGCGGCAGCACTGCAGGAGCTGCTCAGGAACCGCTGGGGCAACCCCAGCGCACCGGGTGCTCAGCGCGTGGCCCTGACCCCACCGCATGGCATGTCACCCTTGGGCAGGAAGCTTGACATTTTCTGGAAGCACCGGTGTCATTTCACGGGCTTTGCCGTCGCTTTGCGCTTGTGGGGTAACACTATAGAGTTTTTCAGAAAGTGTTGGAGCAACTTTGGTACCTTTTCCATTCAGGCACACTGGGAGTGAGCTGTGGGGCTGCTGCCAGGGGCTCTGCTCAGCACAGCATGGCTGGAGCTGGTCCAGGACCTCCTTCGAAAGACAGACTGGTCAGACACACAGCTATCCTGAATCATCAAGGATAATCCTATGTTCAAGTTCAAGTTCCTACCTTCCAGTTCAAGTTCAAGTTCCTACGTTCCAATTGGTGCCCGTTACCTCTTGTCCTGGATCATCAAAGATGATCCAGGACAAGAGGTAACGGGTACAAACTGGAACCTAGGAACTTCTATCAAAGTATGAGGAGGAACTTCTTTACTTTGAGGGTGGCAGAGCGCTAGAACAGGCTGCCCAGGGAGGCAGTAGAGTCTCCGACCCCAGAGACATTCATAACCCGCCTGGAGGTCATCCTGTGCAACCTGCTGTAGGTGACCCTGCTCTGGCAGGGGGTTGGACTGGATGATCTCCAGAGCTCCTTTCCAACCCTAACCAATCTGTGATTCTGTGATCAGAGCTGTTCTTCGAAATCTGTTCCTAGGAAATCGCTGCGAGAAGGAGGATGCACCTGAGGAGCAGGCCTAAGATGGAGGATTGAACAAACAAGTAGCTCTTACCTGAGGAATCGGCTATCCCATGGAACAACTTCAGAGAAAGATTCTGCAACATTACTAGGGGTCCGCCAAAACATACAATTACTTGCCATGTTCCAGTTAAAGCCTAAACTATCGAGTTGGCATTTCTTTTTAAAAGTGTATAAAGAAGCGGTAATGGGCCAAATCCTCAAGCCACTCTAAATCAACACGATTTGCTTGCCTCCGCTGGAACACCCGCTCTCTATTTCAGTTCAGGAGCTAACACACACTATCTTAATATGCATTTAGGTTAATATTTGCACTTTGCAGGGCTAGGTAGATTGCACGGCTGGCACATATCAGACTAAATGTCACTTCCGAAAGCTAAGGGACCGAACCGGAAGCTGCCATTCAGAGGGACTACCTGACAACATGTGGAACCTCTCCGGAAAAGCCTTCCCACCTCAAGCAACTCCTTTTGATTAATCTTTCACATAGACAATACACGTTATATACACCGACACACCCCCCCGGCCTTTGCCTCCACAGATCCTGTGGTTGGCTAATTAAAGGAGGAGGTGTAACTATCAATCTAATCTGGCTTGTTCTCAAATTTACCATAATTTCCACACTTGAGAGGCTGGTGAAATGAAACGGCACTACTACAGTTTTCCCATTCATCAGCCGGAAGCAGAACAACTCCGAGAACCGGGCGAAAAATAATTAGGATGCGGGATCAGGTGTTGCGCGCGTGCATCTGTGCCTGTACAGGGGCACGCAGGCACATGAGCATTCACGGGAGGCAGCAGCAGTAGCACGGGGGCAGATGAGCACCACCAGTCATTTGACCTCGACAGGTGAATGCTTGCAGATGTACTCACAGCACACTTATTAGAAGAGGCCCAAATGCCCGAGAAAACTGCCGTCAGATTACGCCGGAAACAACAACGGCTTTTTAAACAACTACAGCCGCCAGAACGGTACCGGCGGCAGCACTGCAGGAGCTGCTCAGGAACCGCTGGGGCAACCCCAGCGCACCGGGTGCTCAGCGCGTGGCCCTGACCCCACCGCATGGCATGTCACCCTTGGGCAGGAAGCTTGACATTTTCTGGAAGCACCGGTGTCATTTCACGGGCTTTGCCGTCGCTTTGCGCTTGTGGGGTAACACTATAGAGTTTTTCAGAAAGTGTTGGAGCAACTTTGGTACCTTTTCCATTCAGGCACACTGGGAGTGAGCTGTGGGGCTGCTGCCAGGGGCTCTGCTCAGCACAGCATGGCTGGAGCTGGCCCAGGACCTCCTTCGAAAGACAGACTGGTCAGACACACAGCTATCCTGAATCATCAAGGATAATCCTATGTTCAAGTTCCTACGTTCCAGTTCAAGTTCAAGTTCCTACGTTCCAATTGGTGCCCGTTACCTCTTGTCCTGGATCATCTTTGATGATCCAGGACAAGAGGTAACGGGTACAAACTGGAACCTAGGAACTTCTATCAAAGCATGAGGAGGAACTTCTTTACTTTGAGGGTGGCAGAGCGCTGGAACAGGCTGCCCAGGGAGGCGGTAGAGCCTCCGACTCCAGAAACATTCAAAACCCGCCTGGAGGTCATCCTGTGCAACCTGCTGTAAGTGACCCTGCTCTGTCAGGGGGGTTGGACTGGATGATCTCCAGAGCTCCTTTCCAAACCTAACCAATCTGTGATTCTGTGATCAGAGCTGTTCTTCGAAATCTGTTCCTAGGAAATCGCTGCGAGAAGGAGGATGCACCTGAGGAGCAGGCCTAAGATGGAGGATTGAACAAACAAGTAGCTCTTACCTGAGGAATCGGCTATCCCATGGAACAACTTCTGAGAAAGATTCTGCAACATTACTAGGGGTCCGCCAAAGCATACAATTACTTGCCATGTTCCAGTTAAAGCCTAAACTATCGAGTTGGCATTTCTTTTTAAAAGTGTATAAAGAAGCGGTAATGGGCCAAATCCTCAAGCCACTCTAAATCAACACGATTTGCTTGCCTCCGCTGGAACACCCGCTCTCTATTTCAGTTCAGGAGCTAACACACAGTATCTTAATATGCATTTAGGTTAATATTTGCACTTTGCAGGGCTAGGCAGATTGCACGGCTGGCACATATCAGACTAAATGTCACTTCCGAAAGCTAAGGGACCGAACCGGAAGCTGCCATTCAGAGGGACTACCTGACAACATGTGGAACCTCTCCGGAAAAGCCTTCCCACCTCAAGCAACTCCTTTTGATTAATCTTTCACATAGACAATACACGTTATATACACCGACACACCCCCCCGGCCTTTGCCTCCACAGATCCTGTGGTTGGCTAATTAAAGGAGGAGGTGTAACTATCAATCTAATCTGGCTTGTTCTCAAATTTACCATAATTTCCACACTTGAGAGGCTGGTGAAATGAAACAGCACTACTACACTTTCCCATTCATCAGCCGGAAGCAGAACAACTCCGAGAACCGGGCGAAAAATAATTAGGATGCGGGATCAGGTGTTGCGCGCGTGCATCTGTGCCTGTACAGGGGCACGCAGGCACATGAGCATTCACGGGAGGCAGCAGCAGTAGCACGGGGGCAGATGAGCACCACCAGTCATTTGACCTCGACAGGTGAATGCTTGCAGATGTACTCACAGCACACTTATTAGAAGAGGCCCAAATGCCCGAGAAAACTGCCGTCAGATTACGCCGGAAACAACAACGGCTTTTTAAACAACTACAGCCGCCAGAACGGTACCGGCGGCAGCACTGCAGGAGCTGCTCAGGAACCGCTGGGGCAACCCCAGCGCACCGGGTGCTCAGCGCGTGGGCCTGACCCCACCGCATGGCATGTCACCCTTGGGCAGGAAGCTTGACATTTTCTGGAAGCACCGGTGTCATTTCACGGGCTTTGCCGTCGCTTTGCGCTTGTGGGGTAACACTATAGAGTTTTTCAGAAAGTGTTGGAGCAACTTTGGTACCTTTTCCATTCAGGCACACTGGGAGTGAGCTGTGGGGCTGCTGCCAGGGGCTCTGCTCAGCACAGCATGGCTGGAGCTGGTCCAGGACCTCCTTCGAAAGACAGACTGGTCAGACACACAGCTATCCTGAATCATCAAGGATAATCCTATGTTCAAGTTCAAGTTCCTACCTTCCAGTTCAAGTTCAAGTTCCTACGTTCCAATTGGTGCCCGTTACCTCTTGTCCTGGATCATCAAAGATGATCCAGGACAAGAGGTAACGGGTACAAACTGGAACCTAGGAACTTCTATCAAAGTATGAGGAGGAACTTCTTTACTTTGAGGGTGGCAGAGCGCTAGAACAGGCTGCCCAGGGAGGCAGTAGAGTCTCCGACCCCAGAGACATTCATAACCCGCCTGGAGGTCATCCTGTGCAACCTGCTGTAGGTGACCCTGCTCTGGCAGGGGGTTGGACTGGATGATCTCCAGAGCTCCTTTCCAACCCTAACCAATCTGTGATTCTGTGATCAGAGCTGTTCTTCGAAATCTGTTCCTAGGAAATCGCTGCGAGAAGGAGGATGCACCTGAGGAGCAGGCCTAAGATGGAGGATTGAACAAACAAGTAGCTCTTACCTGAGGAATCGGCTATCCCATGGAACAACTTCTGAGAAAGATTCTGCAACATTACTAGGGGTCTGCCAAAACATACAATTACTTGCCATGTTCCAGTTAAAGCCTAAACTATCGAGTTGGCATTTCTTTTTAAAAGTGTATAAAGAAGCGGTAATGGGCCAAATCCTCAAGCCACTCTAAATCAACACGATTTGCTTGCCTCCGCTGGAACACCCGCTCTCTATTTCAGTTCAGGAGCTAACACACACTATCTTAATATGCATTTAGGTTAATATTTGCACTTTGCAGGGCTAGGTAGATTGCACGGCTGGCACATATCAGACTAAATGTCACTTCCGAAAGCTAAGGGACCGAACCGGAAGCTGCCATTCAGAGGGACTACCTGACAACATGTGGAACCTCTCCGGAAAAGCCTTCCCACCTCAAGCAACTCCTTTTGATTAATCTTTCACATAGACAATACACGTTATATACACCGACACACCCCCCCGGCCTTTGCCTCCACAGATCCTGTGGTTGGCTAATTAAAGGAGGAGGTGTAACTATCAATCTAATCTGGCTTGTTCTCAAATTTACCATAATTTCCACACTTGAGAGGCTGGTGAAATGAAACAGCACTACTACAGTTTTCCCATTCATCAGCCGGAAGCAGAACAACTCCGAGAACCGGGCGAAAAATAATTAGGATGCGGGATCAGGTGTTGCGCGCGTGCATCTGTGCCTGTACAGGGGCACGCAGGCACATGAGCATTCACGGGAGGCAGCAGCAGTAGCACGGGGGCAGATGAGCACCACCAGTCATTTGACCTCGACAGGTGAATGCTTGCAGATGTACTCACAGCACACTTATTAGAAGAGGCCCAAATGCCCGAGAAAACTGCCGTCAGATTACGCCGGAAACAACAACGGCTTTTTAAACAACTACAGCCGCCAGAACGGTACCGGCGGCAGCACTGCAGGAGCTGCTCAGGAACCGCTGGGGCAACCCCAGCGCACCGGGTGCTCAGCGCGTGGGCCTGACCCCACCGCATGGCATGTCACCCTTGGGCAGGAAGCTTGACATTTTCTGGAAGCACCGGTGTCATTTCACGGGCTTTGCCGTCGCTTTGCGCTTGTGGGGTAACACTATAGAGTTTTTCAGAAAGTGTTGGAGCAACTTTGGTACCTTTTCCATTCAGGCACACTGGGAGTGAGCTGTGGGGCTGCTGCCAGGGGCTCTGCTCAGCACAGCATGGCTGGAGCTGGTCCAGGACCTCCTTCGAAAGACAGACTGGTCAGACACACAGCTATCCTGAATCATCAAGGATAATCCTATGTTCAAGTTCCTACGTTCCAGTTCAAGTTCAAGTTCCTACGTTCCAATTGGTGCCCGTTACCTCTTGGCCTGGATCATCAAAGATGATCCAGGACAAGAGGTAACGGGTACAAACTGGAACGTAGGAACTTCTATCAAAGCATGAGGAGGAACTTCTTTACTTTGAGGGTGGCAGAGCGCTGGAACAGGCTGCCCAGGGAGGCGGTAGAGTCTCCGACCCCAGAAACATTCAAAACCTGCCTGGAGGTCATCCTGTGCAACCTGCTGTAGGTGACCCTGCTCTGGCAGGGGGGTTGGGCTGGATGATCTCCAGAGGTCCTTTCCAACCCTAACCAATCTGTGATTCTGTGATCAGAGCTGTTCTTCGAAATCTGTTCCTAGGAAATCGCTGCGAGAAGGAGGATGCACCTGAGGAGCAGGCCTAAGATGGAGGATTGAACAAACAAGTAGCTCTTACCTGAGGAATCGGCTATCCCATGGAACAACTTCTGAGAAAGATTCTGCAACATTACTAGGGGTCTGCCAAAACATACAATTACTTGCCATGTTCCAGTTAAAGCCTAAACTATCGAGTTGGCATTTCTTTTTAAAAGTGTATAAAGAAGCGGTAATGGGCCAAATCCTCAAGCCACTCTAAATCAACACGATTTGCTTGCCTCCGCTGGAACACCCGCTCTCTATTTCAGTTCAGGAGCTAACACACACTATCTTAATATGCATTTAGGTTAATATTTGCACTTTGCAGGGCTAGGTAGATTGCACGGCTGGCACATATCAGACTAAATGTCACTTCCGAAAGCTAAGGGACCGAACCGGAAGCTGCCATTCAGAGGGACTACCTGACAACATGTGGAACCTCTCCGGAAAAGCCTTCCCACCTCAAGCAACTCCTTTTGATTAATCTTTCACATAGACAATACACGTTATATACACCGACACACCCCCCCGGCCTTTGCCTCCACAGATCCTGTGGTTGGCTAATTAAAGGAGGAGGTGTAACTATCAATCTAATCTGGCTTGTTCTCAAATTTACCATAATTTCCACACTTGAGAGGCTGGTGAAATGAAACAGCACTACTACAGTTTTCCCATTCATCAGCCGGAAGCAGAACAACTCCGAGAACCGGGCGAAAAATAATTAGGATGCGGGATCAGGTGTTGCGCGCGTGCATCTGTGCCTGTACAGGGGCACGCAGGCACATGAGCATTCACGGGAGGCAGCAGCAGTAGCACGGGGGCAGATGAGCACCACCAGTCATTTGACCTCGACAGGTGAATGCTTGCAGATGTACTCACAGCACACTTATTAGAAGAGGCCCAAATGCCCGAGAAAACTGCCGTCAGATTACGCCGGAAACAACAACGGCTTTTTAAACAACTACAGCCGCCAGAACGGTACCGGCGGCAGCACTGCAGGAGCTGCTCAGGAACCGCTGGGGCAACCCCAGCGCACCGGGTGCTCAGCGCGTGGGCCTGACCCCACCGCATGGCATGTCACCCTTGGGCAGGAAGCTTGACATTTTCTGGAAGCACCGGTGTCATTTCACGGGCTTTGCCGTCGCTTTGCGCTTGTGGGGTAACACTATAGAGTTTTTCAGAAAGTGTTGGAGCAACTTTGGTACCTTTTCCATTCAGGCACACTGGGAGTGAGCTGTGGGGCTGCTGCCAGGGGCTCTGCTCAGCACAGCATGGCTGGAGCTGGTCCAGGACCTCCTTCGAAAGACAGACTGGTCAGACACACAGCTATCCTGAATCATCAAGGATAATCCTATGTTCAAGTTCCTACGTTCCAGTTCAAGTTCAAGTTCCTACGTTCCAATTGGTGCCCGTTACCTCTTGGCCTGGATCATCAAAGATGATCCAGGACAAGAGGTAACGGGTACAAACTGGAACGTAGGAACTTCTATCAAAGCATGAGGAGGAACTTCTTTACTTTGAGGGTGGCAGAGCGCTGGAACAGGCTGCCCAGGGAGGCGGTAGAGTCTCCGACCCCAGAAACATTCAAAACCTGCCTGGAGGTCATCCTGTGCAACCTGCTGTAGGTGACCCTGCTCTGGCAGGGGGGTTGGGCTGGATGATCTCCAGAGGTCCTTTCCAACCCTAACCAATCTGTGATTCTGTGATCAGAGCTGTTCTTCGAAATCTGTTCCTAGGAAATCGCTGCGAGAAGGAGGATGCACCTGAGGAGCAGGCCTAAGATGGAGGATTGAACAAACAAGTAGCTCTTACCTGAGGAATCGGCTATCCCATGGAACAACTTCTGAGAAAGATTCTGCAACATTACTAGGGGTCCGCCAAAGCATACAATTACTTGCCATGTTCCAGTTAAAGCCTAAACTATCGAGTTGGCATTTCTTTTTAAAAGTGTATAAAGAAGCGGTAATGGGCCAAATCCGCAAGCCACTGTAAATCAACACGATTTGCTTGCCTCCGCTGGAACACCCGCTCTCTATTGCAGTTCAGGAGCTAACACACAGTATCTTAATATGCATTTATGTTAATATTTGCACTTTGCAGGGCTAGGTAGATTGCACGGCTGGCACATATCAGACTAAATGTCACTTCCGAAAGCTAAGGGACCGAACCGGAAGCTGCCATTCAGAGGGACTACCTGACAACATGTGGAACCTCTCCGGAAAAGCCTTCCCACCTCAAGCAACTCCTTTTGATTAATCTTTCACATAGACAATACACGTTATATACACCGACACACCCCCCCGGCCTTTGCCTCCACAGATCCTGTGGTTGGCTAATTAAAGGAGGAGGTGTAACTATCAATCTAATCTCGCTTGTTCTCAAATTTACCATAATTTCCACACTTGAGAGGCTGGTGAAATGAAACAGCACTACTACACTTTCCCATTCATCAGCCGGAAGCAGAACAACTCCGAGAACCGGGCGAAAAATAATTAGGATGCGGGATCAGGTGTTGCGCGCGTGCATCTGTGCCTGTACAGGGGCACGCAGGCACATGAGCATTCACGGGAGGCAGCAGCAGTAGCACGGGGGCAGATGAGCACCACCAGTCATTTGACCTCGACAGGTGAATGCTTGCAGATGTACTCACAGCACACTTATTAGAAGAGGCCCAAATGCCCGAGAAAACTGCCGTCAGATTACGCCGGAAACAACAACGGCTTTTTAAACAACTACAGCCGCCAGAACGGTACCGGCGGCAGCACTGCAGGAGCTGCTCAGGAACCGCTGGGGCAACCCCAGCGCACCGGGTGCTCAGCGCGTGGGCCTGACCCCACCGCATGGCATGTCACCCTTGGGCAGGAAGCTTGACATTTTCTGGAAGCACCGGTGTCATTTCACGGGCTTTGCCGTCGCTTTGCGCTTGTGGGGTAACACTATAGAGTTTTTCAGAAAGTGTTGGAGCAACTTTGGTACCTTTTCCATTCAGGCACACTGGGAGTGAGCTGTGGGGCTGCTGCCAGGGGCTCTGCTCAGCACAGCATGGCTGGAGCTGGTCCAGGACCTCCTTCGAAAGACAGACTGGTCAGACACACAGCTATCCTGAATCATCAAGGATAATCCTATGTTCAAGTTCAAGTTCCTACCTTCCAGTTCAAGTTCAAGTTCCTACGTTCCAATTGGTGCCCGTTACCTCTTGTCCTGGATCATCAAAGATGATCCAGGACAAGAGGTAACGGGTACAAACTGGAACCTAGGAACTTCTATCAAAGTATGAGGAGGAACTTCTTTACTTTGAGGGTGGCAGAGCGCTAGAACAGGCTGCCCAGGGAGGCAGTAGAGTCTCCGACCCCAGAGACATTCATAACCCGCCTGGAGGTCATCCTGTGCAACCTGCTGTAGGTGACCCTGCTCTGGCAGGGGGTTGGACTGGATGATCTCCAGAGCTCCTTTCCAACCCTAACCAATCTGTGATTCTGTGATCAGAGCTGTTCTTCGAAATCTGTTCCTAGGAAATCGCTGCGAGAAGGAGGATGCACCTGAGGAGCAGGCCTAAGATGGAGGATTGAACAAACAAGTAGCTCTTACCTGAGGAATCGGCTATCCCATGGAACAACTTCTGAGAAAGATTCTGCAACATTACTAGGGGTCTGCCAAAACATACAATTACTTGCCATGTTCCAGTTAAAGCCTAAACTATCGAGTTGGCATTTCTTTTTAAAAGTGTATAAAGAAGCGGTAATGGGCCAAATCCTCAAGCCACTCTAAATCAACACGATTTGCTTGCCTCCGCTGGAACACCCGCTCTCTATTTCAGTTCAGGAGCTAACACACACTATCTTAATATGCATTTAGGTTAATATTTGCACTTTGCAGGGCTAGGTAGATTGCACGGCTGGCACATATCAGACTAAATGTCACTTCCGAAAGCTAAGGGACCGAACCGGAAGCTGCCATTCAGAGGGACTACCTGACAACATGTGGAACCTCTCCGGAAAAGCCTTCCCACCTCAAGCAACTCCTTTTGATTAATCTTTCACATAGACAATACACGTTATATACACCGACACACCCCCCCGGCCTTTGCCTCCACAGATCCTGTGGTTGGCTAATTAAAGGAGGAGGTGTAACTATCAATCTAATCTGGCTTGTTCTCAAATTTACCATAATTTCCACACTTGAGAGGCTGGTGAAATGAAACAGCACTACTACAGTTTTCCCATTCATCAGCCGGAAGCAGAACAACTCCGAGAACCGGGCGAAAAATAATTAGGATGCGGGATCAGGTGTTGCGCGCGTGCATCTGTGCCTGTACAGGGGCACGCAGGCACATGAGCATTCACGGGAGGCAGCAGCAGTAGCACGGGGGCAGATGAGCACCACCAGTCATTTGACCTCGACAGGTGAATGCTTGCAGATGTACTCACAGCACACTTATTAGAAGAGGCCCAAATGCCCGAGAAAACTGCCGTCAGATTACGCCGGAAACAACAACGGCTTTTTAAACAACTACAGCCGCCAGAACGGTACCGGCGGCAGCACTGCAGGAGCTGCTCAGGAACCGCTGGGGCAACCCCAGCGCACCGGGTGCTCAGCGCGTGGCCCTGACCCCACCGCATGGCATGTCACCCTTGGGCAGGAAGCTTGACATTTTCTGGAAGCACCGGTGTCATTTCACGGGCTTTGCCGTCGCTTTGCGCTTGTGGGGTAACACTATAGAGTTTTTCAGAAAGTGTTGGAGCAACTTTGGTACCTTTTCCATTCAGGCACACTGGGAGTGAGCTGTGGGGCTGCTGCCAGGGGCTCTGCTCAGCACAGCATGGCTGGAGCTGGTCCAGGACCTCCTTCGAAAGACAGACTGGTCAGACACACAGCTATCCTGAATCATCAAGGATAATCCTATGTTCAAGTTCCTACGTTCCAGTTCAAGTTCAAGTTCCTACGTTCCAATTGGTGCCCGTTACCTCTTGGCCTGGATCATCAAAGATGATCCAGGACAAGAGGTAACGGGTACAAACTGGAACGTAGGAACTTCTATCAAAGCATGAGGAGGAACTTCTTTACTTTGAGGGTGGCAGAGCGCTGGAACAGGCTGCCCAGGGAGGCGGTAGAGTCTCCGACCCCAGAAACATTCAAAACCTGCCTGGAGGTCATCCTGTGCAACCTGCTGTAGGTGACCCTGCTCTGGCAGGGGGGTTGGGCTGGATGATCTCCAGAGGTCCTTTCCAACCCTAACCAATCTGTGATTCTGTGATCAGAGCTGTTCTTCGAAATCTGTTCCTAGGAAATCGCTGCGAGAAGGAGGATGCACCTGAGGAGCAGGCCTAAGATGGAGGATTGAACAAACAAGTAGCTCTTACCTGAGGAATCGGCTATCCCATGGAACAACTTCTGAGAAAGATTCTGCAACATTACTAGGGGTCCGCCAAAGCATACAATTACTTGCCATGTTCCAGTTAAAGCCTAAACTATCGAGTTGGCATTTCTTTTTAAAAGTGTATAAAGAAGCGGTAATGGGCCAAATCCGCAAGCCACTGTAAATCAACACGATTTGCTTGCCTCCGCTGGAACACCCGCTCTCTATTGCAGTTCAGGAGCTAACACACAGTATCTTAATATGCATTTATGTTAATATTTGCACTTTGCAGGGCTAGGTAGATTGCACGGCTGGCACATATCAGACTAAATGTCACTTCCGAAAGCTAAGGGACCGAACCGGAAGCTGCCATTCAGAGGGACTACCTGACAACATGTGGAACCTCTCCGGAAAAGCCTTCCCACCTCAAGCAACTCCTTTTGATTAATCTTTCACATAGACAATACACGTTATATACACCGACACACCCCCCCGGCCTTTGCCTCCACAGATCCTGTGGTTGGCTAATTAAAGGAGGAGGTGTAACTATCAATCTAATCTGGCTTGTTCTCAAATTTACCATAATTTCCACACTTGAGAGGCTGGTGAAATGAAACAGCACTACTACACTTTCCCATTCATCAGCCGGAAGCAGAACAACTCCGAGAACCGGGCGAAAAATAATTAGGATGCGGGATCAGGTGTTGCGCGCGTGCATCTGTGCCTGTACAGGGGCACGCAGGCACATGAGCATTCACGGGAGGCAGCAGCAGTAGCACGGGGGCAGATGAGCACCACCAGTCATTTGACCTCGACAGGTGAATGCTTGCAGATGTACTCACAGCACACTTATTAGAAGAGGCCCAAATGCCCGAGAAAACTGCCGTCAGATTACGCCGGAAACAACAACGGCTTTTTAAACAACTACAGCCGCCAGAACGGTACCGGCGGCAGCACTGCAGGAGCTGCTCAGGAACCGCTGGGGCAACCCCAGCGCACCGGGTGCTCAGCGCGTGGCCCTGACCCCACCGCATGGCATGTCACCCTTGGGCAGGAAGCTTGACATTTTCTGGAAGCACCGGTGTCATTTCACGGGCTTTGCCGTCGCTTTGCGCTTGTGGGGTAACACTATAGAGTTTTTCAGAAAGTGTTGGAGCAACTTTGGTACCTTTTCCATTCAGGCACACTGGGAGTGAGCTGTGGGGCTGCTGCCAGGGGCTCTGCTCAGCACAGCATGGCTGGAGCTGGCCCAGGACCTCCTTCGAAAGACAGACTGGTCAGACACACAGCTATCCTGAATCATCAAGGATAATCCTATGTTCAAGTTCCTACGTTCCAGTTCAAGTTCAAGTTCCTACGTTCCAATTGGTGCCCGTTACCTCTTGGCCTGGATCATCAAAGATGATCCAGGACAAGAGGTAACGGGTACAAACTGGAACCTAGGAACTTCTATCAAAGCATGAGGAGGAACTTCTTTACTTTGAGGGTGGCAGAGCGCTGGAACAGGCTGCCCAGGGAGGCGGTAGAGTCTCCGACCCCAGAAACATTCAAAACCCGCCTGGAGGTCATCCTGTGCAACCTGCTGTAGGTGACCCTGCTCTGGCAGGGGGGTTGGGCTGGATGATCTCCAGAGGTCCTTTCCAACCCTAACCAATCTGTGATTCTGTGATCAGAGCTGTTCTTCGAAATCTGTTCCTAGGAAATCGCTGCGAGAAGGAGGATGCACCTGAGGAGCAGGCCTAAGATGGAGGATTGAACAAACAAGTAGCTCTTACCTGAGGAATCGGCTATCCCATGGAACAACTTCTGAGAAAGATTCTGCAACATTACTAGGGGTCCGCCAAAGCATACAATTACTTGCCATGTTCCAGTTAAAGCCTAAACTATCGAGTTGGCATTTCTTTTTAAAAGTGTATAAAGAAGCGGTAATGGGCCAAATCCGCAAGCCACTGTAAATCAACACGATTTGCTTGCCTCCGCTGGAACACCCGCTCTCTATTGCAGTTCAGGAGCTAACACACAGTATCTTAATATGCATTTATGTTAATATTTGCACTTTGCAGGGCTAGGTAGATTGCACGGCTGGCACATATCAGACTAAATGTCACTTCCGAAAGCTAAGGGACCGAACCGGAAGCTGCCATTCAGAGGGACTACCTGACAACATGTGGAACCTCTCCGGAAAAGCCTTCCCACCTCAAGCAACTCCTTTTGATTAATCTTTCACATAGACAATACACGTTATATACACCGACACACCCCCCCGGCCTTTGCCTCCACAGATCCTGTGGTTGGCTAATTAAAGGAGGAGGTGTAACTATCAATCTAATCTGGCTTGTTCTCAAATTTACCATAATTTCCACACTTGAGAGGCTGGTGAAATGAAACAGCACTACTACACTTTCCCATTCATCAGCCGGAAGCAGAACAACTCAGAGAACCGGGCGAAAAATAATTAGGATGCGGGATCAGGTGTTGCGCGCGTGCATCTGTGCCTGTACAGGGGCACGCAGGCACATGAGCATTCACGGGAGGCAGCAGCAGTAGCACGGGGGCAGATGAGCACCACCAGTCATTTGACCTCGACAGGTGAATGCTTGCAGATGTACTCACAGCACACTTATTAGAAGAGGCCCAAATGCCCGAGAAAACTGCCGTCAGATTACGCCGGAAACAACAACGGCTTTTTAAACAACTACAGCCGCCAGAACGGTACCGGCGGCAGCACTGCAGGAGCTGCTCAGGAACCGCTGGGGCAACCCCAGCGCACCGGGTGCTCAGCGCGTGGGCCTGACCCCACCGCATGGCATGTCACCCTTGGGCAGGAAGCTTGACATTTTCTGGAAGCACCGGTGTCATTTCACGGGCTTTGCCGTCGCTTTGCGCTTGTGGGGTAACACTATAGAGTTTTTCAGAAAGTGTTGGAGCAACTTTGGTACCTTTTCCATTCAGGCACACTGGGAGTGAGCTGTGGGGCTGCTGCCAGGGGCTCTGCTCAGCACAGCATGGCTGGAGCTGGTCCAGGACCTCCTTCGAAAGACAGACTGGTCAGACACACAGCTATCCTGAATCATCAAGGATAATCCTATGTTCAAGTTCCTACGTTCCAGTTCAAGTTCAAGTTCCTACGTTCCAATTGGTGCCCGTTACCTCTTGGCCTGGATCATCAAAGATGATCCAGGACAAGAGGTAACGGGTACAAACTGGAACGTAGGAACTTCTATCAAAGCATGAGGAGGAACTTCTTTACTTTGAGGGTGGCAGAGCGCTGGAACAGGCTGCCCAGGGAGGCGGTAGAGTCTCCGACCCCAGAAACATTCAAAACCTGCCTGGAGGTCATCCTGTGCAACCTGCTGTAGGTGACCCTGCTCTGGCAGGGGGGTTGGGCTGGATGATCTCCAGAGGTCCTTTCCAACCCTAACCAATCTGTGATTCTGTGATCAGAGCTGTTCTTCGAAATCTGTTCCTAGGAAATCGCTGCGAGAAGGAGGATGCACCTGAGGAGCAGGCCTAAGATGGAGGATTGAACAAACAAGTAGCTCTTACCTGAGGAATCGGCTATCCCATGGAACAACTTCTGAGAAAGATTCTGCAACATTACTAGGGGTCCGCCAAAGCATACAATTACTTGCCATGTTCCAGTTAAAGCCTAAACTATCGAGTTGGCATTTCTTTTTAAAAGTGTATAAAGAAGCGGTAATGGGCCAAATCCGCAAGCCACTGTAAATCAACACGATTTGCTTGCCTCCGCTGGAACACCCGCTCTCTATTGCAGTTCAGGAGCTAACACACAGTATCTTAATATGCATTTATGTTAATATTTGCACTTTGCAGGGCTAGGTAGATTGCACGGCTGGCACATATCAGACTAAATGTCACTTCCGAAAGCTAAGGGACCGAACCGGAAGCTGCCATTCAGAGGGACTACCTGACAACATGTGGAACCTCTCCGGAAAAGCCTTCCCACCTCAAGCAACTCCTTTTGATTAATCTTTCACATAGACAATACACGTTATATACACCGACACACCCCCCCGGCCTTTGCCTCCACAGATCCTGTGGTTGGCTAATTAAAGGAGGAGGTGTAACTATCAATCTAATCTGGCTTGTTCTCAAATTTACCATAATTTCCACACTTGAGAGGCTGGTGAAATGAAACAGCACTACTACACTTTCCCATTCATCAGCCGGAAGCAGAACAACTCAGAGAACCGGGCGAAAAATAATTAGGATGCGGGATCAGGTGTTGCGCGCGTGCATCTGTGCCTGTACAGGGGCACGCAGGCACATGAGCATTCACGGGAGGCAGCAGCAGTAGCACGGGGGCAGATGAGCACCACCAGTCATTTGACCTCGACAGGTGAATGCTTGCAGATGTACTCACAGCACACTTATTAGAAGAGGCCCAAATGCCCGAGAAAACTGCCGTCAGATTACGCCGGAAACAACAACGGCTTTTTAAACAACTACAGCCGCCAGAACGGTACCGGCGGCAGCACTGCAGGAGCTGCTCAGGAACCGCTGGGGCAACCCCAGCGCACCGGGTGCTCAGCGCGTGGCCCTGACCCCACCGCATGGCATGTCACCCTTGGGCAGGAAGCTTGACATTTTCTGGAAGCACCGGTGTCATTTCACGGGCTTTGCCGTCGCTTTGCGCTTGTGGGGTAACACTATAGAGTTTTTCAGAAAGTGTTGGAGCAACTTTGGTACCTTTTCCATTCAGGCACACTGGGAGTGAGCTGTGGGGCTGCTGCCAGGGGCTCTGCTCAGCACAGCATGGCTGGAGCTGGCCCAGGACCTCCTTCGAAAGACAGACTGGTCAGACACACAGCTATCCTGAATCATCAAGGATAATCCTATGTTCAAGTTCAAGTTCCTACCTTCCAGTTCAAGTTCAAGTTCCTACGTTCCAATTGGTGCCCGTTACCTCTTGTCCTGGATCATCAAAGATGATCCAGGACAAGAGGTAACGGGTACAAACTGGAACCTAGGAACTTCTATCAAAGTATGAGGAGGAACTTCTTTACTTTGAGGGTGGCAGAGCGCTAGAGCAGGCTGCCCAGGGAGGCAGTAGAGTCTCCGACCCCAGAGACATTCATAACCCGCCTGGAGGTCATCCTGTGCAACCTGCTGTAGGTGACCCTGCTCTGGCAGGGGGTTGGACTGGATGATCTCCAGAGCTCCTTTCCAACCCTAACCAATCTGTGATTCTGTGATCAGAGCTGTTCTTCGAAATCTGTTCCTAGGAAATCGCTGCGAGAAGGAGGATGCACCTGAGGAGCAGGCCTAAGATGGAGGATTGAACAAACAAGTAGCTCTTACCTGAGGAATCGGCTATCCCATGGAACAACTTCTGAGAAAGATTCTGCAACATTACTAGGGGTCCGCCAAAACATACAATTACTTGCCATGTTCCAGTTAAAGCCTAAACTATCGAGTTGGCATTTCTTTTTAAAAGTGTATAAAGAAGCGGTAATGGGCCAAATCCTCAAGCCACTCTAAATCAACACGATTTGCTTGCCTCCGCTGGAACACCCGCTCTCTATTTCAGTTCAGGAGCTAACACACACTATCTTAATATGCATTTAGGTTAATATTTGCACTTTGCAGGGCTAGGTAGATTGCACGGCTGGCACATATCAGACTAAATGTCACTTCCGAAAGCTAAGGGACCGAACCGGAAGCTGCCATTCAGAGGGACTACCTGACAACATGTGGAACCTCTCCGGAAAAGCCTTCCCACCTCAAGCAACTCCTTTTGATTAATCTTTCACATAGACAATACACGTTATATACACCGACACACCCCCCCGGCCTTTGCCTCCACAGATCCTGTGGTTGGCTAATTAAAGGAGGAGGTGTAACTATCAATCTAATCTCGCTTGTTCTCAAATTTACCATAATTTCCACACTTGAGAGGCTGGTGAAATGAAACAGCACTACTACACTTTCCCATTCATCAGCCGGAAGCAGAACAACTCCGAGAACCGGGCGAAAAATAATTAGGATGCGGGATCAGGTGTTGCGCGCGTGCATCTGTGCCTGTACAGGGGCACGCAGGCACATGAGCATTCACGGGAGGCAGCAGCAGTAGCACGGGGGCAGATGAGCACCACCAGTCATTTGACCTCGACAGGTGAATGCTTGCAGATGTACTCACAGCACACTTATTAGAAGAGGCCCAAATGCCCGAGAAAACTGCCGTCAGATTACGCCGGAAACAACAACGGCTTTTTAAACAACTACAGCCGCCAGAACGGTACCGGCGGCAGCACTGCAGGAGCTGCTCAGGAACCGCTGGGGCAACCCCAGCGCACCGGGTGCTCAGCGCGTGGCCCTGACCCCACCGCATGGCATGTCACCCTTGGGCAGGAAGCTTGACATTTTCTGGAAGCACCGGTGTCATTTCACGGGCTTTGCCGTCGCTTTGCGCTTGTGGGGTAACACTATAGAGTTTTTCAGAAAGTGTTGGAGCAACTTTGGTACCTTTTCCATTCAGGCACACTGGGAGTGAGCTGTGGGGCTGCTGCCAGGGGCTCTGCTCAGCACAGCATGGCTGGAGCTGGTCCAGGACCTCCTTCGAAAGACAGACTGGTCAGACACACAGCTATCCTGAATCATCAAGGATAATCCTATGTTCAAGTTCCTACGTTCCAGTTCAAGTTCAAGTTCCTACGTTCCAATTGGTGCCCGTTACCTCTTGGCCTGGATCATCAAAGATGATCCAGGACAAGAGGTAACGGGTACAAACTGGAACGTAGGAACTTCTATCAAAGCATGAGGAGGAACTTCTTTACTTTGAGGGTGGCAGAGCGCTGGAACAGGCTGCCCAGGGAGGCGGTAGAGTCTCCGACCCCAGAAACATTCAAAACCTGCCTGGAGGTCATCCTGTGCAACCTGCTGTAGGTAACCCTGCTCTGGCAGGGGGGTTGGGCTGGATGATCTCCAGAGGTCCTTTCCAACCCTAACCAATCTGTGATTCTGTGATCAGAGCTGTTCTTCGAAATCTGTTCCTAGGAAATCGCTGCGAGAAGGAGGATGCACCTGAGGAGCAGGCCTAAGATGGAGGATTGAACAAACAAGTAGCTCTTACCTGAGGAATCGGCTATCCCATGGAACAACTTCTGAGAAAGATTCTGCAACATTACTAGGGGTCCGCCAAAGCATACAATTACTTGCCATGTTCCAGTTAAAGCCTAAACTATCGAGTTGGCATTTCTTTTTAAAAGTGTATAAAGAAGCGGTAATGGGCCAAATCCGCAAGCCACTGTAAATCAACACGATTTGCTTGCCTCCGCTGGAACACCCGCTCTCTATTGCAGTTCAGGAGCTAACACACAGTATCTTAATATGCATTTATGTTAATATTTGCACTTTGCAGGGCTAGGTAGATTGCACGGCTGGCACATATCAGACTAAATGTCACTTCCGAAAGCTAAGGGACCGAACCGGAAGCTGCCATTCAGAGGGACTACCTGACAACATGTGGAACCTCTCCGGAAAAGCCTTCCCACCTCAAGCAACTCCTTTTGATTAATCTTTCACATAGACAATACACGTTATATACACCGACACACCCCCCCGGCCTTTGCCTCCACAGATCCTGTGGTTGGCTAATTAAAGGAGGAGGTGTAACTATCAATCTAATCTGGCTTGTTCTCAAATTTACCATAATTTCCACACTTGAGAGGCTGGTGAAATGAAACAGCACTACTACACTTTCCCATTCATCAGCCGGAAGCAGAACAACTCCGAGAACCGGGCGAAAAATAATTAGGATGCGGGATCAGGTGTTGCGCGCGTGCATCTGTGCCTGTACAGGGGCACGCAGGCACATGAGCATTCACGGGAGGCAGCAGCAGTAGCACGGGGGCAGATGAGCACCACCAGTCATTTGACCTCGACAGGTGAATGCTTGCAGATGTACTCACAGCACACTTATTAGAAGAGGCCCAAATGCCCGAGAAAACTGCCGTCAGATTACGCCGGAAACAACAACGGCTTTTTAAACAACTACAGCCGCCAGAACGGTACCGGCGGCAGCACTGCAGGAGCTGCTCAGGAACCGCTGGGGCAACCCCAGCGCACCGGGTGCTCAGCGCGTGGCCCTGACCCCACCGCATGGCATGTCACCCTTGGGCAGGAAGCTTGACATTTTCTGGAAGCACCGGTGTCATTTCACGGGCTTTGCCGTCGCTTTGCGCTTGTGGGGTAACACTATAGAGTTTTTCAGAAAGTGTTGGAGCAACTTTGGTACCTTTTCCATTCAGGCACACTGGGAGTGAGCTGTGGGGCTGCTGCCAGGGGCTCTGCTCAGCACAGCATGGCTGGAGCTGGCCCAGGACCTCCTTCGAAAGACAGACTGGTCAGACACACAGCTATCCTGAATCATCAAGGATAATCCTATGTTCAAGTTCCTACGTTCCAGTTCAAGTTCAAGTTCCTACGTTCCAATTGGTGCCCGTTACCTCTTGGCCTGGATCATCAAAGATGATCCAGGACAAGAGGTAACGGGTACAAACTGGAACCTAGGAACTTCTATCAAAGCATGAGGAGGAACTTCTTTACTTTGAGGGTGGCAGAGCGCTGGAACAGGCTGCCCAGGGAGGCGGTAGAGTCTCCCACCCCAGAAACATTCAAAACCCGCCTGGAGGTCATCCTGTGCAACCTGCTGTAGGTGACCCTGCTCTGGCAGGGGGGTTGGGCTGGATGATCTCCAGAGGTCCTTTCCAACCCTAACCAATCTGTGATTCTGTGATCAGAGCTGTTCTTCGAAATCTGTTCCTAGGAAATCGCTGCGAGAAGGAGGATGCACCTGAGGAGCAGGCCTAAGATGGAGGATTGAACAAACAAGTAGCTCTTACCTGAGGAATCGGCTATCCCATGGAACAACTTCTGAGAAAGATTCTGCAACATTACTAGGGGTCCGCCAAAGCATACAATTACTTGCCATGTTCCAGTTAAAGCCTAAACTATCGAGTTGGCATTTCTTTTTAAAAGTGTATAAAGAAGCGGTAATGGGCCAAATCCGCAAGCCACTGTAAATCAACACGATTTGCTTGCCTCCGCTGGAACACCCGCTCTCTATTGCAGTTCAGGAGCTAACACACAGTATCTTAATATGCATTTATGTTAATATTTGCACTTTGCAGGGCTAGGTAGATTGCACAGCTGGCACATATCAGACTAAATGTCACTTCCGAAAGCTAAGGGACCGAACCGGAAGCTGCCATTCAGAGGGACTACCTGACAACATGTGGAACCTCTCCGGAAAAGCCTTCCCACCTCAAGCAACTCCTTTTGATTAATCTTTCACATAGACAATACACGTTATATACACCGACACACCCCCCCGGCCTTTGCCTCCACAGATCCTGTGGTTGGCTAATTAAAGGAGGAGGTGTAACTATCAATCTAATCTGGCTTGTTCTCAAATTTACCATAATTTCCACACTTGAGAGGCTGGTGAAATGAAACAGCACTACTACACTTTCCCATTCATCAGCCGGAAGCAGAACAACTCCGAGAACCGGGCGAAAAATAATTAGGATGCGGGATCAGGTGTTGCGCGCGTGCATCTGTGCCTGTACAGGGGCACGCAGGCACATGAGCATTCACGGGAGGCAGCAGCAGTAGCACGGGGGCAGATGAGCACCACCAGTCATTTGACCTCGACAGGTGAATGCTTGCAGATGTACTCACAGCACACTTATTCGAAGAGGCCCAAATGCCCGAGAAAACTGCCGTCAGATTACGCCGGAAACAACAACGGCTTTTTAAACAACTACAGCCGCCAGAACGGTACCGGCGGCAGCACTGCAGGAGCTGCTCAGGAACCGCTGGGGCAACCCCAGCGCACCGGGTGCTCAGCACGTGGCCCTGACCCCACCGCATGGCATGTCACCCTTGGGCAGGAAGCTTGACATTTTCTGGAAGCACCGGTGTCATTTCACGGGCTTTGCCGTCGCTTTGCGCTTGTGGGGTAACACTATAGAGTTTTTCAGAAAGTGTTGGAGCAACTTTGGTACCTTTTCCATTCAGGCACACTGGGAGTGAGCTGTGGGGCTGCTGCCAGGGGCTCTGCTCAGCACAGCATGGCTGGAGCTGGTCCAGGACCTCCTTCGAAAGACAGACTGGTCAGACACACAGCTATCCTGAATCATCAAGGATAATCCTATGTTCAAGTTCCTACGTTCCAGTTCAAGTTCAAGTTCCTACGTTCCAATTGGTGCCCGTTACCTCTTGGCCTGGATCATCAAAGATGATCCAGGACAAGAGGTAACGGGTACAAACTGGAACCTAGGAACTTCTATCAAAGCATGAGGAGGAACTTCTTTACTTTGAGGGTGGCAGAGCGCTGGAACAGGCTGCCCAGGGAGGCGGTAGAGTCTCCCACCCCAGAAACATTCAAAACCCGCCTGGAGGTCATCCTGTGCAACCTGCTGTAGGTGACCCTGCTCTGGCAGGGGGGTTGGGCTGGATGATCTCCAGAGCTCCTTTCCAACCCTAACCAATCTGTGATTCTGTGATCAGAGCTGTTCTTCGAAATCTGTTCCTAGGAAATCGCTGCGAGAAGGAGGATGCACCTGAGGAGCAGGCCTAAGATGGAGGATTGAACAAACAAGTAGCTCTTACCTGAGGAAACGGCTATCCCATGGAACAACTTCTGAGAAAGATTCTGCAACATTACTAGGGGTCCGCCAAAAATACAATTACTTGCCATGTTCCAGTTAAAGCCTAAACTATCGAGTTGGCATTTCTTTTTAAAAATGTATAAAGAAGCGGTAATGGGCCAAATCCGCAAGCCACTAAATCAACACGATTTGCTTGCCTCCGCTGGAACACCCGCTCTCTATTGCAGTTCAGGAGCTAACACACAGTATCTTAATATGCATTTAGGTTAATATTTGCACTTTGCAGGGCTAGGTAGATTGCACGGCTGGCACATATCAGACTAAATGTCACTTCCGAAAGCTAAGGGACCGAACCGGAAGCTGCCATTCAGAGGGACTACCTGACAACATGTGGAACCTCTCCGGAAAAGCCTTCCCACCTCAAGCAACTCCTTTTGATTAATCTTTCACATAGACAATACACGTTATATACACCGACACACCCCCCCGGCCTTTGCCTCCACAGATCCTGTGGTTGGCTAATTAAAGGAGGAGGTGTAACTATCAATCTAATCTGGCTTGTTCTCAAATTTACCATAATTTCCACACTTGAGAGGCTGGTGAAATGAAACAGCACTACTACACTTTCCCATTCATCAGCCGGAAGCAGAACAACTCCGAGAACCGGGCGAAAAATAATTAGGATGCGGGATCAGGTGTTGCGCGCGTGCATCTGTGCCTGTACAGGGGCACGCAGGCACATGAGCATTCACGGGAGGCAGCAGCAGTAGCACGGGGGCAGATGAGCACCACCAGTCATTTGACCTCGACAGGTGAATGCTTGCAGATGTACTCACAGCACACTTATTCGAAGAGGCCCAAATGCCCGAGAAAACTGCCGTCAGATTACGCCGGAAACAACAACGGCTTTTTAAACAACTACAGCCGCCAGAACGGTACCGGCGGCAGCACTGCAGGAGCTGCTCAGGAACCGCTGGGGCAACCCCAGCGCACCGGGTGCTCAGCGCGTGGGCCTGACCACACCGCATGGCATGTCACCCTTGGGCAGGAAGCTTGACATTTTCTGGAAGCACCGGTGTCATTTCACGGGCTTTGCCGTCGCTTTGCGCTTGTGGGGTAACACTATAGAGTTTTTCAGAAAGTGTTGGAGCAACTTTGGTACCTTTTCCATTCAGGCACACTGGGAGTGAGCTGTGGGGCTGCTGCCAGGGGCTCTGCTCAGCACAGCATGGCTGGAGCTGGTCCAGGACCTCCTTCGAAAGACAGACTGGTCAGACACACAGCTATCCTGAATCATCAAGGATAATCCTATGTTCAAGTTCCTACGTTCCAGTTCAAGTTCAAGTTCCTACGTTCCAATTGGTGCCCGTTACCTCTTGGCCTGGATCATCAAAGATGATCCAGGACAAGAGGTAACGGGTACCAACTGGAACGTAGGAACTTCTATCAAAGCATGAGGAGGAACTTCTTTACTTTGAGGGTGGCAGAGCGCTGGAACAGGCTGCCCAGGGAGGCGGTAGAGTCTCCGACCCCAGAAACATTCAAAACCCGCCTGGAGGTCATCCTGTGCAACCTGCTGTAGGTGACCCTGCTCTGGCAGGGGGGTTGGGCTGGATGATCTCCAGAGGTCCTTTCCAACCCTAACCAATCTGTGATTCTGTGATCAGAGCTGTTCTTCGAAATCTGTTCCTAGGAAATCGCTGCGAGAAGGAGGATGCACCTGAGGAGCAGGCCTAAGATGGAGGATTGAACAAACAAGTAGCTCTTACCTGAGGAAACGGCTATCCCATGGAACAACTTCTGAGAAATATTCTGCAACATTACTAGGGGTCCGCCAAAAATACAATTACTTGCCATGTTCCAGTTAAAGCCTAAACTATCGAGTTGGCATTTCTTTTTAAAAATGTATAAAGAAGCGGTAATGGGCCAAATCCGCAAGCCACTAAATCAACACGATTTGCTTGCCTCCGCTGGAACACCCGCTCTCTATTTCAGTTCAGGAGCTAACACACAGTATCTTAATATGCATTTAGGTTAATATTTGCACTTTGCAGGGCTAGGTAGATTGCACGGCTGGCACATATCAGACTAAATGTCACTTCCGAAAGCTAAGGGACCGAACCGGAAGCTGCCATTCAGAGGGACTACCTGACAACATGTGGAACCTCTCCGGAAAAGCCTTCCCACCTCAAGCAACTCCTTTTGATTAATCTTTCACATAGACAATACACGTTATATACACCGACACACCCCCCCGGCCTTTGCCTCCACAGATCCTGTGGTTGGCTAATTAAAGGAGGAGGTGTAACTATCAATCTAATCTCGCTTGTTCTCAAATTTACCATAATTTCCACACTTGAGAGGCTGGTGAAATGAAACAGCACTACTACACTTTCCCATTCATCAGCCGGAAGCAGAACAACTCCGAGAACCGGGCGAAAAATAATTAGGATGCGGGATCAGGTGTTGCGCGCGTGCATCTGTGCCTGTACAGGGGCACGCAGGCACATGAGCATTCACGGGAGGCAGCAGCAGTAGCACGGGGGCAGATGAGCACCACCAGTCATTTGACCTCGACAGGTGAATGCTTGCAGATGTACTCACAGCACACTTATTAGAAGAGGCCCAAATGCCCGAGAAAACTGCCGTCAGATTACGCCGGAAACAACAACGGCTTTTTAAACAACTACAGCCGCCAGAACGGTACCGGCGGCAGCACTGCAGGAGCTGCTCAGGAACCGCTGGGGCAACCCCAGCGCACCGGGTGCTTAGCGCGTGGCCCTGACCCCACCGCATGGCATGTCACCCTTGGGCAGGAAGCTTGACATTTTCTGGAAGCACCGGTGTCATTTCGCGGGCTTTGCCGTCGCTTTGCGCTTGTGGGGTAACACTATAGAGTTTTTCAGAAAGTGTTGGAGCAACTTTGGTACCTTTTCCATTCAGGCACACTGGGAGTGAGCTGTGGGGCTGCTGCCAGGGGCTCTGCTCAGCACAGCATGGCTGGAGCTGGTCCAGGACCTCCTTCGAAAGACAGACTGGTCAGACACACAGCTATCCTGAATCATCAAGGATAATCCTATGTTCAAGTTCCTACGTTCCAGTTCAAGTTCAAGTTCCTACGTTCCAATTGGTGCCCGTTACCTCTTGTCCTGGATCATCAAAGATGATCCAGGACAAGAGGTAACGGGTACAAACTGGAACCTAGGAACTTCTATCAAAGCATGAGGAGGAACTTCTTTACTTTGAGGGTGGCAGAGCGCTGGAACAGGCTGCCCAGGGAGGCGGTAGAGTCTCCGACCCCAGAAACATTCAAAACCCGCCTGGAGGTCATCCTGTGCAACCTGCTGTAGGTGACCCTGCTCTGGCAGGGGGGTTGGGCTGGATGATCTCCAGAGCTCCTTTCCAACCCTAACCAATCTGTGATTCTGTGATCAGAGCTGTTCTTCGAAATCTGTTCCTAGGAAATCGCTGCGAGAAGGAGGATGCACCTGAGGAGCAGGCCTAAGATGGAGGATTGAACAAACAAGTAGCTCTTACCTGAGGAAACGGCTATCCCATGGAACAACTTCTGAGAAAGATTCTGCAACATTACTAGGGGTCCGCCAAAACATACAATTACTTGCCATGTTCCAGTTAAAGCCTAAACTATCGAGTTGGCATTTCTTTTTAAAAGTGTATAAAGAAGCGGTAATGGGCCAAATCCTCAAGCCACTAAATCAACACGATTTGCTTGCCTCCGCTGGAACACCCGCTCTCTATTTCAGTTCAGGAGCTAACACACAGTATCTTAATATGCATTTAGGTTAATATTTGCACTTTGCAGGGCTAGGTAGATTGCACGGCTGGCACATATCAGACTAAATGTCACTTCCGAAAGCTAAGGGACCGAACCGGAAGCTGCCATTCAGAGGGACTACCTGACAACATGTGGAACCTCTCCGGAAAAGCCTTCCCACCTCAAGCAACTCCTTTTGATTAATCTTTCACATAGACAATACACGTTACTATTTTAAAAAGCTGAATTTTTAAGGACAGAATACCTTAACGAACAGAGGAAAATGTGAACCAATTAGCATCTTCAAGCACTCTGAGACGCAGGGAGAGAAGGCCTACATAGAGTAGCCAGGTCCCTTCAGAGACCACAGCTGTAGTCCCTCTCTGCAATGTTGCCTCCTGGCAGCTAGACCGGGTCCAACCCCAGGACCCAGACACACTGCCAGTCACTCCAGAGTGTCATTAAGATGCACGGCACCACGGCGCAATTCAAATCAATGTTTCTTTCCTGCACGTTGCAGCGGGCGAGGTAGCAAAGGTTGACGTGAAAAGTGGGAGAGCTGCCCAGTAACCGTGAGGTTTTGTATCATGCGAACTTACAAAATGGTCTGGAATAAAGAATCTGTGCAGTATTGCCTTTCACACGGTGTCTAATCTCGCACCGCTAGACAACTTCAACTACGAGTATCTGGGAGAACTCGAGATGGTTTCACAAAGACTTGTCATCCTCCTTCACCAGATCACTCTCTGGAAGGCGTGAGGGAGGGGGAGTTGAAATACATCATATTAGAATGAATAGAAATGGTAATGATCGGGCTCCTCCACAACACTTCCGCTCTAAGTAATCAGTTAATTAACCCTGAATCGAGCGGGCTTGCTGGTCAGGAATACAGCAGTTGGATTGACAACAGCTTCCAGACTCCTGCTTCTCAAGGACAAGATTCGGTAACCCTTATTGATGTTAAACATTAGCTTACCCTGTGAGCAACCTCCAGAAATCAAGAGCGATTGTGCTACGTGAGGAAGACTGGTAGAACCTCATACCAATTTACAAGACAAGAAAGAACAGACAAGAAAGAACCTCCAGCAATCTCGCCATGGTAAAATCGTATGCCCCCCCACCGACACGCCCCCCGGCCTTTGCCTCCACAGATCCTGTGGTTGGCTAATTAAAGGAGGAGGTGTAACTATCAATCTAATCTCGCTTGTTCTCAAATTTACCATAATTTCCACACTTGAGAGGCTGGTGAAATGAAACAGCACTACTACACTTTCCCATTCATCAGCCGGAAGCAGAACAACTCAGAGAACCGAGCGAAAAATAATTAGGATGCAGGATCAGGTGTTGCGCGCGTGCATCTGTGCCTGTACAGGGGCACGCAGGCACATGAGCATTCACGGGAGGCAGCAGCAGTAGCACGGGGGCAGATGAGCACCACCAGTCATTTGACCTCGACAGGTGAATGCTTGCAGATGTACTCACAGCACACTTATTAGAAGAGGCCCAAATGCCCGAGAAAACTGCCGTCAGATTACGCCGGAAACAACAACGGCTTTTTAAACAACTACAGCCGCCAGAACGGTACCGGCGGCAGCACTGCAGGAGCTGCTCAGGAACCGCTGGGGCAACCCCAGCGCACCGGGTGCTCAGCGCGTGGCCCTGACCCCACCGCATGGCATGTCACCCTTGGGCAGGAAGCTTGACATTTTCTGGAAGCACCGGTGTCATTTCACGGGCTTTGCCGTCGCTTTGCGCTTGTGGGGTAACACTATAGAGTTTTTCAGAAAGTGTTGGAGCAACTTTGGTACCTTTTCCATTCAGGCACACTGGGAGTGAGCTGTGGGGCTGCTGCCAGGGGCTCTGCTCAGCACAGCATGGCTGGAGCTGGCCCAGGACCTCCTTCGAAAGACAGACTGGTCAGACACACAGCTATCCTGAATCATCAAGGATAATCCTATGTTCAAGTTCAAGTTCCTACCTTCCAGTTCAAGTTCAAGTTCCTACCTTCCAATTGGTGCCCGTTACCTCTTGGCCTGGATCATCAAAGATGATCCAGGACAAGAGGTAACGGGTACAAACTGGAACCTAGGAACTTCTATCAAAGCATGAGGAGGAACTTCTTTACTTTGAGGGTGGCAGAGCGCTGGAACAGGCTGCCCAGGGAGGCGGTAGAGTCTCCGACCCCAGAAACATTCAAAACCCGCCTGGAGGTCATCCTGTGCAACCTGCTGTAGGTGACCCTGCTCTGGCAGGGGGGTTGGGCTGGATGATCTCCAGAGCTCCTTTCCAACCCTAACCAATCTGTGATTCTGTGATCAGAGCTGTTCTTCGAAATCTGTTCCTAGGAAATCGCTGCGAGAAGGAGGATGCACCTGAGGAGCAGGCCTAAGATGGAGGATTGAACAAACAAGTAGCTCTTACCTGAGGAATCGGCTATCCCATGGAACAACTTCTGAGAAAGATTCTGCAACATTACTAGGGGTCCGCCAAAACATACAATTACTTGCCATGTTCCAGTTAAAGCCTAAACTATCGAGTTGGCATTTCTTTTTAAAAGTGTATAAAGAAGCGGTAATGGGCCAAATCCGCAAGCCACTGTAAATCAACACGATTTGCTTGCCTCCGCTGGAACACCCGCTCTCTATTTCAGTTCAGGAGCTAACACACAGTATCTTAATATGCATTTAGGTTAATATTTGCACTTTGCAGGGCTAGGTAGATTGCACGGCTGGCACATATCAGACTAAATGTCACTTCCGAAAGCTAAGGGACCGAACCGGAAGCTGCCATTCAGAGGGACTACCTGACAATATGTGGAACCTCTCCGGAAAAGCCTTCCCACCTCAAGCAACTCCTTTTGATTAATCTTTCACATAGACAATACACGTTATATACACCGACACACCCCCCCGGCCTTTGCCTCCACAGATCCTGTGGTTGGCTAATTAAAGGAGGAGGTGTAACTATCAATCTAATCTGGCTTGTTCTCAAATTTACCATAATTTCCACACTTGAGAGGCTGGTGAAATGAAACAGCACTACTACACTTTCCCATTCATCAGCCGGAAGCAGAACAACTCAGAGAACCGGGCGAAAAATAATTAGGATGCGGGATCAGGTGTTGCGCGCGTGCATCTGTGCCTGTACAGGGGCACGCAGGCACATGAGCATTCACGGGAGGCAGCAGCAGTAGCACGGGGGCAGATGAGCACCACCAGTCATTTGACCTCGACAGGTGAATGCTTGCAGATGTACTCACAGCACACTTATTCGAAGAGGCCCAAATGCCCGAGAAAACTGCCGTCAGATTACGCCGGAAACAACAACGGCTTTTTAAACAACTACAGCCGCCAGAACGGTACCGGCGGCAGCACTGCAGGAGCTGCTCAGGAACCGCTGGGGCAACCCCAGCGCACCGGGTGCTCAGCGCGTGGCCCTGACCCCACCGCATGGCATGTCACCCTTGGGCAGGAAGCTTGACATTTTCTGGAAGCACCGGTGTCATTTCACGGGCTTTGCCGTCGCTTTGCGCTTGTGGGGTAACACTATAGAGTTTTTCAGAAAGTGTTGGAGCAACTTTGGTACCTTTTCCATTCAGGCACACTGGGAGTGAGCTGTGGGGCTGCTGCCAGGGGCTCTGCTCAGCACAGCATGGCTGGAGCTGGTCCAGGACCTCCTTCGAAAGACAGACTGGTCAGACACACAGCTATCCTGAATCATCAAGGATAATCCTATGTTCAAGTTCCTACCTTCCAGTTCAAGTTCAAGTTCCTACGTTCCAATTGGTGCCCGTTACCTCTTGTCCTGGATCATCAAAGATGATCCAGGACAAGAGGTAACGGGTAGAAACTGGAACGTAGGAACTTCTATCAAAGCATGAGGAGGGACTTCTTTACTTTGAGGGTGGCAGAGCGCTGGAACAGGCTGCCCAGGGAGGCGGTAGAGTCTCCGACCCCAGAGACATTCAAAACCCGCCTGGAGGTCATCCTGTGCAACCTGCTGTAGGTGACCCTGCTCTGGCAGGGGGGTTGGACTGGATGATCTCCAGAGCTCCTTTCCAACCCTAACCAATCTGTGATTCTGTGATCAGAGCTGTTCTTCGAAATCTGTTCCTAAGAAATCGCTGCGAGAAAGAGGATGCACCTGAGGAGCAGGCCTAAGACGGAGGATTGAACAAACAAGTAGCTCTTACCTGAGGAATCGGCTATCCCACGGAACAACTTCTGAGAAAGATTCTGCAACATTACTAGGGGTCCGCCAAAACATACAATTACTTGCCATGTTCCAGTTAAAGCCTAAACTATCGAGTTGGCATTTCTTTTTAAAAGTGTATAAAGAAGCGGTAATGGGCCAAATCCTCAAGCCACTGTAAATCAACACGATTTGCTTGCCTCCGCTGGAACACCCGCTCTCTATTTCAGTTCAGGAGCTAACACACACTATCTTAATATGCATTTATGTTAATATTTGCACTTTGCAGGGCTAGGTAGATCGCACGGCTGGCACATATCAGACTAAATGTCACTTCCGAAAGCTAAGGGACCGAACCGGAAGCTGCCATTCAGAGGGACTACCTGACAATATGTGGAACCTCTTCGGAAAAGCCTTCCCACCTCAAGCAACTCCTTTTGATTAATCTTTCACATAGACAATACACGTTATATACACCGACACACCCCCCCGGCCTTTGCCTCCACAGATCCTGTGGTTGGCTAATTAAAGGAGGAGGTGTAACTATCAATCTAATCTGGCTTGTTCTCAAATTTACCATAATTTCCACACTTGAGAGGCTGGTGAAATGAAACAGCACTACTACACTTTCCCATTCATCAGCCGGAAGCAGAACAACTCCGAGAACCGGGCGAAAAATAATTAGGATGCGGGATCAGGTGTTGCGCGCGTGCATCTGTGCCTGTACAGGGGCACGCAGGCACATGAGCATTCACGGGAGGCAGCAGCAGTAGCACGGGGGCAGATGAGCACCACCAGTCATTTGACCTCGACAGGTGAATGCTTGCAGATGTACTCACAGCACACTTATTCGAAGAGGCCCAAATGCCCGAGAAAACTGCCGTCAGATTACGCCGGAAACAACAACGGCTTTTTAAACAACTACAGCCGCCAGAACGGTACCGGCGGCAGGACTGCAGGAGCTGCTCAGGAACCGCTGGGGCAACCCTAGCGCACCGGGTGCTCAGCGCGTGGCCCTGACCCCACCGCATGGCATGTCACCCTTGGGCAGGAAGCTTGACATTTTCTGGAAGCACCGGTGTCATTTCACGGGCTTTGCCGTCGCTTTGCGCTTGTGGGGTAACACTATAGAGTTTTTCAGAAAGTGTTGGAGCAACTTTGGTACCTTTTCCATTCAGGCACACTGGGAGTGAGCTGTGGGGCTGCTGCCAGGGGCTCTGCTCAGCACAGCATAGCTGGAGCTGGCCCAGGACCTCCTTCGAAAGACAGACTGGTCAGACACACAGCTATCCTGAATCATCAAGGATAATCCTATGTTCAGGCTCCTATGTTCCAGTTCAAGTTCAAGTTCCTACGTTCCAATTGGTGCCCGTTACGTAACGGTGTAACGGGTACAAACTGGAACCTAGGAACTTCTATCAAAGCATGAGGAGGAACTTCTTTACTTTGAGGGTGGCAGAGCCCTGGAACAGGCTGCCCAGGGAGGCGGTAGAGTCTCCCACCCCAGAGACATTCAAAACCCGCCTGGAGGTCATCCTGTGCAACCTGCTGTAGGTGACCCTGCTCTGGCAGGGGGGTTGGACTGGATGATCTCCAGAGCTCCTTTCCAACCCTAACCAATCTGTGATTCTGTGATCAGAGCTGTTCTTCGAAATCTGTTCCTAGGAAATCGCTGCGAGAAGAAGGACGCACCTGAGGAGCAGGCCTAAGATGGAGGATTGAACAAACAAGTAGCTCTTACCTGAGGAATCGGCTATCCCATGGAACAACTTCTGAGAAAGATTCTGCAACATTACTAGGGGTCCGCCAAAACATACAATTACTTGTCATGTTCCAGTTAAAGCCTAAACTATCGAGTTGGCATTTCTTTTTAAAAGTGTATAAAGAAGCGGTAATGGGCCAAATCCGCAAGCCACTGTAAATCAACACGATTTGCTTGCCTCCGCTGGAACACCCGCTCTCTATTTCAGTTCAGGAGCTAACACACAGTATCTTATTATGCATTTAGGTTAATATTTGCACTTTGCAGGGCTAGGTAGATTGCACGGCTGGCACATATCAGACTAAATGTCACGTCCGAAAGCTAAGGGACCGAACCGGAAGCTGCCATTCAGAAGGACTACCTGACAACATGTGGAACCTCTCCGGAAAAGCCTTCCCACCTCAAGCAACTCCTTTTGATTAATCTTTCACATAGACAATACACGTTATATACACCGACACACCCCCCCGGCCTTTGCCTCCACAGATCCTGTGGTTGGCTAATTAAAGGAGGAGGTGTAACTATCAATCTAATCTGGCTTGTTCTCAAATTTACCATAATTTCCACACTTGAGAGGCTGGTGAAATGAAACAGCACTACTACACTTTCCCATTCATCAGCCGGAAGCAGAACAACTCCGAGAACCGGGCGAAAAATAATTAGGATGCGGGATCAGGTGTTGCGCGCGTGCATCTGTGCCTGTACAGGGGCACGCAGGCACATGAGCATTCACGGGAGGCAGCAGCAGTAGCTGGGGGCAGATGAGCACCACCAGTCATTTGACCTCGACAGGTGAATGCTTGCAGATGTACTCACAGCACACTTATTAGAAGAGGCCCAAATGCCCGAGAAAACTGCCGTCAGATTACGCCGGAAACAACAACGGCTTTTTAAACAAATACAGCTGCCAGAACGGTACCAGCAGAAGCACTGCAGGAGCTGCTGAGGAACCGCTGGGTCAACCCCAGCGCACCGGGTGCTCAGCGCGTGGCCCTGACCCCACCGCATGGCATGTCACCCTTGGGCAGGAAGCTTGACATTTTCTGGAAGCACCGGTGTCATTTCACGGGCTTTGCCGTCGCTTTGCGCTTGTGGGGTAACACTATAGAGTTTTTCAGAAAGTGTTGGAGCAACTTTGGTACCTTTTCCATTCAGGCACACTGGGAGTGAGCTGTGGGGCTGCTGCCAGGGGCTCTGCTCAGCACAGCATAGCTGGAGCTGGTCCAGGACCTCCTTCGAAAGACAGACTGGTCAGACACACAGCTATCCTGAATCATCAAGGATAATCCTATGTTCAAGCTCCTACGTTCCAGTTCAAGTTCAAGTTCCTACGTTCCAATTGGTGCCCGTTACCTCTTGTCCTGGATCATCAAAGATGATCCAGGACAAGAGGTAACGGGTACAAACTGGAACCTAGGAACTTCTATCAAAGCATGAGGAGGAACTTCTTTACTTTGAGGGTGGCAGAGCGCTGGAACAGGCTGCCCAGGGAGGCGGTAGAGTCTCCCACCCCAGAGACATTCAAAACCCGCCTGGAGGTCATCCTGTACAACCTGCTGTAGGTGACCCTGCTCTGGCGGGGTGGTTGCACTACATGATCTCCAGAGCTCCTTTCCAACCCTAACCAATCTGTGATTCTGTGATCAGAGCTGTTCTTCGAAATCTGTTCCTAGGAAATCGCTGCGAGAAGGAGGATGCACCTGAGGAGCAGGCCTAAGATGGAGGATTGAACAAACAAGTAGCTCTTACCTGAGGAATCGGCTATCCCATGGAACAACTTCTGAGAAAGATTCTGCAACATTACTAGGGGTCCGCCAAAACATACAATTACTTGCCATGTTCCAGTTAAAGCCTAAACTATCGAGTTGGCATTTCTTTTTAAAAGTGTATAAAGAAGCGGTAATGGGCCAAATCCTCAAGCCACTCTAAATCAACACGATTTGCTTGCCTCCGCTGGAACACCCGCTCTCTATTTCAGTTCAGGAGCTAACACACAGTATCTTAATATGCATTTAGGTTAATATTTGCACTTTGCAGGGCTAGGTAGATTGCACGGCTGGCACATATCAGACTAAATGTCACTTCCGAAAGCTAAGGGACCGAACCGGAAGCTGCCATTCAGAGGGACTACCTGACAACATGTGGAACCTCTCCGGAAAAGCCTTCCCACCTCAAGCAACTCCTTTTGATTAATCTTTCACATAGACAATACACGTTATATACACCGACACACCCCCCCGGCCTTTGCCTCCACAGATCCTGTGGTTGGCTAATTAAAGGAGGAGGTGTAACTATCAATCTAATCTGGCTTGTTCTCAAATTTACCATAATTTCCACACTTGAGAGGCTGGTGAAATGAAACAGCACTACTACACTTTCCCGTTCATCAGCCGGAAGCAGAACAACTCCGAGAACCGGGCGAAAAATAATTAGGATGCGGGATCAGGTGTTGCGCGCGTGCATCTGTGCCTGTACAGGGGCACGCAGGCACATGAGCATTCACGGGAGGCAGCAGCAGTAGCACGGGGGCAGATGAGCACCACCAGTCATTTGACCTCGACAGGTGAATGCTTGCAGATGTACTCACAGCACACTTATTAGAAGAGGCCCAAATGCCCGAGAAAACTGCCGTCAGTTTACGCCGGAATCAACAACGGCTTTTTAAACAACTACAGCCGCCAGAACGGTACAGGCGGCAGCACTGCAGGAGCTGCTCAGGAACCGCTGGGGCAACCCCAGCGCACCGGGTGCTCAGCGCGTGGCCCTGACCCCACCGCATGGCATGTCACCCTTGGGCAGGAAGCTTGACATTTTCTGGAAGCACCGGTGTCATTTCACGGGCTTTGCCGTCGCTTTGCGCTTGTGGGGTAACACTATAGAGTTTTTCGGAAAGTGTTGGAGCAACTTTGGTATCTTTTCCATTCAGGCACACTGGGAGTGAGCTGTGGGGCTGCTGCCAGGGGCTCTGCTCAGCACAGCATGGCTGGAGCTGGTCCAGGACCTCCTTCGAAAGACAGACTGGTCAGACACACAGCTATCCTGAATCATCAAGGATAATCCTATGTTCAAGCTCCTACGTTCCAGTTCAAGTTCAAGTTCCTACGTTCCAATTGGTGCCCGTTACGTAACGGTGTAACGGGTACAAACTGGAACCTAGGAACTTCTATCAAAGCATGAGGAGGAACTTCTTTACTTTGAGGGTGGCAGAGCCCTGGAACAGGCTGCCCAGGGAGGCGGTAGAGTCTCCGACCCCAGAGACATTCAAAACCCGCCTGGAGGTCATCCTGTGCAACCTGCTGTAGGTGACCCTGCTCTGGCAGGGGGGTTGGACTGGATGATCTCCAGAGCTCCTTTCCAACCCTAACCAATCTGTGATTCTGTGATCAGAGCTGTTCTTCGAAATCTGTTCCTAGGAAATCGCTGCGAGAAGAAGGACGCACCTGAGGAGCAGGCCTAAGATGGAGGATTGAACAAACAAGTAGCTCTTACCTGAGGAATCGGCTATCCCATGGAACAACTTCTGAGAAAGATTCTGCAACATTACTAGGGGTCCGCCAAAGCATACAATTTCTTGCCATGTTCCAGTTAAAGCCTAAACTATCGAGTTGGCATTTCTTTTTAAAAGTGTATAAAGAAGCGGTAATGGGCCAAATCCTCAAGCCACTGTAAATCAACACGATTTGCTTGCCTCCGCTGGAACACCCGCTCTCTATTTCAGTTCAGGAGCTAACACACACTATCTTAATATGCATTTAGGTTAATATTTGCACTTTGCAGGGCTAGGTAGATTGCACGGCTGGCACATATCAGACTAAATGTCACGTCCGAAAGCTAAGGGACCGAACCGGAAGCTGCCATTCAGAGGGACTACCTGACAACATGTGGAACCTCTCCGGAAAAGCCTTCCCACCTCAAGCAACTCCTTTTGATTAATCTTTCACATAGACAATACACGTTATATACACCGACACACCCCCCCGGCCTTTGCCTCCACAGATCCTGTGGTTGGCTAATTAAAGGAGGAGGTGTAACTATCAATCTAATCTGGCTTGTTCTCAAATTTACCATAATTTCCACACTTGAGAGGCTGGTGAAATGAAACAGCACTACTACACTTTCCCATTCATCAGCCGGAAGCAGAACAACTCCGAGAACCGGGCGAAAAATAATTAGGATGCGGGATCAGGTGTTGCGCGCGTGCATCTGTGCCTGTACAGGGGCACGCAGGCACATGAGCATTCACGGGAGGCAGCAGCAGTAGCACGGGGGCAGATGAGCACCACCAGTCATTTGACCTCGACAGGTGAATGCTTGCAGATGTACTCACAGCACACTTATTAGAAGAGGCCCAAATGCCCGAGAAAACTGCCGTCAGATTACGCCGGAAACAACAACGGCTTTTTAAACAACTACAGCCGCCAGAACGGTACCGGCGGCAGCACTGCAGGAGCTGCTCAGGAACCGCTGGGGCAACCCCAGCGCACCGGGTGCTCAGCGCGTGGCCCTGACCCCACCGCATGGCATGTCACCCTTGGGCAGGAAGCTTGGCATTTTCTGGAAGCACCGGTGTCATTTCACGGGCTTTGCCGTCGCTTTGCGCTTGTGGGGTAACACTATAGAGTTTTTCAGAAAGTGTTGGAGCAACTTTGGTACCTTTTCCATTCAGGCACACTGGGAGTGAGCTGTGGGGCTGCTGCCAGGGGCTCTGCTCAGCACAGCATGGCTGGAGCTGGCCCAGGACCTCCTTCGAAAGACAGACTGGTCAGACACACAGCTATCCTGAATCATCAAGGATAATCCTATGTTCAAGTTCCTACGTTCCAGTTCAAGTTCAAGTTCCTACGTTCCAATTGGTGCCCGTTACCTCTTGTCCTGGATCATCAAAGATGATCCAGGACAAGAGGTAACGGGTACAAACTGGAACCTAGGAAGTTCTATCAAAGCATGAGGAGGAACTTCTTTACTTTGAGGGTGGCAGAGCGCTGGAACAGGCTGCCCAGGGAGGCGGTAGAGCCTCCGACTCCAGAAACATTCAAAACCCGCCTGGAGGTCATCCTGTGCAACCTGCTGTAAGTGACCCTGCTCTGTCAGGGGGGTTGGACTGGATGATCTCCAGAGCTCCTTTCCAACCCTAACCAATCTGTGATTCTGTGATCAGAGCTGTTCTTCGAAATCTGTTCCTAGGAAATCGCTGCGAGAAGGAGGATGCACCTGAGGAGCAGGCCTAAGATGGAGGATTGAACAAACAAGTAGCTCTTACCTGAGGAATCGGCTATCCCATGGAACAACTTCTGATAAAGTTTCTGCAACATTACTAGGGGTCCGCCAAAGCATACAATTTCTTGCCATGTTCCAGTTAAAGCCTAAACTATCGAGTTGGCATTTCTTTTTAAAAGTGTATAAAGAAGCGGTAATGGGCCAAATCCGCAAGCCACTCTAAATCAACACGATTTGCTTGCCTCCACTGGAACACCCGCTCTCTATTTCAGTTCAGGAGCTAACACACAGTATCTTAATATGCATTTAGGTTAATATTTGCACTTTGCAGGGCTAGGTAGATTGCACGGCTGGCACATATCAGACTAAATGTCACTTCCGAAAGCTAAGGGACCGAACCGGAAGCTGCCATTCAGAGGGACTACCTGACAACATGTGGAACCTCTCCGGAAAAGCCTTCCCACCTCAAGCAACTCCTTTTGATTAATCTTTCACATAGACAATACACGTTACTATTTTAAAAAGCTGAATTTTTAAGGACAGAATACCTTAACGAACAGAGGAAAATGTGAACCAATTAGCATCTTCAAGCACTCTGAGACGCAGGGAGAGAAGGCCTACATAGAGTAGCCAGGTCCCTTCAGAGACCACAGCTGTAGCCCCTCTCTGCAATGTTGCCTCCTGGCAGCTAGACCGGGTCCAACCCCAGGACCCAGACACACTGCCAGTCACTCCAGAGTGTCATTAAGATGCACGGCACCACGGCGCAATTCAAATAAATGTTTCTTTCCTGCACGTTGCAGCGGGCTAGGTAGCAAAGGTTGACGTGAAAAGTGGGAGAGCTGCCCAGTAACCGTGAGGTTTTGTATCACGCGAACTTAGAAAATGGTCTGGAATAAAGAATCTGTGCAGTATTGCCTTTCACACGGTGTCTAATCTCGTACCGCTAGACAACTTCAACTACGAGTATCTGGCAGAACTCGAGATGGTTTCACAAAGACTTGTCATCCTCCTTCACCAGATCACTCTCTAGAAGGCGTGAGGGATGGGGAGTTGAAATACATCATATTAGAATGAATAGAAATGGTAATGATCGGGCTCACCCACAACACTTCCGCTCTAAGTAATCAGTTAATTAACCCTGAATCGAGCGGGCTTGCTGGTCAGGAATACAGCAGTTGGATTGACAACAGCTTCCAGACTCCTGCTTCTCAAGGACAAGATTCGGTAACCCTTATTGATGTTAAACATTAGCTTACCCTGTGAGGAACCTCCAGAAATCAAGAGGGATTGTGCTACGTGAGGAAGACTGGCAGAATCTCATACCAATTTACAAGACAAGAAAGAACAGACAAGAAAGAACCTCCAGCACTCTCGCCATGGTAAACTCGTATGCCCCCCCTCCGACACCCCCCCCCGCCTTTGCCTCCACAGATCCTGTGGTTGGCTAATTAAAGGAGGAGGTGTAACTATCAATCTAATCTGGCTTGTTCTCAAATTTACCATAATTTCCACACTTGAGAGGCTGGTGAAATGAAACAGCACTACTACACTTTCCCATTCATCAGCCGGAAGCAGAACAACTCCGAGAACCGGGCGAAAAATAATTAGGATGCGGGATCAGGTGTTGCGCGCGTGCATCTGTGCCTGTACAGGGGCACGCAGGCACATGAGCATTCACGGGAGGCAGCAGCAGTAGCACGGGGGCAGATGAGCACCACCAGTCATTTGACCTCGACAGGTGAATGCTTGCAGATGTACTCACAGCACACTTATTAGAAGAGGCCCAAATGCCCGAGAAAACTGCCGTCAGATTACGCCGGAAACAACAACGGCTTTTTAAACAACTACAGCCGCCAGAACGGTACCGGCGGCAGCACTGCAGGAGCTGCTCAGGAACCGCTGGGGCAACCCCAGCGCACCGGGTGCTCAGCGCGTGGCCCTGACCCCACCGCATGGCATGCCACCCTTGGGCAGGAAGCTTGACATTTTCTGGAAGCACCGGTGTCATTTCACGGGCTTTGCTGTCGCTTTGCGCTTGTGGGGTAACACTATAGAGTTTTTCAGAAAGTGTTGGAGCAACTTTGGTACCTTTTCCATTCAGGCACACTGGGAGTGAGGTGTGGGGCTGCTGCCAGGGGCTCTGCTCAGCACAGCATGGCTGGAGCTGGCCCAGGACCTCCTTCGAAAGACACACTGGTCAGACACACAGCTATCCTGAATCATCAAGGATAATCCTATGTTCAAGTTCAAGTTCCTACCTTCCAGTTCAAGTTCAAGTTCCTACGTTCCAATTGGTGCCCGTTACCTCTTGTCCTGGATCATCAAAGATGATCCAGGACAAGAGGTAACAGGTACAAACTGGAACCTAGGAACTTCTATCAAAGCATGAGGAGGAACTTCTTTACTTTGAGGGTGGCAGAGCGCTGGAACAGGCTGCCCAGGGAGGCGGTAGAGTCTCCCACCCCAGAGACATTCAAAACCCGCCTGGAGGTCATCCTGTGCAACCTGCTGTAGGTGACCCTGCTCTGGCAGGGGGTTGGACTGGATGATCTCCAGAGGTCCTTTCCAACCCTAACCAATCTGTGATTCTGTGATCAGAGCTGTTCTTCGAAATCTGTTCCTAGGAAATCGCTGCGAGAAGGAGGATGCACCTGAGGAGCAGGCCTAAGATGGAGGATTGAACAAACAAGTAGCTCTTACCTGAGGAATCGGCTATCCCATGGAACAACTTCAGAGAAAGATTCTGCAACATTACTAGGGGTCCGCCAAAACATACAATTACTTGCCATGTTCCAGTTAAAGCCTAAACTATCGAGTTGGCATTTCTTTTTAAAAGTGTATAAAGAAGCGGTAATGGGCCAAATCCTCAAGCCACTCTAAATCAACACGATTTGCTTGCCTCCACTGGAACACCCGCTCTCTATTTCAGTTCAGGAGCTAACACACAGTATCTTAATATGCATTTAGGTTAATATTTGCACTTTGCAGGGCTAGGTAGATTGCACGGCTGGCACATATCAGACTAAATGTCACTTCCGAAAGCTAAGGGACCGAACCGGAAGCTGCCATTCAGAGGGACTACCTGACAACATGTGGAACCTCTCCGGAAAAGCCTTCCCACCTCAAGCAACTCCTTTTGATTAATCTTTCACATAGACAATACACGTTACTATTTTAAAAAGCTGAATTTTTAAGGACAGAATACCTTAACGAACAGAGGAAAATGTGAACCAATTAGCATCTTCAAGCACTCTGAGACGCAGGGAGAGAAGGCCTACATAGAGTAGCCAGGTCCCTTCAGAGACCACAGCTGTAGCCCCTCTCTGCAATGTTGCCCCCTGGCAGCTAGACCGGGTCCAACCCCAGGACCCAGACACACTGCCAGTCACTCCAGAGTGTCATTAAGATGCACGGCACCACGGCGCAATTCAAATCAATGTTTCTTTCCTGCACGTTGCAGCGGGCGAGGTAGCAAAGGTTGACATGAAAAGTGGGAGAGCTGCCCAGTAACCATGAGGTTTTGTATCATGCGAACTTACAAAATGGTCTGGAATAAAGAATCTGTGCAGTATTGCCTTTCACACGGTGTCTAATCTCGCACCGCTAGACAACTTCAACTACGAGTATCTGGCAGAACTCGAGATGGTTTCACAAAGACTTGTCATCCTCCTTCACCAGATCACTCTCTGGAAGGCGTGAGGGAGGGGGAGTTGAAATACATCATATTAGAATGAATAGAAATGGTAATGATCGGGCTCTTCCACAACACTTCCGCTCTAAGTAATCAGTTAATTAACCCTGAATCGAGCGGGCTTGCTGGTCAGGAATACAGCAGTTGGATTGACAACAGCTTCCAGACTCCTGCTTCTCAAGGACAAGATTCGGTAACCCTTATTGATGTTAAACATTAGCTTACCCTGTGAGCAACCTCCAGAAATCAAGAGGGATTGTGCTACGTGAGGAAGACTGGCAGAATCTCATACCAATTTACAAGACAAGAAAGAACAGACAAGAAAGAACCTCCAGCAATCTCGCCATGGTAAAATCGTATGCCCCCCCACCGACACGCCCCCCGGCCTTTGCCTCCACAGATCCTGTGGTTGGCTAATTAAAGGAGGAGGTGTAACTATCAATCTAATCTGGCTTGTTCTCAAATTTACCATAATTTCCACACTTGAGAGGCTGGTGAAATGAAACAGCACTACTACACTTTCCCATTCATCAGCCGGAAGCAGAACAACTCCGAGAACCGGGCGAAAAATAATTAGGATGCGGGATCAGGTGTTGCGCGCGTGCATCTGTGCCTGTACAGGGGCACGCAGGCACATGAGCATTCACGGGAGGCAGCAGCAGTAGCACGGGGGCAGATGAGCACCACCAGTCATTTGACCTCGACAGGTGAATGCTTGCAGATGTACTCACAGCACACTTATTAGAAGAGGCCCAAATGCCCGAGAAAACTGCCGTCAGATTACGCCGGAAACAACAACGGCTTTTTAAACAACTACAGCCGCCAGAACGGTACCGGCGGCAGCACTGCAGGAGCTGCTCAGGAACCGCTGGGGCAACCCCAGCGCACCGGGTGCTCAGCGCGTGGCCCTGACCCCACCGCATGGCATGTCACCCTTGGGCAGGAAGCTTGGCATTTTCTGGAAGCACCGGTGTCATTTCACGGGCTTTGCCGTCGCTTTGCGCTTGTGGGGTAACAATATAGAGTTTTTCAGAAAGTGTTGGAGCAACTTTGGTACCTTTTCCATTCAGGCACACTGGGAGTGAGCTGTGGGGCTGCTGCCAGGGGCTCTGCTCAGCACAGCATGGCTGGAGCTGGCCCAGGACCTCCTTCGAAAGACAGACTGGTCAGACACACAGCTATCCTGAATCATCAAGGATAATCCTATGTTCAAGTTCCTACGTTCCAGTTCAAGTTCAAGTTCCTACGTTCCAATTGGTGCCCGTTACCTCTTGTCCTGGATCATCAAAGATGATCCAGGACAAGAGGTAACGGGTACAAACTGGAACCTAGGAAGTTCTATCAAAGCATGAGGAGGAACTTCTTTACTTTGAGGGTGGCAGAGCGCTGGAACAGGCTGCCCAGGGAGGCGGTAGAGCCTCCGACTCCAGAAACATTCAAAACCCGCCTGGAGGTCATCCTGTGCAACCTGCTGTAAGTGACCCTGCTCTGTCAGGGGGGTTGGACTGGATGATCTCCAGAGCTCCTTTCCAAACCTAACCAATCTGTGATTCTGTGATCAGAGCTGTTCTTCGAAATCTGTTCCTAGGAAATCGCTGCGAGAAGGAGGATGCACCTGAGGAGCAGGCCTAAGATGGAGGATTGAACAAACAAGTAGCTCTTACCTGAGGAATCGGCTATCCCATGGAACAACTTCTGAGAAAGATTCTGCAACATTACTAGGGGTCCGCCAAAGCATACAATTACTTGCCATGTTCCAGTTAAAGCCTAAACTATCGAGTTGGCATTTCTTTTTAAAAGTGTATAAAGAAGCGGTAATGGGCCAAATCCTCAAGCCACTCTAAATCAACACGATTTGCTTGCCTCCGCTGGAACACCCGCTCTCTATTTCAGTTCAGGAGCTAACACACAGTATCTTAATATGCATTTAGGTTAATATTTGCACTTTGCAGGGCTAGGCAGATTGCACGGCTGGCACATATCAGACTAAATGTCACTTCCGAAAGCTAAGGGACCGAACCGGAAGCTGCCATTCAGAGGGACTACCAGACAACATGTGGAACCTCTCCGGAAAAGCCTTCCCACCTCAAGCAACTCCTTTTGATTAATCTTTCACATAGACAATACACGTTATATACACCGACACACCCCCCCGGCCTTTGCCTCCACAGATCCTGTGGTTGGCTAATTAAAGGAGGAGGTGTAACTATCAATCTAATCTGGCTTGTTCTCAAATTTACCATAATTTCCACACTTGAGAGGCTGGTGAAATGAAACAGCACTACTACACTTTCCCATTCATCAGCCGGAAGCAGAACAACTCCGAGAACCGGGCGAAAAATAATTAGGATGCGGGATCAGGTGTTGCGCGCGTGCATCTGTGCCTGTACAGGGGCACGCAGGCACATGAGCATTCACGGGAGGCAGCAGCAGTAGCACGGGGGCAGATGAGCACCACCAGTCATTTGACCTCGACAGGTGAATGCTTGCAGATGTACTCACAGCACACTTATTAGAAGAGGCCCAAATGCCCGAGAAAACTGCCGTCAGATTACGCCGGAAACAACAACGGCTTTTTAAACAACTACAGCCGCCAGAACGGTACCGGCGGCAGCACTGCAGGAGCTGCTCAGGAACCGCTGGGGCAACCCCAGCGCACCGGGTGCTCAGCGCGTGGGCCTGACCCCACCGCATGGCATGTCACCCTTGGGCAGGAAGCTTGACATTTTCTGGAAGCACCGGTGTCATTTCACGGGCTTTGCCGTCGCTTTGCGCTTGTGGGGTAACACTATAGAGTTTTTCAGAAAGTGTTGGAGCAACTTTGGTACCTTTTCCATTCAGGCACACTGGGAGTGAGCTGTGGGGCTGCTGCCAGGGGCTCTGCTCAGCACAGCATGGCTGGAGCTGGTCCAGGACCTCCTTCGAAAGACAGACTGGTCAGACACACAGCTATCCTGAATCATCAAGGATAATCCTATGTTCAAGTTCAAGTTCCTACCTTCCAGTTCAAGTTCAAGTTCCTACGTTCCAATTGGTGCCCGTTACCTCTTGTCCTGGATCATCAAAGATGATCCAGGACAAGAGGTAACGGGTACAAACTGGAACCTAGGAACTTCTATCAAAGTATGAGGAGGAACTTCTTTACTTTGAGGGTGGCAGAGCGCTAGAACAGGCTGCCCAGGGAGGCAGTAGAGTCTCCGACCCCAGAGACATTCATAACCCGCCTGGAGGTCATCCTGTGCAACCTGCTGTAGGTGACCCTGCTCTGGCAGGGGGTTGGACTGGATGATCTCCAGAGGTCCTTTCCAACCCTAACCAATCTGTGATTCTGTGATCAGAGCTGTTCTTCGAAATCTGTTCCTAGGAAATCGCTGCGAGAAGGAGGATGCACCTGAGGAGCAGGCCTAAGATGGAGGATTGAACAAACAAGTAGCTCTTACCTGAGGAATCGGCTATCCCATGGAACAACTTCAGAGAAAGATTCTGCAACATTACTAGGGGTCCGCCAAAACATACAATTACTTGCCATGTTCCAGTTAAAGCCTAAACTATCGAGTTGGCATTTCTTTTTAAAAGTGTATAAAGAAGCGGTAATGGGCCAAATCCTCAAGCCACTCTAAATCAACACGATTTGCTTGCCTCCACTGGAACACCCGCTCTCTATTTCAGTTCAGGAGCTAACACACAGTATCTTAATATGCATTTAGGTTAATATTTGCACTTTGCAGGGCTAGGTAGATTGCACGGCTGGCACATATCAGACTAAATGTCACTTCCGAAAGCTAAGGGACCGAACCGGAAGCTGCCATTCAGAGGGACTACCTGACAACATGTGGAACCTCTCCGGAAAAGCCTTCCCACCTCAAGCAACTCCTTTTGATTAATCTTTCACATAGACAATACACGTTACTATTTTAAAAAGCTGAATTTTTAAGGACAGAATACCTTAACGAACAGAGGAAAATGTGAACCAATTAGCATCTTCAAGCACTCTGAGACGCAGGGAGAGAAGGCCTACATAGAGTAGCCAGGTCCCTTCAGAGACCACAGCTGTAGCCCCTCTCTGCAATGTTGCCCCCTGGCAGCTAGACCGGGTCCAACCCCAGGACCCAGACACACTGCCAGTCACTCCAGAGTGTCATTAAGATGCACGGCACCACGGCGCAATTCAAATCAATGTTTCTTTCCTGCACGTTGCAGCGGGCTAGGTAGCAAAGGTTGACGTGAAAAGTGGGAGAGCTGCCCAGTAACCGTGAGGTTTTGTATCACGCGAACTTAGAAAATGGTCTGGAATAAAGAATCTGTGCAGTATTGCCTTTCACACGGTGTCTAATCTCGTACCGCTAGACAACTTCAACTACGAGTATCTGGCAGAACTCGAGATGGTTTCACAAAGACTTGTCATCCTCCTTCACCAGATCACTCTCTAGAAGGCGTGAGGGATGGGGAGTTGAAATACATCATATTAGAATGAATAGAAATGGTAATGATCGGGCTCTTCCACAACACTTCCGCTCTAAGTAATCAGTTAATTAACCCTGAATCGAGCGGGCTTGCTGGTCAGGAATACAGCAGTTGGATTGACAACAGCTTCCAGACTCCTGCTTCTCAAGGACAAGATTCGGTAACCCTTATTGATGTTAAACATTAGCTTACCCTGTGAGCAACCTCCAGAAATCAAGAGGGATTGTGCTACGTGAGGAAGACTGGCAGAATCTCATACCAATTTACAAGACAAGAAAGAACAGACAAGAAAGAACCTCCAGCAATCTCGCCATGGTAAAATCGTATGCCCCCCCACCGACACGCCCCCCGGCCTTTGCCTCCACAGATCCTGTGGTTGGCTAATTAAAGGAGGAGGTGTAACTATCAATCTAATCTGGCTTGTTCTCAAATTTACCATAATTTCCACACTTGAGAGGCTGGTGAAATGAAACAGCACTACTACACTTTCCCATTCATCAGCCGGAAGCAGAACAACTCCGAGAACCGGGCGAAAAATAATTAGGATGCGGGATCAGGTGTTGCGCGCGTGCATCTGTGCCTGTACAGGGGCACGCAGGCACATGAGCATTCACGGGAGGCAGCAGCAGTAGCACGGGGGCAGATGAGCACCACCAGTCATTTGACCTCGACAGGTGAATGCTTGCAGATGTACTCACAGCACACTTATTAGAAGAGGCCCAAATGCCCGAGAAAACTGCCGTCAGATTACGCCGGAAACAACAACGGCTTTTTAAACAACTACAGCCGCCAGAACGGTACCGGCGGCAGCACTGCAGGAGCTGCTCAGGAACCGCTGGGGCAACCCCAGCGCACCGGGTGCTCAGCGCGTGGCCCTGACCCCACCGCATGGCATGCCACCCTTGGGCAGGAAGCTTGACATTTTCTGGAAGCACCGGTGTCATTTCACGGGCTTTGCTGTCGCTTTGCGCTTGTGGGGTAACACTATAGAGTTTTTCAGAAAGTGTTGGAGCAACTTTGGTACCTTTTCCATTCAGGCACACTGGGAGTGAGCTGTGGGGCTGCTGCCAGGGGCTCTGCTCAGCACAGCATGGCTGGAGCTGGCCCAGGACCTCCTTCGAAAGACACACTGGTCAGACACACAGCTATCCTGAATCATCAAGGATAATCCTATGTTCAAGTTCAAGTTCCTACCTTCCAGTTCAAGTTCAAGTTCCTACGTTCCAATTGGTGCCCGTTACCTCTTGTCCTGGATCATCAAAGATGATCCAGGACAAGAGGTAACGGGTACAAACTGGAACCTAGGAACTTCTATCAAAGCATGAGGAGGAACTTCTTTACTTTGAGGGTGGCAGAGCCCTGGAACAGGCTGCCCAGGGAGGCGGTAGAGTCTCCCACCCCAGAGACATTCAAAACCCGCCTGGAGGTCATCCTGTGCAACCTGCTGTAGGTGACCCTGCTCTGGCAGGGGGGTTGGACTGGATGATCTCCAGAGGTCCTTTCCAACCCTAACCAATCTGTGATTCTGTGATCAGAGCTGTTCTTCGAAATCTGTTCCTAGGAAATCGCTGCGAGAAGAAGGACGCACCTGAGGAGCAGGCCTAAGATGGAGGATTGAACAAACAAGTAGCTCTTACCTGAGGAATCGGCTATCCCATGGAACAACTTCTGAGAAAGATTCTGCAACATTACTAGGGGTCCGCCAAAACATACAATTACTTGCCATGTTCCAGTTAAAGCCTAAACTATCGAGTTGGCATTTCTTTTTAAAAGTGTATAAAGAAGCGGTAATGGGCCAAATCCTCAAGCCACTGTAAATCAACACGATTTGCTTGCCTCCGCTGGAACACCCGCTCTCTATTTCAGTTCAGGAGCTAACACACAGTATCTTAATATGCATTTAGGTTAATATTTGCACTTTGCAGGGCTAGGTAGATTGCACGGCTGGCACATATCAGACTAAATGTCACTTCCGAAAGCTAAGGGACCGAACCGGAAGCTGCCATTCAGAGGGACTACCTGACAACATGTGGAACCTCTCCGGAAAAGCCTTCCCACCTCAAGCAACTCCTTTTGATTAATCTTTCACATAGACAATACACGTTATATACACCGACACACCCCCCCGGCCTTTGCCTCCACAGATCCTGTGGTTGGCTAATTAAAGGAGGAGGTGTAACTATCAATCTAATCTGGCTTGTTCTCAAATTTACCATAATTTCCACACTTGAGAGGCTGGTGAAATGAAACAGCACTACTACACTTTCCCGTTCATCAGCCGGAAGCAGAACAACTCAGAGAACCGGGCGAAAAATAATTAGGATGCGGGATCAGGTGTTGCGCGCGTGCATCTGTGCCTGTACAGGGGCACGCAGGCACATGAGCATTCACGGGAGGCAGCAGCAGTAGCACGGGGGCAGATGAGCACCACCAGTCATTTGACCTCGACAGGTGAATGCTTGCAGATGTACTCACAGCACACTTATTAGAAGAGGCCCAAATGCCCGAGAAAACTGCCGTCAGTTTACGCCGGAATCAACAACGGCTTTTTAAACAACTACAGCCGCCAGAACGGTACAGGCGGCAGCACTGCAGGAGCTGCTCAGGAACTGCTGGGGCAACCCCAGCGCACCGGGTGCTCAGCGCGTGGCCCTGACCCCACCGCATGGCATGTCACCCTTGGGCAGGAAGCTTGACATTTTCTGGAAGCACCGGTGTCATTTCACGGGCTTTGCCGTCGCTTTGCGCTTGTGGGGTAACACTATAGAGTTTTTCGGAAAGTGTTGGAGCAACTTTGGTATCTTTTCCATTCAGGCACACTGGGAGTGAGCTGTGGGGCTGCTGCCAGGGGCTCTGCTCAGCACAGCATGGCTGGAGCTGGTCCAGGACCTCCTTCGAAAGACAGACTGGTCAGACACACAGCTATCCTGAATCATCAAGGATAATCCTATGTTCAAGCTCCTACGTTCCAGTTCAAGTTCAAGTTCCTACGTTCCAATTGGTGCCCGTTACGTAACGGTGTAACGGGTACAAACTGGAACCTAGGAACTTCTATCAAAGCATGAGGAGGAACTTCTTTACTTTGAGGGTGGCAGAGCCCTGGAACAGGCTGCCCAGGGAGGCGGTAGAGTCTCCGACCCCAGAGACATTCAAAACCCGCCTGGAGGTCATCCTGTGCAACCTGCTGTAGGTGACCCTGCTCTGGCAGGGGGGTTGGACTGGATGATCTCCAGAGCTCCTTTCCAACCCTAACCAATCTGTGATTCTGTGATCAGAGCTGTTCTTCGAAATCTGTTCCTAGGAAATCGCTGCGAGAAGAAGGACGCACCTGAGGAGCAGGCCTAAGATGGAGGATTGAACAAACAAGTAGCTCTTACCTGAGGAATCGGCTATCCCATGGAACAACTTCTGAGAAAGATTCTGCAACATTACTAGGGGTCCGCCAAAGCATACAATTTCTTGCCATGTTCCAGTTAAAGCCTAAACTATCGAGTTGGCATTTCTTTTTAAAAGTGTATAAAGAAGCGGTAATGGGCCAAATCCTCAAGCCACTGTAAATCAACACGATTTGCTTGCCTCCGCTGGAACACCCGCTCTCTATTTCAGTTCAGGAGCTAACACACACTATCTTAATATGCATTTAGGTTAATATTTGCACTTTGCAGGGCTAGGTAGATTGCACGGCTGGCACATATCAGACTAAATGTCACGTCCGAAAGCTAAGGGACCGAACCGGAAGCTGCCATTCAGAGGGACTACCTGACAACATGTGGAACCTCTCCGGAAAAGCCTTCCCACCTCAAGCAACTCCTTTTGATTAATCTTTCACATAGACAATACACGTTATATACACCGACACACCCCCCCGGCCTTTGCCTCCACAGATCCTGTGGTTGGCTAATTAAAGGAGGAGGTGTAACTATCAATCTAATCTCGCTCGTTCTCAAATTTACCATAATTTCCACACTTGAGAGGCTGGTGAAATGAAACAGCACTACTACACTTTCCCATTCATCAGCCGGAAGCAGAACAACTCCGAGAACCGGGCGAAAAATAATTAGGATGCGGGATCAGGTGTTGCGCGCGTGCATCTGTGCCTGTACAGGGGCACGCAGGCACATGAGCATTCACGGGAGGCAGCAGCAGTAGCACGGGGGCAGATGAGCACCACCAGTCATTTGACCTCGACAGGTGAATGCTTGCAGATGTACTCACAGCACACTTATTAGAAGAGGCCCAAATGCCCGAGAAAACTGCCGTCAGATTACGCCGGAAACAACAACGGCTTTTTAAACAACTACAGCCGCCAGAACGGTACCGGCGGCAGCACTGCAGGAGCTGCTCAGGAACCGCTGGGGCAACCCCAGCGCACCGGGTGCTCAGCGCATGGGCCTGACCCCACCGCATGGCATGTCACCCTTGGGCAGGAAGCTTGACATTTTCTGGAAGCACCGGTGTCATTTCACGGGCTTTGCCGTCGCTTTGCGCTTGTGGGGTAACACTATAGAGTTTTTCAGAAAGTGTTGGAGCAACTTTTGTACCTTTTCCATTCAGGCACACTGGGAGTGAGCTGTGGGGCTGCTGCCAGGGGCTCTGCTCAGCACAGCATGGCTGGAGCTGGCCCAGGACCTCCTTCGAAAGATAGACTGGTCAGACACACAGCTATCCTGAATCATCAAGGATAATCCTATGTTCAAGTTCAAGTTCTTACCTTCCAGTTCAAGTTCAAGTTCCTACGTTCCAATTGGTGCCCGTTACCTCTTGTCCTGGATCATCAAAGATGATCCAGGACAAGAGGTAATGGGTACAAACTGGAACCTAGGAACTTCTATCAAAGCATGAGGAGGAACTTCTTTACTTTGAGGGTGGCAGAGCGCTGGAACAGGCTTCCCGGGGAGGTGGTAGAGTCTCCGACCCCAGAGACATTCAAAACCCGCCTGGAGGTCATCCTGTGCAACCTGCTGTAGGTGACCCTGCTCTGGCAGGGGGGTTGGATTAGATGATCTCCAGAGCTCCTTTCCAACCCTAACCAATCTGTGATTCTGTGATCAGAGCTGTTCTTCGAAATCTGTTCCTAGGAAATCGCTGCGAGAAGGAGGATGCACCTGAGGAGCAGGCCTAAGATGGAGGATTGAACAAACAAGTAGCTCTTACCTGAGGAATCGGCTATCCCATGGAACAACTTCTGATAAAGTTTCTGCAACATTACTAGGGGTCCGCCAAAGCATACAATTTCTTGCCATGTTCCAGTTAAAGCCTAAACTATCGAGTTGGCATTTCTTTTTAAAAGTGTATAAAGAAGCGGTAATGGGCCAAATCCGCAAGCCACTCTAAATCAACACGATTTGCTTGCCTCCGCTGGAACACCCGCTCTCTATTTCAGTTCAGGAGCTAACACACAGTATCTTAATATGCATTTAGGTTAATATTTGCACTTTGCAGGGCTAGGTAGATTGCACGGCTGGCACATATCAGACTAAATGTCACTTCCGAAAGCTAAGGGACCGAACCGGAAGCTGCCATTCAGAGGGACTACCTGACAACATGTGGAACCTCTCCGGAAAAGCCTTCCCACCTCAAGCAACTCCTTTTGATTAATCTTTCACATAGACAATACACGTTACTATTTTAAAAAGCTGAATTTTTAAGGACAGAATACCTTAACGAACAGAGGAAAATGTGAACCAATTAGCATCTTCAAGCACTCTGAGACGCAGGGAGAGAAGGCCTACATAGAGTAGCCAGGTCCCTTCAGAGACCACAGCTGTAGCCCCTCTCTGCAATGTTGCCTCCTGGCAGCTAGACCGGGTCCAACCCCAGGACCCAGACACACTGCCAGTCACTCCAGAGTGTCATTAAGATGCACGGCACCACGGCGCAATTCAAATAAATGTTTCTTTCCTGCACGTTGCAGCGGGCTAGGTAGCAAAGGTTGACGTGAAAAGTGGGAGAGCTGCCCAGTAACCGTGAGGTTTTGTATCACGCGAACTTAGAAAATGGTCTGGAATAAAGAATCTGTGCAGTATTGCCTTTCACACGGTGTCTAATCTCGTACCGCTAGACAACTTCAACTACGAGTATCTGGCAGAACTCGAGATGGTTTCACAAAGACTTGTCATCCTCCTTCACCAGATCACTCTCTAGAAGGCGTGAGGGATGGGGAGTTGAAATACATCATATTAGAATGAATAGAAATGGTAATGATCGGGCTCACCCACAACACTTCCGCTCTAAGTAATCAGTTAATTAACCCTGAATCGAGCGGGCTTGCTGGTCAGGAATACAGCAGTTGGATTGACAACAGCTTCCAGACTCCTGCTTCTCAAGGACAAGATTCGGTAACCCTTATTGATGTTAAACATTAGCTTACCCTGTGAGGAACCTCCAGAAATCAAGAGGGATTGTGCTACGTGAGGAAGACTGGCAGAATCTCATACCAATTTACAAGACAAGAAAGAACAGACAAGAAAGAACCTCCAGCACTCTCGCCATGGTAAACTCGTATGCCCCCCCTCCGACACCCCCCCCCGCCTTTGCCTCCACAGATCCTGTGGTTGGCTAATTAAAGGAGGAGGTGTAACTATCAATCTAATCTGGCTTGTTCTCAAATTTACCATAATTTCCACACTTGAGAGGCTGGTGAAATGAAACAGCACTACTACACTTTCCCATTCATCAGCCGGAAGCAGAACAACTCCGAGAACCGGGCGAAAAATAATTAGGATGCGGGATCAGGTGTTGCGCGCGTGCATCTGTGCCTGTACAGGGGCACGCAGGCACATGAGCATTCACGGGAGGCAGCAGCAGTAGCACGGGGGCAGATGAGCACCACCAGTCATTTGACCTCGACAGGTGAATGCTTGCAGATGTACTCACAGCACACTTATTAGAAGAGGCCCAAATGCCCGAGAAAACTGCCGTCAGATTACGCCGGAAACAACAACGGCTTTTTAAACAACTACAGCCGCCAGAACGGTACCGGCGGCAGCACTGCAGGAGCTGCTCAGGAACCGCTGGGGCAACCCCAGCGCACCGGGTGCTCAGCGCGTGGCCCTGACCCCACCGCATGGCATGCCACCCTTGGGCAGGAAGCTTGACATTTTCTGGAAGCACCGGTGTCATTTCACGGGCTTTGCTGTCGCTTTGCGCTTGTGGGGTAACAATATAGAGTTTTTCAGAAAGTGTTGGAGCAACTTTGGTACCTTTTCCATTCAGGCACACTGGGAGTGAGGTGTGGGGCTGCTGCCAGGGGCTCTGCTCAGCACAGCATGGCTGGAGCTGGCCCAGGACCTCCTTCGAAAGACACACTGGTCAGACACACAGCTATCCTGAATCATCAAGGATAATCCTATGTTCAAGTTCAAGTTCCTACCTTCCAGTTCAAGTTCAAGTTCCTATGTTCCAATTGGTGCCCGTTACCTCTTGTCCTGGATCATCAAAGATGATCCAGGACAAGAGGTAACAGGTACAAACTGGAACCTAGGAACTTCTATCAAAGCATGAGGAGGAACTTCTTTACTTTGAGGGTGGCAGAGCGCTGGAACAGGCTGCCCAGGGAGGCGGTAGAGTCTCCCACCCCAGAGACATTCAAAACCCGCCTGGAGGTCATCCTGTGCAACCTGCTGTAGGTGACCCTGCTCTGGCAGGGGGTTGGACTGGATGATCTCCAGAGGTCCTTTCCAACCCTAACCAATCTGTGATTCTGTGATCAGAGCTGTTCTTCGAAATCTGTTCCTAGGAAATCGCTGCGAGAAGGAGGATGCACCTGAGGAGCAGGCCTAAGATGGAGGATTGAACAAACAAGTAGCTCTTACCTGAGGAATCGGCTATCCCATGGAACAACTTCAGAGAAAGATTCTGCAACATTACTAGGGGTCCGCCAAAACATACAATTACTTGCCATGTTCCAGTTAAAGCCTAAACTATCGAGTTGGCATTTCTTTTTAAAAGTGTATAAAGAAGCGGTAATGGGCCAAATCCGCAAGCCACTCTAAATCAACACGATTTGCTTGCCTCCACTGGAACACCCGCTCTCTATTTCAGTTCAGGAGCTAACACACAGTATCTTAATATGCATTTAGGTTAATATTTGCACTTTGCAGGGCTAGGTAGATTGCACGGCTGGCACATATCAGACTAAATGTCACTTCCGAAAGCTAAGGGACCGAACCGGAAGCTGCCATTCAGAGGGACTACCTGACAACATGTGGAACCTCTCCGGAAAAGCCTTCCCACCTCAAGCAACTCCTTTTGATTAATCTTTCACATAGACAATACACGTTACTATTTTAAAAAGCTGAATTTTTAAGGACAGAATACCTTAACGAACAGAGGAAAATGTGAACCAATTAGCATCTTCAAGCACTCTGAGACGCAGGGAGAGAAGGCCTACATAGAGTAGCCAGGTCCCTTCAGAGACCACAGCTGTAGCCCCTCTCTGCAATGTTGCCCCCTGGCAGCTAGACCGGGTCCAACCCCAGGACCCAGACACACTGCCAGTCACTCCAGAGTGTCATTAAGATGCACGGCACCACGGCGCAATTCAAATCAATGTTTCTTTCCTGCACGTTGCAGCGGGCGAGGTAGCAAAGGTTGACATGAAAAGTGGGAGAGCTGCCCAGTAACCATGAGGTTTTGTATCACGCGAACTTACAAAATGGTCTGGAATAAAGAATCTGTGCAGTATTGCCTTTCACACGGTGTCTAATCTCGCACCGCTAGACAACTTCAACTACGAGTATCTGGCAGAACTCGAGATGGTTTCACAAAGACTTGTCATCCTCCTTCACCAGATCACTCTCTGGAAGGCGTGAGGGAGGGGGAGTTGAAATACATCATATTAGAATGAATAGAAATGGTAATGATCGGGCTCTTCCACAACACTTCCGCTCTAAGTAATCAGTTAATTAACCCTGAATCGAGCGGGCTTGCTGGTCAGGAATACAGCAGTTGGATTGACAACAGCTTCCAGACTCCTGCTTCTCAAGGACAAGATTCGGTAACCCTTATTGATGTTAAACATTAGCTTACCCTGTGAGCAACCTCCAGAAATCAAGAGGGATTGTGCTACGTGAGGAAGACTGGCAGAATCTCATACCAATTTACAAGACAAGAAAGAACAGACAAGAAAGAACCTCCAGCAATCTCGCCATGGTAAAATCGTATGCCCCCCCACCGACACGCCCCCCGGCCTTTGCCTCCACAGATCCTGTGGTTGGCTAATTAAAGGAGGAGGTGTAACTATCAATCTAATCTGGCTTGTTCTCAAATTTACCATAATTTCCACACTTGAGAGGCTGGTGAAATGAAACAGCACTACTACACTTTCCCATTCATCAGCCGGAAGCAGAACAACTCCGAGAACCGGGCGAAAAATAATTAGGATGCGGGATCAGGTGTTGCGCGCGTGCATCTGTGCCTGTACAGGGGCACGCAGGCACATGAGCATTCACGGGAGGCAGCAGCAGTAGCACGGGGGCAGATGAGCACCACCAGTCATTTGACCTCGACAGGTGAATGCTTGCAGATGTACTCACAGCACACTTATTAGAAGAGGCCCAAATGCCCGAGAAAACTGCCGTCAGATTACGCCGGAAACAACAACGGCTTTTTAAACAACTACAGCCGCCAGAACGGTACCGGCGGCAGCACTGCAGGAGCTGCTCAGGAACCGCTGGGGCAACCCCAGCGCACCGGGTGCTCAGCGCGTGGCCCTGACCCCACCGCATGGCATGTCACCCTTGGGCAGGAAGCTTGGCATTTTCTGGAAGCACCGGTGTCATTTCACGGGCTTTGCCGTCGCTTTGCGCTTGTGGGGTAACACTATAGAGTTTTTCAGAAAGTGTTGGAGCAACTTTGGTACCTTTTCCATTCAGGCACACTGGGAGTGAGCTGTGGGGCTGCTGCCAGGGGCTCTGCTCAGCACAGCATGGCTGGAGCTGGCCCAGGACCTCCTTCGAAAGACAGACTGGTCAGACACACAGCTATCCTGAATCATCAAGGATAATCCTATGTTCAAGTTCAAGTTCCTACCTTCCAGTTCAAGTTCAAGTTCCTACCTTCCAATTGGTGCCCGTTACCTCTTGGCCTGGATCATCTTTGATGATCCAGGACAAGAGGTAACGGGTACAAACTGGAACCTAGGAACTTCTATCAAAGCATGAGGAGGAACTTCTTTACTTTGAGGGTGGCAGAGCGCTAGAACAGGCTGCCCAGGGAGGCAGTAGAGTCTCCGACCCCAGAGACATTCATAACCCGCCTGGAGGTCATCCTGTGCAACCTGCTGTAGGTGACCCTGCTCTGGCAGGGGGTTGGACTGGATGATCTCCAGAGGTCCTTTCCAACCCTAACCAATCTGTGATTCTGTGATCAGAGCTGTTCTTCGAAATCTGTTCCTAGGAAATCGCTGCGAGAAGGAGGATGCACCTGAGGAGCAGGCCTAAGATGGAGGATTGAACAAACAAGTAGCTCTTACCTGAGGAATCGGCTATCCCATGGAACAACTTCAGAGAAAGATTCTGCAACATTACTAGGGGTCCGCCAAAACATACAATTACTTGCCATGTTCCAGTTAAAGCCTAAACTATCGAGTTGGCATTTCTTTTTAAAAGTGTATAAAGAAGCGGTAATGGGCCAAATCCTCAAGCCACTCTAAATCAACACGATTTGCTTGCCTCCACTGGAACACCCGCTCTCTATTTCAGTTCAGGAGCTAACACACAGTATCTTAATATGCATTTAGGTTAATATTTGCACTTTGCAGGGCTAGGTAGATTGCACGGCTGGCACATATCAGACTAAATGTCACTTCCGAAAGCTAAGGGACCGAACCGGAAGCTGCCATTCAGAGGGACTACCTGACAACATGTGGAACCTCTCCGGAAAAGCCTTCCCACCTCAAGCAACTCCTTTTGATTAATCTTTCACATAGACAATACACGTTACTATTTTAAAAAGCTGAATTTTTAAGGACAGAATACCTTAACGAACAGAGGAAAATGTGAACCAATTAGCATCTTCAAGCACTCTGAGACGCAGGGAGAGAAGGCCTACATAGAGTAGCCAGGTCCCTTCAGAGACCACAGCTGTAGCCCCTCTCTGCAATGTTGCCCCCTGGCAGCTAGACCGGGTCCAACCCCAGGACCCAGACACACTGCCAGTCACTCCAGAGTGTCATTAAGATGCACGGCACCACGGCGCAATTCAAATAAATGTTTCTTTCCTGCACGTTGCAGCGGGCTAGGTAGCAAAGGTTGACGTGAAAAGTGGGAGAGCTGCCCAGTAACCATGAGGTTTTGTATCATGCGAACTTACAAAATGGTCTGGAATAAAGAATCTGTGCAGTATTGCCTTTCACACGGTGTCTAATCTCGCACCGCTAGACAACTTCAACTACGAGTATCTGGCAGAACTCGAGATGGTTTCACAAAGACTTGTCATCCTCCTTCACCAGATCACTCTCTGGAAGGCATGAGGGAGGGGGAGTTGAAATACATCATATTAGAATGAATAGAAATGGTAATGATCGGGCTCACCCACAACACTTCCGCTCTAAGTAATCAGTTAATTAACCCTGAATCGAGCGGGCTTGCTGGTCAGGAATACAGCAGTTGGATTGACAACAGCTTCCAGACTCCTGCTTCTCAAGGACAAGATTCGGTAACCCTTATTGATGTTAAACATTAGCTTACCCTGTGAGGAACCTCCAGAAATCAAGAGGGATTGTGCTACGTGAGGAAGACTGGCAGAATCTCATACCAATTTACAAGACAAGAAAGAACAGACAAGAAAGAACCTCCAGCACTCTCGCCATGGTAAACTCGTATGCCCCCCCTCCGACACCCCCCCCCGCCTTTGCCTCCACAGATCCTGTGGTTGGCTAATTAAAGGAGGAGGTGTAACTATCAATCTAATCTGGCTTGTTCTCAAATTTACCATAATTTCCACACTTGAGAGGCTGGTGAAATGAAACAGCACTACTACACTTTCCCATTCATCAGCCGGAAGCAGAACAACTCAGAGAACCGGGCGAAAAATAATTAGGATGCGGGATCAGGTGTTGCGCGCGTGCATCTGTGCCTGTACAGGGGCACGCAGGCACATGAGCATTCACGGGAGGCAGCAGCAGTAGCACGGGGGCAGATGAGCACCACCAGTCATTTGACCTCGACAGGTGAATGCTTGCAGATGTACTCACAGCACACTTATTAGAAGAGGCCCAAATGCCCGAGAAAACTGCCGTCAGATTACGCCGGAAACAACAACGGCTTTTTAAACAACTACAGCCGCCAGAACGGTACCGGCGGCAGCACTGCAGGAGCTGCTCAGGAACCGCTGGGGCAACCCCAGCGCACCGGGTGCTCAGCGCGTGGCCCTGACCCCACCGCATGGCATGCCACCCTTGGGCAGGAAGCTTGACATTTTCTGGAAGCACCGGTGTCATTTCACGGGCTTTGCTGTCGCTTTGCGCTTGTGGGGTAACACTATAGAGTTTTTCAGAAAGTGTTGGAGCAACTTTGGTACCTTTTCCATTCAGGCACACTGGGAGTGAGCTGTGGGGCTGCTGCCAGGGGCTCTGCTCAGCACAGCATGGCTGGAGCTGGCCCAGGACCTCCTTCGAAAGACAGACTGGTCAGACACACAGCTATCCTGAATCATCAAGGATAATCCTATGTTCAAGTTCAAGTTCCTACCTTCCAGTTCAAGTTCAAGTTCCTACGTTCCAATTGGTGCCCGTTACCTCTTGTCCTGGATCATCAAAGATGATCCAGGACAAGAGGTAACGGGTACAAACTGGAACCTAGGAACTTCTATCAAAGCATGAGGAGGAACTTCTTTACTTTGAGGGTGGCAGAGCGCTGGAACAGGCTGCCCAGGGAGGCGGTAGAGTCTCCCACCCCAGAGACATTCAAAACCCGCCTGGAGGTCATCCTGTGCAACCTGCTGTAGGTGACCCTGCTCTGGCAGGGGGTTGGACTGGATGATCTCCAGAGGTCCTTTCCAACCCTAACCAATCTGTGATTCTGTGATCAGAGCTGTTCTTCGAAATCTGTTCCTAGGAAATCGCTGCGAGAAGGAGGATGCACCTGAGGAGCAGGCCTAAGATGGAGGATTGAACAAACAAGTAGCTCTTACCTGAGGAATCGGCTATCCCATGGAACAACTTCTGAGAAAGATTCTGCAACATTACTAGGGGTCCGCCAAAACATACAATTACTTGCCATGTTCCAGTTAAAGCCTAAACTATCGAGTTGGCATTTCTTTTTAAAAGTGTATAAAGAAGCGGTAATGGGCCAAATCCTCAAGCCACTCTAAATCAACACGATTTGCTTGCCTCCACTGGAACACCTGCTCTCTATTTCAGTTCAGGAGCTAACACACAGTATCTTAATATGCATTTAGGTTAATATTTGCACTTTGCAGGGCTAGGTAGATTGCACGGCTGGCACATATCAGACTAAATGTCACTTCCGAAAGCTAAGGGACCGAACCGGAAGCTGCCATTCAGAGGGACTACCTGACAACATGTGGAACCTCTCCGGAAAAGCCTTCCCACCTCAAGCAACTCCTTTTGATTAATCTTTCACATAGACAATACACGTTACTATTTTAAAAAGCTGAATTTTTAAGGACAGAATACCTTAACGAACAGAGGAAAATGTGAACCAATTAGCATCTTCAAGCACTCTGAGACGCAGGGAGAGAAGGCCTACATAGAGTAGCCAGGTCCCTTCAGAGACCACAGCTGTAGCCCCTCTCTGCAATGTTGCCCCCTGGCAGCTAGACCGGGTCCAACCCCAGGACCCAGACACACTGCCAGTCACTCCAGAGTGTCATTAAGATGCACGGCACCACGGCGCAATTCAAATCAATGTTTCTTTCCTGCACGTTGCAGCGGGCGAGGTAGCAAAGGTTGACATGAAAAGTGGGAGAGCTGCCCAGTAACCATGAGGTTTTGTATCATGCGAACTTACAAAATGGTCTGGAATAAAGAATCTGTGCAGTATTGCCTTTCACACAGTGTCTAATCTCGCACCGCTAGACAACTTCAACTACGAGTATCTGGCAGAACTCGAGATGGTTTCACAAAGACTTGTCATCCTCCTTCACCAGATCACTCTCTGGAAGGCGTGAGGGAGGGGGAGTTGAAATACATCATATTAGAATGAATAGAAATGGTAATGATCGGGCTCTTCCACAACACTTCCGCTCTAAGTAATCAGTTAATTAACCCTGAATCGAGCGGGCTTGCTGGTCAGGAATACAGCAGTTGGATTGACAACAGCTTCCAGACTCCTGCTTCTCAAGGACAAGATTCGGTAACCCTTATTGATGTTAAACATTAGCTTACCCTGTGAGCAACCTCCAGAAATCAAGAGCGATTGTGCTACGTGAGGAAGACTGGCAGAATCTCATATCAATTTACAAGACAAGAAAGAACAGACAAGAAAGAACCTCCAGCAATCTCGCCATGGTAAAATCGTATGCCCCCCCACCGACACGCCCCCCGGCCTTTGCCTCCACAGATCCTGTGGTTGGCTAATTAAAGGAGGAGGTGTAACTATCAATCTAATCTGGCTTGTTCTCAAATTTACCATAATTTCCACACTTGAGAGGCTGGTGAAATGAAACAGCACTACTACACTTTCCCATTCATCAGCCGGAAGCAGAACAACTCCGAGAACCGGGCGAAAAATAATTAGGATGCGGGATCAGGTGTTGCGCGCGTGCATCTGTGCCTGTACAGGGGCACGCAGGCACATGAGCATTCACGGGAGGCAGCAGCAGTAGCACGGGGGCAGATGAGCACCACCAGTCATTTGACCTCGACAGGTGAATGCTTGCAGATGTACTCACAGCACACTTATTAGAAGAGGCCCAAATGCCCGAGAAAACTGCCGTCAGATTACGCCGGAAACAACAACGGCTTTTTAAACAACTACAGCCGCCAGAACGGTACCGGCGGCAGCACTGCAGGAGCTGCTCAGGAACCGCTGGGGCAACCCCAGCGCACCGGGTGCTCAGCGCGTGGCCCTGACCCCACCGCATGGCATGCCACCCTTGGGCAGGAAGCTTGACATTTTCTGGAAGCACCGGTGTCATTTCACGGGCTTTGCTGTCGCTTTGCGCTTGTGGGGTAACACTATAGAGTTTTTCAGAAAGTGTTGGAGCAACTTTGGTACCTTTTCCATTCAGGCACACTGGGAGTGAGCTGTGGGGCTGCTGCCAGGGGCTCTGCTCAGCACAGCATGGCTGGAGCTGGCCCAGGACCTCCTTCGAAAGACAGACTGGTCAGACACACAGCTATCCTGAATCATCAAGGATAATCCTATGTTCAAGTTCAAGTTCCTACCTTCCAGTTCAAGTTCAAGTTCCTACGTTCCAATTGGTGCCCGTTACCTCTTGTCCTGGATCATCAAAGATGATCCAGGACAAGAGGTAACGGGTACAAACTGGAACCTAGGAACTTCTATCAAAGCATGAGGAGGAACTTCTTTACTTTGAGGGTGGCAGAGCGCTGGAACAGGCTGCCCAGGGAGGCGGTAGAGTCTCCCACCCCAGAGACATTCAAAACCCGCCTGGAGGTCATCCTGTGCAACCTGCTGTAGGTGACCCTGCTCTGGCAGGGGGTTGGACTGGATGATCTCCAGAGGTCCTTTCCAACCCTAACCAATCTGTGATTCTGTGATCAGAGCTGTTCTTCGAAATCTGTTCCTAGGAAATCGCTGCGAGAAGGAGGATGCACCTGAGGAGCAGGCCTAAGATGGAGGATTGAACAAACAAGTAGCTCTTACCTGAGGAATCGGCTATCCCATGGAACAACTTCTGAGAAAGATTCTGCAACATTACTAGGGGTCCGCCAAAACATACAATTACTTGCCATGTTCCAGTTAAAGCCTAAACTATCGAGTTGGCATTTCTTTTTAAAAGTGTATAAAGAAGCGGTAATGGGCCAAATCCTCAAGCCACTCTAAATCAACACGATTTGCTTGCCTCCACTGGAACACCTGCTCTCTATTTCAGTTCAGGAGCTAACACACAGTATCTTAATATGCATTTAGGTTAATATTTGCACTTTGCAGGGCTAGGTAGATTGCACGGCTGGCACATATCAGACTAAATGTCACTTCCGAAAGCTAAGGGACCGAACCGGAAGCTGCCATTCAGAGGGACTACCTGACAACATGTGGAACCTCTCCGGAAAAGCCTTCCCACCTCAAGCAACTCCTTTTGATTAATCTTTCACATAGACAATACACGTTACTATTTTAAAAAGCTGAATTTTTAAGGACAGAATACCTTAACGAACAGAGGAAAATGTGAACCAATTAGCATCTTCAAGCACTCTGAGACGCAGGGAGAGAAGGCCTACATAGAGTAGCCAGGTCCCTTCAGAGACCACAGCTGTAGCCCCTCTCTGCAATGTTGCCCCCTGGCAGCTAGACCGGGTCCAACCCCAGGACCCAGACACACTGCCAGTCACTCCAGAGTGTCATTAAGATGCACGGCACCACGGCGCAATTCAAATCAATGTTTCTTTCCTGCACGTTGCAGCGGGCGAGGTAGCAAAGGTTGACGTGAAAAGTGGGAGAGCTGCCCAGTAACCATGAGGTTTTGTATCATGCGAACTTACAAAATGGTCTGGAATAAAGAATCTGTGCAGTATTGCCTTTCACACAGTGTCTAATCTCGCACCGCTAGACAACTTCAACTACGAGTATCTGGCAGAACTCGAGATGGTTTCACAAAGACTTGTCATCCTCCTTCACCAGATCACTCTCTGGAAGGCGTGAGGGAGGGGGAGTTGAAATACATCATATTAGAATGAATAGAAATGGTAATGATCGGGCTCTTCCACAACACTTCCGCTCTAAGTAATCAGTTAATTAACCCTGAATCGAGCGGGCTTGCTGGTCAGGAATACAGCAGTTGGATTGACAACAGCTTCCAGACTCCTGCTTCTCAAGGACAAGATTCGGTAACCCTTATTGATGTTAAACATTAGCTTACCCTGTGAGCAACCTCCAGAAATCAAGAGCGATTGTGCTACGTGAGGAAGACTGGCAGAATCTCATACCAATTTACAAGACAAGAAAGAACAGACAAGAAAGAACCTCCAGCAATCTCGCCATGGTAAAATCGTATGCCCCCCCACCGACACGCCCCCCGGCCTTTGCCTCCACAGATCCTGTGGTTGGCTAATTAAAGGAGGAGGTGTAACTATCAATCTAATCTGGCTTGTTCTCAAATTTACCATAATTTCCACACTTGAGAGGCTGGTGAAATGAAACAGCACTACTACACTTTCCCATTCATCAGCCGGAAGCAGAACAACTCCGAGAACCGGGCGAAAAATAATTAGGATGCGGGATCAGGTGTTGCGCGCGTGCATCTGTGCCTGTACAGGGGCACGCAGGCACATGAGCATTCACGGGAGGCAGCAGCAGTAGCACGGGGGCAGATGAGCACCACCAGTCATTTGACCTCGACAGGTGAATGCTTGCAGATGTACTCACAGCACACTTATTAGAAGAGGCCCAAATGCCCGAGAAAACTGCCGTCAGATTACGCCGGAAACAACAACGGCTTTTTAAACAACTACAGCCGCCAGAACGGTACCGGCGGCAGCACTGCAGGAGCTGCTCAGGAACCGCTGGGGCAACCCCAGCGCACCGGGTGCTCAGCGCGTGGCCCTGACCCCACCGCATGGCATGCCACCCTTGGGCAGGAAGCTTGACATTTTCTGGAAGCACCGGTGTCATTTCACGGGCTTTGCTGTCGCTTTGCGCTTGTGGGGTAACACTATAGAGTTTTTCAGAAAGTGTTGGAGCAACTTTGGTACCTTTTCCATTCAGGCACACTGGGAGTGAGCTGTGGGGCTGCTGCCAGGGGCTCTGCTCAGCACAGCATGGCTGGAGCTGGCCCAGGACCTCCTTCGAAAGACAGACTGGTCAGACACACAGCTATCCTGAATCATCAAGGATAATCCTATGTTCAAGTTCAAGTTCCTACCTTCCAGTTCAAGTTCAAGTTCCTACGTTCCAATTGGTGCCCGTTACCTCTTGTCCTGGATCATCAAAGATGATCCAGGACAAGAGGTAACGGGTACAAACTGGAACCTAGGAACTTCTATCAAAGCATGAGGAGGAACTTCTTTACTTTGAGGGTGGCAGAGCGCTGGAACAGGCTGCCCAGGGAGGCGGTAGAGTCTCCCACCCCAGAGACATTCAAAACCCGCCTGGAGGTCATCCTGTGCAACCTGCTGTAGGTGACCCTGCTCTGGCAGGGGGTTGGACTGGATGATCTCCAGAGGTCCTTTCCAACCCTAACCAATCTGTGATTCTGTGATCAGAGCTGTTCTTCGAAATCTGTTCCTAGGAAATCGCTGCGAGAAGGAGGATGCACCTGAGGAGCAGGCCTAAGATGGAGGATTGAACAAACAAGTAGCTCTTACCTGAGGAATCGGCTATCCCATGGAACAACTTCAGAGAAAGATTCTGCAACATTACTAGGGGTCCGCCAAAACATACAATTACTTGCCATGTTCCAGTTAAAGCCTAAACTATCGAGTTGGCATTTCTTTTTAAAAGTGTATAAAGAAGCGGTAATGGGCCAAATCCTCAAGCCACTCTAAATCAACACGATTTGCTTGCCTCCACTGGAACACCTGCTCTCTATTTCAGTTCAGGAGCTAACACACAGTATCTTAATATGCATTTAGGTTAATATTTGCACTTTGCAGGGCTAGGTAGATTGCACGGCTGGCACATATCAGACTAAATGTCACTTCCGAAAGCTAAGGGACCGAACCGGAAGCTGCCATTCAGAGGGACTACCTGACAACATGTGGAACCTCTCCGGAAAAGCCTTCCCACCTCAAGCAACTCCTTTTGATTAATCTTTCACATAGACAATACACGTTACTATTTTAAAAAGCTGAATTTTTAAGGACAGAATACCTTAACGAACAGAGGAAAATGTGAACCAATTAGCATCTTCAAGCACTCTGAGACGCAGGGAGAGAAGGCCTACATAGAGTAGCCAGGTCCCTTCAGAGACCACAGCTGTAGCCCCTCTCTGCAATGTTGCCTCCTGGCAGCTAGACCGGTCCAACCCCAGGACCCAGACACACTGCCAGTCACTCCAGAGTGTCATTAAGATGCACGGCACCACGGCGCAATTCAAATCAATGTTTCTTTCCTGCACGTTGCAGCGGGCTAGGTAGCAAAGGTTGACGTGAAAAGTGGGAGAGCTGCCCAGTAACCGTGAGGTTTTGTATCACGCGAACTTAGAAAATGGTCTGGAATAAAGAATCTGTGCAGTATTGCCTTTCACACGGTGTCTAATCTCGTACCGCTAGACAACTTCAACTACGAGTATCTGGCAGAACTCGAGATGGTTTCACAAAGACTTGTCATCCTCCTTCACCAGATCACTCTCTGGAAGGCGTGAGGGAGGGGGAGTTGAAATACATCATATTAGAATGAATAGAAATGGTAATGATCGGGCTCTTCCACAACACTTCCGCTCTAAGTAATCAGTTAATTAACCCTGAATCGAGCGGGCTTGCTGGTCAGGAATACAGCAGTTGGATTGACAACAGCTTCCAGACTCCTGCTTCTCAAGGACAAGATTCGGTAACCCTTATTGATGTTAAACATTAGCTTACCCTGTGAGCAACCTCCAGAAATCAAGAGCGATTGTGCTACGTGAGGAAGACTGGCAGAATCTCATACCAATTTACAAGACAAGAAAGAACAGACAAGAAAGAACCTCCAGCACTCTCGCCATGGTAAACTCGTATGCCCCCCCTCCGACACCCCCCCCCGCCTTTGCCTCCACAGATCCTGTGGTTGGCTAATTAAAGGAGGAGGTGTAACTATCAATCTAATCTCGCTTGTTCTCAAATTTACCATAATTTCCACACTTGAGAGGCTGGTGAAATGAAACAGCACTACTACACTTTCCCATTCATCAGCCGGAAGCAGAACAACTCAGAGAACCGGGCGAAAAATAATTAGGATGCGGGATCAGGTGTTGCGCGCGTGCATCTGTGCCTGTACAGGGGCACGCAGGCACATGAGCATTCACGGGAGGCAGCAGCAGTAGCACGGGGGCAGATGAGCACCACCAGTCATTTGACCTCGACAGGTGAATGCTTGCAGATGTACTCACAGCACACTTATTAGAAGAGGCCCAAATGCCCGAGAAAACTGCCGTCAGATTACGCCGGAAATAACAACGGCTTTTTAAACAACTACAGCCGCCAGAACGGTACCGGCGGCAGCACTGCAGGAGCTGCTCAGGAACCGCTGGGGCAACCCCAGCGCACCGGGTGCTCAGCGCGTGGCCCTGACCCCACCGCATGGCATGTCACCCTTGGGCAGGAAGCTTGACATTTTCTGGAAGCACCGGTGTCATTTCACGGGCTTTGCCGTCGCTTTGCGCTTGTGGGGTAACACTATAGAGTTTTTCAGAAAGTGTTGGAGCAACTTTGGTACCTTTTCCATTCAGGCACACTGGGAGTGAGCTGTGGGGCTGCTGCCAGGGGCTCTGCTCAGCACAGCATGGCTGGAGCTGGCCCAGGAACTCCTTCGAAAGACAGACTGGTCAGACACACAGCTATCCTGAATCATCAAGGATAATCCTATGTTCAAGTTCAAGTTCCTACCTTCCAGTTCAAGTTCAAGTTCCTACGTTCCAATTGGTGCCCGTTACCTCTTGTCCTGGATCATCTTTGAGGTAACGGGTAACGGGTACAAGAGGTAACGGGTACAAACTGGAACCTAGGAACTTCTATCAAAGCATGAGGAGGAACTTCTTTACTTTGAGGGTGGCAGAGCGCTGGAACAGGCTGCCCGGGGAGGCGGTAGATTCTCCCACCCCAGAGACATTCAAAACCCGCCTGGAGGTCATCCTGTGCAACCTGCTGTAGGTGACCCTACTCTGGCAGGGGGGTTGGACTGGATGATCTCCAGAGCTCCTTTCCAACCCTAACCAATCTGTGATTCTGTGATCAGAGCTGTTCTTTGAAATCTGTTCCTAGGAAATCGCTGCGAGAAGGAGGATGCACCTGAGGAGCAGGCCTAAGATGGAGGATTGAACAAACAAGTAGCTCTTACCTGAGGAATCGGCTATCCCATGGCCCTTTCTGCTTTCCTGAGGACTTCATCCTCAAAAGCACCTGTTTTCGCTTTCGGCATCCTCAGGAGCAAAAAAGACAAACGTCCAGCTTTTGCTGCCACAGCAAAGGTGCCAGCGGGAAAAAGTAATGCTGGTTCTCACTGCCTCTTGGAACTCTTTCAAATGCCACAGACAATTTGGCCCTCTCTGCTTTCCTGCGGACTCCATCCTCAAAAGCACCTGTTTTCGCTTTCGGCAGCCTCCGGAGCAAAAAAGACAAACGTCCAGCTTTTGCTGCCACAGCAAAGGTGCCAGCGGGGAAAAGTAATGCTGGTTCTCACTGCCTCCTGGAACCCCTTCACATGCCCCCGACCATTTGGCCCTCTCTGCTTTCCTGCGGACTCTATCCTCCAAAGCGCCTTTTTTCACTATCGGCGCCCTCCGGTGGTAAAAAGACAAACGTCCAGCTTTTGCTGCCACAGCAAAGGTGCCAGCGGGGAAAAGTGATGCTGGTTCTCACTGCCTCCTGGAACCTCATCAAATGCCCCGGACAATTTGGCCCTCTCTGCTTTCCAGCGGACTCCATCCTCAAAAGCACCTGTTTTCGCTTTCGGCAGCCTCCGGAGCAAAAAAGACAAACGTCCAGCTTTTGCTGCCACAGCAAAGGTGCCAGCGGGAAAAAGTAATGCTGGTTCTCACTGCCTCCTGGAACTCTTTCAAATGCCACAGACAATTTGGCCCTCTCTGCTTTCCTGCGGACTCCATCCTCAAAAGCACCTGTTTTCGCTTTCGGCAGCCTCCGGAGCAAAAAAGACAAACGTCCAGCTTTTGCTGCCATAGCAAAGGTGCCAGCGGGGAAAAGTGATGCTGGTTCTCACTGCCTCCTAGAACCTCTTCAAATGCCACAGACAATTTGGCCCTCTCTGCTTTCCTGCGGACTCCATCCTCAAAAGCACCTGTTTTCGCTTTCGGCATCCTCAGGAGCAAAAAAGACAAACGTCCAGCTTTTGCTGCCACAGCAAAGGAGTCAGCGGGGAAAAGTGATGCTGGTTCTCACTGCCTCCTGGAACTCTTTCAAATGCCCCAGACAATTTGGCCCTCTCTGCTTTCCTGCGGACTCTATCCTCAAAAGCGCCTTTTTTCACTTTCGGCGCCCTCCGCTGGTAAAAAGACAAACGTCCAGCTTTTGCTGCCACAGCAAAGGTGCCAGCGGGGAAAAGTGATGCTGGTTCTCACTGCCTCCTGGAACCCTTTCAAATGCCACAGACAATTTGGCCCTCTCTGCTTTCCTGCGGACTCCATCCTCAAAAGCACCTCTTTTCGCTGTCGGCAGCCTCCGGAGCAAAAAAGACAAACGTCCAGCTTTTGCTGCTACAGCAAAGGTGCCAGCGGGGAAAAATAATGCTGGTTCTCACTGCCTCCTGGAACCCTTTCAAATGCCACAGACAATTTGGCCCTCTCTGCTTTCCTGCGGACTCCATCCTCAAAAGCACCTGTTTTCGCTTTCGGCATCCTCAGGAGCAAAAAAGACAAACGTCCAGCTTTTGCTGCCACAGCAAAGAAGCCAGCGGGAAAAAGTAATGCTGGTTCGCACTGCCTCCTGGAACCCTTTCAAATGCCCCAGACAATTTGGCCCTCTCTGCTTTCCTGCGGACTCCATCCTCAAAAGCACCTGTTTTCGCTTTCGGCAGCCTCCGGAGCAAAAAAGACAAACGTCCAGCTTTTGCTGCCACAGCAAAGGTGCCAGCGGGGAAAAGTAATGCTGGTTCTCACTGCCTCCTGGAACCCTTTCAAATGCCCCAGACAATTTGGCCCTCTCTGCTTTCCTGCGGACTCCATCCTCAAAAGCACCTTTTTTCGCTTTCGGCAACCTCAGGAGCAAAAAAGACAAACGTCCAGCTTTTGCTGCCACAGCAAAGGTGCCAGCGGGGAAAAGTGATGCTGGTTCTCACTGCCTCCTGGAACCCTTTCAAATGCCACAGACAATTTGGCCCTCTCTGCTTTCCTGCGGACTCCATCCTGAAAAGCACCTGTTTTCGCTTTCGGCAGCCTCCGGAGCAAAAAAGACAAACGTCCAGCTTTTGCTGCCACAGCAAAGGTGCCAGCCGGGAAAAGTAATGCTGGTTCTCACTGCCTCCTGGAACTCTTTCAAATGCCACAGACAATTTGGCCCTTTCTGCTTTCCTGAGGACTTCATCCTCAAAAGCACCTCTTTTCGCTTTCGGCAGCCTCCGGAGCAAAAAAGACAAACGTCCAGGTTTTGCTGCCATAGCAAAGGTGCCAGCGGGGAAAAATAATGCTGGTTCTCACTGCCTCCTGGAACCCCTTCAAATGCCACAGACAATTTGGCCCTCTCTGCTTTCCTGCGGACTCCAGCCTCAAAAGCACCTGTTTTCGCTTTCGGCATCCTCAGGAGCAAAAAAGACAAACGTCCACCTTTTGCTGCCACAGCAAAGAAGCCAGCGGGAAAAAGTAATGCTGGTTCTCACTGCCTCCTGGAACCCTTTCAAATGCCCCAGACAATTTGGCCCTCTCTGCTTTCCTGCGGACTCCATCCTCAAAAGCACCTGTTTTCGCTTTCGGCAGCCTCCGGAGCAAAAAAGACAAACGTCCAGCTTTTGCTGCCACAGCAAAGGTGCCAGCGGGGAAAAGTAATGCTGGTTCTCACTGCCTCCTGGAACCCTTTCAAATGCCCCAGACAATTTGGCCCTCTCTGCTTTCCTGCGGACTCCATCCTCAAAAGCACCTTTTTTCGCTTTCGGCAGCCTCAGGAGCAAAAAAGACAAACGTACAGCTTTTGCTGCCACAGCAAAGGAGCCAGCGGGGAAAAGTGATGCTGGTTCTCACTGCCTCCTGGAACTCTTTCAAATGCCACAGACAATTTGGCCCTCTCTGCTTTCCTGCGGACTCTATCCTCAAAAGCGCCTTTTTTCACTTTCGGCGCCCTCCGTTGGAAAAAAGACAAACGTCCAGCTTTTGCTGCCACAGCAAAGGTGCAGTGGGGAAATGTGATGCTGGTCCTCATTGCCTCCTGGAACCTCTTCAAATGCCACAGACAATTTGGCACTCTCTGCTTTCCTGCGGACTCCATCCTCAAAAGCACCTGTTTTCGCTTTCGGCAGCCTCCGGAGCAAAAAAGACAAACGTCCAGCTTTTGCTGCCACAGCAAAGGTGACAGCGGGGAAAAGTAATGCTGATTCTCACTACCTCCTGGAACTCTTTCAAATGCCACAGACAATTTGGCCCTTTCTGCTTTCCTGAGGACTTCATCCTCAAAAGCACCTGTTTTCGCTTTCGGCATCCTCAGGAGCAAAAAAGACAAACGTCCAGCTTTTGCTGCCACAGCAAAGGTGCCAGCGGGGAAAAGTTATGCTGGTCCTCATTGCCTCCTGGAACCTCTTCAAATGCCCCAGACAATTTGGCCCTCTCTGCTTTCCTGCGGACTCCATCCTCAAAAGCACCTGTTTTCGCTTTCGGCAACCTCAGGAGCAAAAAAGACAATCGTCCAGGTTTTCGTGCCACAGCAAAGGTACCAGCGGGCAAAAGTAATGCTGGTTCTCACTGCCTCCTGGAACTCTTTCAAATGCCCCAGACAATTTGGGCCTCTCTGCTTTCCTGCGGACTCCATCCTCAAAAGCACCTGTTTTCGCTTTCGGCATCCTCAGGAGCAAAAAAGACAAACGTCCAGCTTTTGCTGCCACAGCAGAGGTGCCACCGGGGAAAAGTAATGCTGGTTCTCACTGCCTCCTGGAACTCTTTCAAATGCCACAGACAATTTGGCCCTCTCTAATTTCCTGCGGACTCCATCCTCAAAAGCACCTGTTTTCGCTTTCGGCAGCCTCCGGAGCAAAAAAGACAAACGTCCAGGTTTTGCTGCCACAGCAAAGGTGCCAGCGGGGAAAAGTAATGCTGGTTCTCACTGCCTCCTGGAACCCTTTCAAATGCCCCATGCAATTTGGCCCTCTCTGCTTTCCTGCGGACTCCATCCTCAAAAGTACCTCTTTTCGCTTTCGGCAGCCTCCAGAGCAAAAAAGACAAACGTCCAGCTTTTGCTGCCACAGCAAAGGTGCCAGCGGGGAAAAGTAATGCTGGTTCTCACTGCCTCCTGGAACCCCTTCAAATGCCCCCGACCATTTGGCCCTTTCTGCTTTCCTGCGGACTCTATCCTCCAAAGCGCCTTTTTTCACTATCGGCGCTCTCCGGTGGTAAAAAGACAAACGTCCAGCTTTTGCTGCCACAGCAAAGGTGCCAGCGGGGAAAAGTAATGCTTTTTCTCTCTGCCTCCTGGAACTCTTTCAAATGCCCCAGACAATTTGGCCCTCTCTGTTTTCCTGCGGACTCCATCCTCAAAAGCACCTGTTTTCGCTTTCGGCAGCCTCAGGAGCAAAAAAGACAAACGTCCAGCTTTTGCTGCCACAGCAAAGGTGACAGCCGGGAAAAGTAATGCTGGTTCTCACTGCCTCCTGGAACCCTTTCAAATGCCACAGACAATTTGGCCCTCTCTGCTTTCCTGCGGACTCCATCCTCAAAAGCACCTGTTTTCGCTTTCGGCATCCTCAGGAGCAAAAAAGACAAACGTCCAGCTTTTGCTGCCACAGCAAAGGTGCCAGCGGGGAAAAGTGATGCTGGTTCTCACTGCCTCCTGGAACCCTTTCAAATGCCCCAGACAATTTGGCCCTCTCTGCTTTCCTGCGGACTCCATCCTCAAAAGCAACTCTTTTCGCTTTCGGCAGCCTCCGGAGCAAAAAAGACAAACGTCCAGCTTTTGCTGCCACAGCAAAGGAGTCAGCGGGGAAAAGTGATGCTGGTTCTCACTGCCTCCTGGAACCCTTTCAAATGCCACAGACAATTTGGCCCTCTCTGCTTTCCTGCGGACCCCATCCTCAAAAGCACCTGTTTTCGCTTTCGGCAACCTCCGGAGCAAAAAAGACAAACGTCCAGCTTTTGCTGCCACAGCAAAGGTGCCAGCGGGGAAAAGTAATGCTGGTTCTCACTGCCTCCTGGAACCCCTTCAAATGCCCCCGACCATTTGGCCCTCTCTGCTTTCCTGCGGACTCTATCCTCCAAAGCGCCTTTTTTCACTTTCGGCGCCCTCCGTTGGAAAAAAGACAAACGTCCAGCTTTTGCTGCCACAGCAAAGGTGCAGTGGGGAAATGTGATGCTGGTCCTCATTGCCTCCTGGAACCTCTTCAAATGCCACAGACAATTTGGCACTCTCTGCTTTCCTGCGGACTCCATCCTCAAAAGCACCTGTTTTCGCTTTCGGCAGCCTCCGGAGCAAAAAAGACAAACGTCCAGCTTTTGCTGCCACAGCAAAGGTGCCAGCGGGGAAAAGTAATGCTGGTTCTCACTGCCTCCTGGAACCTCTTCAAATGCCACAGACAATTTGGCCCTCTCTGCTTTCCTGCGGACTCCATCCTCAAAAGCACCTGTTTTCGCTTTCGGCATCCTCAGGAGCAAAAAAGACAGACGTACAGCTTTTGCTGCCACAGCAAAGGAGTCAGCGGGGAAAAGTGATGCTGGTTCTCACTGCCTCCTGGAACTCTTTCAAATGCCCCAGACAATTTGGCCCTCTCTGCTTTCCTGCGGACTCCATCCTGAAAAGCGCCTTTTTTCACTTTCGGCGCCCTCCGTTGGTAAAAAGACAAACGTCCAGCTTTTGCTGCCACAGCAAAGGTGCAGTGGGGAAATGTGATGCTGGTCCTCATTGCCTCCTGGAACCTCTTCAAATGCCACAGACAATTTGGCACTCTCTGCTTTCCTGCGGACTCCATCCTCAAAAGCACCTGTTTTCGCTTTCGGCAGCCTCCGGAGCAAAAAAGACAAACGTCCAGCTTTTGCTGCCACAGCAAAGGTGACAGCGGGGAAAAGTAATGCTGGTTCTCACTGCCTCCTGGAACCCTTTCAAATGCCACAGACAATTTGGCCCTCTCTGCTTTCCTGCGGACTCCATCCTCAAAAGCACCTCTTTTCGCTTTCGGCAGCCTCCGGAGCAAAAAAGACAAACGTCCAGGTTTTGCTGCCATAGCAAAGGTGCCAGCGGGGAAAAATAATGCTGGTTCTCACTGCCTCCTGGAACCCCTTCAAATGCCCCAGACAATTTGGCCCTCTCTGCTTTCCTGCGGACTCCATCCTCAAAAGCACCTGTTTTCGCTTTCGGCATCCTCAGGAGCAAAAAAGACAAACGTCCACCTTTTGCTGCCACAGCAAAGAAGCCAGCGGGAAAAAGTAATGCTGGTTCTCACTGCCTCCTGGAACCCTTTCAAATGCCCCAGACAATTTGGCCCTCTCTGCTTTCCTGCGGACTCCATCCTCAAAAGCACCTGTTTTCGCTTTCGGCAGCCTCCGGAGCAAAAAAGACAAACGTACAGCTTTTGCTGCCACAGCAAAGGAGCCAGCGGGGAAAAGTGATGCTGGTTCTCACTGCCTCCTGGAACTCTTTCAAATGCCACAGACAATTTGGCCCTCTCTGCTTTCCTGCGGACTCTATCCTCAAAAGCGCCTTTTTTCACTTTCGGCGCCCTCCGTTGGAAAAAAGACAAACGTCCAGCTTTTGCTGCCACAGCAAAGGTGCAGTGGGGAAATGTGATGCTGGTCCTCATTGCCTGCTGGAACCTCTTCAAATGCCACAGACAATTTGGCCCTCTCTGCTTTCCTGCGGACTCCATCCTCAAAAGCACCTGTTTTCGCTTTCGGCAGCCTCCGGAGCAAAAAAGACAAACGTACAGCTTTTGCTGCCACAGCAAAGGAGCCAGCGGGGAAAAGTGATGCTGGTTCTCACTGCCTCCTGGAACTCTTTCAAATGCCACAGACAATTTGGCCCTCTCTGCTTTCCTGCGGACTCCATCCTCAAAAGCACCTGTTTTCGCTTTCGGCATCCTCAGGAGCAAAAAAGACAAACGTCCAGCTTTTGCTGCCACAGCAGAGGTGCCACCGGGGAAAAGTAATGCTGGTTCTCACTGCCTCCTGGAACCCTTTCAAATGCCACAGACAATTTGGCCCTCTCTAATTTCCTGCGGACTCCATCCTCAAAAGCACCTGTTTTCGCTTTCGGCAGCCTCAGGAGCAAAAAAGACAAACGTCCAGGTTTTGCTGCCACAGCAAAGGTGCCAGCGGGCAAAAGTAATGCTGGTTCTCACTGCCTCCTGGAACCCCTTCAAATGCCCCCGACCATTTGGCCCTTTCTGCTTTCCTGCGGACTCTATCCTCCAAAGCGCCTTTTTTCACTATCGGCGCTCTCCGGTGGTAAAAAGACAAACGTCCAGCTTTTGCTGCCACAGCAAAGGTGCCAGCGGGGAAAAGTAATGCTTTTTCTCTCTGCCTCCTGGAACTCTTTCAAATGCCCCAGACAATTTGGCCCTCTCTGTTTTCCTGCGGACTCCATCCTCAAAAGCACCTGTTTTCGCTTTCGGCAGCCTCAGGAGCAAAAAAGACAAACGTCCAGCTTTTGCTGCCACAGCAAAGGTGACAGCCGGGAAAAGTAATGCTGATTCTCACTGCCTCCTGGAACCCTTTCAAATGCCCCAGACAATTTGGCCCTCTCTGCTTTCCTGCGGACTCCATCCTCAAAAGCACCTGTTTTCGCTTTCGGCATCCTCAGGAGCAAAAAAGACAAACGTCCAGCTTTTGCTGCCACAGCAAAGGTGCCAGCGGGGAAAAGTGATGCTGGTTCTCACTGCCTCCTGGAACCCTTTCAAATGCCCCAGACAATTTGGCCCTCTCTGCTTTCCTGCGGACTCCATCCTCAAAAGCAACTCTTTTCGCTTTCGGCAGCCTCCGGAGCAAAAAAGACAAACGTCCAGCTTTTGCTGCCACAGCAAAGGAGTCAGCGGGGAAAAGTGATGCTGGTTCTCACTGCCTCCTGGAACCCTTTCAAATGCCACAGACAATTTGGCCCTCTCTGCTTTCCTGCGGACTCCATCCTCAAAAGCACCTGTTTTCGCTTTCGGCATCCTCAGGAGCAAAAAAGACAAACGTCCAGCTTTTGCTGCCACAGCAGAGGTGCCACCGGGGAAAAGTAATGCTGGTTCTCACTGCCTCCTGGAACTCTTTCAAATGCCCCAGACAATTTGGCCCTCTCTGCTTTCCTGCGGACTCCATCCTCAAAAGCACCTGTTTTCGCTTTCGGCAGCCTCCGGAGCAAAAAAGACAAACGTCCAGCTTTTGCTGCCACAGCAAAGGTGCCAGCGGGGAAAAGTAATGCTGGTTCTCACTGCCTCCTGGAACCCCTTCAAATGCCCCCGACCATTTGGCCCTTTCTGCTTTCCTGCGGACTCTATCCTCCAAAGCGCCTTTTTTCACTATCGGCGCTCTCCGGTGGTAAAAAGACAAACGTCCAGCTTTTGCTGCCACAGCAAAGGTGCCAGCGGGGAAAAGTAATGCTTTTTCTCTCTGCCTCCTGGAACTCTTTCAAATGCCCCAGACAATTTGGCCCTCTCTGTTTTCCTGCGGACTCCATCCTCAAAAGCACCTGTTTTCGCTTTCGGCAGCCTCAGGAGCAAAAAAGACAAACGTCCAGCTTTTGCTGCCACAGCAAAGGTGACAGCCGGGAAAAGTAATGCTGGTTCTCACTGCCTCCTGGAACCCTTTCAAATGCCACAGACAATTTGGCCCTCTCTGCTTTCCTGCGGACTCCATCCTCAAAAGCACCTGTTTTCGCTTTCGGCATCCTCAGGAGCAAAAAAGACAAACGTCCACCTTTTGCTGCCACAGCAAAGGTGCCAGCGGGGAAAAGTGATGCTGGTTCTCACTGCCTCCTGGAACCCTTTCAAATGCCCCAGACAATTTGGCCCTCTCTGCTTTCCTGCGGACTCCATCCTCAAAAGCACCTGTTTTCGCTTTCGGCAGCCTCCGGAGCAAAAAAGACAAACGTCCAGCTTTTGCTGCCACAGCAAAGGAGTCAGCGGGGAAAAGTGATGCTGGTTCTCACTGCCTCCTGGAACCCTTTCAAATGCCACAGACAATTTGGCCCTCTCTGCTTTCCTGCGGACCCCATCCTCAAAAGCACCTGTTTTCGCTTTCGGCAACCTCCGGAGCAAAAAAGACAAACGTCCAGCTTTTGCTGCCACAGCAAAGGTGCCAGCGGGGAAAAGTAATGCTGGTTCTCACTGCCTCCTGGAACCCCTTCAAATGCCCCCGACCATTTGGCCCTCTCTGCTTTCCTGCGGACTCTATCCTCCAAAGCGCCTTTTTTCACTATCGGCGCTCTCCGGTGGTAAAAAGACTAACGTCCAGCTTTTGCTGCCACAGCAAAGGTGCCAGCGGGGAAAAGTAATGCTGGTTCTCACTGCCTCCTGGAACCCCTTCAAATGCCCCCGACCATTTGGCCCTCTCTGCTTTCCTGCGGACTCTATCCTCCAAAGCGCCTTTTTTCACTATCGGCGCTCTCCGGTGGTAAAAAGACAAACGTCCAGCTTTTGCTGCCACAGCAAAGGTGCCAGCGGGAAAAAGTAATGCTGGTTCTCACTGCCTCCTGGAACCCTTTCAAATGCCCCAGACAATTTGGGCCTCTCTGCTTTCCTGCGGACTCCATCCTCAAAAGCACCTGTTTTCGCTTTCGGCAGCCTCCGGAGCAAAAAAGACAAACGTCCAGCTTTTGCTGCCACAGCAAAGGTGCCAGCCGGGAAAAGTAATGCTGGTTCTCACTGCCTCCTGGAACTCTTTCAAATGCCCCAGACAATTTGGCCCTTTCTGCTTTCCTGAGGACTTCATCCTCAAAAGCACCTGTTTTCGCTTTCGGCATCTCAGGAGCAAAAAAGACAAACGTCCAGCTTTTGCTGCCACAGCAAAGGAGTCAGCGGGGAAAAGTGATGCTGGTTCTCACTGCCTCCTGGAACTCTTTCAAATGCCCCAGACAATTTGGCCCTCTCTGCTTTCCTGCGGACTCCATACTCAAAAGCGCCTTTTTTCACTTTCGGCGCCCTCCGTTGGTAAAAAGACAAACGTCCAGCTTTTGCTGCCACAGCAAAGGTGCAGTGGGGAAATGTGATGCTGGTCCTCATTGCCTCCTGGAACCTCTTCAAATGCCACAGACAATTTGGCACTCTCTGCTTTCCTGCGGACTCCATCCTCAAAAGCACCTGTTTTCGCTTTCGGCAGCCTCCGGAGCAAAAAAGACAAACGTCCAGCTTTTGCTGCCACAGCAAAGGTGACAGCGGGGAAAAGTAATGCTGGTTCTCACTGCCTCCTGGAACCCTTTCAAATGCCACAGACAATTTGGCCCTCTCTGCTTTCCTGCGGACTCCATCCTCAAAAGCACCTCTTTTCGCTTTCGGCAGCCTCCGGAGCAAAAAAGACAAACGTCCAGGTTTTGCTGCCATAGCAAAGGTGCCAGCGGGGAAAAATAATGCTGGTTCTCACTGCCTCCTGGAACCCCTTCAAATGCCCCAGACAATTTGGCCCTCTCTGCTTTCCTGCGGACTCCATCCTCAAAAGCACCTGTTTTCGCTTTCGGCATCCTCAGGAGCAAAAAAGACAAACGTCCACCTTTTGCTGCCACAGCAAAGAAGCCAGCGGGAAAAAGTAATGCTGGTTCTCACTGCCTCCTGGAACCCTTTCAAATGCCCCAGACAATTTGGCCCTCTCTGCTTTCCTGCGGACTCCATCCTCAAAAGCACCTGTTTTCGCTTTCGGCAGCCTCCGGAGCAAAAAAGACAAACGTCCAGCTTTTGCTGCCACAGCAAAGGTGCCAGCGGGGAAAAGTAATGCTGGTTCTCACTGCCTCCTGGAACCCTTTCAAATGCCCCAGACAATTTGGCCCTCTCTGCTTTCCTGCGGACTCCATCCTCAAAAGCACCTTTTTTCGCTTTCGGCAGCCTCAGGAGCAAAAAAGACAAACGTACAGCTTTTGCTGCCACAGCAAAGGTGCCAGCGGGGAAAAGTGATGCTGGTTCTCACTGCCTCCTGGAACTCTTTCAAATGCCCCCGACCATTTGGCCCTCTCTGCTTTCCTGCGGACTCTATCCTCAAAAGCGCCTTTTTTCACTTTCGGCGCCTTCCGTTGGAAAAAAGACAAACGTCCAGCTTTTGCTGCCACAGCAAAGGTGCAGTGGGGAAATGTGATGCTGGTCCTCATTGCCTCCTGGAACCTCTTCAAATGCCACAGACAATTTGGCACTCTCTGCTTTCCTGCGGACTCCATCCTCAAAAGCACCTGTTTTCGCTTTCGGCAGCCTCCGGAGCAAAAAAGACAAACGTCCAGCTTTTGCTGCCACAGCAAAGGTGACAGCGGGGAAAAGTAATGCTGATTCTCACTGCCTCCTGGAACTCTTTCAAATGCCACAGACAATTTGGCCCTTTCTGCTTTCCTGAGGACTTCATCCTCAAAAGCACCTGTTTTCGCTTTCGGCATCCTCAGGAGCAAAAAAGACAAACGTCCAGCTTTTGCTGCCACAGCAAAGGTGCCAGCGGGGAAAAGTTATGCTGGTCCTCATTGCCTCCTGGAACCTCTTCAAATGCCCCAGACAATTTGGCCCTCTCTGCTTTCCTGCGGACTCCATCCTCAAAAGCACCTGTTTTCGCTTTCGGCAACCTCAGGAGCAAAAAAGACAATCGTCCAGGTTTTCGTGCCACAGCAAAGGTGCCAGCGGGCAAAAGTAATGCTGGTTCTCACTGCCTCCTGGAACTCTTTCAAATGCCACAGACAATTTGGCCCTCTCTAATTTCCTGCGGACTCCATCCTCAAAAGCACCTGTTTTCGCTTTCGGCAGCCTCCGGAGCAAAAAAGACAAACGTCCAGGTTTTGCTGCCACAGCAAAGGTGCCAGCGGGCAAAAGTAATGCTGGTTCTCACTGCCTCCTGGAACCCCTTCAAATGCCCCCGACCATTTGGCCCTTTCTGCTTTCCTGCGGACTCTATCCTCCAAAGCGCCTTTTTTCACTATCGGCGCTCTCCGGTGGTAAAACGACAAACGTCCAGCTTTTGCTGCCACAGCAAAGGTGCCAGCGGGGAAAAGTAATGCTTTTTCTCTCTGCCTCCTGGAACTCTTTCAAATGCCCCAGACAATTTGGCCCTCTCTGTTTTCCTGCGGACTCCATCCTCAAAAGCACCTGTTTTCGCTTTCGGCAGCCTCAGGAGCAAAAAAGACAAACGTCCAGCTTTTGCTGCCACAGCAAAGGTGACAGCCGGGAAAAGTAATGCTGGTTCTCACTGCCTCCTGGAACCCTTTCAAATGCCACAGACAATTTGGCCCTCTCTGCTTTCCTGCGGACTCCATCCTCAAAAGCACCTGTTTTCGCTTTCGGCATCCTCAGGAGCAAAAAAGACAAACGTCCAGCTTTTGCTGCCACAGCAAAGGTGCCAGCGGGGAAAAGTGATGCTGGTTCTCACTGCCTCCTGGAACCCTTTCAAATGCCCCAGACAATTTGGCCCTCTCTGCTTTCCTGCGGACTCCATCCTCAAAAGCAACTCTTTTCGCTTTCGGCAGCCTCCGGAGCAAAAAAGACAAACGTCCAGCTTTTGCTGCCACAGCAAAGGAGTCAGCGGGGAAAAGTGATGCTGGTTCTCACTGCCTCCTGGAACCCTTTCAAATGCCACAGACAATTTGGCCCTCTCTGCTTTCCTGCGGACCCCATCCTCAAAAGCACCTGTTTTCGCTTTCGGCAACCTCCGGAGCAAAAAAGACAAACGTCCAGCTTTTGCTGCCACAGCAAAGGTGCCAGCGGGGAAAAGTAATGCTGGTTCTCACTGCCTCCTGGAACCCCTTCAAATGGCCCCGACCATTTGGCCCTCTCTGCTTTCCTGCGGACTCTATCCTCCAAAGCGCCTTTTTTCACTATCGGCGCTCTCCGGTGGTAAAAAGACAAACGTCCAGCTTTTGCTGCCACAGCAAAGGTGCCAGCGGGGAAAAGTAATGCTGGTTCTCACTGCCTCCTGGAACCCTTTCAAATGCCCCCGACCATTTGGCCCTCTCTGCTTTCCTGCGGACTCTATCCTCCAAAGCGCCTTTTTTCACTATCGGCGCTCTCCGGTGGTAAAAAGACAAACGTCCAGCTTTTGCTGCCACAGCAAAGGTGCCAGCGGGAAAAAGTAATGCTGGTTCTCACTGCCTCCTGGAACCCTTTCAAATGCCCCAGACAATTTGGCCCTCTCTGCTTTCCTGCGGACTCCATCCTCAAAAGCACCTGTTTTCGCTTTCGGCATCCTCAGGAGCAAAAAAGACAAACGTCCAGCTTTTGCTGCCACAGCAAAGGTGCCAGCGGGGAAAAGTGATGCTGGTTCGCACTGCCTCCTGGAACCCTTTCAAATGCCCCAGACAATTTGGCCCTCTCTGCTTTCCTGCGGACTCCATCCTCAAAAGCAACTCTTTTCGCTTTCGGCAGCCTCCGGAGCAAAAAAGACAAACGTCCAGCTTTTGCTGCCACAGCAAAGGTGACAGCCGGGAAAAGTGATGCTGGTTCTCACTGCCTCCTGGAACTCTTTCAAATGCCCCAGACAATTTGGCCCTCTCTGCTTTCCTGCGGACTCCATCCTCAAAAGCACCTGTTTTCGCTTTCGGCAACCTCAGGAGCAAAAAAGACAAACGTCCAGCTTTTGCTGCCACAGCAAAGGTGCCAGCCGGGAAAAGTAATGCTGGTTCTCACTGCTTCCTGGAACCCTTTCAAATGCCCCAGACAATTTGGCCCTCTCTGCTTTCCTGCGGACTCCATCCTCAAAAGCAACTCTTTTCGCTTTCGGCAGCCTCCGGAGCAAAAAAGACAAACGTCCAGCTTTTGCTGCCACAGCAAAGGTGCCAGCGGGGAAAAGTAATGCTGGTTCTCACTGCCTCCTGGAACCCTTTCAAATGCCCCAGACAATTTGGCCCTCTCTGCTTTCCTGCGGACTCCATCCTCAAAAGCACCTGTTTTCGCTTTCGGCAACTTCCGGAGCAAAAAAGACAAACGTCCAGCTTTTGCTGCCACAGCAAAGGTGCCAGCGGGGAAAAGTGATGCTGGTTCTCACTGCCTCCTGGAACCCTTTCAAATGCCCCAGACAATTTGGCCCTCTCTGCTTTCCTGCGGACTCCATCCTCAAAAGCAACTCTTTTCGCTTTCGGCAGCCTCCGGAGCAAAAAAGACAAACGTCCAGCTTTTGCTGCCACAGCAAAGGAGTCAGCGGGGAAAAGTGATGCTGGTTCTCACTGCCTCCTGGAACCCTTTCAAATGCCACAGACAATTTGGCCCTCTCTGCTTTCCTGCGGACCCCATCCTCAAAAGCACCTGTTTTCGCTTTCGGCAACCTCCGGAGCAAAAAAGACAAACGTCCAGCTTTTGCTGCCACAGCAAAGGTGCCAGCGGGGAAAAGTAATGCTGGTTCTCACTGCCTCCTGGAACCCCTTCAAATGGCCCCGACCATTTGGCCCTCTCTGCTTTCCTGCGGACTCTATCCTCCAAAGCGCCTTTTTTCACTATCGGCGCTCTCCGGTGGTAAAAAGACAAACGTCCAGCTTTTGCTGCCACAGCAAAGGTGCCAGCGGGGAAAAGTAATGCTGGTTCTCACTGCCTCCTGGAACCCTTTCAAATGCCCCCGACCATTTGGCCCTCTCTGCTTTCCTGCGGACTCTATCCTCCAAAGCGCCTTTTTTCACTATCGGCGCTCTCCGGTGGTAAAAAGACAAACGTCCAGCTTTTGCTGCCACAGCAAAGGTGCCAGCGGGAAAAAGTAATGCTGGTTCTCACTGCCTCCTGGAACCCTTTCAAATGCCCCAGACAATTTGGCCCTCTCTGCTTTCCTGCGGACTCCATCCTCAAAAGCACCTGTTTTCGCTTTCGGCATCCTCAGGAGCAAAAAAGACAAACGTCCAGCTTTTGCTGCCACAGCAAAGGTGCCAGCGGGGAAAAGTGATGCTGGTTCTCACTGCCTCCTGGAACCCTTTCAAATGCCCCAGACAATTTGGCCCTCTCTGCTTTCCTGCGGACTCCATCCTCAAAAGCAACTCTTTTCGCTTTCGGCAGCCTCCGGAGCAAAAAAGACAAACGTCCAGCTTTTGCTGCCACAGCAAAGGTGACAGCCGGGAAAAGTGATGCTGGTTCTCACTGCCTCCTGGAACTCTTTCAAATGCCCCAGACAATTTGGCCCTCTCTGCTTTCCTGCGGACTCCATCCTCAAAAGCACCTGTTTTCGCTTTCGGCAACCTCAGGAGCAAAAAAGACAAACGTCCAGCTTTTGCTGCCACAGCAAAGGTGCCAGCCGGGAAAAGTAATGCTGGTTCTCACTGCTTCCTGGAACCCTTTCAAATGCCCCAGACAATTTGGCCCTCTCTGCTTTCCTGCGGACTCCATCCTCAAAAGCAACTCTTTTCGCTTTCGGCAGCCTCCGGAGCAAAAAAGACAAACGTCCAGCTTTTGCTGCCACAGCAAAGGTGCCAGCGGGGAAAAGTAATGCTGGTTCTCACTGCCTCCTGGAACCCTTTCAAATGCCCCAGACAATTTGGCCCTCTCTGCTTTCCTGCGGACTCCATCCTCAAAAGCACCTGTTTTCGCTTTCGGCAACTTCCGGAGCAAAAAAGACAAACGTCCAGCTTTTGCTGCCACAGCAAAGGTGCCAGCGGGAAAAAGTGATGCTGGTTCTCACTGCCTCCTGGAACTCTTTCAAATGCCACAGACAATTTGGCGCTCTCTGCTTTCCTGCGGACTCCATCCTCAAAAGCACCTGTTTTCGCTTTCGGCAGCCTCCGGAGCAAAAAAGACAAACGTCCAGCTTTTGCTGCCACAGCAAAGGAGCCAGCGGGGAAAAGTGATGCTGGTTCTCACTGCCTCCTGGAACTCTTTCAAATGCCCCAGACAATTTGGCCCTCTCTGCTTTCCTGCGGACTCTATCCTCAAAAGTGTCTTTTTTCACTTTCGGCGCCCTCCGGTGGTAAAAAGACAAACGTCCAGCTTTTGCTGCCAGAGCAAAGGTGCCAGCGGGGAAAAGTGATGCTGGTTCTCACTGCCTCCTAGAACCCTTTCAAATGCCCCAGACAATTTGGGCCTCTCTGCTTTCCTGCGGACTCCATCCTCAAAAGCATTTGTTTTCGCTTTCGGCAACCTCCGGAGCAAAAAAGACAAACGTCCAGCTTTTGCTGCCACAGCAAAGGTGACAGCCGGGAAAAGTAATGCTGGTTCTCACTGCCTCCTGGAACCCTTTCAAATGCCCCAGACAATTTGGCCCTCTCTGCTTTCCTGCGGACTCCATCCTCAAAAGCACCTGTTTTCGCTTTCGGCAACCTCCGGAGCAAAAAAGACAAACGTCCAGCTTTTGCTGCCACAGCAAAGGTGCCAGCGGGAAAAAGTAATGCTGGTTCTCACTGCCTCCTGGAACCCTTTCAAATGCCCCAGACAATTTGGCCCTCTCTGCTTTCCTGCGGACTCCATCCTCAAAAGCACCTGTTTTCGCTTTCGGCAGCCTCAGGAGCAAAAAAGACAAACGTCCAGCTTTTCCTGCCACAGCAGAGGTGCCAGCGGGGAATAGTGATGCTGGTTCTCACTGCCTCCTGGAACCCTTTCAAATGCCCCAGACTATTTGGCCCTCTCTGCTTTCCTGCGGACTCCATCCTCAAAAGCACCTGTTTTCGCTTTCGGCAGCCTCCAGAGCAAAAAAGACAAACGTCCAGCTTTTGCTGCCACAGCAAAGGTGCCAGCGGGGAAAAGTAATGCTGGTTCTCACTGCCTCCTGGAACCTCTTCAAATGCCACAGACAATTTGGCCCTCTCTGCTTTCCTGCGGACTCCATCCTCAAAAGCACCTGTTTTCGCTTTCGGCAGCCTCCGGAGCAAAAAAGACAAACGTCCAGCTTTTGCTGCCACAGCAAAGGTGCCAGCTAGGAAAAGTAATGCTGGTTCTCACTGCGTCCTGGAACCTCTTCAAATGCCACAGACAATTTGGCCCTCTCTGCTTTCCTGCGGACTCCATCCTCAAAAGCACCTGTTTTCGCTTTCGGCAACCTCAGGAGCAAAAAAGACAATCGTCCAGGTTTTCGTGCCACAGCAAAGGTGCCAGCGGGGAAAAGTAATGCTGGTTCTCACTGCCTCCTGGAACCCCTTCAAATGCCCCCGACCATTTGGCCCTCTCTGCTTTCCTGCGGACTCTATCCTCCAAAGCGCCTTTTTTCACTATCGGCGCTCTCCGGTGGTAAAAAGACAAACGTCCAGCTTTTGCTGCCACAGCAAAGGAGCCAGCGGGGAAAAGTGATGCTGGTTCTCACTGCCTCCTGGAACCCTTTCAAATGCCCCAGACAATTTGGCCCTCTCTGCTTTCCTGCGGACTCTATCCTCAAAAGCGTCTTTTTTCACTTTCGGCGCCCTCCGGTGGTAAAAAGACAAACGTCCAGCTTTTGCTGCCACAGCAAAGGTGCCAGCGGGGAAAAGTGATGCTGGTTCTCACTGCCTCCTGGAACCCTTTCAAATGCCCCAGACAATTTGGGCCTCTCTGCTTTCCTGCGGACTCCATCCTCAAAAGCATTTGTTTTCGCTTTCGGCAACCTCCGGAGCAAAAAAGACAAACGTCCAGCTTTTGCTGCCAGAGCAAAGGTGACAGCCGGGAAAAGTAATGCTGGTTCTCACTGCCTCCTGGAACCCTTTCAAATGCCCCAGACAATTTGGCCCTCTCTGCTTTCCTGCGGACTCCATCCTCAAAAGCACCTGTTTTCGCTTTCGGCAACCTCCGCAGCAAAAAAGACAAACGTCCAGCTTTTGCTGCCACAGCAAAGGTGTCAGCGGGAAAAAGTAATGCTGGTTCTCACTGCCTCCTGGAACCCTTTCAAATGCCACAGAAAATTTGGGCCTCTCTGCTTTCCTGCGGACTCCATCCTCAAAAGCACCTGTTTTCGCTTTCAGCAGCCTCCGGAGCAAAAAAGACAAACGTCCAGCTTTTGCTGCCAGAGCAAAGGTGCCAGCGGGGAAAAGTAATGCTGGTCCTCATTGCCTCCTGGAACCTCTTCAAAAGCCGCAGACAATTTGGCCCTCTCTGCTTTCCTGCGGACTCCATCCTCAAAAGCACCTGTTTTCGCTTTCGGCATCCTAAGGAGAAAAAAAGATAAATGTCCAGCTTTTGCTGCCGCAGCAAAGGTGCCAGCGGGCAAAAGTAATGCTGGTTCTCACTGCCTCCTGGAACTCTTTCAAATGCCCCAGACAATTTGGCCCTCTCTGCTTTCCTGCGGACTCCATCCTCAAAAGCACCTGTTTTCGCTTTCGGCAGCCTCAGGAGCAAAAAAGACAAACGTCCAGCTTTTCCTGCCACAGCAGAGGTGCCAGCGGGGAAAAGTGATGCTGGTTCTCACTGCCTCCTGGAACCCTTTCAAATGCCCCAGACTATTTGGGCCTCTCTGCTTTCCTGCGGACTCCATCCTCAAAAGCACCTGTTTTCGCTTTCGGCAGCCTCCAGAGCAAAAAAGACAAACGTCCAGGTTTTGCTGCCACAGCAAAGGTGCCAGCGGGGAAAAGTTATGCTGGTCCTCATTGCCTCCTGGAACCTCTTCAAATGCCACAGACAATTTGGCCCTCTCTGCTTTCCTGCGGACTCCATCCTCAAAAGCACCTGTTTTCGCTTTCGGCAACCTCAGGAGCAAAAAAGACAATCGTCCAGGTTTTCGTGCCACAGCAAAGGTGCCAGCGGGCAAAAGTAATGCTGGTTCTCACTGCCTCCTGGAACTCTTTCAAATGCCCCAGACAATTTGAGCCTCTCTGCTTTCCTGCGGACTCCATCCTCAAAAGCACCTGTTTTCGCTTTCGGCATCCTCAGGAGCAAAAAAGACAAACGTCCAGCTTTTGCTGCCACAGCAGAGGTGCCACCGGGGAAAAGTAATGCTGGTTCTCACTGCCTCCTGGAACTCTTTCAAATGCCCCAGACTATTTGGCCCTCTCTGCTTTCCTGCGGACTCCATTCTCAAAAGCACCTGTTTTCGCTTTCGGCAGCCTCAGGAGCAAAAAAGACAAACGTCCAGCTTTTGCTGCTACAGCAAAGGTGCCAGCGGGGAAAAGTAATGCTGGTTCTCACTGCCTCCTGGAACTCTTTCAAATGCCCCAGACAATTTGGGCCTCTCTGCTTTCCTGCGGACTCCATCCTCAAAAGCACCTGTTTTCGCTTTCGGCAGCCTCCGGAGCAAAAAAGACAAACGTCCAGGTTTTGCTGCCACAGCAAAGGTGCCAGCGGGGAAAAGTTATGCTGGTCCTCATTGCCTCCTGGAACCTCTTCAAATGCCACAGACAATTTGGCCCTCTCTGCTTTCCTGCGGACTCCATCCTCAAAAGCACCTGTTTTCGCTTTCAGCAACCTCAGGAGCAAAAAAGACAAACGTCCAGGTTTTCCTGCCACAGCAAAGGTGCCAGCGGGCAAAAGTAATGCTGGTTCTCACTGCCTCCTGGAACTCTTTCAAATGCCCCAGACAATTTGGCCCTCTCTGCTTTCCTGCGGACTCCATCCTCAAAAGCACCTGTTTTCGCTTTCGGCATCCTCAGGAGCAAAAAAGACAAACGTCCAGCTTTTGCTGCCACAGCAGAGGTGCCACCGGGGAAAAGTAATGCTGGTTCTCACTGCCTCCTGGAACTCTTTCAAATGCCCCAGACAATTTGGCCCTCTCTACTTTCCTGCGGACTCCATCCTCAAAAGCACCTGTTTTCGCTTTCGGCAGCCTCCGGAGCAAAAAAGACAAACGTCCAGGTTTTGCTGCCACAGCAAAGGTGCCAGCGGGCAAAAGTAATGCTGGTTCTCACTGCCTCCTGGAACTCTTTCAAATGCCCCAGACAATTTGGGCCTCTCTGCTTTCCTGCGGACTCCATCCTCAAAAGCACCTGTTTTCGCTTTCGGCATCCTCAGGAGCAAAAAAGACAAACGTCCAGCTTTTGCTGCCACAGCAGAGGTGCCACCGGGGAAAAGTAATGCTGGTTCTCACTGCCTCCTGGAACTCTTTCAAATGCCCCAGACTATTTGGCCCTCTCTGCTTTCCTGCGGACTCCATCCTCAAAAGCACCTGTTTTCGCTTTCGGCAGCCTCAGGAGCAAAAAAGACAAACGTCCAGCTTTTGCTGCCACAGCAAAGGTGCCAGCGGGGAAAAGTAATGCTGGTTCTCACTGCCTCCTGGAACTCTTTCAAATGCCACAGACAATTTGGCCCTCTCTAATTTCCTGCGGACTCCATCCTCAAAAGCACCTGTTTTCGCTTTCGGCAGCCTCCGGAGCAAAAAAGACAAACGTCCAGGTTTTGCTGCCACAGCAAAGGTGCCAGCGGGCAAAAGTAATGCTGGTTCTCACTGCCTCCTGGAACCCTTTCAAATGCCCCAGGCAATTTGGCCCTCTCTGCTTTCCTGCGGACTCCATCCTCAAAAGTACCTCTTTTCGCTTTCGGCAGCCTCCAGAGCAAAAAAGACAAACGTCCAGCTTTTGCTGCCACAGCAAAGGTGCCAGCGGGGAAAAGTAATGCTGGTCCTCATTGCCTCCTGGAACCTCTTCAAAGCCACAGACAATTTGGCCCTCTCTGCTTTCCTGCGGATTCCATCCTCAAAAGCACCTGTTTTCGCTTTCGGCATCTTCAGGAGCAAAAAAGACAAACGTCCAGCTTTTGCTGCCACAGCAGAGGTGCCAGCGGGGAAAAGTAATGCTGGTTCTCACTGCCTCCTGGAACCCTTTCAAATGCCCCAGACAATTTGGGCCTCTCTGCTTTCCTGCGGACTCCATCCTCAAAAGCACCTGTTTTCGCTTTCGGCAGCCTCCGGAGCAAAAAAGACAAATGTCCAGCTTTTGCTGCCACAGCAAAGGTGCCAGCGGGGAAAAGTTATGCTGGTCCTCATTGCCTCCTGGAACCTCTTCAAATGCCACAGACAATTTGGCCCTCTCTGCTTTCCTGCGGACTCCATCCTCAAAAGCACCTGTTTTCGCTTTCGGCAACCTCAGGAGCAAAAAAGACAAACGTCCAGGTTTTCCTGCCACAGCAAAGGTGCCAGCGGGCAAAAGTAATGCTGGTTCTCACTGCCTCCTGGAACTCTTTCAAATGCCCCAGACAATTTGGCCCTCTCTGCTTTCCTGCGGACTCTATCCTCAAAAGCGCCTTTTTTCACTTTCGGCGCCCTCCGCTGGTAAAAAGACAAACGTCCAGCTTTTGCTGCTACAGCAAAGGTGCCAGGGGGGAAAAATAATGCTGGTTCTCACTGCCTCCTGGAACCCTTTCAAATGCCACAGACAATTTGGCCCTCTCTGCTTTCCTGCGGACTCCATCCTCAAAAGCACCTGTTTTCGCTTTCGGCAGCCTCCGGAGCAAAAAAGACAAACGTCCAGCTTTTGCTGCCACAGCAAAGGTGCCAGCGGGGAAAAGTGATGCTGGTTCTCACTGCCTCCTGGAACCCTTTCAAATGCCCCAGACAATTTGGCCTTTCTGCTTTCCTGCGGACTCCATCCTCAAAAGTACCTGTTTTCGCTTTCGGCAACCTCAGGAGCAAAAAAGACAAACGTCCAGGTTTTGCTGCCACAGCAAAGGTGCCAGCGGGGAAAAGTAATACTGGTTCTCACTGCCTCCTGGAACCCTTTCAAATGCCCCAGACAATTTGGCCCTCTCTACTTTCCTGCGGACTCCATCCTCAAAAGCACCTGTTTTCGCTTTCAGCAGCCTCCGGAGCAAAAAAGACAAACGTCCAGCTTTTGCTGCCAGAGCAAAGGTGCCAGCGGGGAAAAGTAATGCTGGTCCTCATTGCCTCCTGGAACCTCTTCAAAAGCCGCAGACAATTTGGCCCTCTCTGCTTTCCTGCGGACTCCATCCTCAAAAGCACCTGTTTTCGCTTTCGGCATCCTAAGGAGAAAAAAAGATAAATGTCCAGCTTTTGCTGCCGCAGCAAAGGTGCCAGCGGGCAAAAGTAATGCTGGTTCTCACTGCCTCCTGGAACTCTTTCAAATGCCCCAGACAATTTGGCCCTCTCTGCTTTCCTGCGGACTCCATCCTCAAAAGCACCTGTTTTCGCTTTCGGCAGCCTCAGGAGCAAAAAAGACAAACGTCCAGCTTTTCCTGCCACAGCAGAGGTGCCAGCGGGGAAAAGTGATGCTGGTTCTCACTGCCTCCTGGAACCCTTTCAAATGCCCCAGACTATTTGGGCCTCTCTGCTTTCCTGCGGACTCCATCCTCAAAAGCACCTGTTTTCGCTTTCGGCAGCCTCCAGAGCAAAAAAGACAAACGTCCAGGTTTTGCTGCCACAGCAAAGGTGCCAGCGGGGAAAAGTTATGCTGGTCCTCATTGCCTCCTGGAACCTCTTCAAATGCCACAGACAATTTGGCCCTCTCTGCTTTCCTGCGGACTCCATCCTCAAAAGCACCTGTTTTCGCTTTCGGCAACCTCAGGAGCAAAAAAGACAATCGTCCAGGTTTTCGTGCCACAGCAAAGGTGCCAGCGGGCAAAAGTAATGCTGGTTCTCACTGCCTCCTGGAACTCTTTCAAATGCCCCAGACAATTTGAGCCTCTCTGCTTTCCTGCGGACTCCATCCTCAAAAGCACCTGTTTTCGCTTTCGGCATCCTCAGGAGCAAAAAAGACAAACGTCCAGCTTTTGCTGCCACAGCAGAGGTGCCACCGGGGAAAAGTAATGCTGGTTCTCACTGCCTCCTGGAACTCTTTCAAATGCCCCAGACTATTTGGCCCTCTCTGCTTTCCTGCGGACTCCATTCTCAAAAGCACCTGTTTTCGCTTTCGGCAGCCTCAGGAGCAAAAAAGACAAACGTCCAGCTTTTGCTGCTACAGCAAAGGTGCCAGCGGGGAAAAGTAATGCTGGTTCTCACTGCCTCCTGGAACTCTTTCAAATGCCCCAGACAATTTGGGCCTCTCTGCTTTCCTGCGGACTCCATCCTCAAAAGCACCTGTTTTCGCTTTCGGCAGCCTCCGGAGCAAAAAAGACAAACGTCCAGGTTTTGCTGCCACAGCAAAGGTGCCAGCGGGGAAAAGTTATGCTGGTCCTCATTGCCTCCTGGAACCTCTTCAAATGCCACAGACAATTTGGCCCTCTCTGCTTTCCTGCGGACTCCATCCTCAAAAGCACCTGTTTTCGCTTTCAGCAACCTCAGGAGCAAAAAAGACAAACGTCCAGGTTTTCCTGCCACAGCAAAGGTGCCAGCGGGCAAAAGTAATGCTGGTTCTCACTGCCTCCTGGAACTCTTTCAAATGCCCCAGACAATTTGGCCCTCTCTGCTTTCCTGCGGACTCCATCCTCAAAAGCACCTGTTTTCGCTTTCGGCATCCTCAGGAGCAAAAAAGACAAACGTCCAGCTTTTGCTGCCACAGCAGAGGTGCCACCGGGGAAAAGTAATGCTGGTTCTCACTGCCTCCTGGAACTCTTTCAAATGCCCCAGACAATTTGGCCCTCTCTACTTTCCTGCGGACTCCATCCTCAAAAGCACCTGTTTTCGCTTTCGGCAGCCTCCGGAGCAAAAAAGACAAACGTCCAGGTTTTGCTGCCACAGCAAAGGTGCCAGCGGGCAAAAGTAATGCTGGTTCTCACTGCCTCCTGGAACTCTTTCAAATGCCCCAGACAATTTGGGCCTCTCTGCTTTCCTGCGGACTCCATCCTCAAAAGCACCTGTTTTCGCTTTCGGCATCCTCAGGAGCAAAAAAGACAAACGTCCAGCTTTTGCTGCCACAGCAGAGGTGCCACCGGGGAAAAGTAATGCTGGTTCTCACTGCCTCCTGGAACTCTTTCAAATGCCCCAGACTATTTGGCCCTCTCTGCTTTCCTGCGGACTCCATCCTCAAAAGCACCTGTTTTCGCTTTCGGCAGCCTCAGGAGCAAAAAAGACAAACGTCCAGCTTTTGCTGCCACAGCAAAGGTGCCAGCGGGGAAAAGTAATGCTGGTTCTCACTGCCTCCTGGAACTCTTTCAAATGCCACAGACAATTTGGCCCTCTCTAATTTCCTGCGGACTCCATCCTCAAAAGCACCTGTTTTCGCTTTCGGCAGCCTCCGGAGCAAAAAAGACAAACGTCCAGGTTTTGCTGCCACAGCAAAGGTGCCAGCGGGCAAAAGTAATGCTGGTTCTCACTGCCTCCTGGAACCCTTTCAAATGCCCCAGGCAATTTGGCCCTCTCTGCTTTCCTGCGGACTCCATCCTCAAAAGTACCTCTTTTCGCTTTCGGCAGCCTCCAGAGCAAAAAAGACAAACGTCCAGCTTTTGCTGCCACAGCAAAGGTGCCAGCGGGGAAAAGTAATGCTGGTCCTCATTGCCTCCTGGAACCTCTTCAAAGCCACAGACAATTTGGCCCTCTCTGCTTTCCTGCGGATTCCATCCTCAAAAGCACCTGTTTTCGCTTTCGGCATCTTCAGGAGCAAAAAAGACAAACGTCCAGCTTTTGCTGCCACAGCAGAGGTGCCAGCGGGGAAAAGTAATGCTGGTTCTCACTGCCTCCTGGAACCCTTTCAAATGCCCCAGACAATTTGGGCCTCTCTGCTTTCCTGCGGACTCCATCCTCAAAAGCACCTGTTTTCGCTTTCGGCAGCCTCCGGAGCAAAAAAGACAAATGTCCAGCTTTTGCTGCCACAGCAAAGGTGCCAGCGGGGAAAAGTTATGCTGGTCCTCATTGCCTCCTGGAACCTCTTCAAATGCCACAGACAATTTGGCCCTCTCTGCTTTCCTGCGGACTCCATCCTCAAAAGCACCTGTTTTCGCTTTCGGCAACCTCAGGAGCAAAAAAGACAAACGTCCAGGTTTTCCTGCCACAGCAAAGGTGCCAGCGGGCAAAAGTAATGCTGGTTCTCACTGCCTCCTGGAACTCTTTCAAATGCCCCAGACAATTTGGCCCTCTCTGCTTTCCTGCGGACTCTATCCTCAAAAGCGCCTTTTTTCACTTTCGGCGCCCTCCGCTGGTAAAAAGACAAACGTCCAGCTTTTGCTGCTACAGCAAAGGTGCCAGGGGGGAAAAATAATGCTGGTTCTCACTGCCTCCTGGAACCCTTTCAAATGCCACAGACAATTTGGCCCTCTCTGCTTTCCTGCGGACTCCATCCTCAAAAGCACCTGTTTTCGCTTTCGGCAGCCTCCGGAGCAAAAAAGACAAACGTCCAGCTTTTGCTGCCACAGCAAAGGTGCCAGCGGGGAAAAGTGATGCTGGTTCTCACTGCCTCCTGGAACCCTTTCAAATGCCCCAGACAATTTGGCCTTTCTGCTTTCCTGCGGACTCCATCCTCAAAAGTACCTGTTTTCGCTTTCGGCAACCTCAGGAGCAAAAAAGACAAACGTCCAGGTTTTGCTGCCACAGCAAAGGTGCCAGCGGGGAAAAGTAATACTGGTTCTCACTGCCTCCTGGAACCCTTTCAAATGCCCCAGACAATTTGGCCCTCTCTACTTTCCTGCGGACTCCATCCTCAAAAGCACCTGTTTTCGCTTTCGGCAGCCTCCGGAGATGATCCAGGACAAGAGGTAACGGGTACCAACTGGAACGTAGGAACTTCTAGCAAAGCATGAGGAGGAACTTCTTTACTTTGAGGGTGGCAGAGCGCTGGAACAGGCTGCCCAGGGAGGCGGTAGAGTCTCCCACCCCAGAAACATTCAAAACCCGCCTGGAGGTCATCCTGTGCAACCTGCTGTAGGTGACCCTGCTCTGGCAGGGGGGTTGGGCTGGATGATCTCCAGAGGTCCTTTCCAACCCTAACCAATCTGTGATTCTGTGATCAGAGCTGTTCTTTGAAATCTGTTCCTAGAAATCGCTGCAAGAAGGAGGATGCACCTGAGGAGCAGGCCTAAGATGGAGGATTGAACAAACAAGTAGTTCTTACCTGAGGAATCGGCTATCCCATGGAACAACTTCTGAGAAAGATTCTGCAACATTACTAGGGGTCCGCCAAAACATACAATTACTTGCCATGTTCCAGTTAAAGCCTAAACTATCGAGTTGGCATTTCTTTTTAAAAGTGTATAAAGAAGCGGTAATGGGCCAAATCCTCAAGCCACTCTAAATCAACACGATTTGCTTGCCTCCGCTGGAACACCCGCTCTCTATTTCAGTTCAGGAGCTAACACACAGTATCTTAATATGCATTTAGGTTAATATTTGCACTTTGCAGGGCTAGGTAGATTGCACGGCTGGCACATATCAGACTAAATGTCACTTCCGAAAGCTAAGGGACCGAACCGGAAGCTGCCATTCAGAGGGACTACCTGACAACATGTGGAACCTCTCCGGAAAAGCCTTCCCACCTCAAGCAACTCCTTTTGATTAATCTTTCACATAGACAATACACGTTATATACACCGACACACCCCCCCGGCCTTTGCCTCCACAGATCCTGTGGTTGGCTAATTAAAGGAGGAGGTGTAACTATCAATCTAATCTGGCTTGTTCTCAAATTTACCATAATTTCCACACTTGAGAGGCTGGTGAAATGAAACAGCACTACTACACTTTCCCATTCATCAGCCGGAAGCAGAACAACTCCGAGAACCGGGCGAAAAATAATTAGGATGCGGGATCGGGTGTTGCGCGCATGCATCTGTGCCTGTACAGGGGCACGCAGGCACATGAGCATTCACGGGAGGCAGCAGCAGTAGCACGGGGGCAGATGAGCACCACCAGTCATTTGACCTCGACAGGTGAATGCTTGCAGATGTACTCACAGCACACTTATTAGAAGAGGCCCAAATGCCCGAGAAAACTGCCGTCAGATTACGCCGGAAACAACAACGGCTTTTTAAACAACTACAGCCGCCAGAACGGTACCGGCGGCAGCACTGCAGGAGCTGCTCAGGAACCGCTGGGGCAACCCCAGCGCACCGGGTGCTCAGCGCGTGGGCCTGACCCCACCGCATGGCATGTCACCCTTGGGCAGGAAGCTTGACATTTTCTGGAAGCACCGGTGTCATTTCACGGGCTTTGCCGTCACTTTGCGCTTGTGGGGTAACACTATAGAGTTTTTCAGAAAGTGTTGGAGCAACTTTGGTACCTTTTCCATTCAGGCACACTGGGAGTGAGCTGTGGGGCTGCTGCCAGGGGCTCTGCTCAGCACAGCATGGCTGGAGCTGGCCCAGGACCTCCTTCGAAAGACAGACTGGTCAGACACACAGCTATCCTGAATCATCAAGGATAATCCTATGTTCAAGTTCCTACGTTCCAGTTCAAGTTCAAGTTCCTACGTTCCAATTGGTGCCCGTTACCTCTTGTCCTGGATCATCAAAGATGATCCAGGACAAGAGGTAACGGGTACAAACTGGAACGTAGGAACTTCTATCAAAGCATGAGGAGGAACTTCTTTACTTTGAGGGTGGCAGAGCGCTGGAACAGGCTGCCCAGGGAGGCGGTAGAGTCTCCCACCCCAGAGACATTCAAAACCCGCCTGGAGGTCATCCTGTGCAACCTGCTGTAGGTGACCCTGCTCTGGCAGGGGGGTTGGACTGGATGATCTCCAGAGCTCCTTTCCAACCCTAACCAATCTGTGATTCTGTGATCAGAGCTGTTCTTCGAAATCTGTTCCTAGGAAATCGCTGCGAGAAGGAGGATGCACCTGAGGAGCAGGCCTAAGATGGAGGATTGAACAAACAAGTAGCTCTTACCTGAGGAATCGGCTATCCCATGGAACAACTTCTGAGAAAGATTCTGCAACATTACTAGGGGTCCGCCAAAACATACAATTACTTGCCATGTTCCAGTTAAAGCCTAAACTATCGAGTTGGCATTTCTTTTTAAAAGTGTATAAAGAAGCGGTAATGGGCCAAATCCGCAAGCCACTGTAAATCAACACGATTTGCTTGCCTCCGCTGGAACACCCGCTCTCTATTTCAGTTCAGGAGCTAACACACAGTATCTTAATATGCATTTAGGTTAATATTTGCACTTTGCAGGGCTAGGTAGATTGCACGGCTGGCACATATCAGACTAAATGTCACTTCCGAAAGCTAAGGGACCGAACCGGAAGCTGCCATTCAGAGGGACTACCTGACAACATGTGGAACCTCTCCGGAAAAGCCTTCCCACCTCAAGCAACTCCTTTTGATTAATCTTTCACATAGACAATACACGTTACTATTTTAAAAAGCTGAATTTTTAAGGACAGAATACCTTAACGAACAGAGGAAAATGTGAACCAATTAGCATCTTCAAGGACTCTGAGACGCAGGGAGAGAAGGCCTACATAGAGTAGCCAGGTCCCTTCAGAGACCACAGCTGTAGCCCCTCTCTGCAATGTTGCCTCCTGGCAGCTAGACCGGGTCCAACCCCAGGACCCAGACACACTGCCAGTCACTCCAGAGTGTCATTAAGATGCACGGCACCACGGCGCAATTCAAATAAATGTTTCTTTCCTGCACGTTGCAGCGGGCGAGGTAGCAAAGGTTGACGTGAAAAGTGGGAGAGCTGCCCAGTAACCGTGAGGTTTTGTATCATGCGAACTTAGAAAATGGTCTGGAATAAAGAATCTGTGCAGTATTGCCTTTCACACGGTGTCTAATCTCGCACCGCTAGACAACTTCAACTACAAGTATCTGGCAGAACTCGAGATGGTTTCACAAAGACTTGTCATCCTCCTTCACCAGATCACTCTCTGGAAGGCGTGAGAGAGGGGGAGTTGAAATACATCATATTAGAATGAATAGAAATGGTAATGATCGGGCTCTTCCACAACACTTCCGCTCTAAGTAATCAGTTAATTAACCCTGAATCGAGCGGGCTTGCTGGTCAGGAATACAGCAGTTGGATTGACAACAGCTTCCAGACTCCTGCTTCTCAAGGACAAGATTCGGTAACCCTTATTGATGTTAAACATTAGCTTACCCTGTGAGCAACCTCCAGAAATCAAGAGCGATTGTGCTACGTGAGGAAGACTGGCAGAACCTCATATCAATTTACAAGACAAGAAAGAACAGACAAGAAAGAACCTCCAGCAATCTCGCCATGGTAAAATCGTATGCCCCCCCACCGACACGCCCCCCGGCCTTTGCCTCCACAGATCCTGTGGTTGGCTAATTAAAGGAGGAGGTGTAACTATCAATCTAATCTGGCTTGTTCTCAAATTTACCATAATTTCCACACTTGAGAGGCTGGTGAAATGAAACAGCACTACTACACTTTCCCATTCATCAGCCGGAAGCAGAACAACTCCGAGAACCGGGCGAAAAATAATTAGGATGCGGGATCAGGTGTTGCGCGCGTGCATCTGTGCCTGTACAGGGGCACGCAGGCACATGAGCATTCACGGGAGGCAGCAGCAGTAGCACGGGGGCAGATGAGCACCACCAGTCATTTGACCTCGACAGGTGAATGCTTGCAGATGTACTCACAGCACACTTATTAGAAGAGGCCCAAATGCCCGAGAAAACTGCCGTCAGATTACGCCGGAAACAACAACGGCTTTTTAAACAACTACAGCCGCCAGAACGGTACCGGCGGCAGCACTGCAGGAGCTGCTCAGGAACCGCTGGGGCAACCCCAGCGCACCGGGTGCTCAGCACGTGGCCCTGACCCCACCGCATGGCATGTCACCCTTGGGCAGGAAGCTTGACATTTTCTGGAAGCACCGGTGTCATTTCACGGGCTTTGCCGTCGCTTTGCGCTTGTGGGGTAACACTATAGAGTTTTTCAGAAAGTGTTGGAGCAACTTTGGTACCTTTTCCATTCAGGCACACTGGGAGTGAGCTGTGGGGCTGCTGCCAGGGGCTCTGCTCAGCACAGCATGGCTGGAGCTGGCCCAGGACCTCCTTCGAAAGACAGACTGGTCAGACACACAGCTATCCTGAATCATCAAGGATAATCCTATGTTCAAGTTCCTACGTTCCAGTTCAAGTTCAAGTTCCTACGTTCCAATTGGTGCCCGTTACCTCTTGTCCAGGATCATCAAAGATGATCCAGGACAAGAGGTAACGGGTACAAACTGGAACGTAGGAACTTCTATCAAAGCATGAGGAGGAACTTCTTTACTTTGAGGGTGGCAGAGCGCTGGAACAGGCTGCCCAGGGAGGCGGTAGAGTCTCCCACCCCAGAGACATTCAAAACCCGCCTGGAGGTCATCCTGTGCAACCTGCTGTAGGTGACCCTGCTCTGGCAGGGGGGTTGGACTGGATGATCTCCAGAGCTCCTTTCCAACCCTAACCAATCTGTGATTCTGTGATCAGAGCTGTTCTTCGAAATCTGTTCCTAGGAAATCGCTGCGAGAAGGAGGATGCACCTGAGGAGCAGGCCTAAGATGGAGGATTGAACAAACAAGTAGCTCTTACCTGAGGAATCGGCTATCCCATGGAACAACTTCTGAGAAAGATTCTGCAACATTACTAGGGGTCCGCCAAAACATACAATTACTTGCCATGTTCCAGTTAAAGCCTAAACTATCGAGTTGGCATTTCTTTTTAAAAGTGTATAAAGAAGCGGTAATGGGCCAAATCCTCAAGCCACTGTAAATCAACACGATTTGCTTGCCTCCGCTGGAACACCCGCTCTCTATTTCAGTTCAGGAGCTAACACACAGTATCTTAATATGCATTTAGGTTAATATTTGCACTTTGCAGGGCTAGGTAGATTGCACGGCTGGCACATATCAGACTAAATGTCACTTCCGAAAGCTAAGGGACCGAACCGGAAGCTGCCATTCAGAGGGACTACCTGACAACATGTGGAACCTCTCCGGAAAAGCCTTCCCACCTCAAGCAACTCCTTTTGATTAATCTTTCACATAGACAATACACGTTACTATTTTAAAAAGCTGAATTTTTAAGGACAGAATACCTTAACGAACAGAGGAAAATGTGAACCAATTAGCATCTTCAAGGACTCTGAGACGCAGGGAGAGAAGGCCTACATAGAGTAGCCAGGTCCCTTCAGAGACCACAGCTGTAGCCCCTCTCTGCAATGTTGCCTCCTGGCAGCTAGACCGGGTCCAACCCCAGGACCCAGACACACTGCCAGTCACTCCAGAGTGTCATTAAGATGCACGGCACCACGGCGCAATTCAAATAAATGTTTCTTTCCTGCACGTTGCAGCGGGCGAGGTAGCAAAGGTTGACGTGAAAAGTGGGAGAGCTGCCCAGTAACCGTGAGGTTTTGTATCATGCGAACTTAGAAAATGGTCTGGAATAAAGAATCTGTGCAGTATTGCCTTTCACACGGTGTCTAATCTCGCACCGCTAGACAACTTCAACTACAAGTATCTGGCAGAACTCGAGATGGTTTCACAAAGACTTGTCATCCTCCTTCACCAGATCACTCTCTGGAAGGCGTGAGAGAGGGGGAGTTGAAATACATCATATTAGAATGAATAGAAATGGTAATGATCGGGCTCTTCCACAACACTTCCGCTCTAAGTAATCAGTTAATTAACCCTGAATCGAGCGGGCTTGCTGGTCAGGAATACAGCAGTTGGATTGACAACAGCTTCCAGACTCCTGCTTCTCAAGGACAAGATTCGGTAACCCTTATTGATGTTAAACATTAGCTTACCCTGTGAGCAACCTCCAGAAATCAAGAGCGATTGTGCTACGTGAGGAAGACTGGCAGAACCTCATATCAATTTACAAGACAAGAAAGAACAGACAAGAAAGAACCTCCAGCAATCTCGCCATGGTAAAATCGTATGCCCCCCCACCGACACGCCCCCCGGCCTTTGCCTCCACAGATCCTGTGGTTGGCTAATTAAAGGAGGAGGTGTAACTATCAATCTAATCTGGCTTGTTCTCAAATTTACCATAATTTCCACACTTGAGAGGCTGGTGAAATGAAACAGCACTACTACACTTTCCCATTCATCAGCCGGAAGCAGAACAACTCCGAGAACCGGGCGAAAAATAATTAGGATGCGGGATCAGGTGTTGCGCGCGTGCATCTGTGCCTGTACAGGGGCACGCAGGCACATGAGCATTCACGGGAGGCAGCAGCAGTAGCACGGGGGCAGATGAGCACCACCAGTCATTTGACCTCGACAGGTGAATGCTTGCAGATGTACTCACAGCACACTTATTAGAAGAGGCCCAAATGCCCGAGAAAACTGCCGTCAGATTACGCCGGAAACAACAACGGCTTTTTAAACAACTACAGCCGCCAGAACGGTACCGGCGGCAGCACTGCAGGAGCTGCTCAGGAACCGCTGGGGCAACCCCAGCGCACCGGGTGCTCAGCACGTGGCCCTGACCCCACCGCATGGCATGTCACCCTTGGGCAGGAAGCTTGACATTTTCTGGAAGCACCGGTGTCATTTCACGGGCTTTGCCGTCGCTTTGCGCTTGTGGGGTAACACTATAGAGTTTTTCAGAAAGTGTTGGAGCAACTTTGGTACCTTTTCCATTCAGGCACACTGGGAGTGAGCTGTGGGGCTGCTGCCAGGGGCTCTGCTCAGCACAGCATGGCTGGAGCTGGCCCAGGACCTCCTTCGAAAGACAGACTGGTCAGACACACAGCTATCCTGAATCATCAAGGATAATCCTATGTTCAAGTTCCTACGTTCCAGTTCAAGTTCAAGTTCCTACGTTCCAATTGGTGCCCGTTACCTCTTGTCCAGGATCATCAAAGATGATCCAGGACAAGAGGTAACGGGTACAAACTGGAACGTAGGAACTTCTATCAAAGCATGAGGAGGAACTTCTTTACTTTGAGGGTGGCAGAGCGCTGGAACAGGCTGCCCAGGGAGGCGGTAGAGTCTCCCACCCCAGAGACATTCAAAACCCGCCTGGAGGTCATCCTGTGCAACCTGCTGTAGGTGACCCTGCTCTGGCAGGGGGGTTGGACTGGATGATCTCCAGAGCTCCTTTCCAACCCTAACCAATCTGTGATTCTGTGATCAGAGCTGTTCTTCGAAATCTGTTCCTAGGAAATCGCTGCGAGAAGGAGGATGCACCTGAGGAGCAGGCCTAAGATGGAGGATTGAACAAACAAGTAGCTCTTACCTGAGGAATCGGCTATCCCATGGAACAACTTCTGAGAAAGATTCTGCAACATTACTAGGGGTCCGCCAAAACATACAATTACTTGCCATGTTCCAGTTAAAGCCTAAACTATCGAGTTGGCATTTCTTTTTAAAAGTGTATAAAGAAGCGGTAATGGGCCAAATCCTCAAGCCACTGTAAATCAACACGATTTGCTTGCCTCCGCTGGAACACCCGCTCTCTATTTCAGTTCAGGAGCTAACACACAGTATCTTAATATGCATTTAGGTTAATATTTGCACTTTGCAGGGCTAGGTAGATTGCACGGCTGGCACATATCAGACTAAATGTCACTTCCGAAAGCTAAGGGACCGAACCGGAAGCTGCCATTCAGAGGGACTACCTGACAACATGTGGAACCTCTCCGGAAAAGCCTTCCCACCTCAAGCAACTCCTTTTGATTAATCTTTCACATAGACAATACACGTTACTATTTTAAAAAGCTGAATTTTTAAGGACAGAATACCTTAACGAACAGAGGAAAATGTGAACCAATTAGCATCTTCAAGGACTCTGAGACGCAGGGAGAGAAGGCCTACATAGAGTAGCCAGGTCCCTTCAGAGACCACAGCTGTAGCCCCTCTCTGCAATGTTGCCTCCTGGCAGCTAGACCGGGTCCAACCCCAGGACCCAGACACACTGCCAGTCACTCCAGAGTGTCATTAAGATGCACGGCACCACGGCGCAATTCAAATAAATGTTTCTTTCCTGCACGTTGCAGCGGGCGAGGTAGCAAAGGTTGACGTGAAAAGTGGGAGAGCTGCCCAGTAACCGTGAGGTTTTGTATCATGCGAACTTAGAAAATGGTCTGGAATAAAGAATCTGTGCAGTATTGCCTTTCACACGGTGTCTAATCTCGCACCGCTAGACAACTTCAACTACAAGTATCTGGCAGAACTCGAGATGGTTTCACAAAGACTTGTCATCCTCCTTCACCAGATCACTCTCTGGAAGGCGTGAGAGAGGGGGAGTTGAAATACATCATATTAGAATGAATAGAAATGGTAATGATCGGGCTCTTCCACAACACTTCCGCTCTAAGTAATCAGTTAATTAACCCTGAATCGAGCGGGCTTGCTGGTCAGGAATACAGCAGTTGGATTGACAACAGCTTCCAGACTCCTGCTTCTCAAGGACAAGATTCGGTAACCCTTATTGATGTTAAACATTAGCTTACCCTGTGAGCAACCTCCAGAAATCAAGAGCGATTGTGCTACGTGAGGAAGACTGGCAGAACCTCATATCAATTTACAAGACAAGAAAGAACAGACAAGAAAGAACCTCCAGCAATCTCGCCATGGTAAAATCGTATGCCCCCCCACCGACACGCCCCCCGGCCTTTGCCTCCACAGATCCTGTGGTTGGCTAATTAAAGGAGGAGGTGTAACTATCAATCTAATCTGGCTTGTTCTCAAATTTACCATAATTTCCACACTTGAGAGGCTGGTGAAATGAAACAGCACTACTACACTTTCCCATTCATCAGCCGGAAGCAGAACAACTCCGAGAACCGGGCGAAAAGTAATTAGGATGCGGGATCAGGTGTTGCGCGTGTGCATCTGTGCCTGTACAGGGGCACGCAGGCACATGAGCATTCACGGGAGGCAGCAGCAGTAGCACGGGGGGAGATGAGCACCACCAGTCATTTGACCTCGACAGGTGAATGCTTGCAGATGTACTCACAGCACACTTATTAGAAGAGGCCCAAATGCCCGAGAAAACTGCCGTCAGATTACGCCGGAAACAACAACGGCTTTTTAAACAACTACAGCCGCCAGAACGGTACCGGCAGCAGCACTGCAGGAGCTGCTCAGGAACCGCTGGGGCAACCCCAGCGCACCGGGTGCTCAGCGCGTGGCCCTGACCCCACCGCATGGCATGTCACCCTTGGGCAGGAAGCTTGACATTTTCTGGAAGCACCGGTGTCATTTCACGGGCTTTGCCGTCGCTTTGCGTTTGTGGGGTAACACTATAGAGTTTTTCAGAAAGTGTTGGAGCAACTTTGGTACCTTTTCCATTCAGGCACACTGGGAGTGAGGTGTGGGGCTGCTGCCAGGGGCTCTGCTCAGCACAGCATGGCTGGAGCTGGCCCAGGACCTCCTTCGAAAGACAGACTGGTCAGACACACAGCTATCCTGAATCATCAAGGATAATCCTATGTTCAAGTTCCTACGTTCCAGTTCAAGTTCAAGTTCCTACGTTCCAATTGGTGCCCGTTACCTCTTGTCCTGGATCATCAAAGATGATCCAGGACAAGAGGTAACGGGTACAAACTGGAACGTAGGAACTTCTATCAAAGCATGAGGAGGAACTTCTTTACTTTGAGGGTGGCAGAGCGCTGGAACAGGCTGCCCAGGGAGGCGGTAGAGTCTCCCACCCCAGAGACATTCAAAACCCGCCTGGAGGTCATCCTGTGCAACCTGCTGTAGGTGACCCTGCTCTGGCAGGGGGGTTGGGCTGGATGATCTCCAGAGCTCCTTTCCAACCCTAACCAATCTGTGATTCTGTGATCAGAGCTGTTCTTTGAAATCTGTTCCTAGGAAATCGCTGCGAGAAGGAGGATGCACCTGAGGAGCAGGCCTAAGATGGAGGATTGAACAAACAAGTAGCTCTTAGCTGAGAAATCGGCTATCCCATGGAACAACTTCAGAGAAAGATTCTGCAACATTACTAGGGGTCCACCAAAACATACAATTACTTGCCATGTTCCAGTTAAAGCCTAAACTATCGAGTTGGCATTTCTTTTTAAAAGTGTATAAAGAAGCGGTAATGGGCCAAATCCTCAAGCCACTCTAAATCAACACGATTTGCTTGCCTCCGCTGGAACACCCGCTCTCTATTTCAGTTCAGGAGCTAACACACAGTATCTTAATATGCATTTAGGTTAATATTTGCACTTTGCAGGGCTAGGTAGATTGCACGGCTGGCACATATCAGACTAAATGTCACTTCCGAAAGCTAAGGGACCGAACCGGAAGCTGCCATTCAGAGGGACTACCTGACAACATGTGGAACCTCTCCGGAAAAGCCTTCCCACCTCAAGCAACTCCTTTTGATTAATCTTTCACATAGACAATACACGTTATATACACCGACACACCCCCCCGGCCTTTGCCTCCACAGATCCTGTGGTTGGCTAATTAAAGGAGGAGGTGTAACTATCAATCTAATCTGGCTTGTTCTCAAATTTACCATAATTTCCACACTTGAGAGGCTGGTGAAATGAAACAGCACTACTACACTTTCCCATTCATCAGCCGGAAGCAGAACAACTCCGAGAACCGGGCGAAAAATAATTAGGATGCGGGATCAGGTGTTGCGCGCGTGCATCTGTGCCTGTACAGGGGCACGCAGGCACATGAGCATTCACGGGAGGCAGCAGCAGTAGCACAGGGGCAGATGAGCACCACCAGTCATTTGACCTCGACAGGTGAATGCTTGCAGATGTACTCACAGCACACTTATTAGAAGAGGCCCAAATGCCCGAGAAAACTGCCGTCAGATTACGCCGGAAACAACAATGGCTTTTTAAACAACTACAGCCGCCAGAACGGTACCGGCGGCAGCACTGCAGGAGCTGCTCAGGAACCGCTGGGGCAACCCCAGCGCACCGGGTGCTCAGCGCGTGGCCCTGACCCCACCGCATTGCCGCGATTGAGAGACGGAGACCTAGCTGGGTGCACGCCAGATCTAACTTTATTGTTTTCAGCAACCATCTTTTATATGATCAAATATTCATTAGAAGACAGCGTGTTAGAGTCTGATTGGTTACACAGAAAATCATCTCATACATATTACAAAAGCTGAGCTCCTAATTGGCCAGTCATTTCAGAGTCGTCCGTCTCTTTTCGCATCCTGTTGCCCAATTTCTTTCAACCACCAATTCCTTGTTCTATAAACAAAGCCAGGATGTTGCAGTCTGTTGTTCCTGATGTTTATCTTGTGACAGATAACAGTCTTGCCCAAGCAGAGGCTTTTTTCAAGGCGCTGCATTGTTCAAACTTTCTGTAGTTCGCGCTGCATGAGCTCCAGCACGTCCTTTTCGATTAGCTGGCTATCACTAGGAGTTCTTCCAAGGCTGATCAGATCATTCCCTTCATCTCCCCCCTCTTGTTGCACAATAAGGACCCGCTTCATTGAGTTTGCTATTAACCTCTGTAAACATTGCAACAGACAGGGTAAAAAGAGCAATAAAAGGACAAAGACAGCCAAAGCATACACAATTGTTTTTACCAGGCTTCTTAGCCAGCCAGACAAACCCCATCCTTTAAAAAGTTTGTCTAGCCAATCCCAGCTGTCATCCTGGTGGAGTTTAGAGACTCCTTCCTTAAGCTGCTGAATACTTGCGTGAATCGATTCAGAATGATCAGAAAGGTTCATACAACACATACCTTCAAAATCCTCACACCCATGGCCTTGTGCTAAAAGCAAAAAATCTATAGCAGCCCTATTTTGCAGTGTAGCATGGCGAACACTATCCACATCTAACAAGAGACCAGATAATGCCTTGCTGGTGGCATTTGTTTGCTTGGCAAGCCAACAGACAAGTTTATCTAAAGTTGCCAAGGCTTTCCCAGCAGCAGCCCCAGGCAACAAAAAAGAAGCAGCAAAGCGTTGACCAAAAGACCAAAATTCCACACTATCATCACAGTCAGGGGTATAGGTATGGACACTACGTTTTGCCCTATGAGAAAGGCGGTGTTGCAAAATCATAGACGTGTTGGGGGTCAAGACTGAGAGGCGTCCAAGACTGCAGGGACCCCCTTTTATATGAGAAGGGATGCTAGGCCAAGCCTTATCCCCACAAATAAAGAATATTCCGGGGGGTAATAAGAGGGGGACATTCGTAGATTTAGACACATTTAAGGCTGTGGAGTTACACCAAACACTAGCATTCCGGAAGACAGGGTGAACGGGAGAAACATCCCACACCTTAGACTGATTTTTTCCTGTATAATTAAATTTAAAACAAAGATCCATTTTTACTGATCCCAATAACTCAATTTCTTGCGGTTCCAAACTGGCCTGTGGGAGTCGGGGGGCCCACGCGTCCCAATATTTTATTATTTCCCTGACGTCTACTTTTCTTAAATCTTGGGGTACCGGCCATTCATCTAGCGGCAAGCCCACGAGACAGGTAGAGAAAGGGTTGTTCGGGGAAGCAGTAGATAGACACAAGGTATCCTGTCCCGTGAGATTTGCTAGTGTTACCCATACATTAACCTTGGGCAATGCTGGCGGGAACAGATTGCCCCATGCTCCTCCCATTATATTGGTCATAACTATTATTGGGAAAATTGACGTCGCCACCCCTTTTTCATTTTCCAAGCAAACCGCCTTTTGCATTCTCTCTTTGTACGGTCCCAGTCCTTTCTTAAGACGGGCCAGATGGCGGGTACCAGATTGGTCCTACTACACTCCAAGTCACAAACCAATATTTTTCCTGCTTGATCAGTCACTATTTTTGCCCAATCAGTAAGGCAGGAAAAGTATCGATCAGTGTCACCTAACTCGTGTCCTGTGACAAGCAGGAGTCTGGCCGTACTAATCTCTTTTTCTAAACAAATTTCACACCAGCGTCCAGCAAGCGTCGCCCGACGCCACCACTCCTTGTCACAAGTGTAACAAACACACAGGACCCAGGGGTCACAATGTCCACACAAGCCACAGGTAATGTTTCTAATGGGCACTTCACGACACTTATTCATAGAACGCTTATTTGTTCAGAACAGCCAGTTCCTTTTGCTCTGTTTCCTCGATGAGAGATTCTTCTACGTGATGATCAGGATTCTCCGGTGAGGTTTGCGGTAGGGGCTCGCGGAAGGGTCGCACGTTCTTAGCAGGAATCCACCTGGGACCCTTCTCTGTGGAGACAGAAGCATAACCTCTACCCCAGGTGATAAGAGGATAAGGTCCCACAATTTTACCTGTTTCTGGGTCTCGGACCAAGACTGGTGGCTTAATCCGCATTTCCAGCGAGGCGTTCATGTTAAAATGGCGAACTATAGGAGGATTGCTGTCTAATAAAGAACAGTTCAGAAAATTAAAAACATATAAAGCTTTCTGTAAGCGCTCCTCGGGGGTAGCAGTCCCTACTCCCCCTTTCTGCTGTAGTAAGAGGCGTTTTAAGGATTGATGGGAGCGCTCGATTAACGATTGTCCTGTAGGGGAGTGAGGAATTCCGGTGACATGATCGATTCCCCAGGAGTCAAAAAATTTTTTAATTGCTGCTGATATATATGCAGGACCGTTATCAGTCTTAATTTGGGAGGGTATACCTAAAGTGGCAAATGCACGTGCCAAATGCCTTTGGACATCGCGCGCCCTTTCTCCTGTATGGCAGGAGGCAAATAATGCGCCAGAGAAGGTATCAATGGAAGAATGAATATATTTTAGGTGGCCAAATTCTGAAAAGTGGGTGACATCGGTTTGCCAGAGTTGCAAACTCTGCAAACCCCTAGGGTTAACTCCTCCTGCTACTGAGGGAAAGGAGTGTTTTTGACAATCAGGCCATACAGCAATGATAGTCGTTGCTTGCTGAGTAGTAAGACTAAATTGTCGTTTAAGACCTCCAGCATTTTGGTGGAAAAAGGAATGACTTAATTTGGCTTGTGCTACACGGTCCGGTAACACTTGTACTGGTAATGTAAGCAGATCGGCTTGTCGATTTCCCTCTGCAATAAAACCAGGCAAAGAAGTATGAGACCTAACATGCATAATAAAATAAGGGTGAGGACGTGAGTCGAGGAGGTAAATAAGCTCCTGTAACAAAGAAAATAAGTCAGCATGTGAAACATCACGCAACAAAGATGCCTCGGCTCGCTCAACAATTCCTGTAACATAAGCAGAGTCTGTAACAATATTAAGTGGCATCGACCATTTTCTAAATGCGCGGACAACTGCTGCTAATTCTACTATTTGAGGAGAGCCTGGCACAGTCTCTATATCAGAGTCCCATTGTCCACTGTGGTTATCCCACCAGAGAATAACTGACTTGTGTGATTTTCCGGATCCGTCTGTAAATACAGTTAAGGCTTGCAGAGGTTGGTCACTTTTCTTTGGCTTGGACACCAGACGGAAGTCGGCGCTAAACAGTTTATGAGAAGGTGGGTGAGAAGAAAGCTGACCTGCGTAGCCGGCTACTGCTATACTGAAGGCCTCTGATTGTTGGTGGAGCCACTGCAGATATTCGTTTGCTATAGGCAAATAAATACAAATAAAATCTATTCCTGACAATGTTAATAAACGCCTCCGGGCTCGAATGATCAAAAATGCAAACATTTCATGCTGTGTTACGATAGTCTTTGTGGGCTGATTTGGCAAAAAGACCCATTCAATAATTAACAATGGATCGGATTTCTGAAAATCCCATTGAAATATCAAGGCGTAAGGCTGTCGAGCAGGATTTAAGATGATTAGATAAAAGGGTGACTCAGGAGCGCATCGGTGTGCTTGTCTAAGGGCAATTGCAGTTGCGACTCTTTGCAGAGAGTCAACAGCCTCAGGGCCGAGAGCCCGAGGGGAGTTTAAATTAGTATCTCCTTTAAGCAATTCAAACAAAGGACTTAAGTCTGCATTGGAAATTCCCAACAACGGTCGTACCCAATTAATTGTTCCTAACAACTTTTGCACATCATGCAAGTTTTTTATGTCTGCCCGAATTTGCAGGGGCTGAGGAACTATGGTTTGCGCTCGTATGCGCCAGCCTAGATATTTCCATGGTGCAATTTTTTGAATTTTTTCTGGCGCAATACAGAGACCTGCTGAATTAACAGCAGCTGTGACAAGGGCTACAGCTTCCTCCAGGACCTTGTGATGTTGTGCAGCCATCAGGATATCATCCATATAATGATACAATAAGACACTGGGCATCTTAGTCCTAACAGGACTAAGGACTTTGGCTACATACCATTGGCATATCGTAGGGCTATTTTTCATTCCTTGTGGCAGCACAACCCACTGATATCTTTGCAACGGGGCTTGCATGTTGACACTTGGAACTGAGAAGGCAAATTTAGGAGCATCATCCGGATGCAACGGAATATTAAAAAAGCAATCTTTAAGATCGATAACAGTTAAATGCCAATCTCGAGGGATCATAGTAGGGGATGGGAGCCCCGGTTGGAGGGCTCCCATGTCCTCCATCGCGTCATTGATTTTTCTAAGGTCATGGAGCAAGCGCCACTTGCCGGTTTGCTTTTTAATAACAAAGACAGGGGAATTCCAAGGACTAACAGAGGGTACAATGTGGCCTTTTGACAGTTGTTCTGTAACTAATTCCTGGAGAGCGCGAAGCTTTTCTAACGGTAGGGGCCATTGGTCAACCCAAACAGGGGTATTGGTTTTCCAAGTCAATTTCAGGGTGTCGCGCTCTTCAATGGCCCCACCTAAAAATGTGTCTGAATAGACATCCCCCACTGGGACAACACATCTCGTCCCCACAAGATCATAGGAACAGGCAACACAAAGGGCTTAACAGAAGCTACATGTCCCTCTGGGCCTTTAATTTGGATCAAATCCAAACTTTGTTGGCTATTACCAGTCCCTCCAATGCCCGCCAACGCCTGAGAAATATTAGCTAGAGGCCATTGCGGGGGCCATTTGGCCTGAGAGATTACTGTAACATCAGCTCCAGTATCAATGATTCCGCTTAACACTATTTGCTGTCCCTCGCGGGTAAGAGTACATTGACATACGGGCCTTCTCTGGGAAATGGATTGTACCCACAAGATTTGCGGGTTTCCCGTAGACCCAAAGCCCCCCTTCCTCTGTTGGGATTGAGTGGGGATAGGGGCGCCAGTCTCCTTGGGAATTAATATCAGTTGCGCTATACGGCTACCTTTCGGTATTGTACAGGGGGGGAATGGAGTCCATGCCATGATCTTAATCTCAACAATACTATCAGAGTCAATAACTCCCGGCAACACAAAAAGTCCTGACAAAGTTGTAGATGATCTTCCTAACAATAACGCTTGCGTTCCAGGGGGCAGAGGCCCCGAAACATTTGTAGATAATAGGTGGACCGAGGGATCGAGTACCGTTACTGTGTGGGCGGTTGCCAGGTCCAGTCCGGCGCTTCCGGCCGTTGCTGGACGAAGACTTGAGGCGCTACTGCCCCCCCCTGAGGGTTTGGGAATGTCTGCTGCGGCATTTGTGTCTGCACGCGTCGCTGCTCCGCGCTCCGTGATCGGTTTCCCTGGATTAATTGACCCTGCAAATCATACTTAGACCGACATTGATTAGCATAATGACGCCCTTTCTTACATCTGGGACAAATTCCCGGAGCTCGAGGTTTAGTACTGCCGTTAGCGGCTAAGCAATTTTTCTTCAAGTGACCAGGCTTACCGCACCCATAGCAGACACCCGGACCCATTGGGCCGCGCATAGCCGCAAAGGCAGCTGCCATGGCTTCATACTTATGATCCGCAGTACCAATCCTATTACAGGCTTCAACCATTTCAACTAGGGTGGGGTTTTGATTAGGGAGAGATTTCAAAAGTTTTTTGCAATCTGCATTAGCATTTTCCACAGCCAGTTTTAACAACAAAATTTCTCGAGCTTCCGCATTATCTATCTGACGTTCCAGAGCTTGTTTCAATCTGTCAATAAACTGCATATAGGGCTCCCGAGGTTCTTGTACGATAGTAGTAAAGGCCTTTTGCGGCTTTTGAGAGTCTGGGACTTTTCTTAGAGCCTTTCTAGCTTCTTCCCGTATCGCCTCAAGAGCTTCCCGTGGGATGTCCCGCGCCTGGGCAACTGGATTTGCCCATTGTCCCGTACCCGTAAGATGTTCTATAGTCAGTGCAGCAAGGCCTCCATTGTCGTGACCTACATAGGTCAGCAGAAGAGCTTGGAGTCCTCCCCTCCAATGCGATTCCCACAACGAGTACTGAGTGGGGGTTAGTAACAATTGTGCAAGGGACTTTAGATCATGCGGAGTCATCACATAAGTATCAAAAGCGGAGGACAGCAGGCTCGCAAAATATGGGGAGGAGAGCCCGTGCTCTGTGATAGTACGGCGTAGTTCCTTCACTACCGGGAAAGATAGAGCCTCCCATTGTGCCCCTCCCCCACGACCTTGATATATCACAGGAGCCACGATTGTCCGAGCTATGTCCAGTTCTCCCTCTTTCAAGGCTTGTCGCTTGATATTAGCCCATACATCGTGTGGGTCAGGGGGGTAAAGTTGTGGCTCCTTATCAGGGTCTATGGGTCCTGGGTCAAAGGGATCCTCCTCCGGGGGATACCCTGCCGCTCCCACCGTGAGGGGCCCTTTAGTATGCTCGGTACCTGGCGGGTTATCGGTGTCTCCAGCCTCTCTACCGTCCTTGCCCTCCTGCGCCTTTAAGGTTTCAAAAATAGTTCGCCACCACGGAAGCATACGCTGCGCTTCAACGTTTCCAGTTGTGGCTGCATGCCACAGTTTCACCCCTACATCATCCCACAGTTCCCGTGTAAAAATAGTGGAGGCAGTCACAGTGGGTATTTTTACTTGTACCCATTTAAGCATCATTTTAAGGTCTTGCCCAGAAATATTCTTTCCATGTTTCTTAAGAAGAGCTTTCATAAGCTCATATACGTCTCTCTCTGGGGAAGACGCTTGATTTCCCATGTTTCCCACAGCTCACCTATTCGTTCCAGAGGGATTCTTAGGCCGGCTCCTGCTTCCTTTCAGCAGCTCATTTAAAGTTCTGTGGGACTCGCAGCCTGCCACGCAGTTAGGTGGTTGTCGAACCCGGGAATCACGTCGGGGTCACCAATTTGCCGCGATTGAGAGACGGAGACCTAGCTGGGTGCACGCCAGATCTAACTTTATTGTTTTCAGCAACCATCTTTTATATGATCAAATATTCATTAGAAGACAGCGTGTTAGAGTCTGATTGGTTACACAGAAAATCATCTCATACATATTACAAAAGCTGAGCTCCTAATTGGCCAGTCATTTCAGAGTCGTCCGTCTCTTTTCGCATCCTGTTGCCCAATTTCTTTCAACCACCAATTCCTTGTTCTATAAACAAAGCCAGGATGTTGCAGTCTGTTGTTCCTGATGTTTATCTTGTGACAGATAACAGTCTTGCCCAAGCAGAGGCTTTTTTCAAGGCGCTGCATTGTTCAAACTTTCTGTAGTTCGCGCTGCATGAGCTCCAGCACGTCCTTTTCGATTAGCTGGCTATCACTAGGAGTTCTTCCAAGGCTGATCAGATCATTCCCTTCACCGCATGGCATGTCACCCTTGGGCAGGAAGCTTGGCATTTTCTGGAAGCACCGGTGTCATTTCACGGGCTTTGCCGTCGCTTTGCGCTTGTGGGGTAACACTATAGAGTTTTTCAGAAAGTGTTGGAGCAACTTTGGTACCTTTTCCATTCAGGCACACTGGGAGTGAGCTGTGGGGCTGCTGCCAGGGGCTCTGCTCAGCACAGCATGGCTGGAGCTGGCCCGGGACCTCCTTCGAAAGACAGACTGGTCAGACACACAGCTATCCTGAATCATCAAGGATAATCCTATGTTCAAGTTCAAGTTCCTACCTTCCAGTTCAAGTTCAAGTTCCTACGTTCCAATTGGTGCCCGTTACCTCTTGGCCTGGATCATCAAAGATGATCCAGGACAAGAGGTAACGGGTACAAACTGGAACCTAGGAACTTCTATCAAAGCATGAGGAGGAACTTCTTTACTTTGAGGGTGGCAGAGCGCTGGAACAGGCTGCCCAGGGAGGCGGTAGAGTCTCCCACCCCAGAAACATTCAAAACCCGCCTGGAGGTCATCCTGTGCAACCTGCTGTAGGTGACCCTGCTCTGGCAGGGGGGTTGCACTACATGATCTCCAGAGCTCCTTTCCAACCCTAACCAATCTGTGATTCTGTGATCAGAGCTGTTCTTTGAAATCTGTTCCTAGGAAATCGCTGCGAGAAGGAGGATGCACCTGAGGAGCAGGCCTAAGATGGAGGATTGAACAAACAAGTAGCTCTTACCTGAGGAATCGGCTATCCCATGGAACAACTTCTGAGAAAGATTCTGCAACATTACTAGGGGTCCGCCAAAGCATACAATTACTTGCCATGTTCCAGTTAAAGCCTAAACTATCGAGTTGGCATTTCTTTTTAAAAGTGTATAAAGAAGCGGTAATGGGCCAAATCCTCAAGCCACTGTAAATCAACACGATTTGCTTGCCTCCGCTGGAACACCCGCTCTCTATTTCAGTTCAGGAGCTAACACACACTATCTTAATATGCATTTAGGTTAATATTTGCACTTTGCAGGGCTAGGTAGATTGCACGGCTGGCACATATCAGACTAAATGTCACTTCCGAAAGCTAAGGGACCGAACCGGAAGCTGCCATTCAGAGGGACTACCTGACAACATGTGGAATCTCTCCGGAAAAGCCTTCCCACCTCAAGCAACTCCTTTTGATTAATCTTTCACATAGACAATACACGTTATATACACCGACACACCCCCCCGGCCTTTGCCTCCACAGATCCTGTGGTTGGCTAATTAAAGGAGGAGGTGTAACTATCAATCTAATCTCGTTTGTTCTCAAATTTACCATAATTTCCACACTTGAGAGGCTGGTGAAATGAAACAGCACTACTACAGTTTTCCCATTCATCAGCCGGAAGCAGAACAACTCCGAGAACCGGGCGAAAAATAATTAGGATGCGGGATCAGGTGTTGCGCGCATGCATCTGTGCCTGTACAGGGGCACGCAGGCACATGAGCATTCACGGGAGGCAGCAGCAGCAGCACGGGGGCAGATGAGCACCACCAGTCATTTGACCTCGACAGGTGAATGCTTGCAGATGTACTCACAGCACACTTATTAGAAGAGGCCCAAATGCCCGAGAAAACTGCCGTCAGATTACGCCGGAAACAACAACGGCTTTTTAAACAACTACAGCCGCCAGAACGGTACCGGCGGCAGCACTGCAGGAGCTGCTCAGGAACCGCTGGGGCAACCCCAGCGCACCGGGTGCTCAGCGCGTGGCCCTGACCCCACCGCATGGCATGTCACCCTTGGGCAGGAAGCTTGACATTTTCTGGAAGCACCGGTGTCATTTCACGGGCTTTGCCGTCGCTTTGCGCTTGTGGGGTAACACTATAGAGTTTTTCAGAAAGTGTTGGAGCAACTTTGGTACCTTTTCCATTCAGGCACACTGGGAGTGAGGTGTGGGGCTGCTGCCAGGGGCTCTGCTCAGCACAGCATGGCTGGAGCTGGCCCAGGACCTCCTTCGAAAGACAGACTGGTCAGACACACAGCTATCCTGAATCATCAAGGATAATCCTATGTTCAAGTTCAAGTTCCTACCTTCCAGTTCAAGTTCAAGTTCCTACGTTCCAATTGGTGCCCGTTACCTCTTGTCCTGGATCATCAAAGATGATCCAGGACAAGAGGTAACGGGTACAAACTGGAACGTAGGAACTTCTATCAAAGCATGAGGAGGAACTTCTTTACTTTGAGGGTGGCAGAGCGCTGGAACAGGCTGCCCAGGGAGGCGGTAGAGTCTCCGACCCCAGAAACATTCAAAACCCGCCTGGAGGTCATCCTGTGCAACCTGCTGTAGGTGACCCTGCTCTGGCAGGGGGGTTGGGCTGGATGATCTCCAGAGCTCCTTTCCAACCCTAACCAATCTGTGATTCTGTGATCAGAGCTGTTCTTCGAAATCTGTTCCTAGGAAATCGCTGCGAGAAGGAGGATGCACCTGAGGAGCAGGCCTAAGATGGAGGATTGAACAAACAAGTAGCTCTTACCTGAGGAATCGGCTATCCCATGGAACAACTTCTGAGAAAGATTCTGCAAAATTACTAGGGGTCCGCCAAAACATACAATTACTTGCCATGTTCCAGTTAAAGCCTAAACTATCGAGTTGGCATTTCTTTTTAGAAGTGTATAAAGAAGCGGTAATGGGCCAAATCCTCAAGCCACTGTAAATCAACACGATTTGCTTGCCTCCGCTGGAACACCCGCTCTCTATTTCAGTTCAGGAGCTAACACACACTATCTTAATATGCATTTAGGTTAATATTTGCACTTTGCAGGGCTAGGTAGATTGCACGGCTGGCACATATCAGACTAAATGTCACTTCCGAAAGCTAAGGGACCGAACCGGAAGCTGCCATTCAGAGGGACTACCTGACAACATGTGGAACCTCTCCGGAAAAGCCTTCCCACCTCAAGCAACTCCTTTTGATTAATCTTTCACATAGACAATACACGTTATATACACCGACACACCCCCCCGGCCTTTGCCTCCACAGATCCTGTGGTTGGCTAATTAAAGGAGGAGGTGTAACTATCAATCTAATCTCGCTTGTTCTCAAATTTACCATAATTTCCACAATTGAGAGGCTGGTGAAATGAAACAGCACTACTACACTTTCCCATTCATCAGCCGGAAGCAGAACAACTCCGAGAACCGGGCGAAAAATAATTAGGATGCGGGATCAGGTGTTGCACGCGTGCATCTGTGCCTGTACAGGGGCACGCAGGCACATGAGCATCCACGGGAGGCAGCAGCAGTAGCACGGGGGCAGATGAGCACCACCAGTCATTTGACCTCGACAGGTGAATGCTTGCAGATGTACTCACAGCACACTTATTAGAAGAGGCCCAAATGCCCGAGAAAACTGCCGTCAGATTACGCCGGAAACAACAACGGCTTTTTAAACAACTACAGCCGCCAGAACGGTACCGGCGGCAGCACTGCAGGAGCTGCTCAGGAACCGCTGGGGCAACCCCAGCGCACCGGGTGCTCAGCGCGTGGCCCTGACCCCACCGCATGGCATGTCACCCTTGGGCAGGAAGCTTGGCATTTTCTGGAAGCACCGGTGTCATTTCACGGGCTTTGCCGTCGCTTTGCGCTTGTGGGGTAACACTATAGAGTTTTTCAGAAAGTGTTGGAGCAACTTTGGTACCTTTTCCATTCAGGCACACTGGGAGTGAGCTGTGGGGCTGCTGCCAGGGGCTCTGCTCAGCACAGCATGGCTGGAGCTGGCCCAGGACCTCCTTCGAAAGACAGACTGGTCAGACACACAGCTATCCTGAATCATCAAGGATAATCCTATGTTCAAGTTCCTACGTTCCAATTGAAGTTCAAGTTCCTACGTTCCAATTGGTGCCCGTTACCTCTTGGCCTGGATCATCAAAGATGATCCAGGACAAGAGGTAACGGGTACAAACTGGAACCTAGGAACTTCTATCAAAGCATGAGGAGGAACTTCTTTACTTTGAGGGTGGCAGAGCGCTGGAACAGGCTGCCCAGGGAGGCGGTAGAGTCTCCCACCCCAGAAACATTCAAAACCCGCCTGGAGGTCATCCTGTGCAACCTGCTGTAGGTGACCCTGCTCTGGCAGGGGGGTTGGGCTGGATGATCTCCAGAGCTCCTTTCCAACCCTAACCAATCTGTGATTCTGTGATCAGAGCTGTTCTTCGAAATCTGTTCCCAGGAAATCGCTGCGAGAAGGAGGATGCACCTGAGGAGCAGGCCTAAGATGGAGGATTGAACAAACAAGTAGCTCTTACCTGAGGAATCGGCTATCCCATGGAACAACTTCTGAGAAAGATTCTGCAACATTACTAGGGGTCCGCCAAAACATACAATTACTTGCCATGTTCCAGTTAAAGCCTAAACTATCGAGTTGGCATTTCTTTTTAAAAGTGTATAAAGAAGCGGTAATGGGCCAAATCCTCAAGCCACTGTAAATCAACACGATTTGCTTGCCTCCGCTGGAACACCCGCTCTCTATTTCAGTTCAGGAGCTAACACACAGTATCTTAATATGCATTTAGGTTAATATTTGCACTTTGCAGGGCTAGGTAGATTGCACGGCTGGCACATACCAGACTAAATGTCACTTCCGAAAGCTAAGGGACCGAACCGGAAGCTGCCATTCAGAGGGACTACCTGACAACATGTGGAACCTCTCCGGAAAAGCCTTCCCACCTCAAGCAACTCCTTTTGATTAATCTTTCACATAGACAATACACGTTATATACACCGACACACCCCCCCGGCCTTTGCCTCCACAGATCCTGTGGTTGGCTAATTAAAGGAGGAGGTGTAACTATCAATCTAATCTGGCTTGTTCTCAAATTTACCATAATTTCCACACTTGAGAGGCTGGTGAAATGAAACAGCACTACTACACTTTCCCATTCATCAGCCGGAAGCAGAACAACTCCGAGAACCGGGCGAAAAATAATTAGGATGCGGGATCAGGTGTTGCGCGCGTGCATCTGTGCCTGTACAGGGGCACGCAGGCACATGAGCATTCACGGGAGGCAGCAGCAGTAGCACAGGGGCAGATGAGCACCACCAGTCATTTGACCTCGACAGGTGAATGCTTGCAGATGTACTCACAGCACACTTATTCGAAGAGGCCCAAATGCCCGAGAAAACTGCCGTCTGATTACGCCGGAAACAACAACGGCTTTTTAAACAACTACAGCCGCCAGAACGGTACCGGCGGCAGCACTGCAGGAGCTGCTCAGGAACCGCTGGGGCAACCCCAGCGCACCGGGTGCTCAGCGCGTGGCCCTGACCCCACCGCATGGCATGTCACCCTTGGGCAGGAAGCTTGACATTTTCTGGAAGCACCGGTGTCATTTCACGGGCTTTGCCGTCGCTTTGCGCTTGTGGGGTAACACTATAGAGTTTTTCAGAAAGTGTTGGAGCAACTTTGGTACCTTTTCCATTCAGGCACACTGGGAGTGAGCTGTGGGGCTGCTGCCAGGGGCTCTGCTCAGCACAGCATAGCTGGAGCTGGCCCAGGACCTCCTTCGAAAGACAGACTGGTCAGACACACAGCTATCCTGAATCATCAAGGATAATCCTATGTTGAAGTTCAAGTTCCTACCTTCCAGTTCAAGTTCAAGTTCCTACGTTCCAATTGGTGCCCGTTACCTCTTGTCCTGGATCATCAAAGATGATCCAGGACAAGAGGTAACGGGTACAAACTGGAACGTAGGAACTTCTATCAAAGCATGAGGAGGAACTTCTTTACTTTGAGGGTGGCAGAGCACTGGAACAGGCTGCCCAGGGAGGCAGTAGAGTCTCCCACCCCAGAGACATTCAAAACCCGCCTGGAGGTCATCCGGTGCAACCTGCTGTAGGTGACCCTGCTCTGGCAGGGGGGTTGGGCTGGATGATCTCCAGAGCTCCTTTCCAACCCTAACCAATCTGTGATTCTGTGATCAGAGCTGTTCTTCGAAATCTGTTCCTAGGAAATCGCTGCGAGAAGGAGGATGCACCTGAGGAGCAGGCCTAAGATGGAGGATTGAACAAACAAGTAGCTCTTACCTGAGGAATCGGCTATCCCATGGAACAACTTCAGAGAAAGATTCTGCAACATTACTAGGGGTCCGCCAAAACATACAATTACTTGCCATGTTCCAGTTAAAGCCTAAACTATCGAGTTGGCATTTCTTTTTAAAAGTGTATAAAGAAGCGGTAATGGGCCAAATCCTCAAGCCACTGTAAATCAACACGATTTGCTTGCCTCCGCTGGAACACCCGCTCTCTATTTCAGTTCAGGAGCTAACACACACTATCTTAATATGCATTTAGGTTAATATTTGCACTTTGCAGGGCTAGGTAGATTGCACGGCTGGCACATATCAGACTAAATGTCACTTCCGAAAGCTAAGGGACCGAACCGGAAGCTGCCATTCAGAGGGACTACCTGACAACATGTGGAACCTCTCCGGAAAAGCCTTCCCACCTCAAGCAACTCCTTTTGATTAATCTTTCACATAGACAATACACGTTATACACACCGACACACCCCCCCGGCCTTTGCCTCCACAGATCCTGTGGTTGGCTAATTAAAGGAGGAGGTGTAACTATCAATCTAATCTCGCTTGTTCTCAAATTTACCATAATTTCCACACTTGAGAGGCTGGTGAAATGAAACAGCACTACTACACTTTCCCATTCATCAGCCGGAAGCAGAACAACTCAGAGAACCGGGCGAAAAATAATTAGGATGCGGGATCAGGTGTTGCGCGCGTGCATCTGTGCCTGTACAGGGGCACGCAGGCACATGAGCATTCACGGGAGGCAGCAGCAGTAGCACGGGGGCAGATGAGCACCACCAGTCATTTGACCTCGACAGGTGAATGCTTGCAGATGTACTCACAGCACACTTATTAGAAGAGGCCCAAATGCCCGAGAAAACTGCCGTCAGATTACGCCGGAAACAACAACGGCTTTTTAAACAACTACAGCCGCCAGAACGGTACCGGCGGCAGCACTGCAGGAGCTGCTCAGGAACCGCTGGGGCAACCCCAGCGCACCGGGTGCTCAGCGCGTGGCCCTGACCCCACCGCATGGCATGTCACCCTTGGGCAGGAAGCTTGACATTTTCTGGAAGCACCGGTGTCATTTCACGGGCTTTGCCGTCGCTTTGCGCTTGTGGGGTAACACTATAGAGTTTTTCAGAAAGTGTTGGAGCAACTTTGGTACCTTTTCCATTCAGGCACACTGGGAGTGAGGTGTGGGGCTGCTGCCAGGGGCTCTGCTCAGCACAGCATGGCTGGAGCTGGTCCAGGACCTCCTTCGAAAGACAGACTGGTCAGACACACAGCTATCCTGAATCATCAAGGATAATCCTATGTTCAAGTTCCTACCTTCCAGTTCAAGTTCAAGTTCCTACGTTCCAATTGGTGCCCGTTACCTCTTGTCCTGGATCATCAAAGATGATCCAGGACAAGAGGTAACGGGTACAAACTGGAACCTAGGAACTTCTATCAAAGCATGAGGAGGAACTTCTTTACTTTGAGGGTGGCAGAGCGCTGGAACAGGCTGCCCAGGGAGGCGGTAGAGTCTCCCACCCCAGAGACATTCAAAACCCGCCTGGAGGTCATTCTGTGCAACCTGCTGTAGGTGACCCTGCTCTGGCAGGGGGGTTGGACTGGATGATCTCCAGAGCTCCTTTCCAACCCTAACCAATCTGTGATTCTGTGATCAGAGCTGTTCTTCGAAATCTGTTCCTAGGAAATCGCTGCGAGAAGGAGGATGCACCTGAGGAGCAGGCCTAAGATGGAGGATTGAACAAACAAGTAGCTCTTACCTGAGGAATCGGCTATCCCATGGAACAACTTCAGAGAAAGATTCTGCAACATTACTAGGGGTCCGCCAAAACATACAATTACTTGCCATGTTCCAGTTAAAGCCTAAACTATCGAGTTGGCATTTCTTTTTAAAAGTGTATAAAGAAGCGGTAATGGGCCAAATCCTCAAGCCACTGTAAATCAACACGATTTGCTTGCCTCCGCTGGAACACCCGCTCTCTATTTCAGTTCAGGAGCTAACACACACTATCTTAATATGCATTTATGTTAATATTTGCACTTTGCAGGGCTAGGTAGATTGCACGGCTGGCACATATCAGACTAAATGTCACGTCCGAAAGCTAAGGGACCGAACCGGAAGCTGCCATTCAGATGGACTACCTGACAACATGTGGAACCTCTCCAGAAAAGCCTTCCCACCTCAAGCAACTCCTTTTGATTAATCTTTCACATAGACAATACACGTTATATACACCGACACACCCCCCCGGCCTTTGCCTCCACAGATCCTGTGGTTGGCTAATTAAAGGAGGAGGTGTAACTATCAATCTAATCTCGCTTGTTCTCAAATTTACCATAATTTCCACACTTGAGAGGCTGGTGAAATGAAACAGCACTACTACACTTTCCCATTCATCAGCCGGAAGCAGAACAACTCAGAGAACCGGGCGAAAAATAATTAGGATGCGGGATCAGGTGTTGCGCGCGTGCATCTGTGCCTGTACAGGGGCACGCAGGCACATGAGCATTCACGGGAGGCAGCAGCAGTAGCACGGGGGGAGATGAGCACCACCAGTCATTTGACCTCGACAGGTGAATGCTTGCAGATGTACTTACAGCACACTTATTAGAAGAGGCCCAAATGCCCGAGAAAACTGCCGTCAGATTACGCCGGAAACAACAACGGCTTTTTAAACAAATACAGCTGACAGAACGGTACCGGCAGCAGCACTGCAGGAGCTGCTCAGGAACCGCTGGGGCAACCCCAGCGCACCGGGTGCTCAGCGCGTGGCCCTGACCCCACCGCATGGCATGTCACCCTTGGGCAGGAAGCTTGACATTTTCTGGAAGCACCGGTGTCATTTCACGGGCTTTGCCGTCGCTTTGCGCTTGTGGGGTAACACTATAGAGTTTTTCAGAAAGTGTTGGAGCAACTTTGGTACCTTTTCCATTCAGGCACACTGGGAGTGAGCTGTGGGGCTGCTGCCAGGGGCTCTGCTCAGCACAGCATGGCTGGAGCTGGTCCAGGACCTCCTTCGAAAGACAGACTGGTCAGACACACAGCTATCCTGAATCATCAAGGATAATCCTATGTTCAAGTTCCTACGTTCCAGTTCAAGTTCAAGTTCCTACGTTCCAATTGGTGCCCGTTACCTCTTGTCCTGGATCATCAAAGATGATCCAGGACAAGAGGTAACGGGTACAAACTGGAACGTAGGAACTTCTATCAAAGCATGAGGAGGAACTTCTTTACTTTGAGGGTGGCAGAGCACTGGAACAGGCTGCCCAGGGAGGCAGTAGAGTCTCCCACCCCAGAGACATTCAAAACCCGCCTGGAGGTCATCCGGTGCAACCTGCTGTAGGTGACCCTGCTCTGGCAGGGGGGTTGGGCTGGATGATCTCCAGAGCTCCTTTCCAACCCTAACCAATCTGTGATTCTGTGATCAGAGCTGTTCTTCGAAATCTGTTCCTAGGAAATCGCTGCGAGAAGGAGGATGCACCTGAGGAGCAGGCCTAAGATGGAGGATTGAACAAACAAGTAGCTCTTACCTGAGGAATCGGCTATCCCATGGAACAACTTCAGAGAAAGATTCTGCAACATTACTAGGGGTCCGCCAAAACATACAATTACTTGCCATGTTCCAGTTAAAGCCTAAACTATCGAGTTGGCATTTCTTTTTAAAAGTGTATAAAGAAGCGGTAATGGGCCAAATCCTCAAGCCACTGTAAATCAACACGATTTGCTTGCCTCCGCTGGAACACCCGCTCTCTATTTCAGTTCAGGAGCTAACACACACTATCTTAATATGCATTTAGGTTAATATTTGCACTTTGCAGGGCTAGGTAGATTGCACGGCTGGCACATATCAGACTAAATGTCACTTCCGAAAGCTAAGGGACCGAACCGGAAGCTGCCATTCAGAGGGACTACCTGACAACATGTGGAACCTCTCCGGAAAAGCCTTCCCACCTCAAGCAACTCCTTTTGATTAATCTTTCACATAGACAATACACGTTATACACACCGACACACCCCCCCGGCCTTTGCCTCCACAGATCCTGTGGTTGGCTAATTAAAGGAGGAGGTGTAACTATCAATCTAATCTGGCTTGTTCTCAAATTTACCATAATTTCCACACTTGAGAGGCTGGTGAAATGAAACAGCACTACTACACTTTCCCATTCATCAGCCGGAAGCAGAACAACTCAGAGAACCGGGCGAAAAATAATTAGGATGCGGGATCAGGTGTTGCGCGCGTGCATCTGTGCCTGTACAGGGGCACGCAGGCACGTGAGCATTCACGGGAGGCAGCAGCAGTAGCACGGGGGCAGATGAGCACCACCAGTCATTTGACCTCGACAGGTGAATGCTTGCAGATGTACTCACAGCACACTTATTCGAAGAGGCCCAAATGCCTGAGAAAACTGCCGTCAGATTACGCCGGAAACAACAACGGCTTTTTAAACAACTACAGCCGCCAGAACGGTACCGGCGGCAGCACTGCAGGAGCTGCTCAGGAACCGCTGGGGCAACCCCAGCGCACCGGGTGCTCAGCGCGTGGCCCTGACCCCACCGCATGGCATGTCACCCTTGGGCAGGAAGCTTGACATTTTCTGGAAGCACCGGTGTCATTTCACGGGCTTTGCCGTCGCTTTGCGCTTGTGGGGTAACACTATAGAGTTTTTCAGAAAGTGTTGGAGCAACTTTGGTACCTTTTCCATTCAGGCACACTGGGAGTGAGCTGTGGGGCTGCTGCCAGGGGCTCTGCTCAGCACAGCATGGCTGGAGCTGGTCCAGGACCTCCTTCGAAAGACAGACTGGTCAGACACACAGCTATCCTGAATCATCAAGGATAATCCTATGTTCAAGTTCCTACGTTCCAGTTCAAGTTCAAGTTCCTACGTTCCAATTGGTGCCCGTTACCTCTTGTCCTGGATCATCAAAGATGATCCAGGACAAGAGGTAACGGGTACAAACTGGAACCTAGGAACTTCTATCAAAGCATGAAGAGGAACTTCTTTACTTTTAGGGTGGCAGAGCGCTGGAACAGGCTGCCCAGGGAGGAAGTAGAGTCTCCCACCCCAGAGACATTCAAAACCCGCCTGGAGGTCATCCTGTGCAACCTGCTGTAGGTGACCCTGCTCTGGCAGGGGGGTTGGACTGGATGATCTCCAGAGCTCCTTTCCAACCCTAACTAATCTGTGATTCTGTGATCAGAGCTGTTCTTCGAAATCTGTTCCTAGGAAATCGCTTCGAGAAGGAGGATGCACCTGAGGAGCAGGCCTAAGATGGAGGATTGAACAAACAAGTAGCTCTTACCTGAGGAATCGGCTATCCCATGGAACAACTTCTGAGAAAGATTCTGCAACATTACTAGGGGTCCGCCAAAACATACAATTACTTGCCATGTTCCAGTTAAAGCCTAAACTATCGAGTTGGCATTTCTTTTTAAAAGTGTATAAAGAAGCGGTAATGGGCCAAATCCGCAAGCCACTGTAAATCAACACGATTTGCTTGCCTCCGCTGGAACACCCGCTCTCTATTGCAGTTCAGGAGCTAACACACAGTATCTTAATATGCATTTAGGTTAATATTTGCACTTTGCAGGGCTAGGTAGATTGCACGGCTGGCACATATCAGACTAAATGTCACTTCCGAAAGCTAAGGGACCGAACCGGAAGCTGCCATTCAGAGGGACTACCTGACAACATGTGGAACCTCTCCGGAAAAGCCTTCCCACCTCAAGCAACTCCTTTTGATTAATCTTTCACATAGACAATACATGTTATATACACCGACACACCCCCCCGGCCTTTGCCTCCACAGATCCTGTGGTTGGCTAATTAAAGGAGGAGGTGTAACTATCAATCTAATCTGGCTTGTTCTCAAATTTACCATAATTTCCACACTTGAGAGGCTGGTGAAATGAAACAGCACTACTACACTTTCCCATTCATCAGCCGGAAGCAGAACAACTCCGAGAACCGGGCGAAAAATAATTAGGATGCGGGATCAGGTGTTGCGCGCGTGCATCTGTGCCTGTACAGGGGCACGCAGGCACATGAGCATTCACGGGAGGCAGCAGCAGTAGCACGGGGGCAGATGAGCACCACCAGTCATTTGACCTCGACAGGTGAATGCTTGCAGATGTACTCACAGCACACTTATTCGAAGAGGCCCAAATGCCCGAGAAAACTGCCGTCAGATTACGCCGGAAACAACAACGGCTTTTTAAACAACTACAGCCGCCAGAACGGTACCGGCGGTAGCACTGCAGGAGCTGCTCAGGAACCGCTGGGGCAACCCCAGCGCACCGGGTGCTCAGCGCGTGGCCCTGACCCCACCGCATGGCATGTCACCCTTGGGCAGGAAGCTTGACATTTTCTGGAAGCACCGGTGTCATTTCACGGGCTTTGCCGTCGCTTTGCGCTTGTGGGGTAACACTATAGAGTTTTTCAGAAAGTGTTGGAGCAACTTTGGTACCTTTTCCATTCAGGCACACTGGGAGTGAGCTGTGGGGCTGCTGCCAGGGGCTCTGCTCAACACAGCATGGCTGGAGCTGGCCCAGGACCTCCTTCGAAAGACAGACTGGTCAGACACACAGCTATCCTGAATCATCAAGGATAATCCTATGTTCAAGTTCCTACGTTCCAGTTCAAGTTCAAGTTCCTACGTTCCAATTGGTGCCCGTTACCTCTTGTCCTGGATCATCAAAGATGATCCAGGACAAGAGGTAACGGGTACAAACTGGAACGTAGGAACTTCTATCAAAGCATGAGGAGGAACTTCTTTACTTTGAGGGTGGCAGAGCGCTGGAACAGGCTGCCCAGGGAGGCGGTAGAGTCTCCCACCCCAGAAACATTCAAAACCCGCCTGGAGGTCATCCTGTGCAACCTGCTGTAGGTGACCCTGCTCTGGCAGGGGGGTTTGACTGGATGATCTCCAGAGCTCCTTTCCAACCCTAACCAATCTGTGATTCTGTGATCAGAGCTGTTCTTCGAAATCTGTTTCTAGGAAATAGCTGCGAGAAGGAGGATGCACCTGAGGAGCAGGCCTAAGATGGAGGATTGAACAAACAAGTAGCTCTTACCTGAGGAATCGGCTATCCCATGGAACAACTTCTGAGAAAGATTCTGCAACATTACTAGGGGTCCGCCAAAACATACAATTACTTGCCATGTTCCAGTTAAAGCCTAAACTATCGAGTTGGCATTTCTTTTTAAAAGTGTATAAAGAAGCGGTAATGGGCCAAATCTGCAAGCCACTGTAAATCAACACGATTTGCTTGCCTCCGCTGGAACACCCGCTCTCTATTTCAGTTCAGGAGCTAACACACAGTATCTTAATATGCATTTAGGTTAATATTTGCACTTTGCAGGGCTAGGTAGATTGCACGGCTGGCACATATCAGACTAAATGTCACTTCCGAAAGCTAAGGGACCGAACCGGAAGCTGCCATTCAGAGGGACTACCTGACAACATGTGGAACCTCTCCGGAAAAGCCTTCCCACCTCAAGCAACTCCTTTTGATTAATCTTTCACATAGACAATACACGTTATATACACCGACACACCCCCCCGGCCTTTGCCTCCACAGATCCTGTGGTTGGCTAATTAAAGGAGGAGGTGTAACTATCAATCTAATCTGGCTTGTTCTCAAATTTACCATAATTTCCACACTTGAGAGGCTGGTGAAATGAAACAGCACTACTACACTTTCCCATTCATCAGCCGGAAGCAGAACAACTCAGAGAACCGGGCGAAAAATAATTAGGATGCGGGATCAGGTGTTGCGCGCGTGCATCTGTGCCTGTACAGGGGCACGCAGGCACATGAGCATTCACGGGAGGCAGCAGCAGTAGCACGGGGGGAGATGAGCACCACCAGTCATTTGACCTCGACAGGTGAATGCTTGCAGATGTACTCACAGCACACTTATTAGAAGAGGCCCAAATGCCCGAGAAAACTGCCGTCAGATTACGCCGGAAACAACAACGGCTTTTTAAACAACTACAGCCGCCAGAACGGTACCGGCGGCAGCACTGCAGGAGCTGCTCAGGAACCGCTGGGGCAACCCCAGCGCACCGGGTGCTCAGCGCGTGGCCCTGACCCCACCGCATGGCATGTCACCCTTGGGCAGGAAGCTTGACATTTTCTGGAAGCACCGGTGTCATTTCACGGGCTTTGCCGTCGCTTTGCGCTTGTGGGGTAACACTATAGAGTTTTTCAGAAAGTGTTGGAGCAACTTTGGTACCTTTTCCATTCAGGCACACTGGGAGTGAGCTGTGGGGCTGCTGCCAGGGGCTCTGCTCAGCACAGCATGGCTGGAGCTGGCCCAGGACCTCCTTCGAAAGACAGACTGGTCAGACACACAGCTATCCTGAATCATCAAGGATAATCCTATGTTCAAGTTCCTACGTTCCAGTTCAAGTTCAAGTTCCTACGTTCCAATTGGTGCCCGTTACCTCTTGGCCTGGATCATCAAAGATGATCCAGGACAAGAGGTAACGGGTACAAACTGGAACGTAGGAACTTCTATCAAAGCATGAGGAGGAACTTCTTTACTTTGAGGGTGGCAGAGCGCTGGAACAGGCTGCCCAGGGAGGCGGTAGAGTCTCCCACCCCAGAAACATTCAAAACCCGCCTGGAGGTCATCCTGTGCAACCTGCTGTAGGTGACCCTGCTCTGGCAGGGGGGTTGGGCTGGATGATCTCCAGAGCTCCTTTCCAACCCTAACTAATCTGTGATTCTGTGATCAGAGCTGTTCTTCGAAATCTGTTCCTAGGAAATCGCTGCGAGAAGGAGGATGCACCTGAGGAGCAGGCCTAAGATGGAGGATTGAACAAACAAGTAGCTCTTACCTGAGGAATCGGCTATCCCATGGAACAACTTCTGAGAAAGATTCTGCAACATTACTAGGGGTCCGCCAAAACATACAATTACTTGCCATGTTCCAGTTAAAGCCTAAACTATCGAGTTGGCATTTCTTTTTAAAAGTGTATAAAGAAGCGGTAATGGGCCAAATCCTCAAGCCACTGTAAATCAACACGATTTGCTTGCCTCCGCTGGAACACCCGCTCTCTATTGCAGTTCAGGAGCTAACACACAGTATCTTAATATGCATTTAGGTTAATATTTGCACTTTGCAGGGCTAGGTAGATTGCACGGCTGGCACATATCAGACTAAATGTCACTTCCGAAAGCTAAGGGACCGAACCGGAAGCTGCCATTCAGAGGGACTACCTGACAACATGTGGAACCTCTCCGGAAAAGCCTTCCCACCTCAAGCAACTCCTTTTGATTAATCTTTCACATAGACAATACACGTTATATACACCGACACACCCCCCCGGCCTTTGCCTCCACAGATCCTGTGGTTGGCTAATTAAAGGAGGAGGTGTAACTATCAATCTAATCTGGCTTGTTCTCAAATTTACCATAATTTCCACACTTGAGAGGCTGGTGAAATGAAACAGCACTACTACACTTTCCCATTCATCAGCCGGAAGCAGAACAACTCCGAGAACCGGGCGAAAAATAATTAGGATGCGGGATCAGGTGTTGCGCGCGTGCATCTGTGCCTGTACAGGGGCACGCAGGCACATGAGCATTCACGGGAGGCAGCAGCAGTAGCACGGGGGCAGATGAGCACCACCAGTCATTTGACCTCGACAGGTGAATGCTTGCAGATGTACTCACAGCACACTTATTCGAAGAGGCCCAAATGCCCGAGAAAACTGCCGTCAGATTACGCCGGAAACAACAACGGCTTTTTAAACAACTACAGCCGCCAGAACGGTACCGGCGGCAGCACTGCAGGAGCTGCTCAGGAACCGCTGGGGCAACCCCAGCGCACCGGGTGCTCAGCGCGTGGCCCTGACCCCACCGCATGGCATGTCACCCTTGGGCAGGAAGCTTGACATTTTCTGGAAGCACCGGTGTCATTTCACGGGCTTTGCCGTCGCTTTGCGCTTGTGGGGTAACACTATAGAGTTTTTCAGAAAGTGTTGGAGCAACTTTGGTACCTTTTCCATTCAGGCACACTGGGAGTGAGCTGTGGGGCTGCTGCCAGGGGCTCTGCTCAGCACAGCATGGCTGGAGCTGGCCCAGGACCTCCTTCGAAAGACAGACTGGTCAGACACACAGCTATCCTGAATCATCAAGGATAATCCTATGTTCAAGTTCCTACGTTCCAGTTCAAGTTCAAGTTCCTACGTTCCAATTGGTGCCCGTTACCTCTTGGCCTGGATCATCAAAGATGATCCAGGACAAGAGGTAACGGGTACCAACTGGAACGTAGGAACTTCTATCAAAGCATGAGGAGGAACTTCTTTACTTTGTGGGTGGCAGAGCGCTGGAACAGGCTGCCCAGGGAGGCGGTAGAGTCTCCGACCCCAGAAACATTCAAAACCCGCCTGGAGGTCATCCTGTGCAACCTGCTGTAGGTGACCCTGCTCTGGCAGGGGGGTTGGGCTGGATGATCTCCAGAGCTCCTTTCCAACCCTAACCAATCTGTGATTCTGTGATCAGAGCTGTTCTTCGAAATCTGTTCCTAGGAAATCGCTGCGAGAAGGAGGATGCACCTGAGGAGCAGGCCTAAGATGGAGGATTGAACAAACAAGTAGCTCTTACCTGAGGAAACGGCTATCCCATGGAACAACTTCTGAGAAAGATTCTGCAACATTACTAGGGGTCCGCCAAAACATACAATTACTTGCCATGTTCCAGTTAAAGCCTAAACTATCGAGTTGGCATTTCTTTTTAAAAGTGTATAAAGAAGCGGTAATGGGCCAAATCCGCAAGCCACTAAATCAACACGATTTGCTTGCCTCCGCTGGAACACCCGCTCTCTATTTCAGTTCAGGAGCTAACACACACTATCTTAATATGCATTTAGGTTAATATTTGCACTTTGCAGGGCTAGGTAGATTGCACGGCTGGCACATATCAGACTAAATGTCACTTCCGAAAGCTAAGGGACCGAACCGGAAGCTGCCATTCAGAGGGACTACCTGACAACATGTGGAACCTCTCCGGAAAAGCCTTCCCACCTCAAGCAACTCCTTTTGATTAATCTTTCACATAGACAATACACGTTATATACACCGACACACCCCCCCGGCCTTTGCCTCCACAGATCCTGTGGTTGGCTAATTAAAGGAGGAGGTGTAACTATCAATCTAATCTCGCTTGTTCTCAAATTTACCATAATTTCCACACTTGAGAGGCTGGTGAAATGAAACAGCACTACTACACTTTCCCATTCATCAGCCGGAAGCAGAACAACTCAGAGAACCGGGCGAAAAATAATTAGGATGCGGGATCAGGTGTTGCGCGCGTGCATCTGTGCCTGTACAGGGGCACGCAGGCACATGAGCATTCACGGGAGGCAGCAGCAGTAGCACGGGGGCAGATGAGCACCACCAGTCATTTGACCTCGACAGGTGAATGCTTGCAGATGTACTCACAGCACACTTATTAGAAGAGGCCCAAATGCCCGAGAAAACTGCCGTCAGATTACGCCGGAAACAACAACGGCTTTTTAAACAACTACAGCCGCCAGAACGGTACCGGCGGCAGCACTGCAGGAGCTGCTCAGGAACCGCTGGGGCAACCCCAGCGCACCGGGTGCTCAGCACGTGGCCCTGACCCCACCGCATGGCATGTCACCCTTGGGCAGGAAGCTTGACATTTTCTGGAAGCACCGGTGTCATTTCACGGGCTTTGCCGTCGCTTTGCGCTTGTGGGGTAACACTATAGAGTTTTTCAGAAAGTGTTGGAGCAACTTTGGTACCTTTTCCATTCAGGCACACTGGGAGTGAGCTGTGGGGCTGCTGCCAGGGGCTCTGCTCAGCACAGCATGGCTGGAGCTGGTCCAGGACCTCCTTCGAAAGACAGACTGGTCAGACACACAGCTATCCTGAATCATCAAGGATAATCCTATGTTCAAGTTCCTACGTTCCAGTTCAAGTTCAAGTTCCTACGTTCCAATTGGTGCCCGTTACCTCTTGGCCTGGATCATCAAAGATGATCCAGGACAAGAGGTAACGGGTACCAACTGGAACGTAGGAACTTCTATCAAAGCATGAGGAGGAACTTCTTTACTTTGAGGGTGGCAGAGCGCTGGAACAGGCTGCCCAGGGAGGCGGTAGAGTCTCCGACCCCAGAAACATTCTAAACCCGCCTGGAGGTCATCCTGTGCAACCTGCTGTAGGTGACCCTGCTCTGGCAGGGGGGTTGGGCTGGATGATCTCCAGAGCTCCTTTCCAACCCTAACCAATCTGTGATTCTGTGATCAGAGCTGTTCTTCGAAATCTGTTCCTAGGAAATCGCTGCGAGAAGGAGGATGCACCTGAGGAGCAGGCCTAAGATGGAGGATTGAACAAACAAGTAGCTCTTACCTGAGGAAACGGCTATCCCATGGAACAACTTCTGAGAAAGATTCTGCAACATTACTAGGGGTCCGCCAAAACATACAATTACTTGCCATGTTCCAGTTAAAGCCTAAACTATCGAGTTGGCATTTCTTTTTAAAAGTGTATAAAGAAGCGGTAATGGGCCAAATCCGCAAGCCACTAAATCAACACGATTTGCTTGCCTCCGCTGGAACACCCGCTCTCTATTTCAGTTCAGGAGCTAACACACAGTATCTTAATATGCATTTAGGTTAATATTTGCACTTTGCAGGGCTAGGTAGATTGCACGGCTGGCACATATCAGACTAAATGTCACTTCCGAAAGCTAAGGGACCGAACCGGAAGCTGCCATTCAGAGGGACTACCTGACAACATGTGGAACCTCTCCGGAAAAGCCTTCCCACCTCAAGCAACTCCTTTTGATTAGTCTTTCACATAGACAATACACGTTATATACACCGACACACCCCCCCGGCCTTTGCCTCCACAGATCCTGTGGTTGGCTAATTAAAGGAGGAGGTGTAACTATCAATCTAATCTCGCTTGTTCTCAAATTTACCATAATTTCCACACTTGAGAGGCTGGTGAAATGAAACAGCACTACTACACTTTCCCATTCATCAGCCGGAAGCAGAACAACTCAGAGAACCGGGCGAAAAATAATTAGGATGCGGGATCAGGTGTTGCGCGCGTGCTTCTGTGCCTGTACAGGGGCACGCAGGCACATGAGCATTCACGGGAGGCAGCAGCAGCAGTAGCACGGGGGGAGATGAGCACCACCAGTCATTTGACCTCGACAGGTGAATGCTTGCAGATGTACTCACAGCACACTTATTAGAAGAGGCCCAAATGCCCGAGAAAACTGCCGTCAGATTACGCCGGAAACAACAACGGCTTTTTAAACAACTACAGCCGCCAGAACGGTACCGGCGGCAGCACTGCAGGAGCTGCTCAGGAACCGCTGGGGCAACCCCAGCGCACCGGGTGCTCAGCGTGTGGCCCTGACCCCACCGCATGGCATGTCACCCTTGGGCAGGAAGCTTGACATTTTCTGGAAGCACCGGTGTCATTTCACGGGCTTTGCCGTCGCTTTGCGTTTGTGGGGTAACACTATAGAGTTTTTCAGAAAGTGTTGGAGCAACTTTGGTACCTTTTCCATTCAGGCACACTGGGAGTGAGCTGTGGGGCTGCTGCCAGGGGCTCTGCTCAGCACAGCATGGCTGGAGCTGGCCCAGGACCTCCTTCGAAAGACAGACTGGTCAGACACACAGCTATCCTGAATCATCAAGGATAATCCTATGTTCAAGCTCCTACGTTCCAGTTCAAGTTCAAGTTCCTACGTTCCAATTGGTGCCCGTTACCTCTTGTCCTGGATCATCAAAGATGATCCAGGACAAGAGGTAACGGGTACAAACTGGAACCTAGGAACTTCTATCAAAGCATGAGGAGGAACTTCTTTACTTTGAGGGTGGCAGAGCGCTGGAACAGGCTGCCCAGGGAGGCGGTAGAGTCTCCCACCCCAGAAACATTCAAAACCCGCCTGGAGGTCATCCTGTGCAACCTGCTGTAGGTGACCCTGCTCTGGCAGGGGGGTTGGGCTGGATGATCTCCAGAGCTCCTTTCTAACCCTAACCAATCTGTGATTCTGTGATCAGAGCTGTTCTTCGAAATCTGTTCCTAGGAAATCGCTGCGAGAAGGAGGATGCACCTGAGGAGCAGGCCTAAGATGGAGGATTGAACAAACAAGTAGCTCTTACCTGAGGAATCGGCTATCCCATGGAACAACTTCTGAGAAAGATTCTGCAACATTACTAGGGGTCCGCCAAAACATACAATTACTTGCCATGTTCCAGTTAAAGCCTAAACTATCGAGTTGGCATTTCTTTTTAGAAGTGTATAAAGAAGCGGTAATGGGCCAAATCCTCAAGCCACTGTAAATCAACACGATTTGCTTGCCTCCGCTGGAACACCCGCTCTCTATTTCAGTTCAGGAGCTAACACACAGTATCTTAATATGCATTTAGGTTAATATTTGCACTTTGCAGGGCTAGGTAGATTGCACGGCTGGCACATATCAGACTAAATGTCACTTCCGAAAGCTAAGGGACCGAACCGGAAGCTGCCATTCAGAGGGACTACCTGACAACATGTGGAACCTCTCCGGAAAAGCCTTCCCACCTCAAGCAACTCCTTTTGATTAATCTTTCACATAGACAATACACGTTATATACACCGACACACCCCCCCGGCCTTTGCCTCCACAGATCCTGTGGTTGGCTAATTAAAGGAGGAGGTGTAACTATCAATCTAATCTGGCTTGTTCTCAAATTTACCATAATTTCCACACTTGAGAGGCTGGTGAAATGAAACAGCACTACTACACTTTCCCATTCATCAGCCGGAAGCAGAACAACTCAGAGAACCGGGCGAAAAATAATTAGGATGCGGGATCAGGTGTTGCGCGCGTGCTTCTGTGCCTGTACAGGGGCACGCAGGCACATGAGCATTCACGGGAGGCAGCAGCAGAAGTAGCACGGGGGGAGATGAGCACCACCAGTCATTTGACCTCGACAGGTGAATGCTTGCAGATGTACTCACAGCACACTTATTAGAAGAGGCCCAAATGCCCGAGAAAACTGCCGTCAGATTACGCCGGAAACAACAACGGCTTTTTAAACAACTACAGCCGCCAGAACGGTACCGGCGGCAGCACTGCAGGAGCTGCTCAGGAACCGCTGGGGCAACCCCAGCGCACCGGGTGCTCAGCGTGTGGCCCTGACCCCACCGCATGGCATGTCAGCCTTGGGCAGGAAGCTTGACATTTTCTGGAAGCACCGGTGTCATTTCACGGGCTTTGCCGTCGCTTTGCGTTTGTGGGGTAACACTATAGAGTTTTTCAGAAAGTGTTGGAGCAACTTTGGTACCTTTTCCATTCAGGCACACTGGGAGTGAGGTGTGGGGCTGCTGCCAGGGGCTCTGCTCAGCACAGCATGGCTGGAGCTGGCCCAGGACCTCCTTCGAAAGACAGACTGGTCAGACACACAGCTATCCTGAATCATCAAGGATAATCCTATGTTCAAGTTCAAGTTCCTACCTTCCAGTTCAAGTTCAAGTTCCTACGTTCCAATTGGTGCCCGTTACCTCTTGTCCTGGATCATCAAAGATGATCCAGGACAAGAGGTAACGGGTACAAACTGGAACCTAGGAACTTCTATCAAAGCATGAGGAGGAACTTCTTTACTTTGAGGGTGGCAGAGCGCTGGAACAGGCTGCCCAGGGAGGCGGTAGAGTCTCCCACCCCAGAGACATTGAAAACCCGCCTGGAGGTCATCATGTGCAACCTGCTGTAGGTGACCCTGCTCTGGCAGGGGGGTTGCACTACATGATCTCCAGAGCTCCTTTCCAACCCTAACCAATCTGTGATTCTGTGATCAGAGCTGTTCTTCGAAATCTGTTCCTAGGAAATCGCTGCGAGAAGGAGGATGCACCTGAGGAGCAGGCCTAAGATGGAGGATTGAACAAACAAGTAGCTCTTACCTGAGGAATCGGCTATCCCATGGAACAACTTCTGAGAAAGATTCTGCAACATTACTAGGGGTCCGCCAAAACATACAATTACTTGCCATGTTCCAGTTAAAGCCTAAACTATCGAGTTGGCATTTCTTTTTAGAAGTGTATAAAGAAGCGGTAATGGGCCAAATCCTCAAGCCACTGTAAATCAACACGATTTGCTTGCCTCCGCTGGAACACCCGCTCTCTATTTCAGTTCAGGAGCTAACACACACTATCTTAATATGCATTTAGGTTAATATTTGCACTTTGCAGGGCTAGGTAGATTGCACGGCTGGCACATATCAGACTAAATGTCACTTCCGAAAGCTAAGGGACCGAACCGGAAGCTGCCATTCAGAGGGACTACCTGACAACATGTGGAACCTCTCCGGAGAAGCCTTCCCACCTCAAGCAACTCCTTTTGATTAATCTTTCACATAGACAATACACGTTATATACACCGACACACCCCCCCGGCCTTTGCCTCCACAGATCCTGTGGTTGGCTAATTAAAGGAGGAGGTGTAACTATCAATCTAATCTGGCTTGTTCTCAAATTTACCATAATTTCCACACTTGAGAGGCTGGTGAAATGAAACAGCACTACTACACTTTCCCATTCATCAGCCGGAAGCAGAACAACTCCGAGAACCGGGCGAAAAATAATTAGGATGCGGGATCAGGTGTTGCGCGCGTGCATCTGTGCCTGTACAGGGGCACGCAGGCACATGAGCATTCACGGGAGGCAGCAGCAGTAGCACGGGGGCAGATGAGCACCACCAGTCATTTGACCTCGACAGGTGAATGCTTGCAGATGTACTCACAGCACACTTATTAGAAGAGGCCCAAATGCCCGAGAAAACTGCCGTCAGATTACGCCGGAAACAACAACGGCTTTTTAAACAACTACAGCCGCCAGAACGGTACCGGCGGCAGCACTGCAGGAGCTGCTCAGGAACCGCTGGGGCAACCCCAGCGCACCGGGTGCTCAGCGCGTGGCCCTGACCCCACCGCATGGCATGTCACCCTTGGGCAGGAAGCTTGACATTTTCTGGAAGCACCGGTGTCATTTCACGGGCTTTGCCGTCGCTTTGCGCTTGTGGGGTAACACTATAGAGTTTTTCAGAAAGTGTTGGAGCAACTTTGGTACCTTTTCCATTCAGGCACACTGGGAGTGAGCTGTGGGGCTGCTGCCAGGGGCTCTGCTCAGCACAGCATGGCTGGAGCTGGTCCAGGACCTCCTTCGAAAGACAGACTGGTCAGACACACAGCTATCCTGAATCATCAAGGATAATCCTATGTTCAAGTTCCTACGTTCCAGTTCAAGTTCAAGTTCCTACGTTCCAATTGGTGCCCGTTACCTCTTGTCCTGGATCATCAAAGATGATCCAGGACAAGAGGTAACGGGTACAAACTGGAACCTAGGAACTTCTATCAAAGCATGAGGAGGAACTTCTTTACTTTGAGGGTGGCAGAGCGCTGGAACAGGCTGCCCAGGGAGGCAGTAGAGTCTCCCACCCCAGAGACATTCAAAACCCGCCTGGAGGTCATCCGGTGCAACCTGCTGTAGGTGACCCTGCTCTGGCAGGGGGGTTGGACTGGATGATCTCCAGAGCTCCTTTCCAACCCTAACCAATCTGTGATTCTGTGATCAGAGCTGTTCTTCGAAATCTGTTCCTAGGAAATCGCTGCGAGAAGGAGGATGCACCTGAGGAGCAGGCCTAAGATGGAGGATTGAACAAACAAGTAGCTCTTACCTGAGGAATCGGCTATCCCATGGAACAACTTCTGAGAAAGATTCTGCAACATTACTAGGGGTCCGCCAAAACATACAATTACTTGCCATGTTCCAGTTAAAGCCTAAACTATCGAGTTGGCATTTCTTTTTAAAAGTGTATAAAGAAGCGGTAATGGGCCAAATCCTCAAGCCACTGTAAATCAACACGATTTGCTTGCCTCCGCTGGAACACCCGCTCTCTATTTCAGTTCAGGAGCTAACACACACTATCTTAATATGCATTTATGTTAATATTTGCACTTTGCAGGGCTAGGTAGATTGCACGGCTGGCACATATCAGACTAAATGTCACTTCCGAAAGCTAAGGGACCGAACCGGAAGCTGCCATTCAGAGGGACTACCTGACAATATGTGGAACCTCTTCGGAAAAGCCTTCCCACCTCAAGCAACTCCTTTTGATTAATTTTTCACATAGACAATACACGTTATATACACCGACACACCCCCCCGGCCTTTGCCTCCACAGATCCTGTGGTTGGCTAATTAAAGGAGGAGGTGTAACTATCAATCTAATCTGGCTTGTTCTCAAATTTACCATAATTTCCACACTTGAGAGGCTGGTGAAATGAAACAGCACTACTACACTTTCCCATTCATCAGCCGGAAGCAGAACAACTCCGAGAACCGGGCGAAAAATAATTAGGATGCGGGATCAGGTGTTGCGCGTGTGCATCTGTGCCTGTACAGGGGCACGCAGGCACATGAGCATTCACGGGAGGCAGCAGCAGTAGCACGGGGGCAGATGAGCACCACCAGTCATTTGACCTCGACAGGTGAATGCTTGCAGATGTACTCACAGCACACTTATTAGAAGAGGCCCAAATGCCCGAGAAAACTGCCGTCAGATTACGCCGGAAACAACAACGGCTTTTTAAACAACTACAGCCGCCAGAACGGTACCGGCGGCAGCACTGCAGGAGCTGCTCAGGAACCGCTGGGGCAACCCCAGCGCACCGGGTGCTCAGCGCGTGGCCCTGACCCCACCGCATGGCATGTCACCCTTGGGCAGGAAGCTTGACATTTTCTGGAAGCACCGGTGTCATTTCACGGGCTTTGCCGTCGCTTTGCGCTTGTGGGGTAACACTATAGAGTTTTTCAGAAAGTGTTGGAGCAACTTTGGTACCTTTTCCATTCAGGCACACTGGGAGTGAGCTGTGGGGCTGCTGCCAGGGGCTCTGCTCAGCACAGCATGGCTGGAGCTGGTCCAGGACCTCCTTCGAAAGACAGACTGGTCAGACACACAGCTATCCTGAATCATCAAGGATAATCCTATGTTCAAGTTCCTACCTTCCAGTTCAAGTTCAAGTTCCTACCTTCTAATTGGTGCCCGTTACCTCTTGGCCTGGATCATCAAAGATGATCCAGGACAAGAGGTAACGGGTACAAACTGGAACGTAGGAACTTCTATCAAAGCATGAGGAGGAACTTCTTTACTTTGAGGGTGGCAGAGCGCTGGAACAGGCTGCCCAGGGAGGCAGTAGAGTCTCCCACCCCAGAGACATTCAAAACCCGCCTGGAGGTCATCCGGTGCAACCTGCTGTAGGTGACCCTGCTCTGGCAGGGGGGTTGGGCTGGATGATCTCCAGAGCTCCTTTCCGACCCTAACTAATCTGTGATTCTGTGATCAGAGCTGTTCTTCGAAATCTGTTCCTAGGAAATCGCTGCGAGAAGGAGGATGCACCTGAGGAGCAGGCCTAAGATGGAGGATTGAACAAACAAGTAGCTCTTACCTGAGGAATCGGCTATCCCATGGAACAACTTCTGAGAAAGATTCTGCAACATTACTAGGGGTCCGCCAAAACATACAATTACTTGCCATGTTCCAGTTAAAGCCTAAACTATCGAGTTGGCATTTCTTTTTAAAAGTGTATAAAGAAGCGGTAATGGGCCAAATCCTCAAGCCACTGTAAATCAACACGATTTGCTTGCCTCCGCTGGAACACCCGCTCTCTATTGCAGTTCAGGAGCTAACACACAGTATCTTAATATGCATTTAGGTTAATATTTGCACTTTGCAGGGCTAGGTAGATTGCACGGCTGGCACATATCAGACTAAATGTCACTTCCGAAAGCTAAGGGACCGAACCGGAAGCTGCCATTCAGAGGGACTACCTGACAACATGTGGAACCTCTCCGGAAAAGCCTTCCCACCTCAAGCAACTCCTTTTGATTAATCTTTCACATAGACAATACACGTTATATACACCGACACACACCCCCGGCCTTTGCCTCCACAGATCCTGTGGTTGGCTAATTAAAGGAGGAGGTGTAACTATCAATCTAATCTGGCTTGTTCCCAAATTTACCATAATTTCCACACTTGAGAGGCTGGTGAAATGAAACAGCACTACTACACTTTCCCATTCATCAGCCGGAAGCAGAACAACTCCGAGAACCGGGCGAAAAATAATTAGGATGCGGGATCAGGTGTTGCGCGTGTGCATCTGTGCCTGTACAGGGGCACGCAGGCACATGAGCATTCACGGGAGGCAGCAGCAGTAGCACGGGGGCAGATGAGCACCACCAGTCATTTGACCTCGACAGGTGAATGCTTGCAGATGTACTCACAGCACACTTATTAGAAGAGGCCCAAATGCCCGAGAAAACTGCCGTCAGATTACGCCGGAAACAACAACGGCTTTTTAAACAACTACAGCCGCCAGAACGGTACCGGCGGCAGCACTGCAGGAGCTGCTCAGGAACCGCTGGGGCAACCCCAGCGCACCGGGTGCTCAGCGCGTGGCCCTGACCCCACCGCATGGCATGTCACCCTTGGGCAGGAAGCTTGACATTTTCTGGAAGCACCGGTGTCATTTCACGGGCTTTGCCGTCGCTTTGTGCTTGTGGGGTAACACTATAGAGTTTTTCAGAAAGTGTTGGAGCAACTTTGGTACCTTTTCCATTCAGGCACACTGGGAGTGAGGTGTGGGGCTGCTGCCAGGGGCTCTGCTCAGCACAGCATGGCTGGAGCTGGTCCAGGACCTCCTTCGAAAGACAGACTGGTCAGACACACAGCTATCCTGAATCATCAAGGATAATCCTATGTTCAAGTTCCTACGTTCCAGTTCAAGTTCAAGTTCCTACCTTCCAATTGGTGCCCGTTACCTCTTGGCCTGGATCATCAAAGATGATCCAGGACAAGAGGTAACGGGTACAAACTGGAACGTAGGAACTTCTATCAAAGCATGAGGAGGAACTTCTTTACTTTGAGGGTGGCAGAGCGCTGGAACAGGCTGCCCAGGGAGGCGGTAGAGTCTCCGACCCCAGAAACATTCAAAACCCGCCTGGAGGTCATCCTGTGCAACCTGCTGTAGGTGACCCTGCTCTGGCAGGGGGGTTGGGCTGGATGATCTCCAGAGCTCCTTTCCAACCCTAACCAATCTGTGATTCTGTGATCAGAGCTGTTCTTCGAAATCTGTTCCTAGGAAATCGCTGCGAGAAGGAGGATGCACCTGAGGAGCAGGCCTAAGATGGAGGATTGAACAAACAAGTAGCTCTTACCTGAGGAATCGGCTATCCCACGGAACAACTTCTGAGAAAGATTCTGCAACATTACTAGGGGTCCGCCAAAACATACAATTACTTGCCATGTTCCAGTTAAAGCCTAAACTATCGAGTTGGCATTTCTTTTTAAAAGTGTATAAAGAAGCAGTAATGGGCCAAATCTGCAAGCCACTGTAAATCAACACGATTTGCTTGCCTCCGCTGGAACACCCGCTCTCTATTGCAGTTCAGGAGCTAACACACAGTATCTTAATATGCATTTAGGTTAATATTTGCACTTTGCAGGGCTAGGTAGATTGCACGGCTGGCACATATCAGACTAAATGTCACTTCCGAAAGCTAAGGGACCGAACCGGAAGCTGCCATTCAGAGGGACTACCTGACAACATGTGGAACCTCTCCGGAAAAGCCTTCCCACCTCAAGCAACTCCTTTTGATTAATCTTTCACATAGACAATACACGTTATATACACCGACACACCCCCCCGGCCTTTGCCTCCACAGATCCTGTGGTTGGCTAATTAAAGGAGGAGGTGTAACTATCAATCTAATCTGGCTTGTTCCCAAATTTACCATAATTTCCACACTTGAGAGGCTGGTGAAATGAAACAGCACTACTACACTTTCCCATTCATCAGCCGGAAGCAGAACAACTCCGAGAACCGGGCGAAAAATAATTAGGATGCGGGATCAGGTGTTGCGCGCGTGCATCTGTGCCTGTACAGGGGCACGCAGGCACATGAGCATTCACGGGAGGCAGCAGCAGTAGCACGGGGGCAGATGAGCACCACCAGTCATTTGACCTCGACAGGTGAATGCTTGCAGATGTACTCACAGCACACTTATTAGAAGAGGCCCAAATGCCCGAGAAAACTGCCGTCAGATTACGCCGGAAACAACAACGGCTTTTTAAACAACTACAGCCGCCAGAACGGTACCGGCGGCAGCACTGCAGGAGCTGCTCAGGAACCGCTGGGGCAACCCCAGCGCACCGGGTGCTCAGCGCGTGGCCCTGACCCCACCGCATGGCATGTCACCCTTGGGCACGAAGCTTGACATTTTCTGGAAGCACCGGTGTCATTTCACGGGCTTTGCCGTCGCTTTGCGCTTGTGGGGTAACACTATAGAGTTTTTCAGAAAGTGTTGGAGCAACTTTGGTACCTTTTCCATTCAGGCACACTGGGAGTGAGCTGTGGGGCTGCTGCCAGGGGCTCTGCTCAGCACAGCATGGCTGGAGCTGGCCCAGGACCTCCTTCGAAAGACAGACTGGTCAGACACACAGCTATCCTGAATCATCAAGGATAATCCTATGTTCAAGTTCCTACGTTCCAGTTCAAGTTCAAGTTCCTACGTTCCAATTGGTGCCCGTTACCTCTTGTCCTGGATCATCAAAGATGATCCAGGACAAGAGGTAACGGGTACAAACTGGAACCTAGGAACTTCTATCAAAGCATGAGGAGGAACTTCTTTACTTTGAGGGTGGCAGAGCGCTGGAACAGGCTGCCCAGGGAGGCGGTAGAGTCTCCCACCCCAGAAACATTCAAAACCCGCCTGGAGGTCATCCTGTGCAACCTGCTGTAGGTGACCCTGCTCTGGCAGGGGGGTTGGACTGGATGATCTCCAGAGCTCCTTTCCAACCCTAACCAATCTGTGATTCTGTGATCAGAGCTGTTCTTCGAAATCTGTTTCTAGGAAATAGCTGCGAGAAGGAGGATGCACCTGAGGAGCAGGCCTAAGATGGAGGATTGAACAAACAAGTAGCTCTTACCTGAGGAATCGGCTATCCCATGGAACAACTTCTGAGAAAGATTCTGCAACATTACTAGGGGTCCGCCAAAACATACAATTACTTGCCATGTTCCAGTTAAAGCCTAAACTATCGAGTTGGCATTTCTTTTTAAAAGTGTATAAAGAAGCAGTAATGGGCCAAATCTGCAAGCCACTGTAAATCAACACGATTTGCTTGCCTCCGCTGGAACACCCGCTCTCTATTGCAGTTCAGGAGCTAACACACAGTATCTTAATATGCATTTAGGTTAATATTTGCACTTTGCAGGGCTAGGTAGATTGCACGGCTGGCACATATCAGACTAAATGTCACTTCCGAAAGCTAAGGGACCGAACCGGAAGCTGCCATTCAGAGGGACTACCTGACAACATGTGGAACCTCTCCGGAAAAGCCTTCCCACCTCAAGCAACTCCTTTTGATTAATCTTTCACATAGACAATACACGTTATATACACCGACACACCCCCCCGGCCTTTGCCTCCACAGATCCTGTGGTTGGCTAATTAAAGGAGGAGGTGTAACTATCAATCTAATCTGGCTTGTTCCCAAATTTACCATAATTTCCACACTTGAGAGGCTGGTGAAATGAAACAGCACTACTACACTTTCCCATTCATCAGCCGGAAGCAGAACAACTCAGAGAACCGGGCGAAAAATAATTAGGATGCGGGATCAGGTGTTGCGCGCGTGCATCTGTGCCTGTACAGGGGCACGCAGGCACATGAGCATCCACGGGAGGCAGCAGCAGTAGCACGGGGGGAGATGAGCACCACCAGTCATTTGACCTCGACAGGTGAATGCTTGCAGATGTACTCACAGCACACTTATTAGAAGAGGCCCAAATGCCCGAGAAAACTGCCGTCAGATTATGCCGGAAACAACAACGGCTTTTTAAACAACTACAGCCGCCAGAACGGTACCGGCGGCAGCACTGCAGGAGCTGCTCAGGAACCGCTGGGGCAACCCCAGCGCACCGGGTGCTCAGCGCGTGGCCCTGACCCCACCGCATGGCATGTCACCCTTGGGCAGGAAGCTTGACATTTTCTGGAAGCACCGGTGTCATTTCACGGGCTTTGCCGTCGCTTTGCGCTTGTGGGGTAACACTATAGAGTTTTTCAGAAAGTGTTGGAGCAACTTTGGTACCTTTTCCATTCAGGCACACTGGGAGTGAGCTGTGGGGCTGCTGCCAGGGGCTCTGCTCAGCACAGCATGGCTGGAGCTGGTCCAGGACCTCCTTCGAAAGACAGACTGGTCAGACACACAGCTATCCTGAATCATCAAGGATAATCCTATGTTCAAGTTCCTACCTTCCAGTTCAAGTTCAAGTTCCTACGTTCCAATTGGTGCCCGTTACCTCTTGGCCTGGATCATCAAAGATGATCCAGGACAAGAGGTAACGGGTACAAACTGGAACGTAGGAACTTCTATCAAAGCATGAGGAGGAACTTCTTTACTTTGAGGGTGGCAGAGCGCTGGAACAGGCTTCCCAGGGAGGCGGTAGAGTCTCCCACCCCAGAAACATTCAAAACCCGCCTGGAGGTCATCCTGTGCAACCTGCTGTAGGTGACCCTGCTCTGGCAGGGGGGTGGGCTGGATGATCTCCAGAGCTCCTTTCCAACCCTAACCAATCTGTGATTCTGTGATCAGAGCTGTTCTTCGAAATCTGTTCCTAGGAAATCGCTGCGAGAAGGAGGATGCACCTGAGGAGCAGGCCTAAGATGGAGGATTGAACAAACAAGTAGCTCTTACCTGAGGAATCGGCTATCCCACGGAACAACTTCTGAGAAAGATTCTGCAACATTACTAGGGGTCCGCCAAAACATACAATTACTTGCCATGTTCCAGTTAAAGCCTAAACTATCGAGTTGGCATTTCTTTTTAAAAGTGTATAAAGAAGCGGTAATGGGCCAAATCCTCAAGCCACTGTAAATCAACACGATTTGCTTGCCTCCGCTGGAACACCCGCTCTCTATTGCAGTTCAGGAGCTAACACACAGTATCTTAATATGCATTTAGGTTAATATTTGCACTTTGCAGGGCTAGGTAGATTGCACGGCTGGCACATATCAGACTAAATGTCACTTCCGAAAGCTAAGGGACCGAACCGGAAGCTGCCATTCAGAGGGACTACCTGACAACATGTGGAACCTCTCCGGAAAAGCCTTCCCACCTCAAGCAACTCCTTTTGATTAATCTTTCACATAGACAATACACGTTATATACACCGACACACCCCCCCGGCCTTTGCCTCCACAGATCCTGTGGTTGGCTAATTAAAGGAGGAGGTGTAACTATCAATCTAATCTGGCTTGTTCCCAAATTTACCATAATTTCCACACTTGAGAGGCTGGTGAAATGAAACAGCACTACTACACTTTCCCATTCATCAGCCGGAAGCAGAACAACTCCGAGAACCGGGCGAAAAATAATTAGGATGCGGGATCAGGTGTTGCGCGCGTGCATCTGTGCCTGTACAGGGGCACGCAGGCACATGAGCATTCACGGGAGGCAGCAGCAGTAGCACGGGGGCAGATGAGCACCACCAGTCATTTGACCTCGACAGGTGAATGCTTGCAGATGTACTCACAGCACACTTATTCGAAGAGGCCCAAATGCCCGAGAAAACTGCCGTCAGATTACGCCGGAAACAACAACGGCTTTTTAAACAACTACAGCCGCCAGAACGGTACCGGCGGCAGCACTGCAGGAGCTGCTCAGGAACCGCTGGGGCAACCCCAGCGCACCGGGTGCTCAGCGCGTGGCCCTGACCCCACCGCATGGCATGTCACCCTTGGGCAGGAAGCTTGACATTTTCTGGAAGCACCGGTGTCATTTCACGGGCTTTGCCGTCGCTTTGCGCTTGTGGGGTAACACTGTAGAGTTTTTCAGAAAGTGTTGGAGCAACTTTGGTACCTTTTCCATTCAGGCACACTGGGAGTGAGCTGTGGGGCTGCTGCCAGGGGCTCTGCTCAGCACAGCATGGCTGGAGCTGGCCCAGGACCTCCTTCGAAAGACAGACTGGTCAGACACACAGCTATCCTGAATCATCAAGGATAATCCTATGTTCAAGTTCCTACGTTCCAGTTCAAGTTCAAGTTCCTACGTTCCAATTGGTGCCCGTTACCTCTTGTCCTGGATCATCAAAGATGATCCAGGACAAGAGGTAACGGGTACAAACTGGAACGTAGGAACTTCTATCAAAGCATGAGGAGGAACTTCTTTACTTTGAGGGTGGCAGAGCGCTGGAACAGGCTGCCCAGGGAGGCGGTAGAGTCTCCCACCCCAGAAACATTCAAAACCCGCCTGGAGGTCATCCTGTGCAACCTGCTGTAGGTGACCCTGCTCTGGCAGGGGGGTTGGACTGGATGATCTCCAGAGCTCCTTTCCAACCCTAACCAATCTGTGATTCTGTGATCAGAGCTGTTCTTCGAAATCTGTTCCTAGGAAATAGCTGCGAGAAGGAGGATGCACCTGAGGAGCAGGCCTAAGATGGAGGATTGAACAAACAAGTAGCTCTTACCTGAGGAATCGGCTATCCCATGGAACAACTTCTGAGAAAGATTCTGCAACATTACTAGGGGTCCGCCAAAACATACAATTACTTGCCATGTTCCAGTTAAAGCCTAAACTATCGAGTTGGCATTTCTTTTTAAAAGTGTATAAAGAAGCGGTAATGGGCCAAATCCGCAAGCCACTAAATCAACACGATTTGCTTGCCTCCGCTGGAACACCCGCTCTCTATTTCAGTTCAGGAGCTAACACACAGTATCTTAATATGCATTTAGGTTAATATTTGCACTTTGCAGGGCTAGGTAGATTGCACGGCTGGCACATATCAGACTAAATGTCACTTCCGAAAGCTAAGGGACCGAACCGGAAGCTGCCATTCAGAGGGACTACCTGACAACATGTGGAACCTCTCCGGAAAAGCCTTCCCACCTCAAGCAACTCCTTTTGATTAATCTTTCACATAGACAATACACGTTATATACACCGACACACCCCCCCGGCCTTTGCCTCCACAGATCCTGTGGTTGGCTAATTAAAGGAGGAGGTGTAACTATCAATCTAATCTCGCTTGTTCTCAAATTTACCATAATTTCCACACTTGAGAGGCTGGTGAAATGAAACAGCACTACTACACTTTCCCATTCATCAGCCGGAAGCAGAACAACTCAGAGAACCGAGCGAAAAATAATTAGGATGCGGGATCAGGTGTTGCGCGCGTGCATCTGTGCCTGTACAGGGGCACGCAGGCACATGAGCATTCACGGGAGGCAGCAGCAGTAGCACGGGGGCAGATGAGCACCACCAGTCATTTGACCTCGACAGGTGAATGCTTGCAGATGTACTCACAGCACACTTATTCGAAGAGGCCCAAATGCCCGAGAAAACTGCCGTCAGATTACGCCGGAAACAACAACGGCTTTTTAAACAACTACAGCCGCCAGAACGGTACCGGCGGCAGCACTGCAGGAGCTGCTCAGGAACCGCTGGGGCAACCCCAGCGCACCGGGTGCTCAGCGCGTGGCCCTGACCCCACCGCATGGCATGTCACCCTTGGGCAGGAAGCTTGACATTTTCTGGAAGCACCGGTGTCATTTCACGGGCTTTGCCGTCGCTTTGCGCTTGTGGGGTAACACTATAGAGTTTTTCAGAAAGTGTTGGAGCAACTTTGGTACCTTTTCCATTCAGGCACACTGGGAGTGAGCTGTGGGGCTGCTGCCAGGGGCTCTGCTCAGCACAGCATGGCTGGAGCTGGTCCAGGACCTCCTTCGAAAGACAGACTGGTCAGACACACAGCTATCCTGAATCATCAAGGATAATCCTATGTTCAAGTTCCTACGTTCCAGTTCAAGTTCAAGTTCCTACGTTCCAATTGGTGCCCGTTACCTCTTGTCCTGGATCATCAAAGATGATCCAGGACAAGAGGTAACGGGTACAAACTGGAACGTAGGAACTTCTATCAAAGCATGAGGAGGAACTTCTTTACTTTGAGGGTGGCAGAGCGCTGGAACAGGCTGCCCAGGGAGGCGGTAGAGTCTCCCACCCCAGAAACATTCAAAACCCGCCTGGAGGTCATCCTGTGCAACCTGCTGTAGGTGACCCTGCTCTGGCAGGGGGGTTGGACTGGATGATCTCCAGAGCTCCTTTCCAACCCTAACCAATCTGTGATTCTGTGATCAGAGCTGTTCTTCGAAATCTGTTCCTAGGAAATCGCTGCGAGAAGGAGGATGCACCTGAGGAGCAGGCCTAAGATGGAGGATTGAACAAACAAGTAGCTCTTACCTGAGGAATCGGCTATCCCATGGAACAACTTCTGAGAAAGATTCTGCAACATTACTAGGGGTCCGCCAAAACATACAATTACTTGCCATGTTCCAGTTAAAGCCTAAACTATCGAGTTGGCATTTCTTTTTAAAAGTGTATAAAGAAGCGGTAATGGGCCAAATCCGCAAGCCACTGTAAATCAACACGATTTGCTTGCCTCCGCTGGAACACCCGCTCTCTGTTTCAGTTCAGGAGCTAACACACACTATCTTAATATGCATTTAGGTTAATATTTGCACTTTGCAGGGCTAGGTAGATTGCACGGCTGGCACATATCAGACTAAATGTCACTTCCGAAAGCTAAGGGACCGAACCGGAAGCTGCCATTCAGAGGGACTACCTGACAACATGTGGAACCTCTCCGGAAAAGCCTTCCCACCTCAAGCAACTCCTTTTGATTAATCTTTCACATAGACAATACACGTTACTATTTTAAAAAGCTGAATTTTTAAGGACAGAATACCTTAACGAACAGAGGAAAATGTGAACCAATTAGCATCTTCAAGCACTCTGAGACGCAGGGAGAGAAGGCCTACATAGAGTAGCCAGGTCCCTTCAGAGACCACAGCTGTAGTCCCTCTCTGCAATGTTGCCTCCTGGCAGCTAGACCGGGTCCAACCCCAGGACCCAGACACACTGCCAGTCACTCCAGAGTGTCATTAAGATGCACGGCACCACGGCGCAATTCAAATCAATGTTTCTTTCCTGCACGTTGCAGCGGGCGAGGTAGCAAAGGTTGACGTGAAAAGTGGGAGAGCTGCCCAGTAACCGTGAGGTTTTGTATCATGCGAACTTACAAAATGGTCTGGAATAAAGAATCTGTGCAGTATTGCCTTTCACACGGTGTCTAATCTCGCACCGCTAGACAACTTCAACTACGAGTATCTGGGAGAACTCGAGATGGTTTCACAAAGACTTGTCATCCTCCTTCACCAGATCACTCTCTGGAAGGCGTGAGGGAGGGGGAGTTGAAATACATCATATTAGAATGAATAGAAATGGTAATGATCGGGCTCCTCCACAACACTTCCGCTCTAAGTAATCAGTTAATTAACCCTGAATCGAGCGGGCTTGCTGGTCAGGAATACAGCAGTTGGATTGACAACAGCTTCCAGACTCCTGCTTCTCAAGGACAAGATTCGGTAACCCTTATTGATGTTAAACATTAGCTTACCCTGTGAGCAACCTCCAGAAATCAAGAGCGATTGTGCTACGTGAGGAAGACTGGCAGAACCTCATACCAATTTACAAGACAAGAAAGAACAGACAAGAAAGAACCTCCAGCAATCTCGCCATGGTAAAATCGTATGCCCCCCCACCGACACGCCCCCCGGCCTTTGCCTCCACAGATCCTGTGGTTGGCTAATTAAAGGAGGAGGTGTAACTATCAATCTAATCTCGCTTGTTCTCAAATTTACCATAATTTCCACACTTGAGAGGCTGGTGAAATGAAACAGCACTACTACACTTTCCCATTCATCAGCCGGAAGCAGAACAACTCAGAGAACCGAGCGAAAAATAATTAGGATGCGGGATCAGGTGTTGCGCGCGTGCATCTGTGCCTGTACAGGGGCACGCAGGCACATGAGCATTCACGGGAGGCAGCAGCAGTAGCAAGGGGGCAGATGAGCACCACCAGTCATTTGACCTCGACAGGTGAATGCTTGCAGATGTACTCACAGCACACTTATTAGAAGAGGCCCAAATGCCCGAGAAAACTGCCGTCAGATTACGCCGGAAACAACAACGGCTTTTTAAACAACTACAGCCGCCAGAACGGTACCGGCGGCAGCACTGCAGGAGCTGCTCAGGAACCGCTGGGGCAACCCCAGCGCACCGGGTGCTCAGCGCGTGGCCCTGACCCCACCGCATGGCATGTCACCCTTGGGCAGGAAGCTTGACATTTTCTGGAAGCACCGGTGTCATTTCACGGGCTTTGCCGTCGCTTTGCGCTTGTGGGGTAACACTATAGAGTTTTTCAGAAAGTGTTGGAGCAACTTTGGTACCTTTTCCATTCAGGCACACTGGGAGTGAGCTGTGGGGCTGCTGCCAGGGGCTCTGCTCAGCACAGCATGGCTGGAGCTGGCCCAGGACCTCCTTCGAAAGACAGACTGGTCAGACACACAGCTATCCTGAATCATCAAGGATAATCCTATGTTCAAGTTCAAGTTCCTACCTTCCAGTTCAAGTTCAAGTTCCTACGTTCCAATTGGTGCCCGTTACCTCTTGGCCTGGATCATCAAAGATGATCCAGGACAAGAGGTAACGGGTACAAACTGGAACCTAGGAACTTCTATCAAAGCATGAGGAGGAACTTCTTTACTTTGAGGGTGGCAGAGCGCTGGAACAGGCTGCCCAGGGAGGCGGTAGAGTCTCCGACCCCAGAAACATTCAAAACCCGCCTGGAGGTCATCCTGTGCAACCTGCTGTAGGTGACCCTGCTCTGGCAGGGGGGTTGGGCTGGATGATCTCCAGAGCTCCTTTCCAACCCTAACCAATCTGTGATTCTGTGATCAGAGCTGTTCTTCGAAATCTGTTCCTAGGAAATCGCTGCGAGAAGGAGGATGCACCTGAGGAGCAGGCCTAAGATGGAGGATTGAACAAACAAGTAGCTCTTACCTGAGGAATCGGCTATCCCATGGAACAACTTCTGAGAAAGATTCTGCAACATTACTAGGGGTCCGCCAAAACATACAATTACTTGCCATGTTCCAGTTAAAGCCTAAACTATCGAGTTGGCATTTCTTTTTAAAAGTGTATAAAGAAGCGGTAATGGGCCAAATCCTCAAGCCACTCTAAATCAACACGATTTGCTTGCCTCCGCTGGAACACCCGCTCTCTATTGCAGTTCAGGAGCTAACACACAGTATCTTAATATGCATTTAGGTTAATATTTGCACTTTGCAGGGCTAGGTAGATTGCACGGCTGGCACATATCAGACTAAATGTCACTTCCGAAAGCTAAGGGACCGAACCGGAAGCTGCCATTCAGAGGGACTACCTGACAACATGTGGAACCTCTCCGGAAAAGCCTTCCCACCTCAAGCAACTCCTTTTGATTAATCTTTCACATAGACAATACACGTTATATACACCGACACACCCCCCCGGCCTTTGCCTCCACAGATCCTGTGGTTGGCTAATTAAAGGAGGAGGTGTAACTATCAATCTAATCTGGCTTGTTCTCAAATTTACCATAATTTCCACACTTGAGAGGCTGGTGAAATGAAACAGCACTACTACACTTTCCCATTCATCAGCCGGAAGCAGAACAACTCAGAGAACCGGGCGAAAAATAATTAGGATGCGGGATCAGGTGTTGCGCGCGTGCATCTGTGCCTGTACAGGGGCACGCAGGCACATGAGCATCCACGGGAGGCAGCAGCAGTAGCACGGGGGGAGATGAGCACCACCAGTCATTTGACCTCGACAGGTGAATGCTTGCAGATGTAGTCACAGCACACTTATTAGAAGAGGCCCAAATGCCCGAGAAAACTGCCGTCAGATTACGCCGGAAACAACAACGGCTTTTTAAACAACTACAGCCGCCAGAACGGTACCGGCGGCAGCACTGCAGGAGCTGCTCAGGAACCGCTGGGGCAACCCCAGCGCACCGGGTGCTCAGCGCGTGGCCCTGACCCCACCGCATGGCATGTCACCCTTGGGCAGGAAGCTTGACATTTTCTGGAAGCACCGGTGTCATTTCACGGGCTTTGCCGTCGCTTTGCGCTTGTGGGGTAACACTATAGAGTTTTTCAGAAAGTGTTGGAGCAACTTTGGTACCTTTTCCATTCAGGCACACTGGGAGTGAGCTGTGGGGCTGCTGCCAGGGGCTCTGCTCAGCACAGCATGGCTGGAGCTGGTCCAGGACCTCCTTCGAAAGACAGACTGGTCAGACACACAGCTATCCTGAATCATCAAGGATAATCCTATGTTCAAGTTCCTACCTTCCAGTTCAAGTTCAAGTTCCTACGTTCCAATTGGTGCCCGTTACCTCTTGGCCTGGATCATCAAAGATGATCCAGGACAAGAGGTAACGGGTACAAACTGGAACGTAGGAACTTCTATCAAAGCATGAGGAGGAACTTCTTTACTTTGAGGGTGGCAGAGCGCTGGAACAGGCTTCCCAGGGAGGCGGTAGAGTCTCCCACCCCAGAAACATTCAAAACCCGCCTGGAGGTCATCCTGTGCAACCTGCTGTAGGTGACCCTGCTCTGGCAGGGGGGTGGGCTGGATGATCTCCAGAGCTCCTTTCCAACCCTAACCAATCTGTGATTCTGTGATCAGAGCTGTTCTTCGAAATCTGTTCCTAGGAAATCGCTGCGAGAAGGAGGATGCACCTGAGGAGCAGGCCTAAGATGGAGGATTGAACAAACAAGTAGCTCTTACCTGAGGAATCGGCTATCCCATGGAACAACTTCTGAGAAAGATTCTGCAACATTACTAGGGGTCCGCCAAAACATACAATTACTTGCCATGTTCCAGTTAAAGCCTAAACTATCGAGTTGGCATTTCTTTTTAAAAGTGTATAAAGAAGCGGTAATGGGCCAAATCCGCAAGCCACTGTAAATCAACACGATTTGCTTGCCTCCGCTGGAACACCCGCTCTCTATTGCAGTTCAGGAGCTAACACACAGTATCTTAATATGCATTTAGGTTAATATTTGCACTTTGCAGGGCTAGGTAGATTGCACGGCTGGCACATATCAGACTAAATGTCACTTCCGAAAGCTAAGGGACCGAACCGGAAGCTGCCATTCAGAGGGACTACCTGACAACATGTGGAACCTCTCCGGAAAAGCCTTCCCACCTCAAGCAACTCCTTTTGATTAATCTTTCACATAGACAATACACGTTATATACACCGACACACCCCCCCGGCCTTTGCCTCCACAGATCCTGTGGTTGGCTAATTAAAGGAGGAGGTGTAACTATCAATCTAATCTGGCTTGTTCCCAAATTTACCATAATTTCCACACTTGAGAGGCTGGTGAAATGAAACAGCACTACTACACTTTCCCATTCATCAGCCGGAAGCAGAACAACTCCGAGAACCGGGCGAAAAATAATTAGGATGCGGGATCAGGTGTTGCGCGCGTGCATCTGTGCCTGTACAGGGGCACGCAGGCACATGAGCATTCACGGGAGGCAGCAGCAGTAGCACGGGGGCAGATGAGCACCACCAGTCATTTGACCTCGACAGGTGAATGCTTGCAGATGTACTCACAGCACACTTATTCGAAGAGGCCCAAATGCCCGAGAAAACTGCCGTCAGATTACGCCGGAAACAACAACGGCTTTTTAAACAACTACAGCCGCCAGAACGGTACCGGCGGCAGCACTGCAGGAGCTGCTCAGGAACCGCTGGGGCAACCCCAGCGCACCGGGTGCTCAGCGCGTGGCCCTGACCCCACCGCATGGCATGTCACCCTTGGGCAGGAAGCTTGACATTTTCTGGAAGCACCGGTGTCATTTCACGGGCTTTGCCGTCGCTTTGCGCTTCTGGGGTAACACTGTAGAGTTTTTCAGAAAGTGTTGGAGCAACTTTGGTACCTTTTCCATTCAGGCACACTGGGAGTGAGGTGTGGGGCTGCTGCCAGGGGCTCTGCTCAGCACAGCATGGCTGGAGCTGGCCCAGGACCTCCTTCGAAAGACAGACTGGTCAGACACACAGCTATCCTGAATCATCAAGGATAATCCTATGTTCAAGTTCCTACGTTCCAGTTCAAGTTCAAGTTCCTACGTTCCAATTGGTGCCCGTTACCTCTTGTCCTGGATCATCAAAGATGATCCAGGACAAGAGGTAACGGGTACAAACTGGAACGTAGGAACTTCTATCAAAGCATGAGGAGGAACTTCTTTACTTTGAGGGTGGCAGAGCGCTGGAACAGGCTGCCCAGGGAGGCGGTAGAGTCTCCCACCCCAGAAACATTCAAAACCCGCCTGGAGGTCATCCTGTGCAACCTGCTGTAGGTGACCCTGCTCTGGCAGGGGGGTTGGGCTGGATGATCTCCAGAGCTCCTTTCCAACCCTAACCAATCTGTGATTCTGTGATCAGAGCTGTTCTTCGAAATCTGTTCCTAGGAAATAGCTGCGAGAAGGAGGATGCACCTGAGGAGCAGGCCTAAGATGGAGGATTGAACAAACAAGTAGCTCTTACCTGAGGAATCGGCTATCCCATGGAACAACTTCTGAGAAAGATTCTGCAACATTACTAGGGGTCCGCCAAAACATACAATTACTTGCCATGTTCCAGTTAAAGCCTAAACTATCGAGTTGGCATTTCTTTTTAAAAATGTATAAAGAAGCGGTAATGGGCCAAATCCGCAAGCCACTAAATCAACACGATTTGCTTGCCTCCGCTGGAACACCCGCTCTCTATTTCAGTTCAGGAGCTAACACACAGTATCTTAATATGCATTTAGGTTAATATTTGCACTTTGCAGGGCTAGGTAGATTGCACGGCTGGCACATATCAGACTAAATGTCACTTCCGAAAGCTAAGGGACCGAACCGGAAGCTGCCATTCAGAGGGACTACCTGACAACATGTGGAACCTCTCCGGAGAAGCCTTCCCACCTCAAGCAACTCCTTTTGATTAATCTTTCACATAGACAATACACGTTATATACACCGACACACCCCCCCGGCCTTTGCCTCCACAGATCCTGTGGTTGGCTAATTAAAGGAGGAGGTGTAACTATCAATCTAATCTCGCTTGTTCTCAAATTTACCATAATTTCCACACTTGAGAGGCTGGTGAAATGAAACAGCACTACTACACTTTCCCATTCATCAGCCGGAAGCAGAACAACTCCGAGAACCGGGCGAAAAATAATTAGGATGCGGGATCAGGTGTTGCGCGCGTGCATCTGTGCCTGTACAGGGGCACGCAGGCACATGAGCATTCACGGGAGGCAGCAGCAGTAGCACGGGGGCAGATGAGCACCACCAGTCATTTGACCTCGACAGGTGAATGCTTGCAGATGTACTCACAGCACACTTATTAGAAGAGGCCCAAATGCCCGAGAAAACTGCCGTCAGATTACGCCGGAAACAACAACGGCTTTTTAAACAACTACAGCCGCCAGAACGGTACCGGCGGCAGCACTGCAGGAGCTGCTCAGGAACCGCTGGGGCAACCCCAGCGCACCGGGTGCTCAGCGCGTGGCCCTGACCCCACCGCATGGCATGTCACCCTTGGGCAGGAAGCTTGACATTTTCTGGAAGCACCGGTGTCATTTCACGGGCTTTGCCGTCGCTTTGCGCTTGTGGGGTAACACTATAGAGTTTTTCAGAAAGTGTTGGAGCAACTTTGGTACCTTTTCCATTCAGGCACACTGGGAGTGAGCTGTGGGGCTGCTGCCAGGGGCTCTGCTCAGCACAGCATGGCTGGAGCTGGTCCAGGACCTCCTTCGAAAGACAGACTGGTCAGACACACAGCTATCCTGAATCATCAAGGATAATCCTATGTTCAAGTTCCTACGTTCCAGTTCAAGTTCAAGTTCCTACGTTCCAATTGGTGCCCGTTACCTCTTGGCCTGGATCATCAAAGATGATCCAGGACAAGAGGTAACGGGTACAAACTGGAACGTAGGAACTTCTATCAAAGCATGAGGAGGAACTTCTTTACTTTGAGGGTGGCAGAGCGCTGGAACAGGCTGCCCAGGGAGGCGGTAGAGTCTCCGACCCCAGAAACATTCAAAACCCGCCTGGAGGTCATCCTGTGCAACCTGCTGTAGGTGACCCTGCTCTGGCAGGGGGGTTGGGCTGGATGATCTCCAGAGCTCCTTTCCAACCCTAACCAATCTGTGATTCTGTGATCAGAGCTGTTCTTCGAAATCTGTTCCTAGGAAATCGCTGCGAGAAGGAGGATGCACCTGAGGAGCAGGCCTAAGATGGAGGATTGAACAAACAAGTAGCTCTTACCTGAGGAAACGGCTATCCCATGGAACAACTTCTGAGAAAGATTCTGCAACATTACTAGGGGTCCGCCAAAACATACAATTACTTGCCATGTTCCAGTTAAAGCCTAAACTATCGAGTTGGCATTTCTTTTTAAAAGTGTATAAAGAAGCGGTAATGGGCCAAATCCGCAAGCCACTAAATCAACACGATTTGCTTGCCTCCGCTGGAACACCCGCTCTCTATTTCAGTTCAGGAGCTAACACACAGTATCTTAATATGCATTTAGGTTAATATTTGCACTTTGCAGGGCTAGGTAGATTGCACGGCTGGCACATATCAGACTAAATGTCACTTCCGAAAGCTAAGGGACCGAACCGGAAGCTGCCATTCAGAGGGACTACCTGACAACATGTGGAACCTCTCCGGAGAAGCCTTCCCACCTCAAGCAACTCCTTTTGATTAATCTTTCACATAGACAATACACGTTATATACACCGACACACCCCCCCGGCCTTTGCCTCCACAGATCCTGTGGTTGGCTAATTAAAGGAGGAGGTGTAACTATCAATCTAATCTCGCTTGTTCTCAAATTTACCATAATTTCCACACTTGAGAGGCTGGTGAAATGAAACAGCACTACTACACTTTCCCATTCATCAGCCGGAAGCAGAACAACTCCGAGAACCGGGCGAAAAATAATTAGGATGCGGGATCAGGTGTTGCGCGCGTGCATCTGTGCCTGTACAGGGGCACGCAGGCACATGAGCATTCACGGGAGGCAGCAGCAGTAGCACGGGGGCAGATGAGCACCACCAGTCATTTGACCTCGACAGGTGAATGCTTGCAGATGTACTCACAGCACACTTATTAGAAGAGGCCCAAATGCCCGAGAAAACTGCCGTCAGATTACGCCGGAAACAACAACGGCTTTTTAAACAACTACAGCCGCCAGAACGGTACCGGCGGCAGCACTGCAGGAGCTGCTCAGGAACCGCTGGGGCAACCCCAGCGCACCGGGTGCTCAGCGCGTGGCCCTGACCCCACCGCATGGCATGTCACCCTTGGGCAGGAAGCTTGACATTTTCTGGAAGCACCGGTGTCATTTCACGGGCTTTGCCGTCGCTTTGCGCTTGTGGGGTAACACTATAGAGTTTTTCAGAAAGTGTTGGAGCAACTTTGGTACCTTTTCCATTCAGGCACACTGGGAGTGAGCTGTGGGGCTGCTGCCAGGGGCTCTGCTCAGCACAGCATGGCTGGAGCTGGTCCAGGACCTCCTTCGAAAGACAGACTGGTCAGACACACAGCTATCCTGAATCATCAAGGATAATCCTATGTTCAAGTTCCTACGTTCCAGTTCAAGTTCAAGTTCCTACGTTCCAATTGGTGCCCGTTACCTCTTGGCCTGGATCATCAAAGATGATCCAGGACAAGAGGTAACGGGTACAAACTGGAACGTAGGAACTTCTATCAAAGCATGAGGAGGAACTTCTTTACTTTGAGGGTGGCAGAGCGCTGGAACAGGCTGCCCAGGGAGGCGGTAGAGTCTCCGACCCCAGAAACATTCAAAACCCGCCTGGAGGTCATCCTGTGCAACCTGCTGTAGGTGACCCTGCTCTGGCAGGGGGGTTGGGCTGGATGATCTCCAGAGCTCCTTTCCAACCCTAACCAATCTGTGATTCTGTGATCAGAGCTGTTCTTCGAAATCTGTTCCTAGGAAATCGCTGCGAGAAGGAGGATGCACCTGAGGAGCAGGCCTAAGATGGAGGATTGAACAAACAAGTAGCTCTTACCTGAGGAATCGGCTATCCCATGGAACAACTTCTGAGAAAGATTCTGCAACATTACTAGGGGTCCGCCAAAGCATACAATTACTTGCCATGTTCCAGTTAAAGCCTAAACTATCGAGTTGGCATTTCTTTTTAAAAGTGTATAAAGAAGCGGTAATGGGCCAAATCCGCAAGCCACTGTAAATCAACACGATTTGCTTGCCTCCGCTGGAACACCCGCTCTCTATTGCAGTTCAGGAGCTAACACACAGTATCTTAATATGCATTTATGTTAATATTTGCACTTTGCAGGGCTAGGTAGATTGCACGGCTGGCACATATCAGACTAAATGTCACTTCCGAAAGCTAAGGGACCGAACCGGAAGCTGCCATTCAGAGGGACTACCTGACAACATGTGGAACCTCTCCGGAAAAGCCTTCCCACCTCAAGCAACTCCTTTTGATTAATCTTTCACATAGACAATACACGTTATATACACCGACACACCCCCCCGGCCTTTGCCTCCACAGATCCTGTGGTTGGCTAATTAAAGGAGGAGGTGTAACTATCAATCTAATCTGGCTTGTTCTCAAATTTACCATAATTTCCACACTTGAGAGGCTGGTGAAATGAAACAGCACTACTACACTTTCCCATTCATCAGCCGGAAGCAGAACAACTCCGAGAACCGGGCGAAAAATAATTAGGATGCGGGATCAGGTGTTGCGCGCGTGCATCTGTGCCTGTACAGGGGCACGCAGGCACATGAGCATTCACGGGAGGCAGCAGCAGTAGCACGGGGGCAGATGAGCACCACCAGTCATTTGACCTCGACAGGTGAATGCTTGCAGATGTACTCACAGCACACTTATTCGAAGAGGCCCAAATGCCCGAGAAAACTGCCGTCAGATTACGCCGGAAACAACAACGGCTTTTTAAACAACTACAGCCGCCAGAACGGTACCGGCGGCAGCACTGCAGGAGCTGCTCAGGAACCGCTGGGGCAACCCCAGCGCACCGGGTGCTCAGCACGTGGCCCTGACCCCACCGCATGGCATGTCACCCTTGGGCAGGAAGCTTGACATTTTCTGGAAGCACCGGTGTCATTTCACGGGCTTTGCCGTCGCTTTGCGCTTGTGGGGTAACACTATAGAGTTTTTCAGAAAGTGTTGGAGCAACTTTGGTACCTTTTCCATTCAGGCACACTGGGAGTGAGCTGTGGGGCTGCTGCCAGGGGCTCTGCTCAGCACAGCATGGCTGGAGCTGGTCCAGGACCTCCTTCGAAAGACAGACTGGTCAGACACACAGCTATCCTGAATCATCAAGGATAATCCTATGTTCAAGTTCCTACGTTCCAGTTCAAGTTCAAGTTCCTACGTTCCAATTGGTGCCCGTTACCTCTTGTCCTGGATCATCAAAGATGATCCAGGACAAGAGGTAACGGGTACCAACTGGAACGTAGGAACTTCTATCAAAGCATGAGGAGGAACTTCTTTACTTTGAGGGTGGCAGAGCGCTGGAACAGGCTGCCCAGGGAGGCGGTAGAGTCTCCGACCCCAGAAACATTCAAAACCCGCCTGGAGGTCATCCTGTGCAACCTGCTGTAGGTGACCCTGCTCTGGCAGGGGGGTTGGACTGGATGATCTCCAGAGCTCCTTTCCAACCCTAACCAATCTGTGATTCTGTGATCAGAGCTGTTCTTCGAAATCTGTTCCTAGGAAATCGCTGCGAGAAGGAGGATGCACCTGAGGAGCAGGCCTAAGATGGAGGATTGAACAAACAAGTAGCTCTTACCTGAGGAATCGGCTATCCCATGGAACAACTTCTGAGAAAGATTCTGCAACATTACTAGGGGTCCGCCAAAACATACAATTACTTGCCATGTTCCAGTTAAAGCCTAAACTATCGAGTTGGCATTTCTTTTTAAAAGTGTATAAAGAAGCGGTAATGGGCCAAATCCGCAAGCCACTGTAAATCAACACGATTTGCTTGCCTCCGCTGGAACACCCGCTCTCTGTTTCAGTTCAGGAGCTAACACACACTATCTTAATATGCATTTAGGTTAATATTTGCACTTTGCAGGGCTAGGTAGATTGCACGGCTGGCACATATCAGACTAAATGTCACTTCCGAAAGCTAAGGGACCGAACCGGAAGCTGCCATTCAGAGGGACTACCTGACAACATGTGGAACCTCTCCGGAAAAGCCTTCCCACCTCAAGCAACTCCTTTTGATTAATCTTTCACATAGACAATACACGTTACTATTTTAAAAAGCTGAATTTTTAAGGACAGAATACCTTAACGAACAGAGGAAAATGTGAACCAATTAGCATCTTCAAGCACTCTGAGACGCAGGGAGAGAAGGCCTACATAGAGTAGCCAGGTCCCTTCAGAGACCACAGCTGTAGTCCCTCTCTGCAATGTTGCCTCCTGGCAGCTAGACCGGGTCCAACCCCAGGACCCAGACACACTGCCAGTCACTCCAGAGTGTCATTAAGATGCACGGCACCACGGCGCAATTCAAATCAATGTTTCTTTCCTGCACGTTGCAGCGGGCGAGGTAGCAAAGGTTGACGTGAAAAGTGGGAGAGCTGCCCAGTAACCGTGAGGTTTTGTATCATGCGAACTTACAAAATGGTCTGGAATAAAGAATCTGTGCAGTATTGCCTTTCACACGGTGTCTAATCTCGCACCGCTAGACAACTTCAACTACGAGTATCTGGGAGAACTCGAGATGGTTTCACAAAGACTTGTCATCCTCCTTCACCAGATCACTCTCTGGAAGGCGTGAGGGAGGGGGAGTTGAAATACATCATATTAGAATGAATAGAAATGGTAATGATCGGGCTCCTCCACAACACTTCCGCTCTAAGTAATCAGTTAATTAACCCTGAATCGAGCGGGCTTGCTGGTCAGGAATACAGCAGTTGGATTGACAACAGCTTCCAGACTCCTGCTTCTCAAGGACAAGATTCGGTAACCCTTATTGATGTTAAACATTAGCTTACCCTGTGAGCAACCTCCAGAAATCAAGAGCGATTGTGCTACGTGAGGAAGACTGGCAGAACCTCATACCAATTTACAAGACAAGAAAGAACAGACAAGAAAGAACCTCCAGCAATCTCGCCATGGTAAAATCGTATGCCCCCCCACCGACACGCCCCCCGGCCTTTGCCTCCACAGATCCTGTGGTTGGCTAATTAAAGGAGGAGGTGTAACTATCAATCTAATCTCGCTTGTTCTCAAATTTACCATAATTTCCACACTTGAGAGGCTGGTGAAATGAAACAGCACTACTACACTTTCCCATTCATCAGCCGGAAGCAGAACAACTCAGAGAACCGGGCGAAAAATAATTAGGATGCGGGATCAGGTGTTGCGCGCGTGCATCTGTGCCTGTACAGGGGCACGCAGGCACATGAGCATTCACGGGAGGCAGCAGCAGTAGCAAGGGGGCAGATGAGCACCACCAGTCATTTGACCTCGACAGGTGAATGCTTGCAGATGTACTCACAGCACACTTATTAGAAGAGGCCCAAATGCCCGAGAAAACTGCCGTCAGATTACGCCGGAAACAACAACGGCTTTTTAAACAACTACAGCCGCCAGAACGGTACCGGCGGCAGCACTGCAGGAGCTGCTCAGGAACCGCTGGGGCAACCCCAGCGCACCGGGTGCTCAGCGCGTGGCCCTGACCCCACCGCATGGCATGTCACCCTTGGGCAGGAAGCTTGACATTTTCTGGAAGCACCGGTGTCATTTCACGGGCTTTGCCGTCGCTTTGCGCTTGTGGGGTAACACTATAGAGTTTTTCAGAAAGTGTTGGAGCAACTTTGGTACCTTTTCCATTCAGGCACACTGGGAGTGAGGTGTGGGGCTGCTGCCAGGGGCTCTGCTCAGCACAGCATGGCTGGAGCTGGCCCAGGACCTCCTTCGAAAGACAGACTGGTCAGACACACAGCTATCCTGAATCATCAAGGATAATCCTATGTTCAAGTTCCTACGTTCCAGTTCAAGTTCAAGTTCCTACGTTCCAATTGGTGCCCGTTACCTCTTGGCCTGGATCATCAAAGATGATCCAGGACAAGAGGTAACGGGTACAAACTGGAACCTAGGAACTTCTATCAAAGCATGAGGAGGAACTTCTTTACTTTGAGGGTGGCAGAGCGCTGGAACAGGCTGCCCAGGGAGGCGGTAGAGTCTCCGACCCCAGAAACATTCAAAACCCGCCTGGAGGTCATCCTGTGCAACCTGCTGTAGGTGACCCTGCTCTGGCAGGGGGGTTGGGCTGGATGATCTCCAGAGCTCCTTTCCAACCCTAACCAATCTGTGATTCTGTGATCAGAGCTGTTCTTCGAAATCTGTTCCTAGGAAATCGCTGCGAGAAGGAGGATGCACCTGAGGAGCAGGCCTAAGATGGAGGATTGAACAAACAAGTAGCTCTTACCTGAGGAATCGGCTATCCCATGGAACAACTTCTGAGAAAGATTCTGCAACATTACTAGGGGTCCGCCAAAACATACAATTACTTGCCATGTTCCAGTTAAAGCCTAAACTATCGAGTTGGCATTTCTTTTTAAAAGTGTATAAAGAAGCGGTAATGGGCCAAATCCGCAAGCCACTCTAAATCAACACGATTTGCTTGCCTCCGCTGGAACACCCGCTCTCTGTTTCAGTTCAGGAGCTAACACACACTATCTTAATATGCATTTAGGTTAATATTTGCACTTTGCAGGGCTAGGTAGATTGCACGGCTGGCACATATCAGACTAAATGTCACTTCCGAAAGCTAAGGGACCGAACCGGAAGCTGCCATTCAGAGGGACTACCTGACAACATGTGGAACCTCTCCGGAAAAGCCTTCCCACCTCAAGCAACTCCTTTTGATTAATCTTTCACATAGACAATACACATTATATACACCGACACACCCCCCCGGCCTTTGCCTCCACAGATCCTGTGGTTGGCTAATTAAAGGAGGAGGTGTAACTATCAATCTAATCTGGCTTGTTCTCAAATTTACCATAATTTCCACACTTGAGAGGCTGGTGAAATGAAACAGCACTACTACACTTTCCCATTCATCAGCCGGAAGCAGAACAACTCCGAGAACCGGGCGAAAAATAATTAGGATGCGGGATCAGGTGTTGCGCGCGTGCATCTGTGCCTGTACAGGGGCACGCAGGCACATGAGCATTCACGGGAGGCAGCAGCAGTAGCACGGGGGCAGATGAGCACCACCAGTCATTTGACCTCGACAGGTGAATGCTTGCAGATGTACTCACAGCACACTTATTAGAAGAGGCCCAAATGCCCGAGAAAACTGCCGTCAGATTACGCCGGAAACAACAACGGCTTTTTAAACAACTACAGCCGCCAGAACGGTACCGGCGGCAGCACTGCAGGAGCTGCTCAGGAACCGCTGGGGCAACCCCAGCGCACCGGGTGCTTAGCGCGTGGCCCTGACCCCACCGCATGGCATGTCACCCTTGGGCAGGAAGCTTGACATTTTCTGGAAGCACCGGTGTCATTTCACGGGCTTTGCCGTCGCTTTGCGCTTGTGGGGTAACACTATAGAGTTTTTCAGAAAGTGTTGGAGCAACTTTGGTACCTTTTCCATTCAGGCACACTGGGAGTGAGCTGTGGGGCTGCTGCCAGGGGCTCTGCTCAGCACAGCATGGCTGGAGCTGGTCCAGGACCTCCTTCGAAAGACAGACTGGTCAGACACACAGCTATCCTGAATCATCAAGGATAATCCTATGTTCAAGTTCCTACGTTCCAGTTCAAGTTCAAGTTCCTACGTTCCAATTGGTGCCCGTTACCTCTTGTCCTGGATCATCAAAGATGATCCAGGACAAGAGGTAACGGGTACAAACTGGAACCTAGGAACTTCTATCAAAGTATGAGGAGGAACTTCTTTACTTTGAGGGTGGCAGAGCGCTAGAACAGGCTGCCCAGGGAGGCAGTAGAGTCTCCGACCCCAGAGACATTCAAAACCCGCCTGGAGGTCATCCTGTGCAACCTTCTGTAGGTGACCCTGCTCTGGCAGGGGGTTGGACTGGATGATCTCCAGAGCTCCTTTCCAACCCTAACCAATCTGTGATTCTGTGATCAGAGCTGTTCTTCGAAATCTGTTCCTAGGAAATCGCTGCGAGAAGGAGGATGCACCTGAGGAGCAGGCCTAAGATGGAGGATTGAACAAACAAGTAGCTCTTACCTGAGGAATCGGCTATCCCATGGAACAACTTCTGAGAAAGATTCTGCAACATTACTAGGGGTCCGCCAAAACATACAATTACTTGCCATGTTCCAGTTAAAGCCTAAACTATCGAGTTGGCATTTCTTTTTAAAAGTGTATAAAGAAGCGGTAATGGGCCAAATCCTCAAGCCACTGTAAATCAACACGATTTGCTTGCCTCCGCTGGAACACCCGCTCTCTATTTCAGTTCAGGAGCTAACACACACTATCTTAATATGCATTTAGGTTAATATTTGCACTTTGCAGGGCTAGGTAGATTGCACGGCTGGCACATATCAGACTAAATGTCACTTCCGAAAGCTAAGGGACCGAACCGGAAGCTGCCATTCAGAGGGACTACCTGACAACATGTGGAACCTCTCCGGAAAAGCCTTCCCACCTCAAGCAACTCCTTTTGATTAATCTTTCACATAGACAATACACGTTATATACACCGACACACCCCCCCGGCCTTTGCCTCCACAGATCCTGTGGTTGGCTAATTAAAGGAGGAGGTGTAACTATCAATCTAATCTGGCTTGTTCTCAAATTTACCATAATTTCCACACTTGAGAGGCTGGTGAAATGAAACAGCACTACTACACTTTCCCATTCATCAGCCGGAAGCAGAACAACTCAGAGAACCGGGCGAAAAATAATTAGGATGCGGGATCAGGTGTTGCGCGCGTGCATCTGTGCCTGTACAGGGGCACGCAGGCACATGAGCATTCACGGGAGGCAGCAGCAGTAGCACGGGGGCAGATGAGCACCACCAGTCATTTGACCTCGACAGGTGAATGCTTGCAGATGTACTCACAGCACACTTATTAGAAGAGGCCCAAATGCCCGAGAAAACTGCCGTCAGATTACGCCGGAAACAACAACGGCTTTTTAAACAACTACAGCCGCCAGAACGGTACCGGCGGCAGCACTGCAGGAGCTGCTCAGGAACCGCTGGGGCAACCCCAGCGCACCGGGTGCTCAGCGTTTGGCCCTGACCCCACCGCATGGCATGTCACCCTTGGGCAGGAAGCTTGGCATTTTCTGGAAGCACCGGTGTCATTTCACGGGCTTTGCCGTCGCTTTGCGCTTGTGGGGTAACACTATAGAGTTTTTCAGAAAGTGTTGGAGCAACTTTGGTACCTTTTCCATTTAAGCACACTGGGAGTGACCTGTGGGGCTGCTGCCAGGGGCTCTGCTCAGCACAGCATGGCTGGAGCTGGCCCAGGACCTCCTTCGAAAGACAGACTGGTCAGACACACAGCTATCCTGAATCATCAAGGATAATCCTATGTTCAAGTTCCTACGTTCCAGTTCAAGTTCAAGTTCCTACGTTCCAATTGGTGCCCGTTACCTCTTGTCCTGGATCATCAAAGATGATCCAGGACAAGAGGTAACGGGTACAAACTGGAACCTAGGAACTTCTATCAAAGCATGAGGAGGAACTTCTTTACTTTGAGGGTGGCAGAGCGCTGGAACAGGCTGCCCAGGGAGGCGGTAGAGTCTCCCACCCCAGAAACATTCAAAACCCGCCTGGAGGTCATCCTGTGCAACCTGCTGTAGGTGACCCTGCTCTGGCAGGGGGGTTGGACTGGATGATCTCCAGAGCTCCTTTCCAACCTTAACCAACCTGTGATTCTGTGACCAGAGCTGTTCTTTGAATTCTGTTCCTAGGAAATCGCTGCGAGAAGGAGGATGCACCTGAGGAGCAGGCCTAAGATGGAGGATTGAACAAACAAGTAGCTCTTACCTGAGGAATCGGCTATCCCATGGAACAACTTCTGAGAAAGATTCTGCAACATTACTAGGGGTCCGCCAAAACATACAATTACTTGCCATGTTCCATGTAAAGCCTAAACTATCGAGTTGGCATTTCTTTTTAAAAGTGTATAAAGAAGCGGTAATGGGCCAAATCCTCAAGCCACTCTAAATCAACACGATTTGCTTGCCTCCGCTGGAACACCCGCTCTCTATTGCAGTTCAGGAGCTAACACACAGTATCTTAATATGCATTTAGGTTAATATTTGCACTTTGCAGGGCTAGGTAGATTGCACGGCTGGCACATATCAGACTAAATGTCACTTCCGAAAGCTAAGGGACCGAACCGGAAGCTGCCATTCAGAGGGACTACCTGACAACATGTGGAACCTCTCCGGAAAAGCCTTCCCACCTCAAGCAACTCCTTTTGATTAATCTTTCACATAGACAATACACGTTATATACACCGACACACCCCCCCGGCCTTTGCCTCCACAGATCCTGTGGTTGGCTAATTAAAGGAGGAGGTGTAACTATCAATCTAATCTCGCTTGTTCTCAAATTTACCATAATTTCCACACTTGAGAGGCTGGTGAAATGAAACAGCACTACTACACTTTCCCATTCATCAGCCGGAAGCAGAACAACTCCGAGAACCGGGCGAAAAATAATTAGGATGCGGGATCAGGTGTTGCGCGCGTGCATCTGTGCCTGTACAGGGGCACGCAGGCACATGAGCATTCACGGGAGGCAGCAGCAGTAGCACGGGGGCAGATGAGCACCACCAGTCATTTGACCTCGACAGGTGAATGCTTGCAGATGTACTCACAGCACACTTATTAGAAGAGGCCCAAATGCCCGAGAAAACTGCCGTCAGATTACGCCGGAAACAACAACGGCTTTTTAAACAACTACAGCCGCCAGAACGGTACCGGCGGCAGCACTGCAGGAGCTGCTCAGGAACCGCTGGGGCAACCCCAGCGCACCGGGTGCTTAGCGCGTGGCCCTGACCCCACCGCATGGCATGTCACCCTTGGGCAGGAAGCTTGACATTTTCTGGAAGCACCGGTGTCATTTCACGGGCTTTGCCGTCGCTTTGCGCTTGTGGGGTAACACTATAGAGTTTTTCAGAAAGTGTTGGAGCAACTTTGGTACCTTTTCCATTCAGGCACACTGGGAGTGAGCTGTGGGGCTGCTGCCAGGGGCTCTGCTCAGCACAGCATGGCTGGAGCTGGTCCAGGACCTCCTTCGAAAGACAGACTGGTCAGACACACAGCTATCCTGAATCATCAAGGATAATCCTATGTTCAAGTTCCTACGTTCCAGTTCAAGTTCAAGTTCCTACGTTCCAATTGGTGCCCGTTACCTCTTGTCCTGGATCATCAAAGATGATCCAGGACAAGAGGTAACGGGTACAAACTGGAACCTAGGAACTTCTATCAAAGTATGAGGAGGAACTTCTTTACTTTGAGGGTGGCAGAGCGCTAGAACAGGCTGCCCAGGGAGGCAGTAGAGTCTCCGACCCCAGAGACATTCATAACCCGCCTGGAGGTCATCCTGTGCAACCTGCTGTAGGTGACCCTGCTCTGGCAGGGGGTTGGACTGGATGATCTCCAGAGGTCCTTTCCAACCCTAACCAATCTGTGATTCTGTGATCAGAGCTGTTCTTCGAAATCTGTTCCTAGGAAATCGCTGCGAGAAGGAGGATGCACCTGAGGAGCAGGCCTAAGATGGAGGATTGAACAAACAAGTAGCTCTTACCTGAGGAATCGGCTATCCCATGGAACAACTTCTGAGAAAGATTCTGCAACATTACTAGGGGTCCGCCAAAACATACAATTACTTGCCATGTTCCAGTTAAAGCCTAAACTATCGAGTTGGCATTTCTTTTTAAAAGTGTATAAAGAAGCGGTAATGGGCCAAATCCTCAAGCCACTCTAAATCAACACGATTTGCTTGCCTCCGCTGGAACACCCGCTCTCTATTTCAGTTCAGGAGCTAACACACAGTATCTTAATATGCATTTAGGTTAATATTTGCACTTTGCAGGGCTAGGTAGATTGCACGGCTGGCACATATCAGACTAAATGTCACTTCCGAAAGCTAAGGGACCGAACCGGAAGCTGCCATTCAGAGGGACTACCTGACAACATGTGGAACCTCTCCGGAAAAGCCTTCCCACCTCAAGCAACTCCTTTTGATTAATCTTTCACATAGACAATACACGTTATATACACCGACACACCCCCCCGGCCTTTGCCTCCACAGATCCTGTGGTTGGCTAATTAAAGGAGGAGGTGTAACTATCAATCTAATCTGGCTTGTTCTCAAATTTACCATAATTTCCACACTTGAGAGGCCGGTGAAATGAAACAGCACTACTACACTTTCCCATTCATCAGCCGGAAGCAGAACAACTCAGAGAACCGGGCGAAAAATAATTAGGATGCGGGATCAGGTGTTGCGCGCGTGCATCTGTGCCTGTACAGGGGCACGCAGGCACATGAGCATTCACGGGAGGCAGCAGCAGTAGCACGGGGGCAGATGAGCACCACCAGTCATTTGACCTCGACAGGTGAATGCTTGCAGATGTACTCACAGCACACTTATTAGAAGAGGCCCAAATGCCCGAGAAAACTGCCGTCAGATTACGCCGGAAACAACAACGGCTTTTTAAACAACTACAGCCGCCAGAACGGTACCGGCGGCAGCACTGCAGGAGCTGCTCCGGAACCGCTGGGGCAACCCCAGCGCACCGGGTGCTCAGCGTTTGGCCCTGACCCCACCGCATGGCATGTCACCCTTGGGCAGGAAGCTTGACATTTTCTGGAAGCACCGGTGTCATTTCACGGGCTTTGCCGTCGCTTTGCGCTTGTGGGGTAACACTATAGAGTTTTTCAGAAAGTGTTGGAGCAACTTTGGTACCTTTTCCATTCAGGCACACTGGGAGTGAGCTGTGGGGCTGCTGCCAGGGGCTCTGCTCAGCACAGCATGGCTGGAGCTGGCCCAGGACCTCCTTCGAAAGACAGACTGGTCAGACACACAGCTATCCTGAATCATCAAGGATAATCCTATGTTCAAGTTCAAGTTCCTACCTTCCAGTTCAAGTTCAAGTTCCTACGTTCCAATTGGTGCCCGTTACCTCTTGTCCTGGATCATCTTTGATGATCCAGGACAAGAGGTAACGGGTACAAACTGGAACCTAGGAACTTCTATCAAAGCATGAGGAGGAACTTCTTTACTTTGAGGGTGGCAGAGCGCTGGAACAGGCTGCCCAGGGAGGCGGTAGAGCCTCCGACTCCAGAAACATTCAAAACCCGCCTGGAGGTCATCCTGTGCAACCTGCTGTAAGTGACCCTGCTCTGTCAGGGGGGTTGGACTGGATGATCTCCAAAGCTCCTTTCCAAACCTAACCAATCTGTGATTCTGTGATCAGAGCTGTTCTTCGAAATCTGTTCCTAGGAAATCGCTGCGAGAAGGAGGATGCACCTGAGGAGCAGGCCTAAGATGGAGGATTGAACAAACAAGTAGCTCTTACCTGAGGAATCGGCTATCCCATGGAACAACTTCTGAGAAAGATTCTGCAACATTACTAGGGGTCCGCCAAAACATACAATTACTTGCCATGTTCCATGTAAAGCCTAAACTATCGAGTTGGCATTTCTTTTTAAAAGTGTATAAAGAAGCGGTAATGGGCCAAATCCTCAAGCCACTGTAAATCAACACGATTTGCTTGCCTCCGCTGGAACACCCGCTCTCTATTGCAGTTCAGGAGCTAACACACAGTATCTTAATATGCATTTAGGTTAATATTTGCACTTTGCAGGGCTAGGTAGATTGCACGGCTGGCACATATCAGACTAAATGTCACTTCCGAAAGCTAAGGGACCGAACCGGAAGCTGCCATTCAGAGGGACTACCTGACAACATGTGGAACCTCTCCGGAAAAGCCTTCCCACCTCAAGCAACTCCTTTTGATTAATCTTTCACATAGACAATACACGTTATATACACCGACACACCCCCCCGGCCTTTGCCTCCACAGATCCTGTGGTTGGCTAATTAAAGGAGGAGGTGTAACTATCAATCTAATCTCGCTTGTTCTCAAATTTACCATAATTTCCACACTTGAGAGGCTGGTGAAATGAAACAGCACTACTACACTTTCCCATTCATCAGCCGGAAGCAGAACAACTCCGAGAACCGGGCGAAAAATAATTAGGATGCGGGATCAGGTGTTGCACGCGTGCATCTGTGCCTGTACAGGGGCACGCAGGCACATGAGCATTCACGGGAGGCAGCAGCAGTAGCACGGGGGGAGATGAGCACCACCAGTCATTTGACCTCGACAGGTGAATGCTTGCAGATGTACTCACAGCACACTTATTAGAAGAGGCCCAAATGCCCGAGAAAACTGCCGTCAGATTACGCCGGAAACAACAACGGCTTTTTAAACAACTACAGCCGCCAGAACGGTACCGGCGGCAGCACTGCAGGAGCTGCTCAGGAACCGCTGGGGCAACCCCAGCGCACCGGGTGCTCAGCGCGTGGCCCTGACCCCACCGCATGGCATGTCACCCTTGGGCAGGAAGCTTGACATTTTCTGGAAGCACCGGTGTCATTTCACGGGCTTTGCCGTCGCTTTGCGCTTGTGGGGTAACACTATAGAGTTTTTCAGAAAGTGTTGGAGCAACTTTGGTACCTTTTCCATTCAGGCACACTGGGAGTGAGCTGTGGGGCTGCTGCCAGGGGCTCTGCTCAGCACAGCATAGCTGGAGCTGACCCAGGACCTCCTTCGAAAGACAGACTGGTCAGACACACAGCTATCCTGAATCATCAAGGATAATCCTATGTTCAAGTTCAAGTTCCTACCTTCCAGTTCAAGTTCAAGTTCCTACGTTCCAATTGGTGCCCGTTACCTCTTGTCCTGGATCATCAAAGATGATCCAGGACAAGAGGTAACGGGTACAAACTGGAACCTAGGAACTTCTATCAAAGCATGAGGAGGAACTTCTTTACTTTGAGGGTGGCAGAGCGCTGGAACAGGCTGCCCAGGGAGGCGGTAGAGTCTCCGACCCCAGAGACATTCAAAACCCGCCTGGAGGTCATCCTGTGCAACCTGCTGTAGGTGACCCTGCTCTGGCAGGGGGGTTGGACTGGATGATCTCCAGAGCTCCTTTCCAACCCTAACCAATCTGTGATTCTGTGATCAGAGCTGTTCTTCGAAATCTGTTCCTAGGAAATCGCTGCGAGAAGGAGGATGCACCTGAGGAGCAGGCCTAAGATGGAGGATTGAACAAACAAGTAGCTCTTACCTGAGGAATCGGCTATCCCATGGAACAACTTCTGAGAAAGATTCTGCAACATTACTAGGGGTCCGCCAAAACACAGAATTACTTGCCATGTTCCAGTTAAAGCCTAAACTATCGAGTTGGCATTTCTTTTTAAAAGTGTATAAAGAAGCGGTAATGGGCCAAATCCTCAAGCCACTGTAAATCAACACGATTTGCTTGCCTCCGCTGGAACACCCGCTCTCTATTTCAGTTCAGGAGCTAACACACAGTATCTTAATATGCATTTAGGTTAATATTTGCACTTTGCAGGGCTAGGTAGATTGCACGGCTGGCACATATCAGACTAAATGTCACTTCCGAAAGCTAAGGGACCGAACCGGAAGCTGCCATTCAGAGGGACTACCTGACAACATGTGGAACCTCTCCGGAAAAGCCTTCCCACCTCAAGCAACTCCTTTTGATTAATCTTTCACATAGACAATACACGTTATATACACCGACACACCCCCCCGGCCTTTGCCTCCACAGATCCTGTGGTTGGCTAATTAAAGGAGGAGGTGTAACTATCAATCTAATCTGGCTTGTTCTCAAATTTACCATAATTTCCACACTTGAGAGGCTGGTGAAATGAAACAGCACTACTACACTTTCCCATTCATCAGCCGGAAGCAGAACAACTCCGAGAACCGGGCGAAAAATAATTAGGATGCGGGATCAGGTGTTGCGCGCGTGCATCTGTGCCTGTACAGGGGCACGCAGGCACATGAGCATTCACGGGAGGCAGCAGCAGTAGCACGGGGGCAGATGAGCACCACCAGTCATTTGACCTCGACAGGTGAATGCTTGCAGATGTACTCACAGCACACTTATTCGAAGAGGCCCAAATGCCCGAGAAAACTGCCGTCAGATTACGCCGGAAACAACAACGGCTTTTTAAACAACTACAGCCGCCAGAACGGTACCGGCGGCAGCACTGCAGGAGCTGCTCAGGAACCGCTGGGGCAACCCCAGCGCACCGGGTGCTCAGCGCGTGGCCCTGACCCCACCGCATGGCATGTCACCCTTGGGCAGGAAGCTTGACATTTTCTGGAAGCACCGGTGTCATTTCACGGGCTTTGCCGTCGCTTTGCGCTTGTGGGGTAACACTATAGAGTTTTTCAGAAAGTGTTGGAGCAACTTTGGTACCTTTTCCATTCAGGCACACTGGGAGTGAGCTGTGGGGCTGCTGCCAGGGGCTCTGCTCAGCACAGCATGGCTGGAGCTGGTCCAGGACCTCCTTCGAAAGACAGACTGGTCAGACACACAGCTATCCTGAATCATCAAGGATAATCCTATGTTCAAGTTCCTACCTTCCAGTTCAAGTTCAAGTTCCTACGTTCCAATTGGTGCCCATTACCTCTTGTCCTGGATCATAAAAGATGATCCAGGACAAGAGGTAACGGGTAGAAACTGGAACGTAGGAACTTCTATCAAAGCATGAGGAGGGACTTCTTTACTTTGAGGGTGGCAGAGCGCTGGAACAGGCTGCCCAGGGAGGCGGTAGAGTCTCCGACCCCAGAGACATTCAAAACCCGCCTGGAGGTCATCCTGTGCAACCTGCTGTAGGTGACCCTGCTCTGGCAGGGGGGTTGGACTGGATGATCTCCAGAGCTCCTTTCCAACCCTAACCAATCTGTGATTCTGTGATCAGAGCTGTTCTTCGAAATCTGTTCCTAGGAAATCGCTGCGAGAAGGAGGATGCACCTGAGGAGCAGGCCTAAGACGGAGGATTGAACAAACAAGTAGCTCTTACCTGAGGAATCGGCTATCCCACGGAACAACTTCTGAGAAAGATTCTGCAACATTACTAGGGGTCCGCCAAAACATACAATTACTTGCCATGTTCCAGTTAAAGCCTAAACTATCGAGTTGGCATTTCTTTTTAAAAGTGTATAAAGAAGCGGTAATGGGCCAAATCCTCAAGCCACTGTAAATCAACACGATTTGCTTGCCTCCGCTGGAACACCCGCTCTCTATTTCAGTTCAGGAGCTAACACACACTATCTTAATATGCATTTATGTTAATATTTGCACTTTGCAGGGCTAGGTAGATCGCACGGCTGGCACATATCAGACTAAATGTCACTTCCGAAAGCTAAGGGACCGAACCGGAAGCTGCCATTCAGAGGGACTACCTGACAATATGTGGAACCTCTTCGGAAAAGCCTTCCCACCTCAAGCAACTCCTTTTGATTAATCTTTCACATAGACAATACACGTTATATACACCGACACACCCCCCCGGCCTTTGCCTCCACAGATCCTGTGGTTGGCTAATTAAAGGAGGAGGTGTAACTATCAATCTAATCTGGCTTGTTCTCAAATTTACCATAATTTCCACACTTGAGAGGCTGGTGAAATGAAACAGCACTACTACACTTTCCCATTCATCAGCCGGAAGCAGAACAACTCAGAGAACCGGGCGAAAAATAATTAGGATGCGGGATCAGGTGTTGCGCGCGTGCATCTGTGCCTGTACAGGGGCACGCAGGCACATGAGCATTCACGGGAGGCAGCAGCAGTAGCACGGGGGCAGATGAGCACCACCAGTCATTTGACCTCGACAGGTGAATGCTTGCAGATGTACTCACAGCACACTTATTAGAAGAGGCCCAAATGCCCGAGAAAACTGCCGTCAGATTACGCCGGAAACAACAACGGCTTTTTAAACAACTACAGCCGCCAGAACGGTACCGGCGGCAGCACTGCAGGAGCTGCTCAGGAACCGCTGGGGCAACCCTAGCGCACCGGGTGCTCAGCGCGTGGCCCTGACCCCACCGCATGGCATGTCACCCTTGGGCAGGAAGCTTGACATTTTCTGGAAGCACCGGTGTCATTTCACGGGCTTTGCCGTCGCTTTGCGCTTGTGGGGTAACACTATAGAGTTTTTCAGAAAGTGTTGGAGCAACTTTGGTACCTTTTCCATTCAGGCACACTGGGAGTGAGCTGTGGGGCTGCTGCCAGGGGCTCTGCTCAGCACAGCATAGCTGGAGCTGGCCCAGGACCTCCTTCGAAAGACAGACTGGTCAGACACACAGCTATCCTGAATCATCAAGGATAATCCTATGTTCAGGCTCCTACGTTCCAGTTCAAGTTCAAGTTCCTACGTTCCAATTGGTGCCCGTTACGTAACGGTGTAACGGGTACAAACTGGAACCTAGGAACTTCTATCAAAGCATGAGGAGGAACTTCTTTACTTTGAGGGTGGCAGAGCCCTGGAACAGGCTGCCCAGGGAGGCGGTAGAGTCTCCCACCCCAGAGACATTCAAAACCCGCCTGGAGGTCATCCTGTGCAACCTGCTGTAGGTGACCCTGCTCTGGCAGGGGGGTTGGACTGGATGATCTCCAGAGCTCCTTTCCAACCCTAACCAATCTGTGATTCTGTGATCAGAGCTGTTCTTCGAAATCTGTTCCTAGGAAATCGCTGCGAGAAGAAGGACGCACCTGAGGAGCAGGCCTAAGATGGAGGATTGAACAAACAAGTAGCTCTTACCTGAGGAATCGGCTATCCCATGGAACAACTTCTGAGAAAGATTCTGCAACATTACTAGGGGTCCGCCAAAACATACAATTACTTGTCATGTTCCAGTTAAAGCCTAAACTATCGAGTTGGCATTTCTTTTTAAAAGTGTATAAAGAAGCGGTAATGGGCCAAATCCTCAAGCCACTGTAAATCAACACGATTTGCTTGCCTCCGCTGGAACACCCGCTCTCTATTTCAGTTCAGGAGCTAACACACAGTATCTTATTATGCATTTAGGTTAATATTTGCACTTTGCAGGGCTAGGTAGATTGCACGGCTGGCACATATCAGACTAAATGTCACGTCCGAAAGCTAAGGGACCGAACCGGAAGCTGCCATTCAGAAGGACTACCTGACAACATGTGGAACCTCTCCGGAAAAGCCTTCCCACCTCAAGCAACTCCTTTTGATTCATCTTTCACATAGACAATACACGTTATATACACCGACACACACCCCCGGCCTTTGCCTCCACAGATCCTGTGGTTGGCTAATTAAAGGAGGAGGTGTAACTATCAATCTAATCTGGCTTGTTCTCAAATTTACCATAATTTCCACACTTGAGAGGCTGGTGAAATGAAACAGCACTACTACACTTTCCCATTCATCAGCCGGAAGCAGAACAACTCCGAGAACCGGGCGAAAAATAATTAGGATGCGGGATCAGGTGTTGCGCGCGTGCATCTGTGCCTGTACAGGGGCACGCAGGCACATGAGCATTCACGGGAGGCAGCAGCAGTAGCTGGGGGCAGATGAGCACCACCAGTCATTTGACCTCGACAGGTGAATGCTTGCAGATGTACTCACAGCACACTTATTCGAAGAGGCCCAAATGCCCGAGAAAACTGCCGTCAGATTACGCCGGAAACAACAACGGCTTTTTAAACAAATACAGCTGCCAGAACGGTACCAGCAGAAGCACTGCAGGAGCTGCTGAGGAACCGCTGGGTCAACCCCAGCGCACCGGGTGCTCAGCGCGTGGCCCTGACCCCACCGCATGGCATGTCACCCTTGGGCAGGAAGCTTGACATTTTCTGGAAGCACCGGTGTCATTTCACGGGCTTTGCCGTCGCTTTGCGCTTGTGGGGTAACACTATAGAGTTTTTCAGAAAGTGTTGGAGCAACTTTGGTACCTTTTCCATTCAGGCACACTGGGAGTGAGCTGTGGGGCTGCTGCCAGGGGCTCTGCTCAGCACAGCATGGCTGGAGCTGGTCCAGGACCTCCTTCGAAAGACAGACTGGTCAGACACACAGCTATCCTGAATCATCAAGGATAATCCTATGTTCAAGTTCAAGTTCCTACCTTCCAGTTCAAGTTCAAGTTCCTACGTTCCAATTGGTGCCCGTTACCTCTTGTCCTGGATCATCAAAGATGATCCAGGACAAGAGGTAATGGGTACAAACTGGAACCTAGGAACTTCTATCAAAGCATGAGGAGGAACTTCTTTACTTTGAGGGTGGCAGAGCGCTGGAACAGGCTTCCCGGGGAGGTGGTAGAGTCTCCGACCCCAGAGACATTCAAAACCCGCCTGGAGGTCATCCTGTGCAACCTGCTGTAGGTGACCCTGCTCTGGCAGGGGGGTTGCACTACATGATCTCCAGAGCTCCTTTCCAACCCTAACCAATCTGTGATTCTGTGATCAGAGCTGTTCTTCGAAATCTGTTCCTAGGAAATCGCTGCGAGAAGGAGGATGCACCTGAGGAGCAGGCCTAAGATGGAGGATTGAACAAACAAGTAGCTCTTACCTGAGGAATCGGCTATCCCATGGAACAACTTCTGAGAAAGATTCTGCAACATTACTAGGGGTCCGCCAAAGCATACAATTACTTGCCATGTTCCAGTTAAAGCCTAAACTATCGAGTTGGCATTTCTTTTTAAAAGTGTATAAAGAAGCGGTAATGGGCCAAATCCGCAAGCCACTGTAAATCAACACGATTTGCTTGCCTCCGCTGGAACACCCGCTCTCTATTTCAGTTCAGGAGCTAACACACAGTATCTTAATATGCATTTAGGTTAATATTTGCACTTTGCAGGGCTAGGTAGATTGCACGGCTGGCACATATCAGACTAAATGTCACTTCCGAAAGCTAAAAGACCGAACCAGAAGCTGCCATTCAGAGGGACTACCTGACAACATGTGGAACCTCTCCGGAAAAGCCTTCCCACCTCAAGCAACTCCTTTTGATTAATCTTTCACATAGACAATACACGTTATATACACCGACACACCCCCCCGGCCTTTGCCTCCACAGATCCTGTGGTTGGCTAATTAAAGGAGGAGGTGTAACTATCAATCTAATCTGGCTTGTTCTCAAATTTACCATAATTTCCACACTTGAGAGGCTGGTGAAATGAAACAGCACTACTACACTTTCCCATTCATCAGCCGGAAGCAGAACAACTCAGAGAACCGGGCGAAAAATAATTAGGATGCGGGATCAGGTGTTGCGCGCATGCATCTGTGCCTGTACAGGGGCACGCAGGCACATGAGCATTCACGGGAGGCAGCAGCAGCAGTAGCACGGGGGCAGATGAGCACCACCAGTCATTTGACCTCGACAGGTGAATGCTTGCAGATGTACTCACAGCACACTTATTAGAAGAGGCCCAAATGCCCGAGAAAACTGCCGTCAGATTACGCCGGAAACAACAACGGCTTTTTAAACAACTACAGCCGCCAGAACGGTACCGGCGGCAGCACTGCAGGAGCTGCTCAGGAACCGCTGGGGCAACCCCAGCGCACCGGGTGCTCAGCGCGTGGCCCTGACCCCACCGCATGGCATGTCACCCTTGGGCAGGAAGCTTGACATTTTCTGGAAGCACCGGTGTCATTTCACGGGCTTTGCCGTCGCTTTGCGCTTGTGGGGTAACACTATAGAGTTTTTCAGAAAGTGTTGGAGCAACTTTGGTACCTTTTCCATTTAAGCACACTGGGAGTGACCTGTGGGGCTGCTGCCAGGGGCTCTGCTCAGCACAGCATGGCTGGAGCTGGCCCAGGACCTCCTTCGAAAGACAGACTGGTCAGACACACAGCTATCCTGAATCATCAAGGATAATCCTATGTTCAAGTTCCTACCTTCCAGTTCAAGTTCAAGTTCCCACGTTCCAATTGGTGCCCGTTACCTCTTGTCCTGGATCATCAAAGATGATCCAGGACAAGAGGTAACGGGTACAAACTGGAACGTAGGAACTTCTATCAAAGCATGAGGAGGAACTTCTTTACTTTGAGGGTGGCAGAGCGTTGGAACAGGCTGCCCAGGGAGGCGGTAGAGTCTCCCACCCCAGAAACATTCAAAACCCGCCTGGAGGTCATCCTGTGCAACCTGCTGTAGGTGACCCTGCTCTGGCAGGGGGGTTGGACTGGATGATCTCCAGAGCTCCTTTCCAACCTTAACCAATCTGTGATTCTGTGACCAGAGCTGTTCTTTGAATTCTGTTCCTAGGAAATCGCTGCGAGAAGGAGGATGCACCTGAGGAGCAGGCCTAAGATGGAGGATTGAACAAACAAGTAGCTCTTACCTGAGGAATCGGCTATCCCATGGAACAACTTCTGAGAAAGATTCTGCAACATTACTAGGGGTCCGCCAAAACATACAATTACTTGCCATGTTCCATGTAAAGCCTAAACTATCGAGTTGGCATTTCTTTTTAAAAGTGTATAAAGAAGCGGTAATGGGCCAAATCCTCAAGCCACTGTAAATCAACACGATTTGCTTGCCTCCGCTGGAACACCCGCTCTCTATTGCAGTTCAGGAGCTAACACACAGTATCTTAATATGCATTTAGGTTAATATTTGCACTTTGCAGGGCTAGGTAGATTGCACGGCTGGCACATATCAGACTAAATGTCACTTCCGAAAGCTAAGGGACCGAACCGGAAGCTGCCATTCAGAGGGACTACCTGACAACATGTGGAACCTCTCCGGAAAAGCCTTCCCACCTCAAGCAACTCCTTTTGATTAATCTTTCACATAGACAATACACGTTATATACACCGACACACCCCCCCGGCCTTTGCCTCCACAGATCCTGTGGTTGGCTAATTAAAGGAGGAGGTGTAACTATCAATCTAATCTGGCTTGTTCTCAAATTTACCATAATTTCCACACTTGAGAGGCTGGTGAAATGAAACAGCACTACTACACTTTCCCATTCATCAGCCGGAAGCAGAACAACTCCGAGAACTGGGCGAAAAATAATTAGGATGCGGGATCAGGTGTTGCGTGCGTGCATCTGTGCCTGTACAGGGGCACGCAGGCACATGAGCATTCACGGGAGGCAGCAGCAGTAGCACGGGGGGAGATGAGCACCACCAGTCATTTGACCTCGACAGGTGAATGCTTGCAGATGTACTCACAGCACACTTATTAGAAGAGGCCCAAATGCCCGAGAAAACTGCCGTCAGATTACGCCGGAAACAACAACGGCTTTTTAAACAACTACAGCCGCCAGAACGGTACCGGCGGCAGCACTGCAGGAGCTGCTCAGGAACCGCTGGGGCAACCCCAGCGCACCGGGTGCTCAGCGCGTGGCCCTGACCCCACCGCATGGCATGTCACCCTTGGGCAGGAAGCTTGACATTTTCTGGAAGCACCGGTGTCATTTCACGGGCTTTGCCGTCGCTTTGCGCTTGTGGGGTAACACTATAGAGATTTTCAGAAAGTTTTGGAGCAACTTTGGTACCTTTTCCATTCAGGCACACTGGGAGTGAGCTGTGGGGCTGCTGCCAGGGGCTCTGCTCAGCACAGCATAGCTGGAGCTGACCCAGGACCTCCTTCGAAAGACAGACTGGTCAGACACACAGCTATCCTGAATCATCAAGGATAATCCTATGTTCAAGTTCAAGTTCCTACCTTCCAGTTCAAGTTCAAGTTCCTACGTTCCAATTGGTGCCCGTTACCTCTTGTCCTGGATCATCAAAGATGATCCAGGACAAGAGGTAACGGGTACAAACTGGAACCTAGGAACTTCTATCAAAGCATGAGGAGGAACTTCTTTACTTTGAGGGTGGCAGAGCGCTGGAACAGGCTGCCCAGGGAGGCGGTAGAGTCTCCGACCCCAGAGACATTCAAAACCCGCCTGGAGGTCATCCTGTGCAACCTGCTGTAGGTGACCCTGCTCTGGCAGGGGGGTTGGGCTGGATGATCTCCAGAGCTCCTTTCCAACCCTAACCAATCTGTGATTCTGTGATCAGAGCTGTTCTTCGAAATCTGTTCCTAGGAAATCGCTGCGAGAAGGAGGATGCACCTGAGGAGCAGGCCTAAGATGGAGGATTGAACAAACAAGTAGCTCTTACCTGAGGAATCGGCTATCCCATGGAACAACTTCTGAGAAAGATTCTGCAACATTACTAGGGGTCCGCCAAAGCATACAATTACTTGCCATGTTCCAGTTAAAGCCTAAACTATCGAGTTGGCATTTCTTTTTAAAAGTGTATAAAGAAGCGGTAATGGGCCAAATCCTCAAGCCACTGTAAATCAACACGATTTGCTTGCCTCCGCTGGAACACCCGCTCTCTATTTCAGTTCAGGAGCTAACACACAGTATCTTAATATGCATTTAGGTTAATATTTGCACTTTGCAGGGCTAGGTAGATTGCACGGCTGGCACATATCAGACTAAATGTCACTTCCGAAAGCTAAGGGACCGAACCGGAAGCTGCCATTCAGAGGGACTACCTGACAACATGTGGAACCTCTTCGGAAAAGCCTTCCCACCTCAAGCAACTCCTTTTGATTAATCTTTCACATAGACAATACACGTTATATACACCGACACACCCCCCCGGCCTTTGCCTCCACAGATCCTGTGGTTGGCTAATTAAAGGAGGAGGTGTAACTATCAATCTAATCTGGCTTGTTCTCAAATTTACCATAATTTCCACACTTGAGAGGCTGGTGAAATGAAACAGCACTACTACACTTTCCCATTCATCAGCCGGAAGCAGAACAACTCAGAGAACCGGGCGAAAAATAATTAGGATGCGGGATCAGGTGTTGCGCGCGTGCATCTGTGCCTGTACAGGGGCACGCAGGCACATGAGCATTCACGGGAGGCAGCAGCAGTAGCACGGGGGCAGATGAGCACCACCAGTCATTTGACCTCGACAGGTGAATGCTTGCAGATGTACTCACAGCACACTTATTAGAAGAGGCCCAAATGCCCGAGAAAACTGCCGTCAGATTACGCCGGAAACAACAACGGCTTTTTAAACAACTACAGCCGCCAGAACGGTACCGGCGGCAGCACTGCAGGAGCTGCTCAGGAACCGCTGGGGCAACCCTAGCGCACCGGGTGCTCAGCGCGTGGCCCTGACCCCACCGCATGGCATGTCACCCTTGGGCAGGAAGCTTGACATTTTCTGGAAGCACCGGTGTCATTTCACGGGCTTTGCCGTCGCTTTGCGCTTGTGGGGTAACACTATAGAGTTTTTCAGAAAGTGTTGGAGCAACTTTGGTACCTTTTCCATTCAGGCACACTGGGAGTGAGCTGTGGGGCTGCTGCCAGGGGCTCTGCTCAGCACAGCATAGCTGGAGCTGGCCCAGGACCTCCTTCGAAAGACAGACTGGTCAGACACACAGCTATCCTGAATCATCAAGGATAATCCTATGTTCAGGCTCCTACGTTCCAGTTCAAGTTCAAGTTCCTACGTTCCAATTGGTGCCCGTTACGTAACGGTGTAACGGGTACAAACTGGAACCTAGGAACTTCTATCAAAGCATGAGGAGGAACTTCTTTACTTTGAGGGTGGCAGAGCCCTGGAACAGGCTGCCCAGGGAGGCGGTAGAGTCTCCCACCCCAGAGACATTCAAAACCCGCCTGGAGGTCATCCTGTGCAACCTGCTGTAGGTGACCCTGCTCTGGCAGGGGGGTTGGACTGGATGATCTCCAGAGCTCCTTTCCAACCCTAACCAATCTGTGATTCTGTGATCAGAGCTGTTCTTCGAAATCTGTTCCTAGGAAATCGCTGCGAGAAGAAGGACGCACCTGAGGAGCAGGCCTAAGATGGAGGATTGAACAAACAAGTAGCTCTTACCTGAGGAATCGGCTATCCCATGGAACAACTTCTGAGAAAGATTCTGCAACATTACTAGGGGTCCGCCAAAACATACAATTACTTGTCATGTTCCAGTTAAAGCCTAAACTATCGAGTTGGCATTTCTTTTTAAAAGTGTATAAAGAAGCGGTAATGGGCCAAATCCTCAAGCCACTGTAAATCAACACGATTTGCTTGCCTCCGCTGGAACACCCGCTCTCTATTTCAGTTCAGGAGCTAACACACAGTATCTTATTATGCATTTAGGTTAATATTTGCACTTTGCAGGGCTAGGTAGATTGCACGGCTGGCACATATCAGACTAAATGTCACGTCCGAAAGCTAAGGGACCGAACCGGAAGCTGCCATTCAGAAGGACTACCTGACAACATGTGGAACCTCTCCGGAAAAGCCTTCCCACCTCAAGCAACTCCTTTTGATTCATCTTTCACATAGACAATACACGTTATATACACCGACACACACCCCCGGCCTTTGCCTCCACAGATCCTGTGGTTGGCTAATTAAAGGAGGAGGTGTAACTATCAATCTAATCTGGCTTGTTCTCAAATTTACCATAATTTCCACACTTGAGAGGCTGGTGAAATGAAACAGCACTACTACACTTTCCCATTCATCAGCCGGAAGCAGAACAACTCCGAGAACCGGGCGAAAAATAATTAGGATGCGGGATCAGGTGTTGCGCGCGTGCATCTGTGCCTGTACAGGGGCACGCAGGCACATGAGCATTCACGGGAGGCAGCAGCAGTAGCTGGGGGCAGATGAGCACCACCAGTCATTTGACCTCGACAGGTGAATGCTTGCAGATGTACTCACAGCACACTTATTAGAAGAGGCCCAAATGCCCGAGAAAACTGCCGTCAGATTACGCCGGAAACAACAACGGCTTTTTAAACAAATACAGCTGCCAGAACGGTACCAGCAGAAGCACTGCAGGAGCTGCTGAGGAACCGCTGGGTCAACCCCAGCGCACCGGGTGCTCAGCGCGTGGCCCTGACCCCACCGCATGGCATGTCACCCTTGGGCAGGAAGCTTGACATTTTCTGGAAGCACCGGTGTCATTTCACGGGCTTTGCCGTCGCTTTGCGCTTGTGGGGTAACACTATAGAGTTTTTCAGAAAGTGTTGGAGCAACTTTGGTACCTTTTCCATTCAGGCACACTGGGAGTGAGCTGTGGGGCTGCTGCCAGGGGCTCTGCTCAGCACAGCATGGCTGGAGCTGGTCCAGGACCTCCTTCGAAAGACAGACTGGTCAGACACACAGCTATCCTGAATCATCAAGGATAATCCTATGTTCAAGTTCAAGTTCCTACCTTCCAGTTCAAGTTCAAGTTCCTACGTTCCAATTGGTGCCCGTTACCTCTTGTCCTGGATCATCAAAGATGATCCAGGACAAGAGGTAATGGGTACAAACTGGAACCTAGGAACTTCTATCAAAGCATGAGGAGGAACTTCTTTACTTTGAGGGTGGCAGAGCGCTGGAACAGGCTTCCCGGGGAGGTGGTAGAGTCTCCGACCCCAGAGACATTCAAAACCCGCCTGGAGGTCATCCTGTGCAACCTGCTGTAGGTGACCCTGCTCTGGCAGGGGGGTTGCACTACATGATCTCCAGAGCTCCTTTCCAACCCTAACCAATCTGTGATTCTGTGATCAGAGCTGTTCTTCGAAATCTGTTCCTAGGAAATCGCTGCGAGAAGGAGGATGCACCTGAGGATCAGGCCTAAGATGGAGGATTGAACAAACAAGTAGCTCTTACCTGAGGAATCGGCTATCCCATGGAACAACTTCTGATAAAGTTTCTGCAACATTACTAGGGGTCCGCCAAAGCATACAATTTCTTGCCATGTTCCAGTTAAAGCCTAAACTATCGAGTTGGCATTTCTTTTTAAAAGTGTATAAAGAAGCGGTAATGGGCCAAATCCGCAAGCCACTCTAAATCAACACGATTTGCTTGCCTCCGCTGGAACACCCGCTCTCTATTTCAGTTCAGGAGCTAACACACAGTATCTTAATATGCATTTAGGTTAATATTTGCACTTTGCAGGGCTAGGTAGATTGCACGGCTGGCACATATCAGACTAAATGTCACTTCCGAAAGCTAAGGGACCGAACCGGAAGCTGCCATTCAGAGGGACTACCTGACAACATGTGGAACCTCTCCGGAAAAGCCTTCCCACCTCAAGCAACTCCTTTTGATTAATCTTTCACATAGACAATACACGTTACTATTTTAAAAATCTGAATTTTTAAGGACAGAATACCTTAACGAACAGAGGAAAATGTGAACCAATTAGCATCTTCAAGCACTCTGAGACGCAGGGAGAGAAGGCCTACATAGAGTAGCCAGGTCCCTTCAGAGACCACAGCTGTAGCCCCTCTCTGCAATGTTGCCTCCTGGCAGCTAGACCGGGTCCAACCCCAGGACCCAGACACACTGCCAGTCACTCCAGAGTGTCATTAAGATGCACGGCACCACGGCGCAATTCAAATCAATGTTTCTTTCCTGCACGTTGCAGCGGGCTAGGTAGCAAAGGTTGACGTGAAAAGTGGGAGAGCTGCCCAGTAACCGTGAGGTTTTGTATCACGCGAACTTAGAAAATGGTCTGGAATAAAGAATCTGTGCAGTATTGCCTTTCACACGGTGTCTAATCTCGTACCGCTAGACAACTTCAACTACGAGTATCTGGCAGAACTCGAGATGGTTTCACAAAGACTTGTCATCCTCCTTCACCAGATCACTCTCTAGAAGGCGTGAGGGATGGGGAGTTGAAATACATCATATTAGAATGAATAGAAATGGTAATGATCGGGCTCTTCCACAACACTTCCGCTCTAAGTAATCAGTTAATTAACCCTGAATCGAGCGGGCTTGCTGGTCAGGAATACAGCAGTTGGATTGACAACAGCTTCCAGACTCCTGCTTCTCAAGGACAAGATTCGGTAACCCTTATTGATGTTAAACATTAGCTTACCCTGTGAGGAACCTCCAGAAATCAAGAGGGATTGTGCTACGTGAGGAAGACTGGCAGAATCTCATACCAATTTACAAGACAAGAAAGAACAGACAAGAAAGAACCTCCAGCAATCTCGCCATGGTAAAATCGTATGCCCCCCCAGCGACACGCCCCCCGGCCTTTCCCTCCACAGATCCTGTGGTTGGCTAATTAAAGGAGGAGGTGTAACTATCAATCTAATCTGGCTTGTTCTCAAATTTACCATAATTTCCACACTTGAGAGGCTGGTGAAATGAAACAGCACTACTACACTTTCCCATTCATCAGCCGGAAGCAGAACAACTCCGAGAACCGGGCGAAAAATAATTAGGATGCGGGATCAGGTGTTGCGCGCGTGCATCTGTGCCTGTACAGGGGCACGCAGGCACATGAGCATTCACGGGAGGCAGCAGCAGTAGCACGGGGGCAGATGAGCACCACCAGTCATTTGACCTCGACAGGTGAATGCTTGCAGATGTACTCACAGCACACTTATTAGAAGAGGCCCAAATGCCCGAGAAAACTGCCGTCAGATTACGCCGGAAACAACAACGGCTTTTTAAACAACTACAGCCGCCAGAACGGTACCGGCGGCAGCACTGCAGGAGCTGCTCAGGAACCGCTGGGGCAACCCCAGCGCACCGGGTGCTCAGCGCGTGGCCCTGACCCCACCGCATGGCATGTCACCCTTGGGCAGGAAGCTTGACATTTTCTGGAAGCACCGGTGTCATTTCACGGGCTTTGCCGTCGCTTTGCGCTTGTGGGGTAACACTATAGAGTTTTTCAGAAAGTGTTGGAGCAACTTTGGTACCTTTTCCATTCAGGCACACTGGGAGTGAGGTGTGGGGCTGCTGCCAGGGGCTCTGCTCAGCACAGCATGGCTGGAGCTGGTCCAGGACCTCCTTCGAAAGACAGACTGGTCAGACACACAGCTATCCTGAATCATCAAGGATAATCCTATGTTCAAGTTCCTACGTTCCAGTTCAAGTTCAAGTTCCTACGTTCCAATTGGTGCCCGTTACCTCTTGTCCTGGATCATCAAAGATGATCCAGGACAAGAGGTAACGGGTACAAACTGGAACGTAGGAACTTCTATCAAAGCATGAGGAGGAACTTCTTTACTTTGAGGGTGGCAGAGCGCTGGAACAGGCTGCCCAGGGAGGCGGTAGAGTCTCCCACCCCAGAGACATTCAAAACCCGCCTGGAGGTCATCCTGTGCAACCTGCTGTAGGTGACCCTGCTCTGGCAGGGGGGTTGGGCTGGATGATCTCCAGAGCTCCTTTCCAACCCTAACTAATCTGTGATTCTTTGATCAGAGCTGTTCTTCGAAATCTGTTCCTAGGAAATCGCTGCGAGAAGGAGGATGCACCTGAGGAGCAGGCCTAAGATGGAGGATTGAACAAACAAGTAGCTCTTACCTGAGGAATCGGCTATCCCATGGAACAACTTCTGAGAAAGATTCTGCAACATTACTAGGGGTCTGCCAAAACATACAATTACTTGCCATGTTCCAGTTAAAGCCTAAACTATCGAGTTGGCATTTCTTTTTAAAAGTGTATAAAGAAGCGGTAATGGGCCAAATCCTCAAGCCACTGTAAATCAACACGATTTGCTTGCCTCCGCTGGAACACCTGCTCTCTATTTCAGTTCAGGAGCTAACACACAGTATCTTAATATGCATTTATGTTAATATTTGCACTTTGCAGGGCTAGGTAGATTGCACGGCTGGCACATATCAGACTAAATGTCACTTCCAAAAGCTAAGGGACCGAACCGGAAGCTGCCATTCAGAGGGACTACCTGACAACATGTGGAACCTCTCCGGAAAAGCCTTCCCACCTCAAGCAACTCCTTTTGATTAATCTTTCACATAGACAATACACATTACTATTTTAAAATCTGAATTGTTAAGGACAGAATACCTTAACGAACAGAGGAAAATGTGAACCAATTAGCATCTTCAAGCACTCTGAGACGCAGGGAGAGAAGGCCTACATAGAGTAGCCAGGTCCCTTCAGAGACCACAGCTGTAGCCCCTCTCTGCAATGTTGCCTCCTGGCAGCTAGACCGGTCCAACCCCAGGACCCAGACACACTGCCAGTCACTCCAGAGTGTCATTAAGATGCACGGCACCACGGCGCAATTCAAATAAATGTTTCTTTCCTGCACGTTGCAGCGGGCTAGGTAGCAAAGGTTGACGTGAAAAGTGGGAGAGCTGCCCAGTAACCGTGAGGTTTTGTATCACGCGAACTTACAAAATGGTCTGGAATAAAGAATCTGTGCAGTATTGCCTTTCACACGGTGTCTAATCTCGTACCGCTAGACAACTTCAACTACGAGTATCTGGCAGAACTCGAGATGGTTTCACAAAGACTTGTCATCCTCCTTCACCAGATCACTCTCTGGAAGGCGTGAGGGAGGGGGAGTTGAAATACATCATATTAGAATGAATAGAAATGGTAATGATCGGGCTCTTCCACAACACTTCCGCTCTAAGTAATCAGTTAATTAACCCTGAATCGAGCGGGCTTGCTGGTCAGGAATACAGCAGTTGGATTGACAACAGCTTCCAGACTCCTGCTTCTCAAGGACAAGATTCGGTAACCCTTATTGATGTTAAACATTAGCTTACCCTGTGAGGAACCTCCAGAAATCAAGAGCGATTGTGCTACGTGAGGAAGACTGGCAGAACCTCATACCAATTTACAAGACAAGAAAGAACAGACAAGAAAGAACCTCCAGCAATCTCGCCATGGTAAAATCGTATGCCCCCCCACCGACACGCCCCCCGGCCTTTCCCTCCACAGATCCTGTGGTTGGCTAATTAAAGGAGGAGGTGTAACTATCAATCTAATCTGGCTTGTTCTCAAATTTACCATAATTTCCACACTTGAGAGGCTGGTGAAATGAAACAGCACTACTACACTTTCCCATTCATCAGCCGGAAGCAGAACAACTCCGAGAACCGGGCGAAAAATAATTAGGATGCGGGATCAGGTGTTGCGCGCGTGCATCTGTGCCTGTACAGGGGCACGCAGGCACATGAGCATTCACGGGAGGCAGCAGCAGTAGCACGGGGGGAGATGAGCACCACCAGTCATTTGACCTCGACAGGTGAATGCTTGCAGATGTACTCACAGCACACTTATTAGAAGAGGCCCAAATGCCCGAGAAAACTGCCGTCAGATTACACCGGAAACAACAACGGCTTTTTAAACAACTACAGCCGCCAGAACGGTACCGGCGGCAGCACTGCAGGAGCTGCTCAGGAACCGCTGGGGCAACTCCAGCGCACCGGGTGCTCAGCACGTGGCCCTGACCCCACCGCATGGCATGTCACCCTTGGGCAGGAAGCTTGACATTTTCTGGAAGCACCGGTGTCATTTCACGGGCTTTGCCGTCGCTTTGCGCTTGTGGGGTAACACTATAGAGTTTTTCAGAAAGTGTTGGAGCAACTTTGGTACCTTTTCCATTCAGGCACACTGGGAGTGAGGTGTGGGGCTGCTGCCAGGGGCTCTGCTCAGCACAGCATGGCTGGAGCTGGTCCAGGACCTCCTTCGAAAGACAGACTGGTCAGACACACAGCTATCCTGAATCATCAAGGATAATCCTATGTTCAAGTTCAAGTTCCTACCTTCCAGTTCAAGTTCAAGTTCCTACGTTCCAATTGGTGCCCGTTACCTCTTGTCCTGGATCATCAAAGATGATCCAGGACAAGAGGTAACGGGTACAAACTGGAACCTAGGAACTTCTATCAAAGCATGAGGAGGAACTTCTTTACTTTGAGGGTGGCAGAGCGCTGGAACAGGCTGCCCAGGGAGGCGGTAGAGTCTCCCACCCCAGAGACATTCATAACCCGCCTGGAGGTCATCCTGTGCAACCTGCTGTAGGTGACCCTGCTCTGGCAGGGGGGTTGCACTACATGATCTCCAGAGCTCCTTTCCAACCCTAACCAATCTGTGATTCTGTGATCAGAGCTGTTCTTCGAAATCTGTTCCTAGGAAATCGCTGCGAGAAGGAGGATGCACCTGAGGAGCAGGCCTAAGATGGAGGATTGAACAAACAAGTAGCTCTTAGCTGAGAAATCGGCTATCCCATGGAACAACTTCAGAGAAAGATTCTGCAACATTACTAGGGGTCCGCCAAAACATACAATTACTTGCCATGTTCCAGTTAAAGCCTAAACTATCGAGTTGGCATTTCTTTTTAAAAGTGTATAAAGAAGCAGTAATGGGCCAAATCCGCAAGCCACTGTAAATCAACACGATTTGCTTGCCTCCGCTGGAACACCCGCTCTCTATTTCAGTTCAGGAGCTAACACACAGTATCTTAATATGCATTTAGGTTAATATTTGCACTTTGCAGGGCTAGGTAGATTGCACGGCTGGCACATATCAGACTAAATGTCACTTCCGAAAGCTAAGGGACCGAACCGGAAGCTGCCATTCAGAGGGACTACCTGACAACATGTGGAACCTCTCCGGAAAAGCCTTCCCACCTCAAGCAACTCCTTTTGATTAATCTTTCACATAGACAATACACGTTACTATTTTAAAAAGCTGAATTTTTAAGGACAGAATACCTTAACGAACAGAGGAAAATGTGAACCAATTAGCATCTTCAAGCACTCTGAGACGCAGGGAGAGAAGGCCTACATAGAGTAGCCAGGTCCCTTCAGAGACCACAGCTGTAGCCCCTCTCTGCAATGTTGCCTCCTGGCAGCTAGACCGGGTCCAACCCCAGGACCCAGACACACTGCCAGTCACTCCAGAGTGTCATTAAGATGCACGGCACCACGGCGCAATTCAAATCAATGTTTCTTTCCTGCACGTTGCAGCGGGCGAGGTAGCAAAGGTTGACGTGAAAAGTGGGAGAGCTGCCCAGTAACCGTGAGGTTTTGTATCATGCGAACTTACAAAATGGTCTGGAATAAAGAATCTGTGCAGTATTGCCTTTCACACGGTGTCTAATCTCGCACCGCTAGACAACTTCAACTACGAGTATCTGGCAGAACTCGAGATGGTTTCACAAAGACTTGTCATCCTCCTTCACCAGATCACTCTCTGGAAGGCGTGAGGGAGGGGGAGTTGAAATACATCATATTAGAATGAATAGAAATGGTAATGATCGGGCTCTTCCACAACACTTCCGCTCTAAGTAATCAGTTAATTAACCCTGAATCGAGCGGGCTTGCTGGTCAGGAATACAGCAGTTGGATTGACAACAGCTTCCAGACTCCTGCTTCTCAAGGACAAGATTCGGTAACCCTTATTGATGTTAAACATTAGCTTACCCTGTGAGCAACCTCCAGAAATCAAGAGCGATTGTGCTACGTGAGGAAGACTGGCAGAACCTCATACCAATTTACAAGACAAGAAAGAACAGACAAGAAAGAACCTCCAGCAATCTCGCCATGGTAAAATCGTATGCCCCCCCACCGACACGCCCCCCGGCCTTTCCCTCCACAGATCCTGTGGTTGGCTAATTAAAGGAGGAGGTGTAACTATCAATCTAATCTGGCTTGTTCTCAAATTTACCATAATTTCCACACTTGAGAGGCTGGTGAAATGAAACAGCACTACTACACTTTCCCATTCATCAGCCGGAAGCAGAACAACTCCGAGAACCGGGCGAAAAATAATTAGGATGCGGGATCAGGTGTTGCGCGCGTGCATCTGTGCCTGTACAGGGGCACGCAGGCACATGAGCATTCACGGGAGGCAGCAGCAGTAGCACGGGGGCAGATGAGCACCACCAGTCATTTGACCTCGACAGGTGAATGCTTGCAGATGTACTCACAGCACACTTATTAGAAGAGGCCCAAATGCCCGAGAAAACTGCCGTCAGATTACGCCGGAAACAACAACGGCTTTTTAAACAACTACAGCCGCCAGAACGGTACCGGCGGCAGCACTGCAGGAGCTGCTCAGGAACCGCTGGGGCAACCCCAGCGCACCGGGTGCTCAGCGCGTGGCCCTGACCCCACCGCATGGCATGCCACCCTTGGGCAGGAAGCTTGACATTTTCTGGAAGCACCGGTGTCATTTCACGGGCTTTGCTGTCGCTTTGCGCTTGTGGGGTAACACTATAGAGTTTTTCAGAAAGTGTTGGAGCAACTTTGGTACCTTTTCCATTCAGGCACACTGGGAGTGAGCTGTGGGGCTGCTGCCAGGGGCTCTGCTCAGCACAGCATGGCTGGAGCTGGCCCAGGAACTCCTTCGAAAGACAGACTGGTCAGACACACAGCTATCCTGAATCATCAAGGATAATCCTATGTTCAAGTTCAAGTTCCTACGTTCCAGTTCAAGTTCAAGTTCCTACGTTCCAATTGGTGCCCGTTACCTCTTGTCCTGGATCATCAAAGATGATCCAGGACAAGAGGTAACGGGTACAAACTGGAACCTAGGAACTTCTATCAAAGCATGAGGAGGAACTTCTTTACTTTGAGGGTGGCAGAGCGCTGGAACAGGCTGCCCGGGGAGGCGGTAGATTCTCCCACCCCAGAGACATTCAAAACCCGCCTGGAGGTCATCATGTGCAACCTGCTGTAGGTGACCCTGCTCTGGCAGGGGGGTTGGACTGGATGATCTCCAGAGCTCCTTTCCAACCCTAACCAATCTGTGATTCTGTGATCAGAGCTGTTCTTTGAAATCTGTTCCTAGGAAATCGCTGCGAGAAGGAGGATGCACCTGAGGAGCAGGCCTAAGATGGAGGATTGAACAAACAAGTAGCTCTTACCTGAGGAATCGGCTATCCCATGGAACAACTTCTGAGAAAGATTCTGCAACATTACTAGGGGTCCGCCAAAACATACAATTACTTGCCATGTTCCAGTTAAAGCCTAAACTATCGAGTTGGCATTTCTTTTTAAAAGTGTATAAAGAAGCAGTAATGGGCCAAATCCGCAAGCCACTGTAAATCAACACGATTTGCTTGCCTCCGCTGGAACACCCGCTCTCTATTTCAGTTCAGGAGCTAACACACACTATCTTAATATGCATTTAGGTTAATATTTGCACTTTGCAGGGCTAGGTAGATTGCACGGCTGGCACATATCAGACTAAATGTCACTTCCGAAAGCTAAGGGACCGAACCGGAAGCTGCCATTCAGAGGGACTACCTGACAACATGTGGAACCTCTCCGGAAAAGCCTTCCCACCTCAAGCAACTCCTTTTGATTAATCTTTCACATAGACAATACACGTTATATACACCGACACACCCCCCCAGCCTTTGCCTCCACAGATCCTGTGGTTGGCTAATTAAAGGAGGAGGTGTAACTATCAATCTAATCTGGCTTGTTCTCAAATTTACCATAATTTCCACACTTGAGAGGCTGGTGAAATGAAACAGCACTACTACACTTTCCCATTCATCAGCCGGAAGCAGAACAACTCCGAGAACCGGTCGAAAAATAATTAGGATGCGGGATCAGGTGTTGCGCGCGTGCATCTGTGCCTGTACAGGGGCACGCAGGCACATGAGCATTCACGGGAGGCAGCAGCAGTAGCACGGGGGCAGATGAGCACCTCCAGTCATTTGACCTCGACAGGTGAATGCTTGCAGATGTACTCACAGCACACTTATTAGAAGAGGCCCAAATGCCCGAGAAAACTGCCGTCAGATTACGCCGGAAACAACAACGGCTTTTTAAACAACTACAGCCGCCAGAACGGTACCGGCGGCAGCACTGCAGGAGCTGCTCAGGAACCGCTGGGGCAACTCCAGCGCACCGGGTGCTCAGCGCGTGGCCCTGACCCCACCGCATGGCATGTCACCCTTGGGCAGGAAGCTTGACATTTTCTGGAAGCACCGGTGTCATTTCACGGGCTTTGCCGTCGCTTTGCGCTTGTGGGGTAACACTATAGAGTTTTTCAGAAAGTGTTGGAGCAACTTTGGTACCTTTTCCATTCAGGCACACTGGGAGTGAGGTGTGGGGCTGCTGCCAGGGGCTCTGCTCAGCACAGCATGGCTGGAGCTGGCCCAGGACCTCCTTCGAAAGACAGACTGGTCAGACACACAGCTATCCTGAATCATCAAGGATAATCCTATGTTCAAGTTCAAGTTCCTACCTTCCAGTTCAAGTTCAAGTTCCTACGTTCCAATTGGTGCCCGTTACCTCTTGTCCTGGATCATCAAAGATGATCCAGGACAAGAGGTAACGGGTACAAACTGGAACCTAGGAACTTCTATCAAAGCATGAGGAGGAACTTCTTTACTTTGAGGGTGGCAGAGCGCTGGAACAGGCTGCCCAGGGAGGCGGTAGAGTCTCCCACCCCAGAGACATTCATAACCCGCCTGGAGGTCATCCTGTGCAACCTGCTGTAGGTGACCCTGCTCTGGCAGGGGGGTTGCACTACATGATCTCCAGAGCTCCTTTCCAACCCTAACCAATCTGTGATTCTGTGATCAGAGCTGTTCTTCGAAATCTGTTCCTAGGAAATCGCTGCGAGAAGGAGGATGCACCTGAGGAGCAGGCCTAAGATGGAGGATTGAACAAACAAGTAGCTCTTAGCTGAGAAATCGGCTATCCCATGGAACAACTTCAGAGAAAGATTCTGCAACATTACTAGGGGTCCGCCAAAACATACAATTACTTGCCATGTTCCAGTTAAAGCCTAAACTATCGAGTTGGCATTTCTTTTTAAAAGTGTATAAAGAAGCAGTAATGGGCCAAATCCGCAAGCCACTGTAAATCAACACGATTTGCTTGCCTCCGCTGGAACACCCGCTCTCTATTTCAGTTCAGGAGCTAACACACAGTATCTTAATATGCATTTAGGTTAATATTTGCACTTTGCAGGGCTAGGTAGATTGCACGGCTGGCACATATCAGACTAAATGTCACTTCCGAAAGCTAAGGGACCGAACCGGAAGCTGCCATTCAGAGGGACTACCTGACAACATGTGGAACCTCTCCGGAAAAGCCTTCCCACCTCAAGCAACTCCTTTTGATTAATCTTTCACATAGACAATACACGTTACTATTTTAAAAAGCTGAATTTTTAAGGACAGAATACCTTAATGAACAGAGGAAAATATGAACCAATTAGCATCTTCAAGCACTCTGAGACGCAGGGAGAGAAGGCCTACATAGAGTAGCCAGGTCCCTTCAGAGACCACAGCTGTAGCCCCTCTCTGCAATGTTGCCTCCTGGCAGCTAGACCGGGTCCAACCCCAGGACCCAGACACACTGCCAGTCACTCCAGAGTGTCATTAAGATGCACGGCACCACGGCGCAATTCAAATCAATGTTTCTTTCCTGCACGTTGCAGCGGGCGAGGTAGCAAAGGTTGACGTGAAAAGTGGGAGAGCTGCCCAGTAACCGTGAGGTTTTGTATCATGCGAACTTACAAAATGGTCTGGAATAAAGAATCTGTGCAGTATTGCCTTTCACACGGTGTCTAATCTCGCACCGCTAGACAACTTCAACTACGAGTATCTGGCAGAACTCGAGATGGTTTCACAAAGACTTGTCATCCTCCTTCACCAGATCACTCTCTGGAAGGCGTGAGGGAGGGGGAGTTGAAATACATCATATTAGAATGAATAGAAATGGTAATGATCGGGCTCTTCCACAACACTTCCGCTCTAAGTAATCAGTTAATTAACCCTGAATCGAGCGGGCTTGCTGGTCAGGAATACAGCAGTTGGATTGACAACAGCTTCCAGACTCCTGCTTCTCAAGGACAAGATTCGGTAACCCTTATTGATGTTAAACATTAGCTTACCCTGTGAGGAACCTCCAGAAATCAAGAGCGATTGTGCTACGTGAGGAAGACTGGCAGAACCTCATACCAATTTACAAGACAAGAAAGAACAGACAAGAAAGAACCTCCAGCAATCTCGCCATGGTAAAATCGTATGCCCCCCCACCGACACGCCCCCCGGCCTTTGCCTCCACAGATCCTGTGGTTGGCTAATTAAAGGAGGAGGTGTAACTATCAATCTAATCTGGCTTGTTCTCAAATTTACCATAATTTCCACACTTGAGAGGCTGGTGAAATGAAACAGCACTACTACACTTTCCCATTCATCAGCCGGAAGCAGAACAACTCCGAGAACCGGGCGAAAAATAATTAGGATGCGGGATCAGGTGTTGCGCGCGTGCATCTGTGCCTGTACAGGGGCACGCAGGCACATGAGCATTCACGGGAGGCAGCAGCAGTAGCACGGGGGCAGATGAGCACCACCAGTCATTTGACCTCGACAGGTGAATGCTTGCAGATGTACTCACAGCACACTTATTAGAAGAGGCCCAAATGCCCGAGAAAACTGCCGTCAGATTACGCCGGAAACAACAACGGCTTTTTAAACAACTACAGCCGCCAGAACGGTACCGGCGGCAGCACTGCAGGAGCTGCTCAGGAACCGCTGGGGCAACCCCAGCGCACCGGGTGCTCAGCGCGTGGCCCTGACCCCACCGCATGGCATGCCACCCTTGGGCAGGAAGCTTGACATTTTCTGGAAGCACCGGTGTCATTTCAGGGGCTTTGCTGTCGCTTTGCGCTTGTTGGGTAACACTATAGAGTTTTTCAGAAAGTGTTGGAGCATCTTTGGTACCTTTTCCATTCAGGCACACTGGGAGTGAGCTGTGGGGCTGCTGCCAGGGGCTCTGCTCAGCACAGCATGGCTGGAGCTGGTCCAGGACCTCCTTCGAAAGACAGACTGGTCAGACACACAGCTATCCTGAATCATCAAGGATAATCCTATGTTCAAGTTCCTACGTTCCAGTTCAAGTTCAAGTTCCTACGTTCCAATTGGTGCCCGTTACCTCTTGGCCTGGATCATCAAAGATGATCCAGGACAAGAGGTAACGGGTACAAACTGGAACCTAGGAACTTCTATCAAAGCATGAGGAGGAACTTCTTTACTTTGAGGGTGGCAGAGCGCTGGAACAGGCTGCCCAGGGAGGCGGTAGAGTCTCCCACCCCAGAGACATTCAAAACCCGCCTGGAGGTCATCCTGTGCAACCTGCTGTAGGTGACCCTGCTCTGGCAGGGGGGTTGGGCTGGATGATCTCCAGAGCTCCTTTCCAACCCTAACCAATCTGTGATTCTGTGATCAGAGCTGTTCTTCGAAATCTGTTCCTAGGAAATCGCTGCGAGAAAGAGGATGCACCTGAGGAGCAGGCCTAAGATGGAGGATTGAACAAACAAGTAGCTCTTACCTGAGGAATCGGCTATCCCATGGAACAACTTCTGAGAAAGATTCTGCAACATTACTAGGGGTCCGCCAAAACATACAATTACTTGCCATGTTCCAGTTAAAGCCTAAACTATCGAGTTGGCATTTCTTTTTAAAAGTGTATAAAGAAGCGGTAATGGGCCAAATCCTCAAGCCACTGTAAATCAACACGATTTGCTTGCCTCCGCTGGAACACCCGCTCTCTATTTCAGTTCAGGAGCTAACACACACTATCTTAATATGCATTTAGGTTAATATTTGCACTTTGCAGGGCTAGGTAGATTGCACGGCTGGCACATATCAGACTAAATGTCACTTCCGAAAGCTAAGGGACCGAACCGGAAGCTGCCATTCAGAGGGACTACCTGACAACATGTGGAACCTCTCCGGAAAAGCCTTCCCACCTCAAGCAACTCCTTTTGATTAATCTTTCACATAGACAATACACGTTATATACACCGACACACCCCCCCGGCCTTTGCCTCCACAGATCCTGTGGTTGGCTAATTAAAGGAGGAGGTGTAACTATCAATCTAATCTGGCTTGTTCTCAAATTTACCATAATTTCCACACTTGAGAGGCTGGTGAAATGAAACAGCACTACTACACTTTCCCATTCATCAGCCGGAAGCAGAACAACTCAGAGAACCGGGCGAAAAATAATTAGGATGCGGGATCAGGTGTTGCGCGCGTGCATCTGTGCCTGTACAGGGGCACGCAGGCACATGAGCATTCACGGGAGGCAGCAGCAGTAGCACGGGGGCAGATGAGCACCACCAGTCATTTGACCTCGACAGGTGAATGCTTGCAGATGTACTCACAGCACACTTATTAGAAGAGGCCCAAATGCCCGAGAAAACTGCCGTCAGATTACGCCGGAAACAACAACGGCTTTTTAAACAACTACAGCCGCCAGAACGGTACCGGCGGCAGCACTGCAGGAGCTGCTCAGGAACCGCTGGGGCAACCCCAGCGCACCGGGTGCTCAGCGCGTGGCCCTGACCCCACCGCATGGCATGTCACCCTTGGGCAGGAAGCTTGACGTTTTCTGGAAGCACCGGTGTCATTTCAGGGGCTTTGCCGTCGCTTTGCGCTTGTGGGGTAACACTATAGAGTTTTTCAGAAAGTGTTGGAGCAACTTTTGTACCTTTTCCATTCAGGCACACTGGGAGTGAGCTGTGGGGCTGCTGCCAGGGGCTCTGCTCAGCACAGCATGGCTGGAGCTGGCCCAGGACCTCCTTCGAAAGACAGACTGGTCAGACACACAGCTATCCTGAATCATCAAGGATAATCCTATGTTCAAGTTCCTACGTTCCAGTTCAAGTTCAAGTTCCTACGTTCCAATTGGTGCCCGTTACCTCTTGGCCTGGATCATCAAAGATGATCCAGGACAAGAGGTAACGGGTACAAACTGGAACGTAGGAACTTCTATCAAAGCATGAGGAGGAACTTCTTTACTTTGAGGGTGGCAGAGCGCTGGAACAGGCTGCCCAGGGAGGCGGTAGAGTCTCCCACCCCAGAGACATTCAAAACCCGCCTGGAGGTCATCCTGTGCAACCTGCTGTAGGTGACCCTGCTCTGGCAGGGGGTTTGGGCTGGATGATCTCCAGAGGTCCTTTCCAACCCTAACTAATCTGTGATTCTGTGATCAGAGCTGTTCTTCGAAATCTGTTCCTAGGAAATCGCTGCGAGAAGGAGGATGCACCTGAGGAGCAGGCCTAAGATGGAGGATTGAACAAACAAGTAGCTCTTACCTGAGGAATCGGCTATCCCATGGAACAACTTCTGAGAAAGATTCTGCAACATTACTAGGGGTCTGCCAAAACATACAATTACTTGCCATGTTCCAGTTAAAGCCTAAACTATCGAGTTGGCATTTCTTTTTAAAAGTGTATAAAGAAGCGGTAATGGGCCAAATCCTCAAGCCACTGTAAATCAACACGATTTGCTTGCCTCCGCTGGAACACCCGCTCTCTATTTCAGTTCAGGAGCTAACACACACTATCTTAATATGCATTTAGGTTAATATTTGCACTTTGCAGGGCTAGGTAGATTGCACGGCTGGCACATATCAGACTAAATGTCACTTCCGAAAGCTAAGGGACCGAACCGGAAGCTGCCATTCAGAGGGACTACCTGACAACATGTGGAACCTCTCCGGAAAAGCCTTCCCACCTCAAGCAACTCCTTTTGATTAATCTTTCACATAGACAATACACGTTATATACACCGACACACCCCCCCGGCCTTTGCCTCCACAGATCCTGTGGTTGGCTAATTAAAGGAGGAGGTGTAACTATCAATCTAATCTGGCTTGTTCTCAAATTTACCATAATTTCCACACTTGAGAGGCTGGTGAAATGAAACAGCACTACTACACTTTCCCATTCATCAGCCGGAAGCAGAACAACTCCGAGAACCGGGCGAAAAATAATTAGGATGCGGGATCAGGTGTTGCGCGCGTGCATCTGTGCCTGTACAGGGGCACGCAGGCACATGAGCATTCACGGGAGGCAGCAGCAGTAGCACGGGGGCAGATGAGCACCACCAGTCATTTGACCTCGACAGGTGAATGCTTGCAGATGTACTCACAGCACACTTATTAGAAGAGGCCCAAATGCCCGAGAAAACTGCCGTCAGATTACGCCGGAAACAACAACGGCTTTTTAAACAACTACAGCCGCCAGAACGGTACCGGCGGCAGCACTGCAGGAGCTGCTCAGGAACCGCTGGGGCAACCCCAGCGCACCGGGTGCTCAGCGCGTGGCCCTGACCCCACCGCATGGCATGTCACCCTTGGGCAGGAAGCTTGACGTTTTCTGGAAGCACCGGTGTCATTTCAGGGGCTTTGCCGTCGCTTTGCGCTTGTGGGGTAACACTATAGAGTTTTTCAGAAAGTGTTGGAGCAACTTTTGTACCTTTTCCATTCAGGCACACTGGGAGTGAGCTGTGGGGCTGCTGCCAGGGGCTCTGCTCAGCACAGCATGGCTGGAGCTGGCCCAGGACCTCCTTCGAAAGACAGACTGGTCAGACACACAGCTATCCTGAATCATCAAGGATAATCCTATGTTCAAGTTCAAGTTCCTACGTTCCAGTTCAAGTTCAAGTTCCTACGTTCCAATTGGTGCCCGTTACCTCTTGTCCTGGATCATCAAAGATGATCCAGGACAAGAGGTAACGGGTACAAACTGGAACCTAGGAACTTCTATCAAAGCATGAGGAGGAACTTCTTTACTTTGAGGGTGGCAGAGCGCTGGAACAGGCTGCCCAGGGAGGCGGTAGAGTCTCCCACCCCAGAGACATTCAAAACCCGCCTGGAGGTCATCCTGTGCAACCTGCTGTAGGTGACCCTGCTCTGGCAGGGGGGTTGGGCTGGATGATCTCCAGAGCTCCTTTCCAACCCTAACCAATCTGTGATTCTGTGATCAGAGCTGTTCTTCGAAATCTGTTCCTAGGAAATCGCTGCGAGAAAGAGGATGCACCTGAGGAGCAGGCCTAAGATGGAGGATTGAACAAACAAGTAGCTCTTACCTGAGGAATCGGCTATCCCATGGAACAACTTCTGAGAAAGATTCTGCAACATTACTAGGGGTCCGCCAAAACATACAATTACTTGCCATGTTCCAGTTAAAGCCTAAACTATCGAGTTGGCATTTCTTTTTAAAAGTGTATAAAGAAGCGGTAATGGGCCAAATCCTCAAGCCACTGTAAATCAACACGATTTGCTTGCCTCCGCTGGAACACCCGCTCTCTATTTCAGTTCAGGAGCTAACACACACTATCTTAATATGCATTTAGGTTAATATTTGCACTTTGCAGGGCTAGGTAGATTGCACGGCTGGCACATATCAGACTAAATGTCACTTCCGAAAGCTAAGGGACCGAACCGGAAGCTGCCATTCAGAGGGACTACCTGACAACATGTGGAACCTCTCCGGAAAAGCCTTCCCACCTCAAGCAACTCCTTTTGATTAATCTTTCACATAGACAATACACGTTATATACACCGACACACCCCCCCGGCCTTTGCCTCCACAGATCCTGTGGTTGGCTAATTAAAGGAGGAGGTGTAACTATCAATCTAATCTGGCTTGTTCTCAAATTTACCATAATTTCCACACTTGAGAGGCTGGTGAAATGAAACAGCACTACTACACTTTCCCATTCATCAGCCGGAAGCAGAACAACTCAGAGAACCGGGCGAAAAATAATTAGGATGCGGGATCAGGTGTTGCGCGCGTGCATCTGTGCCTGTACAGGGGCACGCAGGCACATGAGCATTCACGGGAGGCAGCAGCAGTAGCACGGGGGCAGATGAGCACCACCAGTCATTTGACCTCGACAGGTGAATGCTTGCAGATGTACTCACAGCACACTTATTAGAAGAGGCCCAAATGCCCGAGAAAACTGCCGTCAGATTACGCCGGAAACAACAACGGCTTTTTAAACAACTACAGCCGCCAGAACGGTACCGGCGGCAGCACTGCAGGAGCTGCTCAGGAACCGCTGGGGCAACCCCAGCGCACCGGGTGCTCAGCGCGTGGCCCTGACCCCACCGCATGGCATGTCACCCTTGGGCAGGAAGCTTGACGTTTTCTGGAAGCACCGGAGTCATTTCACGGGCTTTGCCGTCGCTTTGCGCTTGTGGGGTAACACTATAGAGTTTTTCAGAAAGTGTTGGAGCAACTTTGGTACCTTTTCCATTCAGGCACACTGGGAGTGAGGTGTGGGGCTGCTGCCAGGGGCTCTGCTCAGCACAGCATGGCTGGAGCTGGCCCAGGACCTCCTTCGAAAGACAGACTGGTCAGACACACAGCTATCCTGAATCATCAAGGAAAATCCTATGTTCAAGTTCAAGTTCCTACCTTCCAGTTCAAGTTCAAGTTCCTACGTTCCAATTGGTGCCCGTTACCTCTTGTCCTGGATCATCTTTGATGATCCAGGACAAGAGGTAACGGGTACAAACTGGAACCTAGGAACTTCTATCAAAGCATGAGGAGGAACTTCTTTACTTTGAGGGTGGCAGAGCGCTGGAACAGGCTGCCCAGGGAGGCGGTAGAGTCTCCCACCCCAGAGACATTCAAAACCCGCCTGGAGGTCATCCTGTGCAACCTGCTGTAGGTGACCCTGCTCTGGCAGGGGGGTTGGGCTGGATGATCTCCAGAGCTCCTTTCAAACCCTAACCAATCTGTGATTCTGTGATCAGAGCTGTTCTTCGAAATCTGTTCCTAGGAAATCGCTGCGAGAAGGAGGATGCACCTGAGGAGCAGGCCTAAGATGGAGGATTGAACAAACAAGTAGCTCTTACCTGAGGAATCGGCTATCCCATGGAACAACTTCTGAGAAAGATTCTGCAACATTACTAGGGGTCCGCCAAAACATACAATTACTTGCCATGTTCCAGTTAAAGCCTAAACTATCGAGTTGGCATTTCTTTTTAAAAGTGTATAAAGAAGCGGTAATGGGCCAAATCCTCAAGCCACTGTAAATCAACACGATTTGCTTGCCTCCGCTGGAACACCCGCTCTCTATTTCAGTTCAGGAGCTAACACACACTATCTTAATATGCATTTAGGTTAATATTTGCACTTTGCAGGGCTAGGTAGATTGCACGGCTGGCACATATCAGATTAAATGTCACTTCCGAAAGCTAAGGGACCGAACCGGAAGCTGCCATTCAGAGGGACTACCTGACAACATGTGGAACCTCTCCGGAAAAGCCTTCCCACCTCAAGCAACTCCTTTTGATTAATCTTTCACATAGACAATACACGTTATATACACCGACACACCCCCCCGGCCTTTGCCTCCACAGATCCTGTGGTTGGCTAATTAAAGGAGGAGGTGTAACTATCAATCTAATCTGGCTTGTTCTCAAATTTACCATAATTTCCACACTTGAGAGGCTGGTGAAATGAAACAGCACTACTACACTTTCCCATTCATCAGCCGGAAGCAGAACAACTCAGAGAACCGGGCGAAAAATAATTAGGATGCGGGATCAGGTGTTGCGCGCGTGCATCTGTGCCTGTACAGGGGCACGCAGGCACATGAGCATTCACGGGAGGCAGCAGCAGTAGCACGGGGGCAGATGAGCACCACCAGTCATTTGACCTCGACAGGTGAATGCTTGCAGATGTACTCACAGCACACTTATTAGAAGAGGCCCAAGTGCCCGAGAAAACTGCCGTCAGATTACACCGGAAACAACAACGGCTTTTTAAACAACTACAGCCGCCAGAACGGTACCGGCGGCAGCACTGCAGGAGCTGCTCAGGAACCGCTGGGGCAACCCCAGCGCACCGGGTGCTCAGCGCGTGGCCCTGACCCCACCGCATGGCATGTCACCCTTGGGCAGGAAGCTTGACGTTTTCTGGAAGCACCGGTGTCATTTCAGGGGCTTTGCCGTCGCTTTGCGCTTGTGGGGTAACACTATAGATTTTTTCAGAAAGTGTTGGAGCAACTTTGGTACCTTTTCCATTCAGGCACACTGGGAGTGAGGTGTGGGGCTGCTGCCAGGGGCTCTGCTCAGCACAGCATGGCTGGAGCTGGCCCAGGACCTCCTTCGAAAGACAGACTGGTCAGACACACAGCTATCCTGAATCATCAAGGATAATCCTATGTTCAAGTTCAAGTTCCTACCTTCCAGTTCAAGTTCAAGTTCCTACGTTCCAATTGGTGCCCGTTACCTCTTGTCCTGGATCATCAAAGATGATCCAGGACAAGAGGTAACGGGTACAAACTGGAACGTAGGAACTTCTATCAAAGCATGAGGAGGAACTTCTTTACTTTGAGGGTGGCAGAGCGCTGGAACAGGCTGCCCAGGGAGGCGGTAGAGTCTCCCACCCCAGAGACATTCAAAACCCGCCTGGAGGTCATCCTGTGCAACCTGCTGTAGGTGACCCTGCTCTGGCAGGGGGGTTGGACTGGATGATCTCCAGAGCTCCTTTCCAACCCTAACCAATCTGTGATTCTGTGATCAGAGCTGTTCTTCGAAATCTGTTCCTAGGAAATCGCTGCGAGAAGGAGGATGCACCTGAGGAGCAGGCCTAAGATGGAGGATTGAACAAACAAGTAGCTCTTACCTGAGGAATCGGCTATCCCATGGAACAACTTCTGAGAAAGATTCTGCAACATTACTAGGGGTCCGCCAAAACACAGAATTACTTGCCATGTTCCAGTTAAAGCCTAAACTATCGAGTTGGCATTTCTTTTTAAAAGTGTATAAAGAAGCGGTAATGGGCCAAATCCTCAAGCCACTGTAAATCAACACGATTTGCTTGCCTCCGCTGGAACACCCGCTCTCTATTTCAGTTCAGGAGCTAACACACAGTATCTTAATATGCATTTAGGTTAATATTTGCACTTTGCAGGGCTAGGTAGATTGCACGGCTGGCACATATCAGACTAAATGTCACTTCCGAAAGCTAAGGGACCGAACCGGAAGCTGCCATTCAGAGGGACTACCTGACAACATGTGGAACCTCTCCGGAAAAGCCTTCCCACCTCAAGCAACTCCTTTTGATTAATCTTTCACATAGACAATACACGTTATATACACCGACACACCCCCCCGGCCTTTGCCTCCACAGATCCTGTGGTTGGCTAATTAAAGGAGGAGGTGTAACTATCAATCTAATCTGGCTTGTTCTCAAATTTACCATAATTTCCACACTTGAGAGGCTGGTGAAATGAAACAGCACTACTACACTTTCCCATTCATCAGCCGGAAGCAGAACAACTCAGAGAACCGGGCGAAAAATAATTAGGATGCGGGATCAGGTGTTGCGCGCGTGCATCTGTGCCTGTACAGGGGCACGCAGGCACATGAGCATTCACGGGAGGCAGCAGCAGTAGCACGGGGGCAGATGAGCACCACCAGTCATTTGACCTCGACAGGTGAATGCTTGCAGATGTACTCACAGCACACTTATTAGAAGAGGCCCAAATGCCCGAGAAAACTGCCGTCAGATTACGCCGGAAACAACAACGGCTTTTTAAACAACTACAGCCGCCAGAACGGTACCGGCGGCAGCACTGCAGGAGCTGCTCAGGAACCGCTGGGGCAACCCCAGCGCACCGGGTGCTCAGCGCGTGGCCCTGACCCCACCGCATGGCATGTCACCCTTGGGCAGGAAGCTTGACGTTTTCTGGAAGCACCGGTGTCATTTCAGGGGCTTTGCCGTCGCTTTGCGCTTGTGGGGTAACACTATAGAGTTTTTCAGAAAGTGTTGGAGCAACTTTTGTACCTTTTCCATTCAGGCACACTGGGAGTGAGCTGTGGGGCTGCTGCCAGGGGCTCTGCTCAGCACAGCATGGCTGGAGCTGGCCCAGGACCTCCTTCGAAAGACAGACTGGTCAGACACACAGCTATCCTGAATCATCAAGGATAATCCTATGTTCAAGTTCAAGTTCCTACCTTCCAGTTCAAGTTCAAGTTCCTACGTTCCAATTGGTGCCCGTTACCTATTGTCCTGGATCATCAAAGATGATCCAGGACAAGAGGTAACGGGTACAAACTGGAACCTAGGAACTTCTATCAAAGCATGAGGAGGAACTTCTTTACTTTGAGGGTGGCAGAGCGCTGGAACAGGCTGCCCAGGGAGGCGGTAGAGTCTCCCACCCCAGAGACATTCAAAACCCGCCTGGAGGTCATCCTGTGCAACCTGCTGTAGGTGACCCTGCTCTGGCAGGGGGGTTGGGCTGGATGATCTCCAGAGCTCCTTTCCAACCCTAACCAATCTGTGATTCTGTGATCAGAGCTGTTCTTCGAAATCTGTTCCTAGGAAATCGCTGCGAGAAGGAGGATGCACCTGAGGAGCAGGCCTAAGATGGAGGATTGAACAAACAAGTAGCTCTTACCTGAGGAATCGGCTATCCCATGGAACAACTTCTGAGAAAGATTCTGCAACATTACTAGGGGTCCGCCAAAACATACAATTACTTGCCATGTTCCAGTTAAAGCCTAAACTATCGAGTTGGCATTTCTTTTTAAAAGTGTATAAAGAAGCGGTAATGGGCCAAATCCTCAAGCCACTGTAAATCAACACGATTTGCTTGCCTCCGCTGGAACACCCGCTCTCTATTTCAGTTCAGGAGCTAACACACAGTATCTTAATATGCATTTAGGTTAATATTTGCACTTTGCAGGGCTAGGTAGATTGCACGGCTGGCACATATCAGACTAAATGTCACTTCCGAAAGCTAAGGGACCGAACCGGAAGCTGCCATTCAGAGGGACTACCTGACAACATGTGGAACCTCTCCGGAAAAGCCTTCCCACCTCAAGCAACTCCTTTTGATTAATCTTTCACATAGACAATACACGTTATATACACCGACACACCCCCCCGGCCTTTGCCTCCACAGATCCTGTGGTTGGCTAATTAAAGGAGGAGGTGTAACTATCAATCTAATCTGGCTTGTTCTCAAATTTACCATAATTTCCACACTTGAGAGGCTGGTGAAATGAAACAGCACTACTACACTTTCCCATTCATCAGCCGGAAGCAGAACAACTCAGAGAACCGGGCGAAAAATAATTAGGATGCGGGATCAGGTGTTGCGTGCGTGCATCTGTGCCTGTACAGGGGCACGCAGGCACATGAGCATTCACGGGAGGCAGCAGCAGTAGCACGGGGGGAGATGAGCACCACCAGTCATTTGACCTCGACAGGTGAATGCTTGCAGATGTACTCACAGCACACTTATTAGAAGAGGCCCAAATGCCCGAGAAAACTGCCGTCAGATTACGCCGGAAACAACAACGGCTTTTTAAACAACTACAGCCGCCAGAACGGTACCGGCGGCAGCACTGCAGGAGCTGCTCAGGAACCGCTGGGGCAACCCCAGCGCACCGGGTGCTCAGCGCGTGGCCCTGACCCCACCGCATGGCATGTCACCCTTGGGCAGGAAGCTTGACATTTTCTGGAAGCACCGGTGTCATTTCACGGGCTTTGCCGTCGCTTTGCGCTTGTGGGGTAACACTATAGAGTTTTTCAGAAAGTGTTGGAGCAACTTTGGTACCTTTTCCATTCAGGCACACTGGGAGTGAGCTGTGGGGCTGCTGCCAGGGGCTCTGCTCAGCACAGCATGGCTGGAGCTGGCCCAGGACCTCCTTCGAAAGACAGACTGGTCAGACACACAGCTATCCTGAATCATCAAGGAAAATCCTATGTTCAAGTTCAAGTTCCTACCTTCCAGTTCAAGTTCAAGTTCCTACGTTCCAATTGGTGCCCGTTACCTCTTGTCCTGGATCATCAAAGATGATCCAGGACAAGAGGTAACGGGTACAAACTGGAACCTAGGAACTTCTATCAAAGCATGAGGAGGAACTTCTTTACTTTGAGGGTGGCAGAGCGCTGGAACAGGCTGCCCAGGGAGGCGGTAGAGTCTCCCACCCCAGAGACATTCAAAACCCGCCTGGAGGTCATCCTGTGCAACCTGCTGTAGGTGACCCTGCTCTGGCAGGGGGGTTGGGCTGGATGATCTCCAGAGCTCCTTTCAAACCCTAACCAATCTGTGATTCTGTGATCAGAGCTGTTCTTCGAAATCTGTTCCTAGGAAATCGCTGCGAGAAGGAGGATGCACCTGAGGAGCAGGCCTAAGATGGAGGATTGAACAAACAAGTAGCTCTTACCTGAGGAATCGGCTATCCCATGGAACAACTTCTGAGAAAGATTCTGCAACATTACTAGGGGTCCGCCAAAACATACAATTACTTGCCATGTTCCAGTTAAAGCCTAAACTATCGAGTTGGCATTTCTTTTTAAAAGTGTATAAAGAAGCGGTAATGGGCCAAATCCTCAAGCCACTCTAAATCAACACGATTTGCTTGCCTCCGCTGGAACACCCGCTCTCTATTTCAGTTCAGGAGCTAACACACAGTATCTTAATATGCATTTAGGTTAATATTTGCACTTTGCAGGGCTAGGTAGATTGCACGGCTGGCACATATCAGACTAAATGTCACTTCCGAAAGCTAAGGGACCGAACCGGAAGCTGCCATTCAGAGGGACTACCTGACAACATGTGGAACCTCTCCGGAAAAGCCTTCCCACCTCAAGCAACTCCTTTTGATTAATCTTTCACATAGACAATACACGTTATATACACCGACACACCCCCCCGGCCTTTGCCTCCACAGATCCTGTGGTTGGCTAATTAAAGGAGGAGGTGTAACTATCAATCTAATCTCGCTTGTTCTCAAATTTACCATAATTTCCACACTTGAGAGGCTGGTGAAATGAAACAGCACTACTACACTTTCCCATTCATCAGCCGGAAGCAGAACAACTCCGAGAACCGGGCGAAAAATAATTAGGATGCGGGATCAGGTGTTGCGCGCGTGCATCTGTGCCTGTACAGGGGCACGCAGGCACATGAGCATTCACGGGAGGCAGCAGCAGTAGCACGGGGGCAGATGAGCACCACCAGTCATTTGACCTCGACAGGTGAATGCTTGCAGATGTACTCACAGCACACTTATTAGAAGAGGCCCAAATGCCCGAGAAAACTGCCGTCAGATTACGCCGGAAACAACAACGGCTTTTTAAACAACTACAGCCGCCAGAACGGTACCGGCGGCAGCACTGCAGGAGCTGCTCAGGAACCGCTGGGGCAACCCCAGCGCACCGGGTGCTCAGCGCGTGGCCCTGACCCCACCGCATGGCATGTCACCCTTGGGCAGGAAGCTTGACATTTTCTGGAAGCACCGGTGTCATTTCACGGGCTTTGCTGTCGCTTTGCGCTTGTGGGGTAACACTATAGAGTTTTTCAGAAAGTGTTGCAGCAACTTTGGTACCTTTTCCATTCAGGCACACTGGGAGTGAGCTGTGGGGCTGCTGCCAGGGGTTCTGCTCAGCACAGCATGGCTGGAGCTGGCCCAGGACCTCCTTCGAAAGACAGACTGGTCAGACACACAGCTATCCTGAATCATCAAGGATAATCCTATGTTCAAGTTCCTACCTTCCAGTTCAAGTTCAAGTTCCTACGTTCCAATTGGTGCCCGTTACCTCTTGGCCTGGATCATCAAAGATGATCCAGGACAAGAGGTAACGGGTACAAACTGGAACGTAGGAACTTCTATCAAAGCATGAGGAGGAACTTCTTTACTTTGAGGGTGGCAGAGCGCTGGAACAGGCTGCCCAGGGAGGCGGTAGAGTCTCCCACCCCAGAGACATTCAAAACCCGCCTGGAGGTCATCCTGTGCAACCTGCTGTAGGTGACCCTGCTCTGGCAGGGGGGTTGGACTGGATGATCTCCAGAGCTCCTTTCCAACCCTAACCAATCTGTGATTCTGTGATCAGAGCTGTTCTTCGAAATCTGTTCCTAGGAAATCGCTGCGAGAAGGAGGATGCACCTGAGGAGCAGGCCTAAGATGGAGGATTGAACAAACAAGTAGCTCTTACCTGAGGAATCGGCTATCCCATGGAACAACTTCTGAGAAAGATTCTGCAACATTACTAGGGGTCCGCCAAAACACAGAATTACTTGCCATGTTCCAGTTAAAGCCTAAACTATCGAGTTGGCATTTCTTTTTAAAAGTGTATAAAGAAGCGGTAATGGGCCAAATCCTCAAGCCACTGTAAATCAACACGATTTGCTTGCCTCCGCTGGAACACCCGCTCTCTATTTCAGTTCAGGAGCTAACACACAGTATCTTAATATGCATTTAGGTTAATATTTGCACTTTGCAGGGCTAGGTAGATTGCACGGCTGGCACATATCAGACTAAATGTCACTTCCGAAAGCTAAGGGACCGAACCGGAAGCTGCCATTCAGAAGGACTACCTGACAACTTGTGGAACCTCTCCGGAAAAGCCTTCCCACCTCAAGCAACTCCTTTTGATTAATCTTTCACATAGACAATACACGTTATATACACCGACACACCCCCCCGGCCTTTGCCTCCACAGATCCTGTGGTTGGCTAATTAAAGGAGGAGGTGTAACTATCAATCTAATCTGGCTTGTTCTCAAATTTACCATAATTTCCACACTTGAGAGGCTGGTGAAATGAAACAGCACTACTACACTTTCCCATTCATCAGCCGGAAGCAGAACAACTCAGAGAACCGGGCGAAAAATAATTAGGATGCGGGATCAGGTGTTGCGCGCGTGCATCTGTGCCTGTACAGGGGCACGCAGGCACATGAGCATTCACGGGAGGCAGCAGCAGTAGCACGGGGGCAGATGAGCACCACCAGTCATTTGACCTCGACAGGTGAATGCTTGCAGATGTACTCACAGCACACTTATTAGAAGAGGCCCAAATGCCCGAGAAAACTGCCGTCAGATTACGCCGGAAACAACAACGGCTTTTTAAACAACTACAGCCGCCAGAACGGTACCGGCGGCAGCACTGCAGGAGCTGCTCAGGAACCGCTGGGGCAACCCCAGCGCACCGGGTGCTCAGCGCGTGGCCCTGACCCCACCGCATGGCATGTCACCCTTGGGCAGGAAGCTTGACATTTTCTGGAAGCACCGGTGTCATTTCACGGGCTTTGCTGTCGCTTTGCGCTTGTGGGGTAACACTATAGAGTTTTTCAGAAAGTGTTGCAGCAACTTTGGTACCTTTTCCATTCAGGCACACTGGGAGTGAGCTGTGGGGCTGCTGCCAGGGGTTCTGCTCAGCACAGCATGGCTGGAGCTGGCCCAGGACCTCCTTCGAAAGACAGACTGGTCAGACACACAGCTATCCTGAATCATCAAGGATAATCCTATGTTCAAGTTCCTACCTTCCAGTTCAAGTTCAAGTTCCTACGTTCCAATTGGTGCCCGTTACCTCTTGGCCTGGATCATCAAAGATGATCCAGGACAAGAGGTAACGGGTACAAACTGGAACGTAGGAACTTCTATCAAAGCATGAGGAGGAACTTCTTTACTTTGAGGGTGGCAGAGCGCTGGAACAGGCTGCCCAGGGAGGCGGTAGAGTCTCCCACCCCAGAGACATTCAAAACCCGCCTGGAGGTCATCCTGTGCAACCTGCTGTAGGTGACCCTGCTCTGGCAGGGGGGTTGGACTGGATGATCTCCAGAGCTCCTTTCCAACCCTAACCAATCTGTGATTCTGTGATCAGAGCTGTTCTTCGAAATCTGTTCCTAGGAAATCGCTGCGAGAAGGAGGATGCACCTGAGGAGCAGGCCTAAGATGGAGGATTGAACAAACAAGTAGCTCTTACCTGAGGAATCGGCTATCCCATGGAACAACTTCTGAGAAAGATTCTGCAACATTACTAGGGGTCCGCCAAAACACAGAATTACTTGCCATGTTCCAGTTAAAGCCTAAACTATCGAGTTGGCATTTCTTTTTAAAAGTGTATAAAGAAGCGGTAATGGGCCAAATCCTCAAGCCACTGTAAATCAACACGATTTGCTTGCCTCCGCTGGAACACCCGCTCTCTATTCCAGTTCAGGAGCTAACACACACTATCTTAATATGCATTTAGGTTAATATTTGCACTTTGCAGGGCTAGGTAGATTGCACGGCTGGCACATATCAGACTAAATGTCACTTCCGAAAGCTAAGGGACCGAACCGGAAGCTGCCACTCAGAGGGACTACCTGACAACATGTGGAACCTCTCCGGAAAAGCCTTCCCACCTCAAGCAACTCCTTTTGATTAATCTTTCACATAGACAATACACGTTATATACACCGACACACCCCCCCGGCCTTTGCCTCCACAGATCCTGTGGTTGGCTAATTAAAGGAGGAGGTGTAACTATCAATCTAATCTGGCTTGTTCTCAAATTTACCATAATTTCCACACTTGATAGGCTGGTGAAATGAAACAGCACTACTACACTTTCCCATTCATCAGCCGGAAGCAGAACAACTCCGAGAACCGGGCGAAAAATAATTAGGATGCGGGATCAGGTGTTGCGCGCGTGCATCTGTGCCTGTACAGGGGCACGCAGGCACATGAGCATTCACGGGAGGCAGCAGCAGCAGCACGGGGGCAGATGAGCACCACCAGTCATTTGACCTCGACAGGTGAATGCTTGCAGATGTACTCACAGCACACTTATTAGAAGAGGCCCAAATGCCCGAGAAAACTGCCGTCAGATTACGCCGGAAACAACAACAACTTTTTAAACAACTACAGCCGCCAGAACGGTACCGGCGGCAGCACTGCAGGAGCTGCTCAGGAACCGCTGGGGCAACCCCAGCGCACCGGGTGCTCAGCGCGTGGCCCTGACCCCACCGCATGGCATGTCACCCTTGGGCAGGAAGCTTGACATTTTCTGGAAGCACCGGTGTCATTTCACGGGCTTTGCCGTCGCTTTGCGCTTGTGGGGTAACACTATAGAGTTTTTCAGAAAGTGTTGGAGCAACTTTGGTACCTTTTCCATTCAGGCACACTGGGAGTGAGCTGTGGGGCTGCTGCCAGGGGCTCTGCTCAGCACAGCATGGCTGGAGCTGGCCCAGGACCTCCTTCGAAAGACAGACTGGTCAGACACACAGCTATCCTGAATCATCAAGGATAATCCTATGTTCAAGTTCCTACGTTCCAGTTCAAGTTCAAGTTCCTACGTTCCAATTGGTGCCCGTTACCTCTTGTCCTGGATCATCAAAGATGATCCAGGACAAGAGGTAACGGGTACAAACTGGAACCTAGGAACTTCTATCAAAGCATGAGGAGGAACTTCTTTACTTTGAGGGTGGCAGAGCGCTGGAACAGGCTGCCCAGGGAGGCGGTAGAGTCTCCGACTCCAGAAACATTCAAAACCCGCCTGGAGGTCATCCTGTACAACCTGCTGTAAGTGACCCTGCTCTGTCAGGGGGGTTGGACTGGATGATCTCCAGAGCTCCTTTCCAACCCTAACCAATCTGTGATTCTGTGATCAGAGCTGTTCTTCGAAATCTGTTCCTAGGAAATCGCTGCGAGAAGGAGGACGCACCTGAGAAGCAGGCCTAAGATGGAGGATTGAACAAACAAGTAGCTCTTACCTGAGGAATCGGCTATCCCATGGAACAACTTCTGAGAAAGATTCTGCAACATTACTAGGGGTCCGCCAAAACATACAATTACTTGCCATGTTCCAGTTAAAGCCTAAACTATCGAGTTGGCATTTCTTTTTAAAAGTGTATAAAGAAGCGGTAATGGGCCAAATCCTCAAGCCACTGTAAATCAACACGATTTGCTTGCCTCCGCTGGAACACCCGCTCTCTATTTCAGTTCAGGAGCTAACACACAGTATCTTAATATGCATTTAGGTTAATATTTGCACTTTGCAGGGCTAGGTAGATTGCACGGCTGGCACATATCAGACTAAATGTCACTTCCGAAAGCTAAGGGACCGAACCGGAAGCTGCCATTCAGAAGGACTACCTGACAACTTGTGGAACCTCTCCGGAAAAGCCTTCCCACCTCAAGCAACTCCTTTTGATTAATCTTTCACATAGACAATACACGTTATATACACCGACACACCCCCCCGGCCTTTGCCTCCACAGATCCTGTGGTTGGCTAATTAAAGGAGGAGGTGTAACTATCAATCTAATCTGGCTTGTTCTCAAATTTACCATAATTTCCACACTTGAGAGGCTGGTGAAATGAAACAGCACTACTACACTTTCCCATTCATCAGCCGGAAGCAGAACAACTCCGAGAACCGGGCGAAAAATAATTAGGATGCGGGATCAGGTGTTGCGCGCGTGCATCTGTGCCTGTACAGGGGCACGCAGGCACATGAGCATTCACGGGAGGCAGCAGCAGTAGCACGGGGGCAGATGAGCACCACCAGTCATTTGACCTCGACAGGTGAATGCTTGCAGATGTACTCACAGCACACTTATTAGAAGAGGCCCAAATGCCCGAGAAAACTGCCGTCAGATTACGCCGGAAACAACAACGGCTTTTTAAACAACTACAGCCGCCAGAACGGTACCGGCGGCAGCACTGCAGGAGCTGCTCAGGAACCGCTGGGGCAACCCCAGCGCACCGGGTGCTCAGCGCGTGGCCCTGACCCCACCGCATGGCATGTCACCCTTGGGCAGGAAGCTTGACATTTTCTGGAAGCACCGGTGTCATTTCACGGGCTTTGCTGTCGCTTTGCGCTTGTGGGGTAACACTATAGAGTTTTTCAGAAAGTGTTGCAGCAACTTTGGTACCTTTTCCATTCAGGCACACTGGGAGTGAGCTGTGGGGCTGCTGCCAGGGGTTCTGCTCAGCACAGCATGGCTGGAGCTGGCCCAGGACCTCCTTCGAAAGACAGACTGGTCAGACACACAGCTATCCTGAATCATCAAGGATAATCCTATGTTCAAGTTCCTACCTTCCAGTTCAAGTTCAAGTTCCTACGTTCCAATTGGTGCCCGTTACCTCTTGGCCTGGATCATCAAAGATGATCCAGGACAAGAGGTAACGGGTACAAACTGGAACGTAGGAACTTCTATCAAAGCATGAGGAGGAACTTCTTTACTTTGAGGGTGGCAGAGCGCTGGAACAGGCTGCCCAGGGAGGCGGTAGAGTCTCCCACCCCAGAGACATTCAAAACCCGCCTGGAGGTCATCCTGTGCAACCTGCTGTAGGTGACCCTGCTCTGGCAGGGGGGTTGGACTGGATGATCTCCAGAGCTCCTTTCCAACCCTAACCAATCTGTGATTCTGTGATCAGAGCTGTTCTTCGAAATCTGTTCCTAGGAAATCGCTGCGAGAAGGAGGATGCACCTGAGGAGCAGGCCTAAGATGGAGGATTGAACAAACAAGTAGCTCTTACCTGAGGAATCGGCTATCCCATGGAACAACTTCTGAGAAAGATTCTGCAACATTACTAGGGGTCCGCCAAAACACAGAATTACTTGCCATGTTCCAGTTAAAGCCTAAACTATCGAGTTGGCATTTCTTTTTAAAAGTGTATAAAGAAGCGGTAATGGGCCAAATCCTCAAGCCACTGTAAATCAACACGATTTGCTTGCCTCCGCTGGAACACCCGCTCTCTATTCCAGTTCAGGAGCTAACACACAGTATCTTAATATGCATTTAGGTTAATATTTGCACTTTGCAGGGCTAGGTAGATTGCACGGCTGGCACATATCAGACTAAATGTCACTTCCGAAAGCTAAGGGACCGAACCGGAAGCTGCCACTCAGAGGGACTACCTGACAACATGTGGAACCTCTCCGGAAAAGCCTTCCCACCTCAAGCAACTCCTTTTGATTAATCTTTCACATAGACAATACACGTTATATACACCGACACACCCCCCCGGCCTTTGCCTCCACAGATCCTGTGGTTGGCTAATTAAAGGAGGAGGTGTAACTATCAATCTAATCTGGCTTGTTCTCAAATTTACCATAATTTCCACACTTGATAGGCTGGTGAAATGAAACAGCACTACTACACTTTCCCATTCATCAGCCGGAAGCAGAACAACTCCGAGAACCGGGCGAAAAATAATTAGGATGCGGGATCAGGTGTTGCGCGCGTGCATCTGTGCCTGTACAGGGGCACGCAGGCACATGAGCATTCACGGGAGGCAGCAGCAGCAGCACGGGGGCAGATGAGCACCACCAGTCATTTGACCTCGACAGGTGAATGCTTGCAGATGTACTCACAGCACACTTATTAGAAGAGGCCCAAATGCCCGAGAAAACTGCCGTCAGATTACGCCGGAAACAACAACAACTTTTTAAACAACTACAGCCGCCAGAACGGTACCGGCGGCAGCACTGCAGGAGCTGCTCAGGAACCGCTGGGGCAACCCCAGCGCACCGGGTGCTCAGCGCGTGGCCCTGACCCCACCGCATGGCATGTCACCCTTGGGCAGGAAGCTTGACATTTTCTGGAAGCACCGGTGTCATTTCACGGGCTTTGCCGTCGCTTTGCGCTTGTGGGGTAACACTATAGAGTTTTTCAGAAAGTGTTGGAGCAACTTTGGTACCTTTTCCATTCAGGCACACTGGGAGTGAGCTGTGGGGCTGCTGCCAGGGGCTCTGCTCAGCACAGCATGGCTGGAGCTGGCCCAGGACCTCCTTCGAAAGACAGACTGGTCAGACACACAGCTATCCTGAATCATCAAGGATAATCCTATGTTCAAGTTCCTACGTTCCAGTTCAAGTTCAAGTTCCTACGTTCCAATTGGTGCCCGTTACCTCTTGTCCTGGATCATCAAAGATGATCCAGGACAAGAGGTAACGGGTACAAACTGGAACCTAGGAACTTCTATCAAAGCATGAGGAGGAACTTCTTTACTTTGAGGGTGGCAGAGCGCTGGAACAGGCTGCCCAGGGAGGCGGTAGAGTCTCCGACTCCAGAAACATTCAAAACCCGCCTGGAGGTCATCCTGTACAACCTGCTGTAAGTGACCCTGCTCTGTCAGGGGGGTTGGACTGGATGATCTCCAGAGCTCCTTTCCAACCCTAACCAATCTGTGATTCTGTGATCAGAGCTGTTCTTCGAAATCTGTTCCTAGGAAATCGCTGCGAGAAGGAGGACGCACCTGAGAAGCAGGCCTAAGATGGAGGATTGAACAAACAAGTAGCTCTTACCTGAGGAATCGGCTATCCCATGGAACAACTTCTGAGAAAGATTCTGCAACATTACTAGGGGTCCGCCAAAACATACAATTACTTGCCATGTTCCAGTTAAAGCCTAAACTATCGAGTTGGCATTTCTTTTTAAAAGTGTATAAAGAAGCGGTAATGGGCCAAATCCTCAAGCCACTGTAAATCAACACGATTTGCTTGCCTCCGCTGGAACACCCGCTCTCTATTTCAGTTCAGGAGCTAACACACAGTATCTTAATATGCATTTAGGTTAATATTTGCACTTTGCAGGGCTAGGTAGATTGCACGGCTGGCACATATCAGACTAAATGTCACTTCCGAAAGCTAAGGGACCGAACCGGAAGCTGCCATTCAGAAGGACTACCTGACAACTTGTGGAACCTCTCCGGAAAAGCCTTCCCACCTCAAGCAACTCCTTTTGATTAATCTTTCACATAGACAATACACGTTATATACACCGACACACCCCCCCGGCCTTTGCCTCCACAGATCCTGTGGTTGGCTAATTAAAGGAGGAGGTGTAACTATCAATCTAATCTGGCTTGTTCTCAAATTTACCATAATTTCCACACTTGAGAGGCTGGTGAAATGAAACAGCACTACTACACTTTCCCATTCATCAGCCGGAAGCAGAACAACTCCGAGAACCGGGCGAAAAATAATTAGGATGCGGGATCAGGTGTTGCGCGCGTGCATCTGTGCCTGTACAGGGGCACGCAGGCACATGAGCATTCACGGGAGGCAGCAGCAGTAGCACGGGGGCAGATGAGCACCACCAGTCATTTGACCTCGACAGGTGAATGCTTGCAGATGTACTCACAGCACACTTATTAGAAGAGGCCCAAATGCCCGAGAAAACTGCCGTCAGATTACGCCGGAAACAACAACGGCTTTTTAAACAACTACAGCCGCCAGAACGGTACCGGCGGCAGCACTGCAGGAGCTGCTCAGGAACCGCTGGGGCAACCCCAGCGCACCGGGTGCTCAGCGCGTGGCCCTGACCCCACCGCATGGCATGTCACCCTTGGGCAGGAAGCTTGACATTTTCTGGAAGCACCGGTGTCATTTCACGGGCTTTGCCGTTGCTTTGCGCTTGTGGGGTAACACTGTAGAGTTTTTCAGAAAGTGTTGGAGCAACTTTGGTACCTTTTCCATTCAGGCACACTGGGAGTGAGGTGTGGGGCTGCTGCCAGGGGCTCTGCTCAGCACAGCATGGCTGGAGCTGGTCCAGGACCTCCTTCGAAAGACAGACTGGTCAGACACACAGCTATCCTGAATCATCAAGGATAATCCTATGTTCAAGTTCAAGTTCCTACATTCCAGTTCAAGCTCAAGTTCCTACGTTCCAATTGGTGCCCGTTACCTCTTGTCCTGGATCATCAAAGATGATCCAGGACAAGAGGTAACGGGTACAAACTGGAACCTAGGAACTTCTATCAAAGCATGAGGAGGGACTTCTTTACTTTGAGGGTGGCAGAGCGCTGGAACAGGCTGCCCAGGGAGGCGGTAGAGTCTCCCACCCCAGAGACATTCAAAACCCGCCTGGAGGTCATCCTGTGCAACCTGCTGTAGGTGACCCTGCTCTGGCAGGGGGGTTGGACTGGATGATCTCCAGAGCTCCTTTCCAACCCTAACCAATCTGTGATTCTGTGATCAGAGCTGTTCTTCGAAATCTGTTCCTAGGAAATCGCTGCGAGAAGGAGGATGCACCTGAGGAGCAGGCCTAAGATGGAGGATTGAACAAACAAGTAGCTCTTACCTGAGGAATCGGCTATCCCATGGAACAACTTCTGAGAAAGATTCTGCAACATTACTAGGGGTCCGCCAAAACATACAATTACTTGCCATGTTCCAGTTAAAGCCTAAACTATCGAGTTGGCATTTCTTTTTAAAAGTGTATAAAGAAGCGGTAATGGGCCAAATCCTCAAGCCACTGTAAATCAACACGATTTGCTTGCCTCCGCTGGAACACCCGCTCTCTATTTCAGTTCAGGAGCTAACACACAGTATCTTAATATGCATTTAGGTTAATATTTGCACTTTGCAGGGCTAGGTAGATTGCACGGCTGGCACATATCAGACTAAATGTCACTTCCGAAAGCTAAGGGACCGAACCGGAAGCTGCCATTCAGAGGGACTACCTGACAACATGTGGAACCTCTCCGGAAAAGCCTTCCCACCTCAAGCAACTCCTTTTGATTCATCCTTCACATAGACAATACACGATATATACACCGACACAACCCCCCGGCCTTTGCCTCCACAGATCCTGTGGTTGGCTAATTAAAGGAGGAGGTGTAACTATCAATCTAATCTGGCTTGTTCTCAAATTTACCATAATTTCCACACTTGAGAGGCTGGTGAAATGAAACAGCACTACTACACTTTCCCATTCATCAGCCGGAAGCAGAACAACTCAGAGAACCGGGCGAAAAATAATTAGGATGCGGGATCAGGTGTTGCGCGCGTGCATCTGTGCCTGTACAGGGGCACGCAGGCACATGAGCATTCACGGGAGGCAGCAGCAGTAGCACGGGGGGAGATGAGCACCACCAGTCATTTGACCTCGACAGGTGAATGCTTGCAGATGTACTCACAGCACACTTATTAGAAGAGGCCCAAATGCCCGAGAAAACTGCCGTCAGATTACGCCGGAAACAACAACGGCTTTTTAAACAACTACAGCCGCCAGAACGGTACCGGCGGCAGCACTGCAGGAGCTGCTCAGGAACCGCTGGGGCAACCCCAGCGCACCGGGTGCTCAGCGCGTGGCCCTGACCCCACCGCATGGCATGTCACCCTTGGGCAGGAAGCTTGACATTTTCTGGAAGCACCGGTGTCATTTCACGGGCTTTGCCGTCGCTTTGCGCTTGTGGGGTAACACTATAGAGTTTTTCAGAAAGTGTTGGAGCAACTTTGGTACCTTTTCCATTCAGGCACACTGGGAGTGAGCTGTGGGGCTGCTGCCAGGGGCTCTGCTCAGCACAGCATGGCTGGAGCTGGCCCAGGACCTCCTTCGAAAGACAGACTGGTCAGACACACAGCTATCCTGAATCATCAAGGATAATCCTATGTTCAAGTTCCTACGTTCCAGTTCAAGTTCAAGTTCCTACGTTCCAATTGGTGCCCGTTACCTCTTGTCCTGGATCATCAAAGATGATCCAGGACAAGAGGTAACGGGTACAAACTGGAACCTAGGAACTTCTATCAAAGCATGAGGAGGAACTTCTTTACTTTGAGGGTGGCAGAGCGCTGGAACAGGCTGCCCAGGGAGGCGGTAGAGTCTCCGACTCCAGAAACATTCAAAACCCGCCTGGAGGTCATCCTGTACAACCTGCTGTAAGTGACCCTGCTCTGTCAGGGGGGTTGGACTGGATGATCTCCAGAGCTCCTTTCCAACCCTAACCAATCTGTGATTCTGTGATCAGAGCTGTTCTTCGAAATCTGTTCCTAGGAAATCGCTGCGAGAAGGAGGACGCACCTGAGAAGCAGGCCTAAGATGGAGGATTGAACAAACAAGTAGCTCTTACCTGAGGAATCGGCTATCCCATGGAACAACTTCTGAGAAAGATTCTGCAACATTACTAGGGGTCCGCCAAAACATACAATTACTTGCCATGTTCCAGTTAAAGCCTAAACTATCGAGTTGGCATTTCTTTTTAAAAGTGTATAAAGAAGCGGTAATGGGCCAAATCCTCAAGCCACTGTAAATCAACACGATTTGCTTGCCTCCGCTGGAACACCCGCTCTCTATTTCAGTTCAGGAGCTAACACACAGTATCTTAATATGCATTTAGGTTAATATTTGCACTTTGCAGGGCTAGGTAGATTGCACGGCTGGCACATATCAGACTAAATGTCACTTCCGAAAGCTAAGGGACCGAACCGGAAGCTGCCATTCAGAAGGACTACCTGACAACTTGTGGAACCTCTCCGGAAAAGCCTTCCCACCTCAAGCAACTCCTTTTGATTAATCTTTCACATAGACAATACACGTTATATACACCGACACACCCCCCCGGCCTTTGCCTCCACAGATCCTGTGGTTGGCTAATTAAAGGAGGAGGTGTAACTATCAATCTAATCTGGCTTGTTCTCAAATTTACCATAATTTCCACACTTGAGAGGCTGGTGAAATGAAACAGCACTACTACACTTTCCCATTCATCAGCCGGAAGCAGAACAACTCCGAGAACCGGGCGAAAAATAATTAGGATGCGGGATCAGGTGTTGCGCGCGTGCATCTGTGCCTGTACAGGGGCACGCAGGCACATGAGCATTCACGGGAGGCAGCAGCAGTAGCACGGGGGCAGATGAGCACCACCAGTCATTTGACCTCGACAGGTGAATGCTTGCAGATGTACTCACAGCACACTTATTAGAAGAGGCCCAAATGCCCGAGAAAACTGCCGTCAGATTACGCCGGAAACAACAACGGCTTTTTAAACAACTACAGCCGCCAGAACGGTACCGGCGGCAGCACTGCAGGAGCTGCTCAGGAACCGCTGGGGCAACCCCAGCGCACCGGGTGCTCAGCGCGTGGCCCTGACCCCACCGCATGGCATGTCACCCTTGGGCAGGAAGCTTGACATTTTCTGGAAGCACCGGTGTCATTTCACGGGCTTTGCCGTTGCTTTGCGCTTGTGGGGTAACACTGTAGAGTTTTTCAGAAAGTGTTGGAGCAACTTTGGTACCTTTTCCATTCAGGCACACTGGGAGTGAGCTGTGGGGCTGCTGCCAGGGGCTCTGCTCAGCACAGCATGGCTGGAGCTGGTCCAGGACCTCCTTCGAAAGACAGACTGGTCAGACACACAGCTATCCTGAATCATCAAGGATAATCCTATGTTCAAGTTCCTACGTTCCAGTTCAAGTTCAAGTTCCTACGTTCCAATTGGTGCCCGTTACCTCTTGTCCTGGATCATCAAAGATGATCCAGGACAAGAGGTAACGGGTACAAACTGGAACCTAGGAACTTCTATCAAAGCATGAGGAGGAACTTCTTTACTTTGAGGGTGGCAGAGCGCTGGAACAGGCTGCCCAGGGAGGCGGTAGAGTCTCCGACTCCAGAAACATTCAAAACCCGCCTGGAGGTCATCCTGTACAACCTGCTGTAAGTGACCCTGCTCTGTCAGGGGGGTTGGACTGGATGATCTCCAGAGCTCCTTTCCAACCCTAACCAATCTGTGATTCTGTGATCAGAGCTGTTCTTCGAAATCTGTTCCTAGGAAATCGCTGCGAGAAGGAGGACGCACCTGAGAAGCAGGCCTAAGATGGAGGATTGAACAAACAAGTAGCTCTTACCTGAGGAATCGGCTATCCCATGGAACAACTTCTGAGAAAGATTCTGCAACATTACTAGGGGTCCGCCAAAACATACAATTACTTGCCATGTTCCAGTTAAAGCCTAAACTATCGAGTTGGCATTTCTTTTTAAAAGTGTATAAAGAAGCGGTAATGGGCCAAATCCTCAAGCCACTGTAAATCAACACGATTTGCTTGCCTCCGCTGGAACACCCGCTCTCTATTTCAGTTCAGGAGCTAACACACAGTATCTTAATATGCATTTAGGTTAATATTTGCACTTTGCAGGGCTAGGTAGATTGCACGGCTGGCACATATCAGACTAAATGTCACTTCCGAAAGCTAAGGGACCGAACCGGAAGCTGCCATTCAGAAGGACTACCTGACAACTTGTGGAACCTCTCCGGAAAAGCCTTCCCACCTCAAGCAACTCCTTTTGATTAATCTTTCACATAGACAATACACGTTATATACACCGACACACCCCCCCGGCCTTTGCCTCCACAGATCCTGTGGTTGGCTAATTAAAGGAGGAGGTGTAACTATCAATCTAATCTGGCTTGTTCTCAAATTTACCATAATTTCCACACTTGAGAGGCTGGTGAAATGAAACAGCACTACTACACTTTCCCATTCATCAGCCGGAAGCAGAACAACTCCGAGAACCGGGCGAAAAATAATTAGGATGCGGGATCAGGTGTTGCGCGCGTGCATCTGTGCCTGTACAGGGGCACGCAGGCACATGAGCATTCACGGGAGGCAGCAGCAGTAGCACGGGGGCAGATGAGCACCACCAGTCATTTGACCTCGACAGGTGAATGCTTGCAGATGTACTCACAGCACACTTATTAGAAGAGGCCCAAATGCCCGAGAAAACTGCCGTCAGATTACGCCGGAAACAACAACGGCTTTTTAAACAACTACAGCCGCCAGAACGGTACCGGCGGCAGCACTGCAGGAGCTGCTCAGGAACCGCTGGGGCAACCCCAGCGCACCGGGTGCTCAGCGCGTGGCCCTGACCCCACCGCATGGCATGTCACCCTTGGGCAGGAAGCTTGACATTTTCTGGAAGCACCGGTGTCATTTCACGGGCTTTGCCGTTGCTTTGCGCTTGTGGGGTAACACTGTAGAGTTTTTCAGAAAGTGTTGGAGCAACTTTGGTACCTTTTCCATTCAGGCACACTGGGAGTGAGCTGTGGGGCTGCTGCCAGGGGCTCTGCTCAGCACAGCATGGCTGGAGCTGGTCCAGGACCTCCTTCGAAAGACAGACTGGTCAGACACACAGCTATCCTGAATCATCAAGGATAATCCTATGTTCAAGTTCCTACGTTCCAGTTCAAGTTCAAGTTCCTACGTTCCAATTGGTGCCCGTTACCTCTTGTCCTGGATCATCAAAGATGATCCAGGACAAGAGGTAACGGGTACAAACTGGAACCTAGGAACTTCTATCAAAGCATGAGGAGGGACTTCTTTACTTTGAGGGTGGCAGAGCGCTGGAACAGGCTGCCCAGGGAGGCGGTAGAGTCTCCCACCCCAGAGACATTCAAAACCCGCCTGGAGGTCATCCTGTGCAACCTGCTGTAGGTGACCCTGCTCTGGCAGGGGGTTGGACTGGATGATCTCCAGAGCTCCTTTCTAACCCTAACCAATCTGTGATTCTGTGATCAGAGCTGTTCTTCGAAATCTGTTCCTAGGAAATCGCTGCGAGTAGGAGGACGCACCTGAGGAGCAGGCCTAAGATGGAGGATTGAACAAACAAGTAGCTCTTACCTGAGGAATCGGCTATCCCATGGAACAACTTCTGAGAAAGATTCTGCAACATTACTAGGGGTCCGCCAAAACATACAATTACTTGCCATGTTCCAGTTAAAGCCTAAACTATCGAGTTGGCATTTCTTTTTAAAAGTGTATAAAGAAGCGGTAATGGGCCAAATCCTCAAGCCACTCTAAATCAACACGATTTGCTTGCCTCCGCTGGAACACCCGCTCTCTATTTCAGTTCAGGAGCTAACACACAGTATCTTAATATGCATTTAGGTTAATATTTGCACTTTGCAGGGCTAGGTAGATTGCACGGCTGGCACATATCAGACTAAATGTCACTTCCGAAAGCTAAGGGACCAAACCGGAAGCTGCCATTCAGAGGGACTACCTGACAACATGTGGAACCTCTCCGGAAAAGCCTTCCCACCTCAAGCAACTCCTTTTGATTAATCTTTCACATAGACAATACACGTTATATACACCGACACACCCCCCCGGCCTTTGCCTCCACAGATCCTGTGGTTGGCTAATTAAAGGAGGAGGTGTAACTATCAATCTAATCTGGCTTGTTCTCAAATTTACCATAATTTCCACACTTGATAGGCTGGTGAAATGAAACAGCACTACTACACTTTCCCATTCATCAGCCGGAAGCAGAACAACTCAGAGAACCGGGCGAAAAATAATTAGGATGCGGGATCAGGTGTTGCGCGCGTGCATCTGTGCCTGTACAGGGGCACGCAGGCACATGAGCATTCACGGGAGGCAGCAGCAGTAGCACAGGGGCAGATGAGCACCACCAGTCATTTGACCTCGACAGGTGAATGCTTGCAGATGTACTCACAGCACACTTATTAGAAGAGGCCCAAATGCCCGAGAAAACTGCCGTCAGATTACGCCGGAAACAACAACGGCTTTTTAAACAACTACAGCCGCCAGAACGGTACCGGCGGCAGCACTGCAGGAGCTGCTCAGGAACCGCTGGGGCAACCCCAGCGCACCGGGTGCTCAGCGCGTGGCCCTGACCCCACCGCATGGCATGTCACCCTTGGGCAGGAAGCTTGACATTTTCTGGAAGCACCGGTGTCATTTCACGGGCTTTGCCGTCGCTTTGCGCTTGTGGGGTAACACTATAGAGTTTTTCAGAAAGTGTTGGAGCAACTTTGGTACCTTTTCCATTCAGGCACACTGGGAGTGAGCTGTGGGGCTGCTGCCAGGGGCTCTGCTCAGCACAGCATGGCTGGAGCTGGTCCAGGACCTCCTTCGAAAGACAGACTGGTCAGACACACAGCTATCCTGAATCATCAAGGATAATCCTATGTTCAAGTTCCTACGTTCCAGTTCAAGTTCAAGTTCCTACGTTCCAATTGGTGCCCGTTACCTCTTGTCCTGGATCATCAAAGATGATCCAGGACAAGAGGTAACGGGTACAAACTGGAACCTAGGAACTTCTATCAAAGCATGAGGAGGAACTTCTTTACTTTGAGGGTGGCAGAGCGCTGGAACAGGCTGCCCAGGGAGGCGGTAGAGTCTCCCACCCCAGAGACATTCAAAACCCGCCTGGAGGTCATCCTGTGCAACCTGCTGTAGGTGACCCTGCTCTGGCAGGGGGGTTGGACTGGATGATCTCCAGAGCTCCTTTCTAACCCTAACCAATCTGTGATTCTGTGATCAGAGCTGTTCTTCGAAATCTGTTCCTAGGAAATCGCTGCGAGAAGGAGGATGCACCTGAGGAGCAGGCCTAAGATGGAGGATTGAACAAACAAGTAGCTCTTACCTGAGGAATCGGCTATCCCATGGAACAACTTCTGAGAAAGATTCTGCAACATTACTAGGGGTCCGCCAAAACATACAATTACTTGCCATGTTCCAGTTAAAGCCTAAACTATCGAGTTGGCATTTCTTTTTAAAAGTGTATAAAGAAGCGGTAATGGGCCAAATCCTCAAGCCACTCTAAATCAACACGATTTGCTTGCCTCCGCTGGAACACCCGCTCTCTATTTCAGTTCAGGAGCTAACACACAGTATCTTAATATGCATTTAGGTTAATATTTGCACTTTGCAGGGCTAGGTAGATTGCACGGCTGGCACATATCAGACTAAATGTCACTTCCGAAAGCTAAGGGACCAAACCGGAAGCTGCCATTCAGAAGGACTACCTGACAACATGTGGAACCTCTCCGGAAAAGCCTTCCCACCTCAAGCAACTCCTTTTGATTAATCTTTCACATAGACAATACACGTTATATACACCGACACACCCCCCCGGCCTTTGCCTCCACAGATCCTGTGGTTGGCTAATTAAAGGAGGAGGTGTAACTATCAATCTAATCTGGCTTGTTCTCAAATTTACCATAATTTCCACACTTGAGAGGCTGGTGAAATGAAACAGCACTACTACACTTTCCCATTCATCAGCCGGAAGCAGAACAACTCCGAGAACCGGGCGAAAAATAATTAGGATGCGGGATCAGGTGTTGCGCGCGTGCATCTGTGCCTGTACAGGGGCACGCAGGCACATGAGCATTCACGGGAGGCAGCAGCAGTAGCACGGGGGGAGATGAGCACCACCAGTCATTTGACCTCGACAGGTGAATGCTTGCAGATGTACTCACAGCACACTTATTAGAAGAGGCCCAAATGCCCGAGAAAACTGCCGTCAGATTACGCCGGAAACAACAACGGCTTTTTAAACAACTACAGCCGCCAGAACGGTACCGGCGGCAGCACTGCAGGAGCTGCTCAGGAACCGCCGGGGCAACCCCAGCGCACCGGGTGCTCAGCGTGTGGCCCTGACCCCACCGCATGGCATGTCACCCTTGGGCAGGAAGCTTGACATTTTCTGGAAGCACCGGTGTCATTTCACGGGCTTTGCCGTCGCTTTGCGTTTGTGGGTTAACACTATAGAGTTTTTCAGAAAGTGTTGGAGCAACTTTGGTACCTTTTCCATTCAGGCACACTGGGAGTGAGCTGTGGGGCTGCTGCCAGGGGCTCTGCTCAGCACAGCATGGCTGGAGCTGGCCCAGGACCTCCTTCGAAAGACAGACTGGTCAGACACACAGCTATCCTGAATCATCAAGGATAATCCTATGTTCAAGTTCCTACGTTCCAGTTCAAGTTCAAGTTCCTACGTTCCAATTGGTGCCCGTTACCTCTTGGCCTGGATCATCAAAGATGATCCAGGACAAGAGGTAACGGGTACAAACTGGAACGTAGGAACTTCTATCAAAGCATGAGGAGGAACTTCTTTACTTTGAGGGTGGCAGAGCGCTGGAACAGGCTGCCCAGGGAGGCGGTAGAGTCTCCCACCCCAGAGACATTCAAAACCCGCCTGGAGGTCATCCTGTGCAACCTGCTGTAGGTGACCCTGCTCTGGCAGGGGGGTTGGACTGGATGATCTCCAGAGCTCCTTTCCAACCCTAACCAATCTGTGATTCTGTGATCAGAGCTGTTCTTCGAAATCTGTTCCTAGGAAATCGCTGCGAGAAGGAGGATGCACCTGAGGAGCAGGCCGAAGATGGAGGATTGAACAAACAAGTAGCTCTTACCTGACGAATCGGCTATCCCACGTAACAACTTCTGAGAAAGATTCTGCAACATTACTAGGGGTCCGCCAAAGCATACAATTACTTGCCATGTTCCAGTTGAAGCCTAAACTATCGAGTTGGCATTTCTTTTTAAAAGTGTATAAAGAAGCGGTAATGGGCCAAATCCTCAAGCCACTGTAAATCAACACGATTTGCTTGCCTCCGCTGGAACACCCGCTCTCTATTCCAGTTCAGGAGCTAACACACAGTATCTTAATATGCATTTAGGTTAATATTTGCACTTTGCAGGGCTAGGTAGATTGCACGGCTGGCACATATCAGACTAAATGTCACTTCCGAAAGCTAAGGGACCGAACCGGAAGCTGCCATTCAGAAGGACTACCTGACAACATGTGGAACCTCTCCGGAAAAGCCTTCCCACCTCAAGCAACTCCTTTTGATTAATCTTTCACATAGACAATACACGTTATATACACCGACACACCCCCCCGGCCTTTGCCTCCACAGATCCTGTGGTTGGCTAATTAAAGGAGGAGGTGTAACTATCAATCTAATCTGGCTTGTTCTCAAATTTACCATAATTTCCACACTTGAGAGGCTGGTGAAATGAAACAGCACTACTACACTTTCCCATTCATCAGCCGGAAGCAGAACAACTCAGAGAACCGGGCGAAAAATAATTAGGATGCGGGATCAGGTGTTGCGCGCGTGCATCTGTGCCTGTACAGGGGCACGCAGGCACATGAGCATTCATGGGAGGCAGCAGCAGTAGCACGGGGGCAGATGAGCACCACCAGTCATTTGACCTCGACAGGTGAATGCTTGCAGATGTACTCACAGCACACTTATTAGAAGAGGCCCAAATGCCCGAGAAAACTGCCGTCAGATTACGCCGGAAACAACAATGGCTTTTTAAACAACTACAGCCGCCAGAACGGTACCGGCGGCAGCACTGCAGGAGCTGCTCAGGAACCGCTGGGGCAACCCCAGCGCACCGGGTGCTCAGCGCGTGGCCCTGACCCCACCGCATGGCATGTCACCCTTGGGCAGGAAGCTTGACATTTTCTGGAAGCACCGGTGTCATTTCACGGGCTTTGCCGTTGCTTTGCGCTTGTGGGGTAACACTATAGAGTTTTTCAGAAAGTGTTGGAGCAACTTTGGTACCTTTTCCATTCAGGCACACTGGGAGTGAGCTGTGGGGCTGCTGCCAGGGGCTCTGCTCAGCACAGCATGGCTGGAGCTGGCCCAGGACCTCCTTCGAAAGACAGACTGGTCAGACACACAGCTATCCCGAATCATCAAGGATAATCCTATGTTCAAGTTCAAGTTCCTACCTTCCAGTTCAAGTTCAAGTTCCTACGTTCCAATTGGTGCCCGTTACCTCTTGTCCTGGATCATCAAAGATGATCCAGGACAAGAGGTAACGGGTACAAACTGGAACCTAGGAACTTCTTTCAAAGCATGAGGAGGAACTTCTTTACTTTGAGGGTGGCAGAGCGCTGGAACAGGCTGCCCGGGGAGGCGGTAGAGTCTCCCACCCCAGAGACATTCAAAACCCGCCTGGAGGTCATCCTGTGCAACCTGCTGTAGGTGACCCTGCTCTGGCAGGGGGGTTGCACTACATGATCTCCAGAGCTCCTTTCCAACCCTAACCAATCTGTGATTCTGTGATCAGAGCTGTTCTTCGAAATCTGTTCCTAGGAAATCGCTGCGAGAAGGAGGACGCACCTGAGGAGCAGGCCTAAGATGGAGGATTGAACAAACAAGTAGCTCTTACCTGAGGAATCGGCTATCCCATGGAACAACTTCTGAGAAAGATTCTGCAACATTACTAGGGGTCCGCCAAAACATACAATTACTTGCCATGTTCCAGTTAAAGCCTAAACTATCGAGTTGGCATTTCTTTTTAAAAGTGTATAAAGAAGCGGTAATGGGCCAAATCCTCAAGCCACTCTAAATCAACACGATTTGCTTGCCTCCGCTGGAACACCCGCTCTCTATTGCAGTTCAGGAGCTAACACACACTATCTTAATATGCATTTAGGTTAATATTTGCACTTTGCAGGGCTAGGTAGATTGCACGGCTGGCACATATCAGACTAAATGTCACTTCCGAAAGCTAAGGGACCAAACCGGAAGCTGCCATTCAGAGGGACTACCTGACAACATGTGGAACCTCTCCGGAAAAGCCTTCCCACCTCAAGCAACTCCTTTTGATTCATCTTTCACATAGACAATACACGTTATATACACCGACACACCCCCCCGGCCTTTGCCTCCACAGATCCTGTGGTTGGCTAATTAAAGGAGGAGGTGTAACTATCAATCTAATCTGGCTTGTTCTCAAATTTACCATAATTTCCACACTTGAGAGGCTGGTGAAATGAAACAGCACTACTACACTTTCCCATTCATCAGCCGGAAGCAGAACAACTCCGAGAACCGGGCGAAAAATAATTAGGATGCGGGATCAGGTGTTGCGCGCGTGCATCTGTGCCTGTACAGGGGCACGCAGGCACATGAGCATTCATGAAAGGCAGCAGCAGTAGCACGGGGGCAGATGAGCACCACCAGTCATTTGACCTCGACAGGTGAATGCTTGCAGATGTACTCACAGCACACTTATTAGAAGAGGCCCAAATGCCCGAGAAAACTGCCGTCAGATTACGCCGGAAACAACAATGGCTTTTTAAACAACTACAGCCGCCAGAACGGTACCAGCGGCAGCACTGCAGGAGCTGCTCAGGAACCGCTGGGGCAACCCCAGCGCACCGGGTGCTCAGCGCGTGGCCCTGACCCCACCGCATGGCATGTCACCCTTGGGCAGGAAGCTTGACATTTTCTGGAAGCACGGGTGTCATTTCACGGGCTTTGCCGTCGCTTTGCGCTTGTGGGGTAACACTATAGAGTTTTTCAGAAAGTGTTGGAGCAACTTTGGTACCTTTTCCATTCAGGCACACTGGGAGTGAGCTGTGGGGCTGCTGCCAGGGGCTCTGCTCAGCACAGCATGGCTGGAGCTGGCCCAGGACCTCCTTCGAAAGACAGACTGGTCAGACACACAGCTATCCTGAATCATCAAGGATAATCCTATGTTCAAGTTCAAGTTCCTACCTTCCAGTTCAAGTTCAAGTTCCTACGTTCCAATTGGTGCCCGTTACCTCTTGTCCTGGATCATCAAAGATGATCCAGGACAAGAGGTAACGGGTACAAACTGGAACCTAGGAACTTCTTTCAAAGCATGAGGAGGAACTTCTTTACTTTGAGGGTGGCAGAGCGCTGGAACAGGCTGCCCAGGGAGGCGGTAGAGTCTCCGACCCCAGAGACATTCAAAACCCGCCTGGAGGTCATCCTGTGCAACCTGCTGTAGGTGACCCTGCTCTGGCAGGGGGGTTGCACTACATGATCTCCAGAGCTCCTTTCCAACCCTAACCAATCTGTGATTCTGTGATCAGAGCTGTTCTTCGAAATCTGTTCCTAGGAAATCGCTGCGAGAAGGAGGACGCACCTGAGGAGCAGGCCTAAGATGGAGGATTGAACAAACAAGTAGCTCTTACCTGAGGAATCGGCTATCCCATGGAACAACTTCTGAGAAAGATTCTGCAACATTACTAGGGGTCCGCCAAAACATACAATTACTTGCCATGTTCCAGTTAAAGCCTAAACTATCGAGTTGGCATTTCTTTTTAAAAGTGTATAAAGAAGCGGTAATGGGCCAAATCCTCAAGCCACTCTAAATCAACACGATTTGCTTGCCTCCGCTGGAACACCCGCTCTCTATTGCAGTTCAGGAGCTAACACACACTATCTTAATATGCATTTAGGTTAATATTTGCACTTTGCAGGGCTAGGTAGATTGCACGGCTGGCACATATCAGACTAAATGTCACTTCCGAAAGCTAAGGGACCAAACCGGAAGCTGCCATTCAGAGGGACTACCTGACAACATGTGGAACCTCTCCGGAAAAGCCTTCCCACCTCAAGCAACTCCTTTTGATTCATCTTTCACATAGACAATACACGTTATATACACCGACACACCCCCCCGGCCTTTGCCTCCACAGATCCTGTGGTTGGCTAATTAAAGGAGGAGGTGTAACTATCAATCTAATCTGGCTTGTTCTCAAATTTACCATAATTTCCACACTTGAGAGGCTGGTGAAATGAAACAGCACTACTACACTTTCCCATTCATCAGCCGGAAGCAGAACAACTCCGAGAACCGGGCGAAAAATAATTAGGATGCGGGATCAGGTGTTGCGCGCGTGCATCTGTGCCTGTACAGGGGCACGCAGGCACATGAGCATTCATGAAAGGCAGCAGCAGTAGCACGGGGGCAGATGAGCACCACCAGTCATTTGACCTCGACAGGTGAATGCTTGCAGATGTACTCACAGCACACTTATTAGAAGAGGCCCAAATGCCCGAGAAAACTGCCGTCAGATTACGCCGGAAACAACAATGGCTTTTTAAACAACTACAGCCGCCAGAACGGTACCAGCGGCAGCACTGCAGGAGCTGCTCAGGAACCGCTGGGGCAACCCCAGCGCACCGGGTGCTCAGCGCGTGGCCCTGACCCCACCGCATGGCATGTCACCCTTGGGCAGGAAGCTTGACATTTTCTGGAAGCACGGGTGTCATTTCACGGGCTTTGCCGTCGCTTTGCGCTTGTGGGGTAACACTATAGAGTTTTTCAGAAAGTGTTGGAGCAACTTTGGTACCTTTTCCATTCAGGCACACTGGGAGTGAGCTGTGGGGCTGCTGCCAGGGGCTCTGCTCAGCACAGCATGGCTGGAGCTGGCCCAGGACCTCCTTCGAAAGACAGACTGGTCAGACACACAGCTATCCTGAATCATCAAGGATAATCCTATGTTCAAGTTCAAGTTCCTACCTTCCAGTTCAAGTTCAAGTTCCTACGTTCCAATTGGTGCCCGTTACCTCTTGTCCTGGATCATCAAAGATGATCCAGGACAAGAGGTAACGGGTACAAACTGGAACCTAGGAACTTCTTTCAAAGCATGAGGAGGAACTTCTTTACTTTGAGGGTGGCAGAGCGCTGGAACAGGCTGCCCAGGGAGGCGGTAGAGTCTCCGACCCCAGAGACATTCAAAACCCGCCTGGAGGTCATCCTGTGCAACCTGCTGTAGGTGACCCTGCTCTGGCAGGGGGGTTGGACTGGATGATCTCCAGAGCTCCTTTCCAACCCTAACCAATCTGTGATTCTGTGATCAGAGCTGTTCTTCGAAATCTGTTCCTAGGAAATCGCTGCGAGAAGGAGGACGCACCTGAGGAGCAGGCCTAAGATGGAGGATTGAACAAACAAGTAGCTCTTACCTGAGGAATCGGCTATCCCATGGAACAACTTCTGAGAAAGATTCTGCAACATTACTAGGGGTCCGCCAAAACATACAATTACTTGCCATGTTCCAGTTAAAGCCTAAACTATCGAGTTGGCATTTCTTTTTAAAAGTGTATAAAGAAGCGGTAATGGGCCAAATCCTCAAGCCACTGTAAATCAACACGATTTGCTTGCCTCCGCTGGAACACCCGCTCTCTATTGCAGTTCAGGAGCTAACACACACTATCTTAATATGCATTTAGGTTAATATTTGCACTTTGCAGGGCTAGGTAGATTGCACGGCTGGCACATATCAGACTAAATGTCACTTCCGAAAGCTAAGGGACCGAACCGGAAGCTGCCATTCAGAGGGACTACCTGACAACATGTGGAACCTCTCCGGAAAAGCCTTCCCACCTCAAGCAACTCCTTTTGATTCATCTTTCACATAGACAATACACGTTATATACACCGACACACACCCCCGGCCTTTGCCTCCACAGATCCTGTGGTTGGCTAATTAAAGGAGGAGGTGTAACTATCAATCTAATCTGGCTTGTTCTCAAATTTACCATAATTTCCACACTTGAGAGGCTGGTGAAATGAAACAGCACTACTACAGTTTCCCGTTCATCAGCCGGAAGCAGAACAACTCAGAGAACCGAGCGAAAAATAATTAGGATGCGGGATCAGGTGTTGCGCGCGTGCATCTGTGCCTGTACAGGGGCACGCAGGCACATGAGCATTCACGGGAGGCAGCAGCAGTAGCACGGGGGCAGATGAGCACCACCAGTCATTTGACCTCGACAGGTGAATGCTTGCAGATGTACTCACAGCACACTTATTAGAAGAGGCCCAAATGCCCGAGAAAACTGCCGTCAGATTACGCCGGAAACAACAACGGCTTTTTAAACAACTACAGCCGCCAGAACGGTACCGGCGGCAGCACTGCAGGAGCTGCTCAGGAACCGCTGGGGCAACCCCAGCGCACCGGGTGCTCAGCGCGTGGCCCTGACCCCACCGCATGGCATGTCAGCCTTGGGCAGGAAGCTTGACATTTTCTGGAAGCACGGGTGTCATTTCACGGGCTTTGCCGTCGCTTTGCGCTTGTGGGGTAACACTATAGAGTTTTTCAGAAAGTGTTGGAGCAACTTTGGTACCTTTTCCATTCAGGCACACTGGGAGTGAGGTGTGGGGCTGCTGCCAGGGGCTCTGCTCAGCACAGCATGGCTGGAGCTGGCCCAGGACCTCCTTCGAAAGACAGACTGGTCAGACACACAGCTATCCTGAATCATCAAGGATAATCCTATGTTCAAGTTCCTACCTTCCAGTTCAAGTTCAAGTTCCTACGTTCCAATTGGTGCCCGTTACCTCTTGTCCTGGATCATCAAAGATGATCCAGGACAAGAGGTAACGGGTACAAACTGGAACGTAGGAACTTCTATCAAAGCATGAGGAGGAACTTCTTTACTTTGAGGGTGGCAGAGCGCTGGAACAGGCTGCCCAGGGAGGCGGTAGAGTCTCCCACCCCAGAGACATTCAAAACCCGCCTGGAGGTCATCCTGTGCAACCTGCTGTAGGTGACCCTGCTCTGGCAGGGGGGTTGGGCTGGATGATCTCCAGAGGTCCTTTCCAACCCTAACCAATCTGTGATTCTGTGATCAGAGCTGTTCTTCGAAATCTGTTCCTAGGAAATCGCTGCGAGAAGGAGGATGCACCTGAGGAGCAGGCCTAAGATGGAGGATTGAACAAACAAGTAGCTCTTACCTGAGGAATCGGCTATCCCATGGAACAACTTCTGAGAAAGATTCTGCAACATTACTAGGGGTCTGCCAAAACATACAATTACTTGCCATGTTCCAGTTAAAGCCTAAACTATCGAGTTGGCATTTCTTTTTAAAAGTGTATAAAGAAGCGGTAATGGGCCAAATCCTCAAGCCACTGTAAATCAACACGATTTGCTTGCCTCCGCTGGAACACCCGCTCTCTATTTCAGTTCAGGAGCTAACACACAGTATCTTAATATGCATTTAGGTTAATATTTGCACTTTGCAGGGCTAGGTAGATTGCACGGCTGGCACATATCAGACTAAATGTCACTTCCGAAAGCTAAGGGACCGAACCGGAAGCTGCCATTCAGAGGGACTACCTGACAACATGTGGAACCTCTCCGGAAAAGCCTTCCCACCTCAAGCAACTCCTTTTGATTAATCTTTCACATAGACAATACACGTTATATACACCGACACACCCCCCCGGCCTTTGCCTCCACAGATCCTGTGGTTGGCTAATTAAAGGAGGAGGTGTAACTATCAATCTAATCTCGCTTGTTCTCAAATTTACCATAATTTCCACACTTGAGAGGCTGGTGAAATGAAACAGCACTACTACACTTTCCCAATCATCAGCTGGAAGCAGATCAACTCAGAGAACCGGGCGAAAAATAATTAGGATGCGGGATCAGGTGTTGCGCGCGTGCATCTGTGCCTGTACAGGGGCACGCAGGCACATGAGCATTCACGGGAGGCAGCAGCAGTAGCACGGGGGCAGATGAGCACCACCAGTCATTTGACCTCGACAGGTGAATGCTTGCAGATGTACTCACAGCACACTTATTAGAAGAGGCCCAAATGCCCGAGAAAACTGCCGTCAGATTACGCCGGAAACAACAACGGCTTTTTAAACAACTACAGCCGCCAGAACGGTACCGGCGGCAGCACTGCAGGAGCTGCTCAGGAACCGCTGGGGCAACCCCAGCGCACCGGGTGCTCAGCGCGTGGCCCTGACCCCACCGCATGGCATGTCACCCTTGGGCAGGAAGCTTGACATTTTCTGGAAGCACCGGTGTCATTTCACGGGCTTTGCCGTCGCTTTGCGCTTGTGGGGTAACACTATAGAGTTTTTCAGAAAGTGTTGGAGCAACTTTGGTACCTTTTCCATTCAGGCACACTGGGAGTGAGCTGTGGGGCTGCTGCCAGGGGCTCTGCTCAGCACAGCATGGCTGGAGCTGGCCCAGGACCTCCTTCGAAAGACAGACTGGTCAGACACACAGCTATCCTGAATCATCAAGGATAATCCTATGTTCAAGTTCAAGTTCCTACCTTCCAGTTCAAGTTCAAGTTCCTACGTTCCAATTGGTGCCCGTTACCTCTTGTCCTGGATCATCAAAGATGATTTTTGATGATCCAGGACAAGAGGTAACGGGTACAAACTGGAACCTAGGAACTTCTATCAAAGCATGAGGAGGAACTTCTTTACTTTGAGGGTGGCAGAGCGCTGGAACAGGCTGCCCAGGGAGGCGGTAGAGTCTCCCACCCCAGAGACATTCAAAACCCGCCTGGAGGTCATCCTGTGCAACCTGCTGTAGGTGACCCTGCTCTGGCAGGGGGGTTGGACTGGATGATCTCCAGAGCTCCTTTCCAACCCTAACCAATCTGTGATTCTGTGATCAGAGCTGTTCTTCGAAATCTGTTCCTAGGAAATCGCTGCGAGAAGGAGGATGCACCTGAGGAGCAGGCCTAAGATGGAGGATTGAACAAACAAGTAGCTCTTACCTGAGGAATCGGCTATCCCATGGAACAACTTCTGAGAAAGATTCTGCAACATTACTAGGGGTCCGCCAAAACATACAATTACTTGCCATGTTCCAGTTAAAGCCTAAACTATCGAGTTGGCATTTCTTTTTAAAAGTGTATAAAGAAGCGGTAATGGGCCAAATCCTCAAGCCACTGTAAATCAACACGATTTGCTTGCCTCCGCTGGAACACCCGCTCTCTATTGCAGTTCAGGAGCTAACACACACTATCTTAATATGCATTTAGGTTAATATTTGCACTTTGCAGGGCTAGGTAGATTGCACGGCTGGCACATATCAGACTAAATGTCACTTCCGAAAGCTAAGGGACCGAACCGGAAGCTGCCATTCAGAGGGACTACCTGACAACATGTGGAACCTCTCCGGAAAAGCCTTCCCACCTCAAGCAACTCCTTTTGATTCATCTTTCACATAGACAATACACGTTATATACACCGACACACCCCCCCGGCCTTTGCCTCCACAGATCCTGTGGTTGGCTAATTAAAGGAGGAGGTGTAACTATCAATCTAATCTGGCTTGTTCTCAAATTTACCATAATTTCCACACTTGAGAGGCTGGTGAAATGAAACAGCACTACTACACTTTCCCATTCATCAGCCGGAAGCAGAACAACTCCGAGAACCGGGCGAAAAATAATTAGGATGCGGGATCAGGTGTTGCGCGCGTGCATCTGTGCCTGTACAGGGGCACGCAGGCACATGAGCATTCACAGGAGGCAGCAGCAGTAGCACGGGGGGAGATGAGCACCACCAGTCATTTGACCTCGACAGGTGAATGCTTGCAGATGTACTCACAGCACACTTATTAGAAGAGGCCCAAATGCCCGAGAAAACTGCCGTCAGATTACGCCGGAAACAACAACGGCTTTTTAAACAACTACAGCCGCCAGAACGGTACCGGCGGCAGCACTGCAGGAGCTGCTCAGGAACCGCTGGGGCAACCCCAGCGCACCGGGTGCTCAGCGCGTGGCCCTGACCCCACCGCATGGCATGTCACCCTTGGGCAGGAAGCTTGACATTTTCTGGAAGCACCGGTGTCATTTCACGGGCTTTGCCGTCGCTTTGCGCTTGTGGGGTAACACTATAGAGTTTTTCAGAAAGTGTTGGAGCAACTTTGGTACCTTTTCCATTCAGGCACACTGGGAGTGAGCTGGGGGGCTGCTGCCAGGGGCTCTGCTCAGCACAGCATGGCTGGAGCTGGCCCAGAACCTCCTTCAAAAGACAGACTGGTCAGACACACAGCTATCCTGAATCATCAAGGATAATCCTATGTTCAAGTTCAAGTTCCTACCTTCCAGTTCAAGTTCAAGTTCCTACGTTCCAATTGGTGCCCGTTACCTCTTGTCCTGGATCATCAAAGATGATTTTTGATGATCCAGGACAAGAGGTAACGGGTACAAACTGGAACGTAGGAACTTCTATCAAAGCATGAGGAGGAACTTCTTTACTTTGAGGGTGGCAGAGCGCTGGAACAGGCTGCCCAGGGAGGCGGTAGAGTCTCCCACCCCAGAGACATTCAAAACCCGCCTGGAGGTCATCCTGTGCAACCTGCTGTAGGTGACCCTGCTCTGGCAGGGGGGTTGGACTGGATGATCTCCAGAGCTCCTTTCCAACCCTAACCAATCTGTGATTCTGTGATCAGAGCTGTTCTTCGAAATCTGTTCCTAGGAAATCGCTGCGAGAAGGAGGATGCTCCTGAGGAGCAGGCCTAAGATGGAGGATTGAACAAACAAGTAGCTCTTACCTGAGGAATCAGCTATCCCATGGAACAACTTCTGAGAAAGATTCTGCAACATTACTAGGGGTCCGCCAAAACATACAATTACTTGCCATGTTCCAGTTAAAGCCTAAACTATCGAGTTGGCATTTCTTTTTAAAAGTGTATAAAGAAGCGGTAATGGGCCAAATCCTCAAGCCACTGTAAATCAACACGATTTGCTTGCCTCCGCTGGAACACCCGCTCTCTATTTCAGTTCAGGAGCTAACACACACTATCTTAATATGCATTTAGGTTAATATTTGCACTTTGCAGGGCTAGGTAGATTGCACGGCTGGCACATATCAGACTAAATGTCACTTCCGAAAGCTAAGGGACCGAACCGGAAGCTGCCATTCAGAGGGACTACCTGACAACATGTGGAACCTCTCCGGAAAAGCCTTCCCACCTCAAGCAACTCCTTTTGATTAATCTTTCACATAGACAATACACCTTATATACACCGACACACCCCCCCGGCCTTTGCCTCCACAGATCCTGTGGTTGGCTAATTAAAGGAGGAGGTGTAACTATCAATCTAATCTGGCTTGTTCTCAAATTTACCATAATTTCCACACTTGAGAGGCTGGTGAAATGAAACAGCACTACTACACTTTCCCATTCATCAGCCGGAAGCAGAACAACTCAGAGAACCGGGCGAAAAATAATTAGGATGCGGGATCAGGTGTTGCACGCGTGCATCTGTGCCTGTACAGGGGCACGCAGGCACATGAGCATTCACGGGAGGCAGCAGCAGTAGCACGGGGGCAGATGAGCACCACCAGTCATTTGACCTCGACAGGTGAATGCTTGCAGATGTACTCACAGCACACTTATTAGAAGAGGCCCAAATGCCCGAGAAAACTGCCGTCAGATTACGCCGGAAACAACAACGGCTTTTTAAACAACTACAGCCGCCAGAACGGTACCGGCGGCAGCACTGCAGGAGCTGCTCAGGAACCGCTGGGGCAACCCCAGCGCACCGGGTGCTCAGCGCGTGGCCCTGACCCCACCGCATGGCATGTCATCCTTGGGCAGGAAGCTTGACATTTTCTGGAAGCACCGGTGTCATTTCACGGGCTTTGCCGTCGCTTTGCGCTTGTGGGGTAACACTATAGAGTTTTTCAGAAAGTGTTGGAGCAACTTTGGTACCTTTTCCATTCAGGCACACTGGGAGTGAGCTGGGGGGCTGCTGCCAGGGGCTCTGCTCAGCACAGCATGGCTGGAGCTGGCCCAGAACCTCCTTCAAAAGACAGACTGGTCAGACACACAGCTATCCTGAATCATCAAGGATAATCCTATGTTCAAGTTCAAGTTCCTACCTTCCAGTTCAAGTTCAAGTTCCTACGTTCCAATTGGTGCCCGTTACCTCTTGTCCTGGATCATCAAAGATGATCCAGGACAAGAGGTAACGGGTACAAACTGGAACCTAGGAACTTCTATCAAAGCATGAGGAGGAACTTCTTTACTTTGAGGGTGGCAGAGCGCTGGAACAGGCTGCCCAGGGAGGCGGTAGAGTCTCCCACCCCAGAGACATTCAAAACCCGCCTGGAGGTCATCCTGTGCAACCTGCTGTAGGTGACCCTGCTCTGGCAGGTGGGTTGGACTGGATGATCTCCAGAGCTCCTTTCCAACCCTAACCAATCTGTGATTCTGTGATCAGAGCTGTTCTTCGAAATCTGTTCCTAGGAAATCGCTGCGAGAAGGAGGATGCTCCTGAGGAGCAGGCCTAAGATGGAGGATTGAACAAACAAGTAGCTCTTACCTGAGGAATCGGCTATCCCATGGAACAACTTCTGAGAAAGATTCTGCAACATTACTAGGGGTCCGCCAAAACATACAATTACTTGCCATGTTCCAGTTAAAGCCTAAACTATCGAGTTGGCATTTCTTTTTAAAAGTGTATAAAGAAGCGGTAATGGGCCAAATCCTCAAGCCACTGTAAATCAACACGATTTGCTTGCCTCCGCTGGAACACCCGCTCTCTATTTCAGTTCAGGAGCTAACACACAGTATCTTAATATGCATTTAGGTTAATATTTGCACTTTGCAGGGCTAGGTAGATTGCACGGCTGGCACATATCAGACTAAATGTCACTTCCGAAAGCTAAGGGACCGAACCGGAAGCTGCCATTCAGAGGGACTACCTGACAACATGTGGAACCTCTCCGGAAAAGCCTTCCCACATCAAGCAACTCCTTTTGATTAATCTTTCACATAGACAATACACCTTATATACACCGACACACCCCCCTGGCCTTTGCCTCCACAGATCCTGTGGTTGGCTAATTAAAGGAGGAGGTGTAACTATCAATCTAATCTGGCTTGTTCTCAAATTTACCATAATTTCCACACTTGAGAGGCTGGTGAAATGAAACAGCACTACTACACTTTCCCATTCATCAGCCGGAAGCAGAACAACTCAGAGAACCGGGCGAAAAATAATTAGGATGCGGGATCAGGTGTTGCACGCGTGCATCTGTGCCTGTACAGGGGCACGCAGGCACATGAGCATTCACGGGAGGCAGCAGCAGTAGCACGGGGGCAGATGAGCACCACCAGTCATTTGACCTCGACAGGTGAATGCTTGCAGATGTACTCACAGCACACTTATTAGAAGAGGCCCAAATGCCCGAGAAAACTGCCGTCAGATTACGCCGGAAACAACAACGGCTTTTTAAACAACTACAGCCGCCAGAACGGTACCGGCGGCTGCACTGCAGGAGCTGCTCAGGAACCGCTGGGGCAACCCCAGCGCACCGGGTGCTCAGCGCGTGGCCCTGACCCCACCGCATGGCATGTCATCCTTGGGCAGGAAGCTTGACATTTTCTGGAAGCACCGGTGTCATTTCACGGGCTTTGCCGTCGCTTTGCGCTTGTGGGGTAACACTATAGAGTTTTTCAGAAAGTGTTGGAGCAACTTTGGTACCTTTTCCATTCAGGCACACTGGGAGTGAGCTGGGGGCCTGCTGCCAGGGGCTCTGCTCAACACAGCATGGCTGGAGCTGGCCCAGAACCTCCTTCGAAAGACAGACTGGTCAGACACACAGCTATCCTGAATCATCAAGGATAATCCTATGTTCAAGTTCAAGTTCCTACCTTCCAGTTCAAGTTCAAGTTCCTACGTTCCAATTGGTGCCCGTTACCTCTTGTCCTGGATCATCAAAGATGATCCAGGACAAGAGGTAACGGGTACAAACTGGAACCTAAGAACTTCTATCAAATCATGAGGAGGAACTTCTTTACTTTGAGGGTGGCAGAGCGCTGGAACAGGATGCCCAGGGAGGCGGTAGAGTCTCCCACCCCAGAGACATTCAAAACCCGCCTGGAGGTCATCCTGTGCAACCTGCTGTAGGTGACCCTGCTCTGGCAGGGGGGTTGGACTACATGATCTCCAGAGCTCCTTTCCAACCCTAACCAATCTGTGATTCTGTGATCAGAGCTGTTCTTCGAAATCTGTTCCTAGGAAATCGCTGCGAGAAGGAGGATGCACCTGAGGAGCAGGCCTAAGATGGAGGATTGAACAAACAAGTAGCTCTTACCTGAGGAATCGGCTATCCCATGGAACAACTTCTGAGAAAGATTCTGCAACATTACTAGGGGTCCGCCAAAACATACAATTACTTGCCATGTTCCAGTTAAAGCCTAAACTATCGAGTTGGCATTTCTTTTTAAAAGTGTATAAAGAAGCGGTAATGGGCCAAATCCTCAAGCCACTGTAAATCAACACGATTTGCTTGCCTCCGCTGGAACACCCGCTCTCTATTTCAGTTCAGGAGCTAACACACAGTATCTTAATATGCATTTAGGTTAATATTTGCACTTTGCAGGGCTAGGTAGATTGCACGGCTGGCACATATCAGACTAAATGTCACTTCCGAAAGCTAAGGGACCGAACCGGAAGCTGCCATTCAGAGGGACTACCTGACAACATGTGGAACCTCTCCGGAAAAGCCTTCCCACCTCAAGCAACTCCTTTTGATTAATCTTTCACATAGACAATACACGTTATATACACCGACACACCCCCCCGGCCTTTGCCTCCACAGATCCTGTGGTTGGCTAATTAAAGGAGGAGGTGTAACTATCAATCTAATCTGGCTTGTTCTCAAATTTACCATAATTTCCACACTTGAGAGGCTGGTGAAATGAAACAGCACTACTACACTTTCCCATTCATCAGCCGGAAGCAGAACAACTCAGAGAACCGGGCGAAAAATAATTAGGATGCGGGATCAGGTGTTGCGCGCGTGCATCTGTGCCTGTACAGGGGCACGCAGGCACATGAGCATTCACGGGAGGCAGCAGCAGTAGCACGGGGGGAGATGAGCACCACCAGTCATTTGACCTCCTCAGGTGAATGCTTGCAGATGTACTCACAGCACACTTATTAGAAGAGGCCCAAATGCCCGAGAAAACTGCCGTCAGATTACGCCGGAAACAACAACGGCTTTTTAAACAACTACAGCCGCCAGAACGGTACCGGCAGCAGCACTGCAGGAGCTGCTCAGGAACCGCTGGGGCAACCCCAGCGCACCGGGTGCTCAGCGCGTGGCCCTGACCCCACCGCATGGCATGTCACCCTTGGGCAGGAAGCTTGACATTTTCTGGAAGCACCGGTGTCATTTCACGGGCTTTGCCGTCGCTTTGCGCTTGTGGGGTAACACTATAGTGTTTTTCAGAAAGTGTTGGAGCAACTTTGGTACCTTTTCCATTCAGGCACACTGGGAGTGAGCTGTGGGGCTGCTGCCAGGGGCTCTGCTCAGCACAGCATGGCTGGAGCTGGCCCAGGACCTCCTTCGAAAGACAGACTGGTCAGACACACAGCTATCCTGAATCATCAAGGATAATCCTATGTTCAAGTTCAAGTTCCTACGTTCCAGTTCAAGTTCAAGTTCCTACGTTCCAATTGGTGCCCGTTACCTCTTGGCCTGGATCATCAAAGATGATCCAGGACAAGAGGTAACGGGTACAAACTGGAACCTAAGAACTTCTATCAAATCATGAGGAGGAACTTCTTTAACTTGAGGGTGGCAGAGCGCTGGAACAGGCTGCCCAGGGAGGCGGTAGAGTCTCCCACCCCAGAGACATTCAAAACCCGCCTGGAGGTCATCCTGTGCAACCTGCTGTAGGTGACCCTGCTCTGGCAGGGGGGTTGGACTGGATGATCTCCAGAGCTCCTTTCCAACCCTAACCAATCTGTGATTCTGTGATCAGAGCTGTTCTTCGAAATCTGTTCCTAGGAAATCGCTGCGAGAAGGAGGACGCACCTGAGGAGCAGGCCTAAGATGGAGGATTGAACAAACAAGTAGCTCTTACCTGAGGAATCGGCTATCCCATGGAACAACTTCTGAGAAAGATTCTGCAACATTACTAGGGGTCCGCCAAAACATACAATTACTTGCCATGTTCCAGTTAAAGCCTAAACTATCGAGTTGGCATTTCTTTTTAAAAGTGTATAAAGAAGTGGTAATGGGCCAAATCCTCAAGCCACTGTAAATCAACACGATTTGCTTGCCTCCGCTGGAACACCCGCTCTCTATTTCAGTTCAGGAGCTAACACACACTATCTTAATATGCATTTAGGTTAATATTTGCACTTTGCAGGGCTAGGTAGATTGCACGGCTGGCACATATCAGACTAAATGTCACTTCCGAAAGCTAAGGGACCGAACCGGAAGCTGCCATTCAGAGGGACTACCTGACAACGTGTGGAACCTCTCCGGAAAAGCCTTCCCACCTCAAGCAACTCCTTTTGATTAATCTTTCACATAGACAATACACGTTATATACACCGACACACCCCCCCGGCCTTTGCCTCCACAGATCCTGTGGTTGGCTAATTAAAGGAGGAGGTGTAACTATCAATCTAATCTGGCTTGTTCTCAAATTTACCATAATTTCCACACTTGAGAGGCTGGTGAAATGAAACAGCACTACTACACTTTCCCATTCATCAGCCGGAAGCAGAACAACTCCGAGAACCGGGCGAAAAATAATTAGGATGCGGGATCAGGTGTTGCGCGCGTGCATCTGTGCCTGTACAGGGGCACGCAGGCACATGAGCATTCACGGGAGGCAGCAGCAGTAGCACGGGGGCAGATGAGCACCACCAGTCATTTGACCTCGACAGGTGAATGCTTGCAGATGTACTCACAGCACACTTATTAGAAGAGGCCCAAATGCCCGAGAAAACTGCCGTCAGATTACGCCGGAAACAACAACGGCTTTTTAAACAACTACAGCCGCCAGAACGGTACCGGCGGCAGCACTGCAGGAGCTGCTCAGGAACCGCTGGGGCAACCCCAGCGCACCGGGTGCTCAGCGCGTGGCCCTGACCCCACCGCATGGCATGTCACCCTTGGGCAGGAAGCTTGACATTTTCTGGAAGCACCGGTGTCATTTCACGGGCTTTGCCGTCGCTTTGCGCTTGTGGGGTAACACTATAGAGTTTTTCAGAAAGTGTTGGAGCAACTTTGGTACCTTTTCCATTCAGGCACACTGGGAGTGAGCTGTGGGGCTGCTGCCAGGGGCTCTGCTCAGCACAGCATGGCTGGAGCTGGCCCAGGACCTCCTTCGAAAGACAGACTGGTCAGACACACAGCTATCCTGAATCATCAAGCATAATCCTATGTTCAAGTTCAAGTTCCTACCTTCCAGTTCAAGTTCAAGTTCCTACGTTCCAATTGGTGCCCGTTACCTCTTGGCCTGGATCATCAAAGATGATTTTTGATGATCCAGGACAAGAGGTAACAAGTACAAACTGGAACGTAGGAACTTCTATCAAAGCATGAGGAGGAACTTCTTTACTTTGAGGGTGGCAGAGCGCTGGAACAGGCTGCCCAGGGAGGCGGTAGAGTCTCCCACCCCAGAGACATTCAAAACCCGCCTGGAGGTCATCCTGTGCAACCTGCTGTAGGTGACCCTGCTCTGTCAGGGGGGTTGGACTGGATGATCTCCAGAGCTCCTTTCCAACCCTAACCAATCTGTGATTCTGTGATCAGAGCTGTTCTTCGAAATCTGTTCCTAGGAAATCGCTGCGAGAAGGAGTATGCACCTGAGGAGCAGGCCTAAGATGGAGGATTGAACAAACAAGTAGCTCTTACCTGAGGAATCGGCTATCCCATGGAACAACTTCTGAGAAAGATTCTGCAACATTACTAGGGGTCCGCCAAAACATACAATTACTTGCCATGTTCCAGTTAAAGCCTAAACTATCGAGTTGGCATTTCTTTTTAAAAGTGTATAAAGAAGCGGTAATGGGCCAAATCCTCAAGCCACTGTAAATCAACACGATTTGCTTGCCTCCGCTGGAACACCCGCTCTCTATTTCAGTTCAGGAGCTAACACACACTATCTTAATATGCATTTAGGTTAATATTTGCACTTTGCAGGGCTAGGTAGATTGCACGGCTGGCACATATCAGACTAAATGTCACTTCCGAAAGCTAAGGGACCGAACCGGAAGCTGCCATTCAGAGGGACTACCTGACAACGTGTGGAACCTCTCCGGAAAAGCCTTCCCACCTCAAGCAACTCCTTTTGATTAATCTTTCACATAGACAATACACCTTATATACACCGACACACCCCCCCGGCCTTTGCCTCCACAGATCCTGTGGTTGGCTAATTAAAGGAGGAGGTGTAACTATCAATCTAATCTGGCTTGTTCTCAAATTTACCATAATTTCCACACTTGAGAGGCTGGTGAAATGAAACAGCACTACTACACTTTCCCATTCATCAGCCGGAAGCAGAACAACTCAGAGAACCGGGCGAAAAATAATTAGGATGCGGGATCAGGTGTTGCGCGCGTGCATCTGTGCCTGTACAGGGGCACGCAGGCACATGAGCATTCACGGGAGGCAGCAGCAGTAGCACGGGGGGAGATGAGCACCACCAGTCATTTGACCTCGACAGGTGAATGCTTGCAGATGTACTCACAGCACACTTATTAGAAGAGGCCCAAATGCCCGAGAAAACTGCCGTCAGATTACGCCGGAAACAACAACGGCTTTTTAAACAACTACAGCCGCCAGAACGGTACCGGCGGCAGCACTGCAGGAGCTGCTCAGGAACCGCTGGGGCAACCCCAGCGCACCGGGTGCTCAGCGCGTGGCCCTGACCCCACCGCATGGCATGTCACCCTTGGGCAGGAAGCTTGACATTTTCTGGAAGCACCGGTGTCATTTCACGGGCTTTGCCGTCGCTTTGCGCTTGTGGGGTAACACTGTAGAGTTTTTCAGAAAGTGTTGGAGCAACTTTGGTACCTTTTCCATTCAGGCACACTGGGAGTGAGCTGTGGGGCTGCTGCCAGGGGTTCTGCTCAGCACAGCATGGCTGGAGCTGGCCCAGGACCTCCTTCGAAAGACAGACTGGTCAGACACACAGCTATCCTGAATCATCAAGGATAATCCTATGTTCAAGTTCAAGTTCCTACCTTCCAGTTCAAGTTCAAGTTCCTACGTTCCAATTGGTGCCCGTTACCTCTTGGCCTGGATCATCAAAGATGATGATCATCAAAGATGATCCAGGACAAGAGGTAACGGGTACAAACTGGAACCTAGGAACTTCTATCAAAGCATGAGGAGGAACTTCTTTACTTTGAGGGTGGCAGAGCGCTGGAACAGGCTGCCCAGGGAGGCAGTAGAGTCTCCCACCCCAGAGACATTCAAAACCCGCCTGGAGGTCATCCTGTGCAACCTGCTGTAGGTGACCCTGCTCTGGCAGGGGGGTTGGACTGGATGATCTCCAGAGCTCCTTTCCAACCCTAACCAATCTGTGATTCTGTGATCAGAGCTGTTCTTCGAAATCTGTTCCTAGGAAATCGCTGCGAGAAGGAGGATGCACCTGAGGAGCAGGCCTAAAATGGAGGATTGAACAAACAAGTAGCTCTTACCTGAGGAATCGGCTATCCCATGGAACAACTTCTGAGAAAGATTCTGCAACATTACTAGGGGTCCGCCAAAACATACAATTACTTGCCATGTTCCAGTTAAAGCCTAAACTATCGAGTTGGCATTTCTTTTTAAAAGTGTATAAAGAAGCGGTAATGGGCCAAATCCTCAAGCCACTGTAAATCAACACGATTTGCTTGCCTCCGCTGGAACACCCGCTCTCTATTTCAGTTCAGGAGCTAACACACACTATCTTAATATGCATTTAGGTTAATATTTGCACTTTGCAGGGCTAGGTAGATTGCACGGCTGGCACATATCAGACTAAATGTCACTTCCGAAAGCTAAGGGACCGAACCGGAAGCTGCCATTCAGAGGGACTACCTGACAACATGTGGAACCTCTCCGGAAAAGCCTTCCCACCTCAAGCAACTCCTTTTGATTAATCTTTCACATAGACAATACACCTTATATACACCGACACACCCCCCCGGCCTTTGCCTCCACAGATCCTGTGGTTGGCTAATTAAAGGAGGAGGTGTAACTATCAATCTAATCTGGCTTGTTCTCAAATTTACCATAATTTCCACACTTGAGAGGCTGGTGAAATGAAACAGCACTACTACACTTTCCCATTCATCAGCCGGAAGCAGAACAACTCAGAGAACCGGGCGAAAAATAATTAGGATGCGGGATCAGGTGTTGCGCGCGTGCATCTGTGCCTGTACAGGGGCACGCAGGCACATGAGCATTCACAGGAGGCAGCAGCAGTAGCACGGGGGCAGATGAGCACCACCAGTCATTTGACCTCGACAGGTGAATGCTTGCAGATGTACTCACAGCACACTTATTAGAAGAGGCCCAAATGCCCGAGAAAACTGCCGTCAGATTACGCCGGAAACAACAACGGCTTTTTAAACAACTACAGCCGCCAGAACGGTACCGGCGGCAGCACTGCAGGAGCTGCTCAGGAACCGCTGGGGCAACCCCAGCGCACCGGGTGCTCAGCGCGTGGCCCTGACCACACCGCATGGCATGTCACCCTTGGGCAGGAAGCTTGACATTTTCTGGAAGCACCGGTGTCATTTCACGGGCTTTGCCGTCGCTTTGCGCTTGTGGGGTAACACTGTAGAGTTTTTCAGAAAGTGTTGGAGCAACTTTGGTACCTTTTCCATTCAGGCACACTGGGAGTGAGCTGTGGGGCTGCTGCCAGGGGTTCTGCTCAGCACAGCATGGCTGGAGCTGGCCCAGGACCTCCTTCGAAAGACAGACTGGTCAGACACACAGCTATCCTGAATCATCAAGGATAATCCTATGTTCAAGTTCAAGTTCCTACCTTCCAGTTCAAGTTCAAGTTCCTACGTTCCAATTGGTGCCCGTTACCTCTTGGCCTGGATCATCAAAGATGATGATCATCAAAAATGATCCAGGACAAGTGGTAACGGGAACAAACTGGAACCTAGGAACTTCTATCAAAGCATGAGGAGGAACTTCTTTACTTTGAGGGTGGCAGAGCGCTGGAACAGGCTGCCCAGGGAGGCGGTAGAGTCTCCCACCCCAGAGACATTCAAAACCCGCCTGGAGGTCATCCGGTGCAACCTGCTGTAGGTGACCCTGCTCTGGCAGGGGGGTTGGACTGGATGATCTCCAGAGCTCCTTTCCAACCCTAACCAATCTGTGATTCTGTGATCAGAGCTGTTCTTCGAAATCTGTTCCTAGGAAATCGCTGCGAGAAGGAGGATGCACCTGAGGAGCAGGCCTAAGATGGAGGATTGAACAAACAAGTAGCTCTTACCTGAGGAATCGGCTATCCCATGGAACAACTTCTGAGAAAGATTCTGCAACATTACTAGGGGTCCGCCAAAACATACAATTACTTGCCATGTTCCAGTTAAAGCCTAAACTATCGAGTTGGCATTTCTTTTTAAAAGTGTATAAAGAAGCGGTAATGGGCCAAATCCTCAAGCCACTGTAAATCAACACGATTTGCTTGCCTCCGCTGGAACACCCGCTCTCTATTTCAGTTCAGGAGCTAACACACACTATCTTAATATGCATTTAGGTTAATATTTGCACTTTGCAGGGCTAGGTAGATTGCACGGCTGGCACATATCAGACTAAATGTCACTTCCGAAAGCTAAGGGACCGAACCGGAAGCTGCCATTCAGAGGGACTACCTGACAACATGTGGAACCTCTCCGGAAAAGCCTTCCCACCTCAAGCAACTCCTTTTGATTAATCTTTCACATAGACAATACACCTTATATAAACCGAAACACCCCCCCGGCCTTTGCCTCCACAGATCCTGTGGTTGGCTAATTAAAGGAGGAGGTGTAACTATCAATCTAATCTGGCTTGTTCTCAAATTTACCATAATTTCCACACTTGAGAGGCTGGTGAAATGAAACAGCACTACTACACTTTCCCATTCATCAGCCGGAAGCAGAACAACTCAGAGAACCGGGCGAAAAATAATTAGGATGCGGGATCAGGTGTTGCGCGCGTGCATCTGTGCCTGTACAGGGGCACGCGGGCACATGAGCATTCACAGGAGGCAGCAGCAGTAGCACGGGGGGAGATGAGCACCACCAGTCATTTGACCTCGACAGGTGAATGCTTGCAGATGTACTCACAGCACACTTATTAGAAGAGGCCCAAATGCCCGAGAAAACTGCCGTCAGATTACGCCGGAAACAACAACGGCTTTTTAAACAACTACAGCCGCCAGAACGGTACCGGCGGCAGCACTGCAGGAGCTGCTCAGGAACCGCTGGGGCAACCCCAGCGCACCGGGTGCTCAGCGCGTGGCCCTGACCACACCGCATGGCATGTCACCCTTGGGCAGGAAGCTTGACATTTTCTGGAAGCACCGGTGTCATTTCACGGGCTTTGCTGTCGCTTTGCGCTTGTGGGGTAACACTGTAGAGTTTTTCAGAAAGTGTTGGAGCAACTTTGGTACCTTTTCCATTCAGGCACACTGGGAGTGAGCTGTGGGGCTGCTGCCAGGGGTTCTGCTCAGCACAGCATGGCTGGAGCTGGCCCAGGACCTCCTTCGAAAGACAGACTGGTCAGACACACAGCTATCCTGAATCATCAAGGATAATCCTATGTTCAAGTTCAAGTTCCTACCTTCCAGTTCAAGTTCAAGTTCCTACGTTCCAATTGGTGCCCGTTACCTCTTGGCCTGGATCATCAAAGATGATGATCATCAAAGATGATCCAGGACAAGAGGTAACGGGTACAAACTGGAACCTAGGAACTTCTATCAAAGCATGAGGAGGAACTTCTTTACTTTGAGGGTGGCAGAGCGCTGGAACAGGCTGCCCAGGGAGGCAGTAGAGTCTCCCACCCCAGAGACATTCAAAACCCGCCTGGAGGTCATCCTGTGCAACCTGCTGTAGGTGACCCTGCTCTGGCAGGGGGGTTGGACTGGATGATCTCCAGAGCTCCTTTCCAACCCTAACCAATCTGTGATTCTGTGATCAGAGCTGTTCTTCGAAATCTGTTCCTAGGAAATCGCTGCGAGAAGGAGGATGCACCTGAGGAGCAGGCCTAAGATGGAGGATTGAACAAACAAGTAGCTCTTACCTGAGGAATCGGCTATCCCATGGAACAACTTCTGAGAAAGATTCTGCAACATTACTAGGGGTCCGCCAAAACATACAATTACTTGCCATGTTCCAGTTAAAGCCTAAACTATCGAGTTGGCATTTCTTTTTAAAAGTGTATAAAGAAGCGGTAATGGGCCAAATCCTCAAGCCACTGTAAATCAACACGATTTGCTTGCCTCCGCTGGAACACCCGCTCTCTATTTCAGTTCAGGAGCTAACACACACTATCTTAATATGCATTTAGGTTAATATTTGCACTTTGCAGGGCTAGGTAGATTGCACGGCTGGCACATATCAGACTAAATGTCACTTCCGAAAGCTAAGGGACCGAACCGGAAGCTGCCATTCAGAGGGACTACCTGACAACATGTGGAACCTCTCCGGAAAAGCCTTCCCACCTCAAGCAACTCCTTTTGATTAATCTTTCACATAGACAATACACCTTATATACACCGACACACCCCCCCGGCCTTTGCCTCCACAGATCCTGTGGTTGGCTAATTAAAGGAGGAGGTGTAACTATCAATCTAATCTGGCTTGTTCTCAAATTTACCATAATTTCCACACTTGAGAGGCTGGTGAAATGAAACAGCACTACTACACTTTCCCATTCATCAGCCGGAAGCAGAACAACTCAGAGAACCGGGCGAAAAATAATTAGGATGCGGGATCAGGTGTTGCGCGCGTGCATCTGTGCCTGTACAGGGGCACGCAGGCACATGAGCATTCACGGGAGGCAGCAGCAGTAGCACGGGGGCAGATGAGCACCACCAGTCATTTGACCTCGACAGGTGAATGCTTGCAGATGTACTCACAGCACACTTATTAGAAGAGGCCCAAATGCCCGAGAAAACTGCCGTCAGATTACGCCGGAAACAACAACGGCTTTTTAAACAACTACAGCCGCCAGAACGGTACCGGCGGCAGCACTGCAGGAGCTGCTGAGGAACCGCTGGGTCAACTCCAGCGCACCGGGTGCTCAGCACGTGGCCCTGACCCCACCGCATGGCATGTCACCCTTGGGCAGGAAGCTTGACATTTTCTGGAAGCACCGGTGTCATTTCACGGGCTTTGCCGTCGCTTTGCGCTTGTGGGGTAACACTATAGAGTTTTTCAGAAAGTGTTGGAGCAACTTTGGTACCTTTTCCATTCAGGCACACTGGGAGTGAGCTGTGGGGCTGCTGCCAGGGGCTCTGCTCAGCACAGCATGGCTGGAGCTGGTCCAGGACCTCCTTCGAAAGACAGACTGGTCAGACACACAGCTATCCTGAATCATCAAGGATAATCCTATGTTCAAGTTCAAGTTCCTACCTTCCAGTTCAAGTTCAAGTTCCTACGTTCCAATTGGTGCCCGTTACCTCTTGTCCTGGATCATCAAAGATGATCCAGGACAAGAGGTAACGGGTACAAACTGGAACCTAGGAACTTCTATCAAAGCATGAGGAGGAACTTCTTTACTTTGAGGGTGGCAGAGCGCTGGAACAGGCTGCCCAGGGAGGCAGTAGAGTCTCCCACCCCAGAGACATTCAAAACCCGCCTGGAGGTCATCCTGTGCAACCTGCTGTAGGTGACCCTGCTCTGGCAGGGGGGTTGGACTGGATGATCTCCAGAGCTCCTTTCCAACCCTAACCAATCTGTGATTCTGTGATCAGAGCTGTTCTTCGAAATCTGTTCCTAGGAAATCGCTGCGAGAAGGAGGATGCACCTGAGGAGCAGGCCTAAGATGGAGGATTGAACAAACAAGTAGCTCTTACCTGAGGAATCGGCTATCCCATGGAACAACTTCTGAGAAAGATTCTGCAACATTACTAGGGGTCCGCCAAAACATACAATTACTTGCCATGTTCCAGTTAAAGCCTAAACTATCGAGTTGGCATTTCTTTTTAAAAGTGTATAAAGAAGCGGTAATGGGCCAAATCCTCAAGCCACTGTAAATCAACACGATTTGCTTGCCTCCGCTGGAACACCCGCTCTCTATTTCAGTTCAGGAGCTAACACACAGTATCTTAATATGCATTTAGGTTAATATTTGCACTTTGCAGGGCTAGGTAGATTGCACGGCTGGCACATATCAGACTAAATGTCACTTCCGAAAGCTAAGGGACCGAACCGGAAGCTGCCATTCAGAGGGACTACCTGACAACATGTGGAACCTCTCCGGAAAAGCCTTCCCACCTCAAGCAACTCCTTTTGATTAGTCTTTCACATAGACAATACACGTTATATACACCGACACACCCCCCCGGCCTTTGCCTCCACAGATCCTGTGGTTGGCTAATTAAAGGAGGAGGTGTAACTATCAATCTAATCTGGCTTGTTCTCAAATTTACCATAATTTCCACACTTGAGAGGCTGGTGAAATGAAACAGCACTACTACACTTTCCCATTCATCAGCCGGAAGCAGAACAACTCAGAGAACCGGGCGAAAAATAATTAGGATGCGGGATCAGGTGTTGCGCGCGTGCATCTGTGCCTGTACAGGGGCACGCAGGCACATGAGCATTCACGGGAGGCAGCAGCAGTAGCACGGGGGCAGATGAGCACCACCAGTCATTTGACCTCGACAGGTGAATGCTTGCAGATGTACTCACAGCACACTTATTAGAAGAGGCCCAAATGCCCGAGAAAACTGCCGTCAGATTACGCCGGAAACAACAACGGCTTTTTAAACAACTACAGCCGCCAGAACGGTACCGGCGGCAGCACTGCAGGAGCTGCTCAGGAACCGCTGGGTCAACTCCAGCGCACCGGGTGCTCAGCACGTGGCCCTGACCACACCGCATGGCATGTCACCCTTGGGCAGGAAGCTTGACATTTTCTGGAAGCACCGGTGTCATTTCACGGGCTTTGCCGTCGCTTTGCGCTTGTGGGGTAACACTATAGAGTTTTTCAGAAAGTGTTGGAGCAACTTTGGTACCTTTTCCATTCAGGCACACTGGGAGTGAGCTGTGGGGCTGCTGCCAGGGGCTCTGCTCAGCACAGCATGGCTGGAGCTGGTCCAGGACCTCCTTCGAAAGACAGACTGGTCAGACACACAGCTATCCTGAATCATCAAGGATAATCCTATGTTCAAGTTCAAGTTCCTACCTTCCAGTTCAAGTTCAAGTTCCTACGTTCCAATTGGTGCCCGTTACCTCTTGTCCTGGATCATCAAAGATGATCCAGGACAAGAGGTAACGGGTACAAACTGGAACCTAGGAACTTCTATCAAAGCATGAGGAGGAACTTCTTTACTTTGAGGGTGGCAGAGCGCTGGAACAGGCTGCCCAGGGAGGCGATAGAGTCTCCGACCCCAGAGACATTCATAACCCGCCTGGAGGTCATCCTGTGCAACCTGCTGTAGGTGACCCTGCTCTGGCAGGGGGTTGGACTGGATGATCTCCAGAGCTCCTTTCCAACCCTAACCAATCTGTGATTCTGTGATCAGAGCTGTTCTTCGAAATCTGTTCCTAGGAAATCGCTGCGAGAAGGAGGATGCACCTGAGGAGCAGGCCTAAGATGGAGGATTGAACAAACAAGTAGCTCTTACCTGAGGAATCGGCTATCCCATGGAACAACTTCTGAGAAAGATTCTGCAACATTACTAGGGGTCCGCCAAAGCATACAATTACTTGCCATGTTCCAGTTAAAGCCTAAACTATCGAGTTGGCATTTCTTTTTAAAAGTGTATAAAGAAGCGGTAATGGGCCAAATCCTCAAGCCACTCTAAATCAACACGATTTGCTTGCCTCCGCTGGAACACCCGCTCTCTATTTCAGTTCAGGAGCTAACACACAGTATCTTAATATGCATTTAGGTTAATATTTGCACTTTGCAGGGCTAGGTAGATTGCACGGCTGGCACATATCAGACTAAATGTCACTTCCGAAAGCTAAGGGACCGAACTGGAAGCTGCCATTCAGAGGGACTACCTGACAACATGTGGAACCTCTCCGGAAAAGCCTTCCCACCTCAAGCAACTCCTTTTGATTAATCTTTCACATAGACAATACACCTTATATACACCGACACACCCCCCCGGCCTTTGCCTCCACAGATCCTGTGGTTGGCTAAGTAAAGGAGGAGGTGTAACTATCAATCTAATCTGGCTTGTTCTCAAATTTACCATAATTTCCACACTTGAGAGGCTGGTGAAATGAAACAGCACTACTACACTTTCCCATTCATCAGCCGGAAGCAGAACAACTCAGAGAACCGGGCGAAAAATAATTAGGATGCGGGATCAGGTGTTGCGCGCGTGCATCTGTGCCTGTACAGGGGCACGCAGGCACGTGAGCATTCACGGGAGGCAGCAGCAGTAGCACGGGGGCAGATGAGCACCACCAGTCATTTGACCTCGACAGGTGAATGCTTGCAGATGTACTCACAGCACACTTATTAGAAGAGGCCCAAATGCCCGAGAAAACTGCCGTCAGATTACGCCGGAAACAACAACGGCTTTTTAAACAACTACAGCCGCCAGAACGGTACCGGCGGCAGCACTGCAGGAGCTGCTCAGGAACCGCTGGGGCAACCCCAGCGCACCGGGTGCTCAGCGCGTGGGCCTGACTCCACCGCATGGCATGTCACCCTTGGGCAGGAAGCTTGACATTTTCTGGAAGCACCGGTGTCATTTCACGGGCTTTGCCGTCGCTTTGCGCTTGTGGGGTAACACTATAGAGTTTTTCAGAAAGTGTTGGAGCAACTTTGGTACCTTTTCCATTCAGGCACACTGGGAGTGAGGTGTGGGGCTGCTGCCAGGGGCTCTGCTCAGCACAGCATGGCTGGAGCTGGCCCAGGACCTCCTTCGAAAGACAGACTGGTCAGACACACAGCTATCCTGAATCATCAAGGATAATCCTATGTTCAAGTTCCTACGTTCCAGTTGAAGTTCAAGTTCCTACGTTCCAATTGGTGCCCGTTACCTCTTGTCCTGGATTATCAAAGATGATGATCATCAAAGATGATCCAGGACAAGAGGTAACGGGTACAAACTGGAACCTAGGAACTTCTATCAAAGCATGAGGAGGAACTTCTTTACTTTGAGGGTGGCAGAGCGCTGGAACAGGCTGCCCAGGGAGGCGGTAGAGTCTCCGACCCCAGAGACATTCAAAACCCGCCTGGAGGTCATCCTGTGCAACCTGCTGTAGGTGACCCTGCTCTGGCAGGGGGGTTGGGCTGGATGATCTCCAGAGCTCCTTTCCAACCCTAACCAATCTGTGATTCTGTGATCAGAGCTGTTCTTCGAAATCTGTTCCTAGGAAATCGCTGCGAGAAGGAGGATGCACCTGAGGAGCAGGCCTAAGATGGAGGATTGAACAAACAAGTAGCTCTTACCTGAGGAATCGGCTATCCCATGGAACAACTTCTGAGAAAGATTCTGCAACATTACTAGGGGTCCGCCAAAACATACAATTACTTGCCATGTTCCAGTTAAAGCCTAAACTATCGAGTTGGCATTTCTTTTGAAAAGTGTATAAAGAAGCGGTAATGGGCCAAATCCTCAAGCCACTCTAAATCAACACGATTTGCTTGCCTCCGCTGGAACACCCGCTCTCTATTTCAGTTCAGGAGCTAACACACAGTATCTTAATATGCATTTAGGTTAATATTTGCACTTTGCAGGGCTAGGTAGATTGCACGGCTGGCACATATCAGACTAAATGTCACTTCCGAAAGCTAAGGGACCGAACCGGAAGCTGCCATTCAGAGGGACTACCTGACAACATGTGGAACCTCTCCGGAAAAGCCTTCCCACCTCAAGCAACTCCTTTTGATTAATCTTTCACATAGACAATACACCTTATATAAACCGACACACCCCCCCGGCCTTTGCCTCCACAGATCCTGTGGTTGGCTAATTAAAGGAGGAGGTGTAACTATCAATCTAATCTGGCTTGTTCTCAAATTTACCATAATTTCCACACTTGAGAGGCTGGTGAAATGAAACAGCACTACTACACTTTCCCATTCATCAGCCGGAAGCAGAACAACTCAGAGAACCGGGCGAAAAATAATTAGGATGCGGGATCAGGTGTTGCGCGCGTGCATCTGTGCCTGTACAGGGGCACGCAGGCACATGAGCATTCACGGGAGGCAGCAGCAGTAGCACGGGGGCAGATGAGCACCACCAGTCATTTGACCTCGACAGGTGAATGCTTGCAGATGTACTCACAGCACACTTATTAGAAGAGGCCCAAATGCCCGAGAAAACTGCCGTCAGATTACGCCGGAAACAACAACGGCTTTTTAAACAACTACAGCCGCCAGAACGGTACCGGCGGCAGCACTGCAGGAGCTGCTCAGGAACCGCTGGGGCAACCCCAGCGCACCGGGTGCTCAGCGCGTGGCCCTGACCCCACCGCATGGCATGTCACCCTTGTGCAGGAAGCTTGACATTTTCTGGAAGCACCGGTGTCATTTCACGGGCTTTGCCGTCGCTTTGCGCTTGTGGGGTAACACTATAGAGTTTTTCAGAAAGTGTTGGAGCAACTTTGGTACCTTTTCCATTCAGGCACACTGGGAGTGAGGTGTGGGACTGCTGCCAGGGGCTCTGCTCAGCACAGCATGGCTGGAGCTGGCCCAGGACCTCCTTCAAAAGACAGACTGGTCAGACACACAGCTATCCTGAATCATCAAGGATAATCCTATGTTCAAGTTCAAGTTCCTACCTTCCAGTTCAAGTTCAAGTTCCTACGTTCCAATTGGTGCCCGTTACCTCTTGGCCTGGATCATCAAAGATGATGATCATCAAAGATGATCCAGGACAAGAGGTAACGGGTACAAACTGGAACGTAGGAACTTCTATCAAAGCATGAGGAGGAACTTCTTTACTTTGAGGGTGGCAGAGCGCTGGAACAGGCTGCCCAGGGAGGCGGTAGAGTCTCCCACCCCAGAAACATTCAAAACCCGCCTGGAGGTCATCCTGTGCAACCTGCTGTAGGTGACCCTGCTCTGGCAGGGGGGTTGGACTGGATGATCTCCAGAGCTCCTTTCCAACCCTAACCAATCTGTGATTCTGTGATCAGAGCTGTTCTTCGAAATCTGTTCCTAGGAAATCGCTGCGAGAAGGAGGATGCACCTGAGGAGCAGGCCTAAGATGGAGGATTGAACAAACAAGTAGCTCTTACCTGAGGAATCGGCTATCCCATGGAACAACTTCTGAGAAAGATTCTGCAACATTACTAGGGGTCCGCCAAAACATACAATTACTTGCCATGTTCCAGTTAAAGCCTAAACTATCGAGTTGGCATTTCTTTTTAAAAGTGTATAAAGAAGCGGTAATGGGCCAAATCCGCAAGCCACTGTAAATCAACACGATTTGCTTGCCTCCGCTGGAACACCCGCTCTCTATTTCAGTTCAGGAGCTAACACACAGTATCTTAATATGCATTTAGGTTAATATTTGCACTTTGCAGGGCTAGGTAGATTGCACGGCTGGCACATATCAGACTAAATGTCACTTCCGAAAGCTAAGGGACCGAACCGGAAGCTGCCATTCAGAGGGACTACCTGACAACATGTGGAACCTCTCCGGAAAAGCCTTCCCACCTCAAGCAACTCCTTTTGATTAATCTTTCACATAGACAATACACGTTATATACACCGACACACCCCCCCGGCCTTTGCCTCCACAGATCCTGTGGTTGGCTAATTAAAGGAGGAGGTGTAACTATCAATCTAATCTCGCTTGTTCTCAAATTTACCATAATTTCCACACTTGAGAGGCTGGTGAAATGAAACAGCACTACTACACTTTCCCATTCATCAGCCGGAACCAGAACAACTCAGAGAACCGGGCGAAAAATAATTAGGATGCGGGATCAGGTGTTGCGCGCGTGCATCTGTGCCTGTACAGGGGCACGCAGGCACATGAGCATTCACGGGAGGCAGCAGCAGTAGCACGGGGGCAGATGAGCACCACCAGTCATTTGACCTCGACAGGTGAATGCTTGCAGATGTACTCACAGCACACTTATTCGAAGAGGCCCAAATGCCCGAGAAAACTGCCGTCAGATTACGCCGGAAACAACAACGGCTTTTTAAACAACTACAGCCGCCAGAACGGTACCGGCGGCAGCACTGCAGGAGCTGCTCAGGAACCGCTGGGGCAACCCCAGCGCACCGGGTGCTCAGCGCGTGGCCCTGACCCCACCGCATGGCATGTCACCCTTGGGCAGGAAGCTTGACATTTTCTGGAAGCACCGGTGTCATTTCACGGGCTTTGCCGTCGCTTTGCGCTTGTGGGGTAACACTGTAGAGTTTTTCAGAAAGTGTTGGAGCAACTTTGGTACCTTTTCCATTCAGGCACACTGGGAGTGAGCTGTGGGGCTGCTGCCAGGGGTTCTGCTCAGCACAGCATGGCTGGAGCTGGCCCAGGACCTCCTTCGAAAGACAGACTGGTCAGACACACAGCTATCCTGAATCATCAAGGATAATCCTATGTTCAAGTTCAAGTTCCTACCTTCCAGTTCAAGTTCAAGTTCCTACGTTCCAATTGGTGCCCGTTACCTCTTGGCCTGGATCATCAAAGATGATGATCATCAAAGATGATCCAGGACAAGAGGTAACGGGTACAAACTGGAACCTAGGAACTTCTATCAAAGCATGAGGAGGAACTTCTTTACTTTGAGGGTGGCAGAGCGCTGGAACAGGCTGCCCAGGGAGGCGGTAGAGTCTCCCACCCCAGAGACATTCAAAACCCGCCTGGAGGTCATCCTGTGCAACCTGCTGTAGGTGACCCTGCTCTGGCAGGGGGGTTGGGCTGGATGATCTCCAGAGGTCCTTTCCAACCCTAACCAATCTGTGATTCTGTGATCAGAGCTGTTCTTCGAAATCTGTTCCTAGGAAATCGCTGCGAGAAGGAGGATGCACCTGAGGAGCAGGCCTAAGATGGAGGATTGAACAAACAAGTAGCTCTTACCTGAGGAATCGGCTATCCCATGGAACAACTTCTGAGAAAGATTCTGCAACATTACTAGGGGTCCGCCAAAACATACAATTACTTGCCATGTTCCAGTTAAAGCCTAAACTATCGAGTTGGCATTTCTTTTTAAAAGTGTATAAAGAAGCGGTAATGGGCCAAATCCTCAAGCCACTGTAAATCAACACGATTTGCTTGCCTCCGCTGGAACACCCGCTCTCTATTTCAGTTCAGGAGCTAACACACAGTATCTTAATATGCATTTAGGTTAATATTTGCACTTTGCAGGGCTAGGTAGATTGCACGGCTGGCACATATCAGACTAAATGTCACTTCCGAAAGCTAAGGGACCGAACCGGAAGCTGCCATTCAGAGGGACTACCTGACAACATGTGGAACCTCTCCGGAAAAGCCTTCCCACCTCAAGCAACTCCTTTTGATTAATCTTTCACATAGACAATACACCTTATATACACCGACACACCCCCCCGGCCTTTGCCTCCACAGATCCTGTGGTTGGCTAATTAAAGGAGGAGGTGTAACTATCAATCTAATCTGGCTTGTTCTCAAATTTACCATAATTTCCACACTTGAGAGGCTGGTGAAATGAAACAGCACTACTACACTTTCCCATTCATCAGCCGGAAGCAGAACAACTCAGAGAACCGGGCGAAAAATAATTAAGATGCGGGATCAGGTGTTGCGCGCGTGCATCTGTGCCTGTACAGGGGCACGCAGGCACATGAGCATTCACGGGAGGCAGCAGCAGTAGCACGGGGGCAGATGAGCACCACCAGTCATTTGACCTCGACAGGTGAATGCTTGCAGATGTACTCACAGCACACTTATTAGAAGAGGCCCAAATGCCCGAGAAAACTGCCGTCAGATTACGCCGGAAACAACAACGGCTTTTTAAACAACTACAGCCGCCAGAACGGTACCGGCGGCAGCACTGCAGGAGCTGCTCAGGAACCGCTGGGGCAACCCCAGCGCACCGGGTGCTCAGCGCGTGGCCCTGACCCCACCGCATGGCATGTCAGCCTTGGGCAGGAAGCTTGACATTTTCTGGAAGCACCGGTGTCATTTCACGGGCTTTGCCGTCGCTTTGCGCTTGTGGGGTAACACTATAGAGTTTTTCAGAAAGTGTTGGAGCAACTTTGGTACCTTTTCCATTCAGGCACACTGGGAGTGAGCTGTGGGGCTGCTGCCAGGGGCTCTGCTCAGCACAGCATGGCTGGAGCTGGCCCAGGACCTCCTTCGAAAGACAGACTGGTCAGACACACAGCTATCCTGAATCATCAAGGATAATCCTATGTTCAAGTTCAAGTTCCTACCTTCCAGTTCAAGTTCAAGTTCCTACGTTCCAATCGGTGCCCGTTACCTCTTGTCCTGGATCATCAAAGATGATCCAGGACAAGAGGTAACGGGTACAAACTGGAACCTAGGAACTTCTATCAAAGCATGAGGAGGAACTTCTTTACTTTGAGGGTGGCAGAGCGCTGGAACAAGCTGCCCGGGGAGGCGGTAGAGTCTCCGACCCCACAGACATTCAAAACCCGCCTGGAGGTCATCCTGTGCAACCTGCTGTAGGTGACCCTGCTCTGGCAGGGGGGTTGGACTGGATGATCTCCAGAGCTCCTTTCCAACCCTAACCAATCTGTGATTCTGTGATCAGAGCTGTTCTTCGAAATCTGTTCCTAGGAAATCGCTGCGAGAATGAGGATGCACCTGAGGAGCAGGCCTAAGATGGAGGATTGAACAAACAAGTAGCTCTTACCTGAGGAATCGGCTATCCCATGGAACAACTTCTGAGAAAGATTCTGCAACATTACTAGGGGTCCGCCAAAACATAGAATTACTTGCCATGTTCCAGTTAAAGCCTAAACTATCGAGTTGGCATTTCTTTTTAAAAGTGTATAAAGAAGCGGTAATGGGCCAAATCCTCAAGCCACTGTAAATCAACACGATTTGCTTGCCTCCGCTGGAACACCCGCTCTCTATTTCAGTTCAGGAGCTAACACACAGTATCTTAATATGCATTTAGGTTAATATTTGCACTTTGCAGGGCTAGGTAGATTGCACGGCTGGCACATATCAGACTAAATGTCACTTCCGAAAGCTAAGGGACCGAACCGGAAGCTGCCATTCAGAGGGACTACCTGACAACATGTGGAACCTCTCCGGAAAAGCCTTCCCACCTCAAGCAACTCCTTTTGATTAATCTTTCACATAGACAATACACCTTATATAAACCGACACACCCCCCCGGCCTTTGCCTCCACAGATCCTGTGGTTGGCTAATTAAAGGAGGAGGTGTAACTATCAATCTAATCTGGCTTGTTCTCAAATTTACCATAATTTCCACACTTGAGAGGCTGGTGAAATGAAACAGCACTACTACACTTTCCCATTCATCAGCCGGAAGCAGAACAACTCCGAGAACCGGGCGAAAAATAATTAGGATGCGGGATCAGGTGTTGCGCGCGTGCATCTGTGCCTGTACAGGGGCACGCAGGCACATGAGCATTCACGGGAGGCAGCAGCAGTAGCAGGGGGCAGATGAGCACCACCAGTCATTTGACCTCGACAGGTGAATGCTTGCAGATGTACTCACAGCACACTTATTAGAAGAGGCCCAAATGCCCGAGAAAACTGCCGTCAGATTACGCCGGAAACAACAACGGCTTTTTAAACAACTACAGCCGCCAGAACGGTACCGGCAGCAGCACTGCAGGAGCTGTTCAGGAACCGCTGGGGCAACCCCAGCGCACCGGGTGCTCAGCGCGTGGCCCTGACCCCACCGCATGGCATGTCACCCTTGGGCAGGAAGCTTGACATTTTCTGGAAGCACCGGTGTCATTTCACGGGCTTTGCCGTCGCTTTGCGCTTGTGGGGTAACACTATAGAGTTTTTCAGAAAGTGTTGGAGCAACTTTGGTACCTTTTCCATTCAGGCACACTGGGAGTGAGCTGTGGGGCTGCTGCCAGGGGCTCTGCTCAGCACAGCATGGCTGGAGCTGGCCCAGGACCTCCTTCGAAAGACAGACTGGTCAGACACACAGCTATCCTGAATCATCAAGGATAATCCTATGTTCAAGTTCCTACGTTCCAGTTCAAGTTCAAGTTCCTACGTTCCAATTGGTGCCCGTTACCTCTTGTCCTGGATCATCAAAGATGATCCAGGACAAGAGGTAACGGGTACAAACTGGAACGTAGGAACTTCTATCAAAGCATGAGGAGGAACTTCTTCACTTTGAGGGTGGCAGAGCGCTGGAACAGGCTGCCCAGGGAGGCGGTAGAGTCTCCCACCCCAGAGACATTCAAAACCCGCCTGGAGGTCATCCTGTGCAACCTGCTGTAGGTGACCCTGCTCTGGCAGGGGGGTTGGACTGGATGATCTCCAGAGCTCCTTTCCAACCCTAACCAATCTGTGATTCTGTGATCAGAGCTGTTCTTCGAAATCTGTTCCTAGGAAATCGCTGCGAGAAGGAGGATGCACCTGAGGAGCAGGCCTAAGATGGAGGATTGAACAAACAAGTAGCTCTTACCTGAGGAATCGGCTATCCCATGGAACAACTTCTGAGAAAGATTCTGCAACATTACTAGGGGTCCGCCAAAACATACAATTACTTGCCATGTTCCAGTTAAAGCCTAAACTATCGAGTTGGCATTTCTTTTTAAAAGTGTATAAAGAAGCGGTAATGGGCCAAATCCTCAAGCCACTGTAAATCAACACGATTTGCTTGCCTCCGCTGGAACACCCGCTCTCTATTTCAGTTCAGGAGCTAACACACAGTATCTTAATATGCATTTAGGTTAATATTTGCACTTTGCAGGGCTAGGTAGATTGCACGGCTGGCACATATCAGACTAAATGTCACTTCCGAAAGCTAAGGGACCGAACCGGAAGCTGCCATTCAGAGGGACTACCTGACAACATGTGGAACCTCTCCGGAAAAGCCTTCCCACCTCAAGCAACTCCTTTTGATTAATCTTTCACATAGACAATACACCTTATATAAACCGACACACCCCCCCGGCCTTTGCCTCCACAGATCCTGTGGTTGGCTAATTAAAGGAGGAGGTGTAACTATCAATCTAATCTGGCTTGTTCTCAAATTTACCATAATTTCCACACTTGAGAGGCTGGTGAAATGAAACAGCACTACTACACTTTCCCATTCATCAGCCGGAAGCAGAACAACTCAGAGAACCGGGCGAAAAATAATTAGGATGCGGGATCAGGTGTTGCGCGCGTGCATCTGTGCCTGTACAGGGGCACGCAGGCACATGAGCATTCACGGGAGGCAGCAGCAGTAGCACGGGGGCAGATGAGCACCACCAGTCATTTGACCTCGACAGGTGAATGCTTGCAGATGTACTCACAGCACACTTATTAGAAGAGGCCCAAATGCCCGAGAAAACTGCCGTCAGATTACGCCGGAAACAACAACGGCTTTTTAAACAACTACAGCCGCCAGAACGGTACCGGCGGCAGCACTGCAGGAGCTGCTCAGGAACCGCTGGGGCAACCCCAGCGCACCGGGTGCTCAGCGCGTGGCCCTGACCCCACCGCATGGCATGTCAGCCTTGGGCAGGAAGCTTGACATTTTCTGGAAGCACCGGTGTCATTTCACGGGCTTTGCCGTCGCTTTGCGCTTGTGGGGTAACACTATAGAGTTTTTCAGAAAGTGTTGGAGCAACTTTGGTACCTTTTCCATTCAGGCACACTGGGAGTGAGCTGTGGGGCTGCTGCCAGGGGCTCTGCTCAGCACAGCATGGCTGGAGCTGGCCCAGGACCTCCTTCGAAAGACAGACTGGTCAGACACACAGCTATCCTGAATCATCAAGGATAATCCTATGTTCAAGTTCAAGTTCCTACCTTCCAGTTCAAGTTCAAGTTCCTACGTTCCAATCGGTGCCCGTTACCTCTTGTCCTGGATCATCAAAGATGATCCAGGACAAGAGGTAACGGGTACAAACTGGAACCTAGGAACTTCTATCAAAGCATGAGGAGGAACTTCTTTACTTTGAGGGTGGCAGAGCGCTGGAACAAGCTGCCCGGGGAGGCGGTAGAGTCTCCGACCCCACAGACATTCAAAACCCGCCTGGAGGTCATCCTGTGCAACCTGCTGTAGGTGACCCTGCTCTGGCAGGGGGGTTGGACTGGATGATCTCCAGAGCTCCTTTCAAACCCTAACCAATCTGTGATTCTGTGATCAGAGCTGTTCTTCGAAATCTGTTCCTAGGAAATCGCTGCGAGAATGAGGATGCACCTGAGGAGCAGGCCTAAGATGGAGGATTGAACAAACAAGTAGCTCTTACCTGAGGAATCGGCTATCCCATGGAACAACTTCTGAGAAAGATTCTGCAACATTACTAGGGGTCCGCCAAAACATAGAATTACTTGCCATGTTCCAGTTAAAGCCTAAACTATCGAGTTGGCATTTCTTTTTAAAAGTGTATAAAGAAGCGGTAATGGGCCAAATCCTCAAGCCACTGTAAATCAACACGATTTGCTTGCCTCCGCTGGAACACCCGCTCTCTATTTCAGTTCAGGAGCTAACACACAGTATCTTAATATGCATTTAGGTTAATATTTGCACTTTGCAGGGCTAGGTAGATTGCACGGCTGGCACATATCAGACTAAATGTCACTTCCGAAAGCTAAGGGACCGAACCGGAAGCTGCCATTCAGAGGGACTACCTGACAACATGTGGAACCTCTCCGGAAAAGCCTTCCCACCTCAAGCAACTCCTTTTGATTAATCTTTCACATAGACAATACACGTTATATACACCGACACACCCCCCCGGCCTTTGCCTCCACAGATCCTGTGGTTGGCTAATTAAAGGAGGAGGTGTAACTATCAATCTAATCTGGCTTGTTCTCAAATTTACCATAATTTCCACACTTGAGAGGCTGGTGAAATGAAACAGCACTACTACACTTTCCCGTTCATCAGCCGGAAGCAGAACAACTCCGAGAACCGGGCGAAAAATAATTAGGATGCGGGATCAGGTGTTGCGCGCGTGCATCTGTGCCTGTACAGGGGCACGCAGGCACATGAGCATTCACGGGAGGCAGCAGCAGTAGCAAGGGGGCAGATGAGCACCACCACTCATTTGACCTCGACAGGTGAATGCTTGCAGATGTACTCACAGCACACTTATTTGAAGAGGCCCAAATGCCCGAGAAAACTGCCGTCAGATTACGCCGGAAACAACAACGGCTTTTTAAACAACTACAGCCGCCAGAACGGTACCGGCGGCAGCACTGCAGGAGCTGCTCAGGAACCGCTGGGGCAACCCCAGCGCACCGGGTGCTCAGCGCGTGGCCCTGACCCCACCGCATGGCATGTCACCCTTGGGCAGGAAGCTTGACATTTTCTGGAAGCACCGGTGTCATTTCACGGGCTTTGCCGTCGCTTTGCGCTTGTGGGGTAACACTATAGAGTTTTTCAGAAAGTGTTGGAGCAACTTTGGTACCTTTTCCATTCAGGCACACTGGGAGTGAGCTGTGGGGCTGCTGCCAGGGGCTCTGCTCAGCACAGCATGGCTGGAGCTGGTCCAGGACCTCCTTCGAAAGACAGACTGGTCAGACACACAGCTATCCTGAATCATCAAGGATAATCCTATGTTCAAGTTCCTACGTTCCAGTTCAAGTTCAAGTTCCTACGTTCCAATTGGTGCCCGTTACCTCTTGTCCTGGATCATCAAAGATGATCCAGGACAAGAGGTAACGGGTACAAACTGGAACCTAGGAACTTCTATCAAAGCATGAGGAGGAACTTCTTTACTTTGAGGGTGGCAGAGCGCTGGAACAGGCTGCCCAGGGAGGCGGTAGAGTCTCCCACCCCAGAGACATTCAAAACCCGCCTGGAGGTCATCCTGTGCAACCTGCTGTAGGTGACCCTGCTCTGGCAGGGGGGTTGGGCTGGATGATCTCCAGAGCTCCTTTCCAACCCTAACCAATCTGTGATTCTGTGATCAGAGCTGTTCTTCGAAATCTGTTCCTAGGAAATCGCTGCGAGAAGGAGGATGCACCTGAGGAGCAGGCCTAAGATGGAGGATTGAACAAACAAGTAGCTCTTACCTGAGGAATCGGCTATCCCACGGAACAACTTCTGAGAAAGATTCTGCAACATTACTAGGGGTCTGCCAAAACATACAATTACTTGCCATGTTCCAGTTAAAGCCTAAACTATCGAGTTGGCATTTCTTTTTAAAAGTGTATAAAGAAGCGGTAATGGGCCATATCCGCAAGCCACTGTAAATCAACACGATTTGCTTGCCTCCGCTGGAACACCCGCTCTCTATTGCAGTTCAGGAGCTAACACACAGTATCTTAATATGCATTTATGTTAATATTTGCACTTTGCAGGGCTAGGTAGATTGCACGGCTGGCACATATCAGACTAAATGTCACGTCCGAAAGCTAAGGGACCGAACCGGAAGCTGCCATTCAGAGGGACTACCTGACAACATGTGGAACCTCTCCGGAAAAGCCTTCCCACCTCAAGCAACTCCTTTTGATTAATCTTTCACATAGACAATACACGTTATATACACCGACACACACCCCCGGCCTTTGCCTCCACAGATCCTGTGGTTGGCTAATTAAAGGAGGAGGTGTAACTATCAATCTAATCTGGCTTGTTCCCAAATTTACCATAATTTCCACACTTGAGAGGCTGGTGAAATGAAACAGCACTACTACACTTTCCCATTCATCAGCCGGAAGCAGAACAACTCAGAGAACCGGGCGAAAAATAATTAGGATGCGGGATCAGGTGTTGCGCGCGTGCATCTGTGCCTGTACAGGGGCACGCAGGCACATGAGCATTCACGGGAGGCAGCAGCAGTAGCACGGGGGGAGATGAGCACCACCAGTCATTTGACCTCGACAGGTGAATGCTTGCAGATGTACTCACAGCACACTTATTAGAAGAGGCCCAAATGCCCGAGAAAACTGCCGTCAGATTACGCCGGAAACAACAACGGCTTTTTAAACAACTACAGCCGCCAGAACGGTACCGGCGGCAGCACTGCAGGAGCTGCTCAGGAACCGCTGGGGCAACCCCAGCGCACCGGGTGCTCAGCGCGTGGCCCTGACCCCACCGCATGGCATGTCACCCTTGGGCAGGAAGCTTGACATTTTCTGGAAGCACCGGTGTCATTTCACGGGCTTTGCCGTCGCTTTGCGCTTGTGGGGTAACACTATAGAGTTTTTCAGAAAGTGTTGGAGCAACTTTGGTACCTTTTCCATTCAGGCACACTGGGAGTGAGCTGTGGGGCTGCTGCCAGGGGCTCTGCTCAGCACAGCATGGCTGGAGCTGGCCCAGGACCTCCTTCGAAAGACAGACTGGTCAGACACACAGCTATCCTGAATCATCAAGGATAATCCTATGTTCAAGTTCCTACGTTCCAGTTCAAGTTCAAGTTCCTACGTTCCAGTTTGTACCCGTTACCTCTTGTCCTGGATCATCTTTGATGTTCCAGGACAAGAGGTAACGGGCACCAATTGGAACGTAGGAACTTCTATCAAAGCATGAGGAGGAACTTCTTTACTTTGAGGGTGGCAGAGCGCTGGAACAGGCTGCCCAGGGAGGCGGTAGAGTCTCCCACCCCAGAAACATTCAAAACCCGCCTGGAGGTCATCCTGTGCAACCTGCTGTAGGTGACCCTGCTCTGGCAGGGGGGTTGGGCTGGATGATCTCCAGAGGTCCTTTCCAACCCTAACCAATCTGTGATTCTGTGATCAGAGCTGTTCTTTGAAATCTGTTCCTAGGAAATCGCTGCGAGAAGGAGGATGCACCTGAGGAGCAGGCCTAAGATGGAGGATTGAACAAACAAGTAGCTCTTACCTGAGGAATCGGCTATCCCATGGAACAACTTCTGAGAAAGATTCTGCAACATTACTAGGGGTCCGCCAAAACATACAATTACTTGCCATGTTCCAGTTAAAGCCTAAACTATCAAGTTGGCATTTCTTTTTAAAAGTGTATAAAGAAGCGGTAATGGGCCAAATCCTCAAGCCACTCTAAATCAACACGATTTGCTTGCCTCCGCTGGAACACCCGCTCTCTATTGCAGTTCAGGAGCTAACACACAGTATCTTAATATGCATTTATGTTAATATTTGCACTTTGCAGGGCTAGGTAGATTGCACGGCTGGCACATATCAGACTAAATGTCACTTCCGAAAGCTAAGGGACCGAACCGGAAGCTGCCATTCAGAGGGACTACCTGACAACATGTGGAACCTCTCCGGAAAAGCCTTCCCACCTCAAGCAACTCCTTTTGATTAATCTTTCACATAGACAATACACGTTATATACACCGACACACCCCCCCGGCCTTTGCCTCCACAGATCCTGTGGTTGGCTAATTAAAGGAGGAGGTGTAACTATCAATCTAATCTGGCTTGTTCCCAAATTTACCATAATTTCCACACTTGAGAGGCTGGTGAAATGAAACAGCACTACTACACTTTCCCATTCATCAGCCGGAAGCAGAACAACTCCGAGAACCGGGCGAAAAATAATTAGGATGCGGGATCAGGTGTTGCGCGCGTGCATCTGTGCCTGTACAGGGGCACGCAGGCACATGAGCATTCACGGGAGGCAGCAGCAGTAGCACGGGGGGAGATGAGCACCACCAGTCATTTGACCTCGACAGGTGAATGCTTGCAGATGTACTCACAGCACACTTATTAGAAGAGGCCCAAATGCCCGAGAAAACTGCCGTCAGATTACGCCGGAAACAACAACGGCTTTTTAAACAACTACAGCCGCCAGAACGGTACCGGCGGCAGCACTGCAGGAGCTGCTCAGGAACCGCTGGGGCAACCCCAGCGCACCGGGTGCTCATCGCGTGGCCCTGACCCCACCGCATGGCATGTCACCCTTGGGCAGGAAGCTTGACATTTTCTGGAAGCACCGGTGTCATTTCACGGGCTTTGCCGTCGCTTTGCGCTTGTGGGGTAACACTATAGAGTTTTTCAGAAAGTGTTGGAGCAACTTTGGTACCTTTTCCATTCAGGCACACTGGGAGTGAGCTGTGGGGCTGCTGCCAGGGGCTCTGCTCAGCACAGCATGGCTGGAGCTGGCCCAGGACCTCCTTCGAAAGACAGACTGGTCAGACACACAGCTATCCTGAATCATCAAGGATAATCCTATGTTCAAGTTCCTACGTTCCAGTTCAAGTTCAAGTTCCTACGTTCCAGTTTGTACCCGTTACCTCTTGTCCTGGATCATCTTTGATGTTCCAGGACAAGAGGTAACGGGCACCAATTGGAACGTAGGAACTTCTATCAAAGCATGAGGAGGAACTTCTTTACTTTGAGGGTGGCAGAGCGCTGGAACAGGCTGCCCAGGGAGGCGGTAGAGTCTCCCACCCCAGAGACATTCAAAACCCGCCTGGAGGTCATCCTGTGCAACCTGCTGTAGGTGACCCTGCTCTGGCAGGGGGGTTGGGCTGGATGATCTCCAGAGCTCCTTTCCAACCCTAACCAATCTGTGATTCTGTGATCAGAGCTGTTCTTTGAAATCTGTTCCTAGGAAATCGCTGCGAGAAGGAGGATGCACCTGAGGAGCAGGCCTAAGATGGAGGATTGAACAAACAAGTAGCTCTTACCTGAGGAATCGGCTATCCCATGGAACAACTTCTGAGAAAGATTCTGCAACATTACTAGGGGTCCGCCAAAACATACAATTACTTGCCATGTTCCAGTTAAAGCCTAAACTATCAAGTTGGCATTTCTTTTTAAAAGTGTATAAAGAAGCGGTAATGGGCCAAATCCTCAAGCCACTCTAAATCAACACGATTTGCTTGCCTCCGCTGGAACACCCGCTCTCTATTGCAGTTCAGGAGCTAACACACAGTATCTTAATATGCATTTATGTTAATATTTGCACTTTGCAGGGCTAGGTAGATTGCACGGCTGGCACATATCAGACTAAATGTCACTTCCGAAAGCTAAGGGACCGAACCGGAAGCTGCCATTCAGAGGGACTACCTGACAACATGTGGAACCTCTCCGGAAAAGCCTTCCCACCTCAAGCAACTCCTTTTGATTAATCTTTCACATAGACAATACACCTTATATACACCGACACACCCCCCCGGCCTTTGCCTCCACAGATCCTGTGGTTGGCTAATTAAAGGAGGAGGTGTAACTATCAATCTAATCTGGCTTGTTCCCAAATTTACCATAATTTCCACACTTGAGAGGCTGGTGAAATGAAACAGCACTACTACACTTTCCCATTCATCAGCCGGAAGCAGAACAACTCCGAGAACCGGGCGAAAAATAATTAGGATGCGGGATCAGGTGTTGCGCGCGTGCATCTGTGCCTGTACAGGGGCACGCAGGCACATGAGCATTCACGGGAGGCAGCAGCAGTAGCACGGGGGCAGATGAGCACCACCAGTCATTTGACCTCGACAGGTGAATGCTTGCAGATGTACTCACAGCACACTTATTAGAAGAGGCCCAAATGCCCGAGAAAACTGCCGTCAGATTACGCCGGAAACAACAACGGCTTTTTAAACAACTACAGCCGCCAGAACGGTACCGGCGGCAGCACTGCAGGAGCTGCTCAGGAACCGCTGGGCCAACCCCAGCGCACCGGGTGCTCAGCGCGTGGCCCTGACCCCACCGCATGGCATGTCACCCTTGGGCAGGAAGCTTGACATTTTCTGGAAGCACCGGTGTCATTTCACGGGCTTTGCCGTCGCTTTGCGCTTGTGGGGTAACACTATAGAGTTTTTCAGAAAGTGTTGGAGCAACTTTGGTACCTTTTCCATTCAGGCACACTGGGAGTGAGCTGTGGGGCTGCTGCCAGGGGCTCTGCTCAGCACAGCATGGCTGGAGCTGGTCCAGGACCTCCTTCGAAAGACAGACTGGTCAGACACACAGCTATCCTGAATCATCAAGGATAGTCCTATGTTCAAGTTCCTACGTTCCAGTTGAAGTTCAAGTTCCTACGTTCCAATTGGTGCCCGTTACCTCTTGTCCTGGATCATCAAAGATGATCCAGGACAAGAGGTAACGGGTACAAACTGGAACCTAGGAACTTCTATCAAAGCATGAGGAGGAACTTCTTTACTTTGAGGGTGGCAGAGCGCTGGAACAGGCTGCCCAGGGAGGCGGTAGAGTCTCCGACCCCAGAAACATTCAAAACCCGCCTGGAGGTCATCCTGTGCAACCTGCTGTAGGTGACCCTGCTCTGGCAGGGGGGTTGGGCTGGATGATCTCCAGAGCTCCTTTCCAACCCTAACCAATCTGTGATTCTGTGATCAGAGCTGTTCTTCGAAATCTGTTCCTAGGAAATCGCTGCGAGAAGGAGGATGCACCTGAGGAGCAGGCCTAAGATGGAGGATTGAACAAACAAGTAGCTCTTACCTGAGGAATCGGCTATCCCACGGAACAACTTCTGAGAAAGATTCTGCAACATTACTAGGGGTCCGCCAAAACATACAATTACTTGCCATGTTCCAGTTAAAGCCTAAACTATCGAGTTGGCATTTCTTTTTAAAAGTGTATAAAGAAGCGGTAATGGGCCAAATCCTCAAGCCACTCTAAATCAACACGATTTGCTTGCCTCCGCTGGAACACCCGCTCTCTATTTCAGTTCAGGAGCTAACACACAGTATCTTAATATGCATTTAGGTTAATATTTGCACTTTGCGGGGCTAGGTAGATTGCACGGCTGGCACATATCAGACTAAATGTCACTTCCGAAAGCTAAGGGACCGAACCGGAAGCTGCCATTCAGAGGGACTACCTGACAACATGTGGAACCTCTCCGGAAAAGCCTTCCCACCTCAAGCAACTCCTTTTGATTCATCTTTCACATAGACAATACACGTTATATACACCGACACACCCCCCCGGCCTTTGCCTCCACAGATCCTGTGGTTGGCTAATTAAAGGAGGAGGTGTAACTATCAATCTAATCTGGCTTGTTCTCAAATTTACCATAATTTCCACACTTGAGAGGCTGGTGAAATGAAACAGCACTACTAAACTTTCCCATTCATCAGCCGGAAGCAGAACAACTCAGAGAACCGGGCGAAAAATAATTAGGATGCGGGATCAGGTGTTGCGCGCGTGCATCTGTGCCTGTACAGGGGCACGCAGGCACATGAGCATTCACGGGAGGCAGCAGCAGTAGCACGGGGGCAGATGAGCACCACCAGTCATTTGACCTCGACAGGTGAATGCTTGCAGATGTACTCACAGCACACTTATTGGAAGAGGCCCAAATGCCCGAGAAAACTGCTGTCAGATTACGCCGGAAACAACAACGGCTTTTTAAACAACTACAGCCGCCAGAACGGTACCGGCGGCAGCACTGCAGGAGCTGCTCAGGAACCGCTGGGGCAACCCCAGCGCACCGGGTGCTCAGCGCGTGGCCCTGACCCCACCGCATGGCATGTCACCCTTGGGCAGGAAGCTTGACATTTTCTGGAAGCACCGGTGTCATTTCACGGGCTTTGCCGTCGCTTTGCGCTTGTGGGGTAACACTATAGAGTTTTTCAGAAAGTGTTGGAGCAACTTTGGTACCTTTTCCATTCAGGCACACTGGGAGTGAGCTGTGGGGCTGCTGCCAGGGGCTCTGCGCAACACAGCATGGCTGGAGTTGGCCCAGGACCTCCTTCGAAAGACAGACTGGTCAGACACACAGCTATCCTGAATCATCAAGGATAATCCTATGTTCAAGTTCCTACGTTCCAGTTCAAGTTCAAGTTCCTACGTTCCAATTGGTGCCCGTTACCTCTTGTCCTGGATCATCAAAGATGATCCAGGACAAGAGGTAATGGGTACAAACTGGAACGTAGGAACTTCTATCAAAGCATGAGGAGGAACTTCTTTACTTTGAGGGTGGCAGAGCGCTGGAACAGGCTGCCCAGGGAGGCGGTAGAGTCTCCGACCCCAGAGACATTCAAAACCCGCCTGGAGGTCATCCTGTGCAACCTGCTGTAGGTGACCCTGCTCTGGCAGGGGGGTTGGGCTGGATGATCTCCAGAGCTCCTTTCCAACCCTAACTAATCTGTGATTCTGTGATCAGAGCTGTTCTTCGAAATCTGTTCCTAGGAAATCGCTGCGAGAAGGAGGATGCACCTGAGGAGCAGGCCTAAGATGGAGGATTGAACAAACAAGTAGCTCTTACCTGAGGAATCGGCTATCCCATGGAACAACTTCTGAGAAAGATTCTGCAACATTACTAGGGGTCCGCCAAAGCATACAATTACTTGCCATGTTCCAGTTAAAGCCTAAACTATCGAGTTGGCATTTCTTTTTAAAAGTGTATAAAGAAGCGGTAATGGGCCAAATCCTCAAGCCACTGTAAATCAACACGATTTGCTTGCCTCCGCTGGAACACCCGCTCTCTATTTCAGTTCAGGAGCTAACACACAGTATCTTAATATGCATTTAGGTTAATATTTGCACTTTGCAGGGCTAGGTAGATTGCACGGCTGGCACATATCAGACTAAATGTCACTTCCGAAAGCTAAGGGACCGAACCGGAAGCTGCAATTCAGAGGGACTACCTGACAACATGTGGAACCTCTCCGGAAAAGCCTTCCCACCTCAAGCAACTCCTTTTGATTAATCTTTCACATAGACAATACACGTTATATACACCGACACACCCCCCCGGCCTTTGCCTCCACAGATCCTGTGGTTGGCTAATTAAAGGAGGAGGTGTAACTATCAATCTAATCTGGCTTGTTCTCAAATTTACCATAATTTCCACACTTGAGAGGCTGGTGAAATGAAACAGCACTACTACACTTTCCCATTCATCAGCCGGAAGCAGAACAACTCAGAGAACCGGGCGAAAAATAATTAGGATGCGGGATCAGGTGTTGCGCGCGTGCATCTGTGCCTGTACAGGGGCACGCAGGCATGTGAGCATTCACAGGAGGCAGCAGCAGTAGCACGGGGGCAGATGAGCACCACCAGTCATTTGACCTCGACAGGTGAATGCTTGCAGATGTACTCACAGCACACTTATTAGAAGAGGCCCAAATGCCCGAGAAAACTGCCGTCAGATTACGCCGGAAACAACAACGGCTTTTTAAACAACTACAGCCGCCAGAACGGTACCGGCGGCAGCACTGCAGGAGCTGCTCAGGAACCGCTGGGGCAACCCCAGCGCACCGGGTGCTCAGCGCGTGGCCCTGACCCCACCGCATGGCATGTCACCCTTGGGCAGGAAGCTTGACATTTTCTGGAAGCACCGGTGTCATTTCACGGGCTTTGCCGTCGCTTTGCGCTTGTGGGGTAACACTATAGAGTTTTTCAGAAAGTGTTGGAGCAACTTTGGTACCTTTTCCATTCAGGCACACTGGGAGTGAGCTGTGGGGCTGCTGCCAGGGGCTCTGCTCAGCACAGCATGGCTGGAGCTGGCCCAGGACCTCCTTCGAAAGACAGACTGGTCAGACACACAGCTATCCTGAATCAACAAGGATAATCCTATGTTCAAGTTCCTACGTTCCAGTTCAAGTTCAAGTTCCTACGTTCCAATTGGTGCCCGTTACCTCTTGTCCTGGATCATCAAAGATGATCCAGGACAAGAGGTAACGGGTACAAACTGGAACCTAGGAACTTCTATCAAAGCATGAGGAGGAACTTCTTTACTTTGAGGGTGGCAGAGCGCTGGAACAGGCTGCCCAGGGAGGCGGTAGAGTCTCCAACCCCAGAAATATTCAAAACCCGCCTGGAGGTCATCCTGTGCAACCTGCTGTAGGTGACCCTGCTCTGGCAGGGGGGTTGGGCTGGATGATCTCCAGAGCTCCTTTCCAACCCTAACTAATCTGTGATTCTGTGATCAGAGCTGTTCTTCGAAATCTGTTCCTAGGAAATCGCTGCGAGAAGGAGGACGCACCTGAGGAGCAGGCCTAAGATGGAGGATTGAACAAACAAGTAGCTCTTACCTGAGGAATCGGCTATCCCATGGAACAACTTCTGAGAAAGATTCTGCAACATTACTAGGGGTCCGCCAAAACATACAATTACTTGCCATGTTCCAGTTAAAGCCTAAACTATCGAGTTGGCATTTCTTTTTAAAAGTGTATAAAGAAGCGGTAATGGGCCAAATCCTCAAGCCACTGTAAATCAACACGATTTGCTTGCCTCCGCTGGAACACCCGCTCTCTATTTCAGTTCAGGAGCTAACACACAGTATCTTAATATGCATTTAGGTTAATATTTGCACTTTGCGGGGCTAGGTAGATTGCACGGCTGGCACATATCAGACTAAATGTCACTTCCGAAAGCTAAGGGACCGAACCGGAAGCTGCCATTCAGAGGGACTACCTGACAACATGTGGAACCTCTCCGGAAAAGCCTTCCCACCTCAAGCAACTCCTTTTGATTCATCTTTCACATAGACAATACACGTTATATACACCGACACACCCCCCCGGCCTTTGCCTCCACAGATCCTGTGGTTGGCTAATTAAAGGAGGAGGTGTAACTATCAATCTAATCTGGCTTGTTCTCAAATTTACCATAATTTCCACACTTGAGAGGCTGGTGAAATGAAACAGCACTACTACACTTTCCCATTCATCAGCCGGAAGCAGAACAACTCAGAGAACCGGGCGAAAAATAATTAGGATGCGGGATCAGGTGTTGCGCGCGTGCATCTGTGCCTGTACAGGGGCACGCAGGCACATGAGCATTCACGGGAGGCAGCAGCAGTAGCACGGGGGCAGATGAGCACCACCAGTCATTTGACCTCGACAGGTGAATGCTTGCAGATGTACTCACAGCACACTTATTAGAAGAGGCCCAAATGCCCGAGAAAACTGCCGTCAGATTACGCCGGAAACAACAACGGCTTTTTAAACAACTACAGCCGCCAGAACGGTACCGGCGGCAGCACTGCAGGAGCTGCTCAGGAACCGCTGGGGCAACCCCAGCGCACCGGGTGCTCAGCGCGTGGCCCTGACCCCACCGCATGGCATGTCACCCTTGGGCAGGAAGCTTGACATTTTCTGGAAGCACCGGTGTCATTTCACGGGCTTTGCCGTCGCTTTGCGCTTGTGGGGTAACACTATAGAGTTTTTCAGAAAGTGTTGGAGCAACTTTGGTACCTTTTCCATTCAGGCACACTGGGAGTGAGCTGTGGGGTCGCTGCCAGGGGCTCTGCTCAGCACAGCATGGCTGGAGCTGGCCCAGGACCTCCTTCGAAAGACAGACTGGTCAGACACACAGCTATCCTGAATCATCAAGGATAATCCTATGTTCAAGTTCAAGTTCCTACCTTCCAGTTCAAGTTCAAGTTCCTACGTTCCAATCGGTGCCCGTTACCTCTTGTCCTGGATCATCAAAGATGATCCAGGACAAGAGGTAACGGGTACAAACTGGAACCTAGGAACTTCTATCAAAGCATGAGGAGGAACTTCTTTACTTTGAGGGTGGCAGAGCGCTGGAACAGGCTGCCCAGGGAGGCGGTAGAGTCTATCACCCCAGAGACATTCATAACCCGCCTGGAGGTCATCCTGTGCAACCTGCTGTAGGTGACCCTGCTCTGGCAGGGGGTTGGACTGGATGATCTCCAGAGCTCCTTTCCAACCCTAACCAATCTGTGATTCTGTGATCAGAGCTGTTCTTCGAAATCTGTTCCTAGGAAATCGCTGCGAGAAGGAGGATGCACCTGAGGAGCAGGCCTAAGATGGAGGATTGAACAAACAAGTAGCTCTTACCTGAGGAATCGGCTATCCCATGGAACAACTTCTGAGAAAGATTCTGCAACATTACTAGGGGTCCGCCAAAGCATACAATTACTTGCCATGTTCCAGTTAAAGCCTAAACTATCGAGTTGGCATTTCTTTTTAAAAGTGTATAAAGAAGCGGTAATGGGCCAAATCCGCAAGCCACTGTAAATCAACACGATTTGCTTGCCTCCGCTGGAACACCCGCTCTCTATTTCAGTTCAGGAGCTAACACACAGTATCTTAATATGCATTTATGTTAATATTTGCACTTTGCGGGGCTAGGTAGATTGCACGGCTGGCACATATCAGACTAAATGTCACTTCCGAAAGCTAAGGGACCGAACCGGAAGCTGCCATTCAGAGGGACTACCTGACAACATGTGGAACCTCTCCGGAAAAGCCTTCCCACCTCAAGCAACTCCTTTTGATTAATCTTTCACATAGACAATACACGTTATATACACTGACACACCCCCCCGGCCTTTGCCTCCACAGATCCTGTGGTTGGCTAATTAAAGGAGGAGGTGTAACTATCAATCTAATCTGGCTTGTTCTCAAATTTACCATAATTTCCACACTTGAGAGGCTGGTGAAATGAAACAGCACTACTACACTTTCCCATTCATCAGCCGGAAGCAGAACAACTCAGAGAACCGGGCGAAAAATAATTAGGATGCGGGATCAGGTGTTGCGCGCGTGCATCTGTGCCTGTACAGGGGCACGCAGGCACATGAGCATTCACGGGAGGCAGCAGCAGTAGCACGGGGGCAGATGAGCACCACCAGTCATTTGACCTCGACAGGTGAATGCTTGCAGATGTACTCACAGCACACTTATTAGAAGAGGCCCAAATGCCCGAGAAAACTGCCGTCAGATTACGCCGGAAACAACAACGGCTTTTTAAACAACTACAGCCGCCAGAACGGTACCGGCGGCAGCACTGCAGGAGCTGCTCAGGAACCGCTGGGGCAACCCCAGCGCACCGGGTGCTCAGCACGTGGCCCTGACCCCACCGCATGGCATGTCACACTTGAGCAGGAAGCTTGACATTTTCTGGAAGCACCGGTGTCATTTCACGGGCTTTGCCGTCGCTTTGTGCTTGTGGGGTAACACTATAGAGTTTTTCAGAAAGTGTTGGAGCAACTTTTGTACCTTTTCCATTCAGGCACACTGGGAGTGAGCTGTGGGGCTGCTGCCAGGGGCTCTGCTCAGCACAGCATGGCTGGAGCTGGCCCAGGACCTCCTTCGAAAGACAGACTGGTCAGACACACAGCTATCCTGAATCATCAAGGATAATCCTATGTTCAAGTTCCTACGTTCCAGTTGAAGTTCAAGTTCCTACGTTCCAATTGGTGCCCGTTACCTCTTGTCCTGGATCATCAAAGATGATCCAGGACAAGAGGTAACGGGTACAAACTGGAACGTAGGAACTTCTATCAAAGCATGAGGAGGAACTTCTTTACTTTGAGGGTGGCAGAGCACTGGAACAGGCTGCCCAGGGAGGCGGTAGAGTCTCCGACCCCAGAGACATTCAAAACCCGCCTGGAGGTCATCCTGTGCAACCTGCTGTAGGTGACCCTGCTCTGGCAGGGGGGTTGGGCTGGATGATCTCCAGAGGTCCTTTCCAACCCTAACCAATCTGTGATTCTGTGATCAGAGCTGTTCTTCGAAATCTGTTCCTAGGAAATCGCTGCGAGAAGGAGGATGCACCTGAGGAGCAGGCCTAAGATGGAGGATTGAACAAACAAGTAGCTCTTACCTGAGGAATCGGCTATCCCATGGAACAACTTCTGAGAAAGATTCTGCAACATTACTAGGGGTCCGCCAAAACATACAATTACTTGCCATGTTCCAGTTAAAGCCTAAACTATCGAGTTGGCATTTCTTTTTAAAAGTGTATAAAGAAGCGGTAATGGGCCAAATCCGCAAGCCACTGTAAATCAACACGATTTGCTTGCCTCCGCTGGAACACCCGCTCTCTATTTCAGTTCAGGAGCTAACACACAGTATCTTAATATGCATTTATGTTAATATTTGCACTTTGCGGGGCTAGGTAGATTGCACGGCTGGCACATATCAGACTAAATATCACTTCCGAAAGCTAAGGGACCGAACCGGAAGCTGCCATTCAGAGGGACTACCTGACAACATGTGGAACCTCTCCGGAAAAGCCTTCCCACCTCAAGCAACTCCTTTTGATTAATCTTTCACATAGACAATACACGTTATATACACCGACACACCCCCCCGGCCTTTGCCTCCACAGATCCTGTGGTTGGCTAATTAAAGGAGGAGGTGTAACTATCAATCTAATCTGGCTTGTTCTCAAATTTACCATAATTTCCACACTTGAGAGGCTGGTGAAATGAAACAGCACTACTACACTTTCCCATTCATCAGCCGGAAGCAGAACAACTCAGAGAACCGGGCGAAAAATAATTAGGATGCGGGATCAGGTGTTGCGCGCGTGCATCTGTGCCTGTACAGGGGCACGCAGGCACATGAGCATTCACGGGAGGCAGCAGCAGTAGCACGGGGGCAGATGAGCACCACCAGTCATTTGACCTCGACAGGTGAATGCTTGCAGATGTACTCACAGCACACTTATTCGAAGAGGCCCAAATGCCCGAGAAAACTGCCGTCAGATTACGCCGGAAACAACAACGGCTTTTTAAACAACTACAGCCGCCAGAACGGTACCAGCGGCAGCACTGCAGGAGCTGCTCAGGAACCGCTGGGGCAACCCCAGCGCACCGGGTGCTCAGCGCGTGGCCCTGACCCCACCGCATGGCATGTCACCCTTGTGCAGGAAGCTTGACATTTTCTGGAAGCACCGGTGTCATTTCACGGGCTTTGCCGTCGCTTTGCGCTTGTGGGGTAACACTATAGAGTTTTTCAGAAAGTGTTGGAGCAACTTTGGTACCTTTTCCATTCAGGCACACTGGGAGTGAGCTGTGGGGCTGCTGCCAGGGGCTCTGCTCAGCACAGCATGGCTGGAGCTGGCCCAGGACCTCCTTCGAAAGACAGACTGGTCAGACACACAGCTATCCTGAATCATCAAGGATAATCCTATGTTCAAGTTCCTACGTTCCAGTTGAAGTTCAAGTTCCTACATTCCAATTGGTGCCCGTTACCTCTTGTCCTGGATCATCAAAGATGATCCAGGACAAGAGGTAACGGGTACAAACTGGAACCTAGGAACTTCTATCAAAGCATGAGGAGGAACTTCTTTACTTTGAGGGTGGCAGAGCGCTGGAACAGGCTGCCCAGGGAGGCGGTAGAGTCTCCGACCCCAGAAACATTCAAAACCCGCCTGGAGGTCATCCTGTGCAACCTGCTGTAGGTGACCCTGCTCTGGCAGGGGGGTTGGGCTGGATGATCTCCAGAGGTCCTTTCCAACCCTAACCAATCTGTGATTCTGTGATCAGAGCTGTTCTTCGAAATCTGTTCCTAGGAAATCGCTGCGAGAAGGAGGATGCACCTGAGGAGCAGGCCTAAGATGGAGGATTGAACAAACAAGTAGCTCTTACCTGAGGAATCGGCTATCCCATGGAACAACTTCTGAGAAAGATTCTGCAACATTACTAGGGGTCCGCCAAAACATACAATTACTTGCCATGTTCCAGTTAAAGCCTAAACTATCGAGTTGGCATTTCTTTTTAAAAGTGTATAAAGAAGCGGTAATGGGCCAAATCCTCAAGCCACTGTAAATCAACACGATTTGCTTGCCTCCGCTGGAACACCCGCTCTCTATTTCAGTTCAGGAGCTAACACACACTATCTTAAAATGCATTTAGGTTAATATTTGCACTTTGCAGGGCTAGGTAGATTGCACGGCTGGCACATATCAGACTAAATGTCACTTCCGAAAGCTAAGGGACCGAACCGGAAGCTGCCATTCAGAGGGACTACCTGACAACATGTGGAACCTCTCCGGAAAAGCCTTCCCACCTCAAGCAACTCCTTTTGATTAATCTTTCACATAGACAATACACGTTATATACACCGACACACCCCCCCGGCCTTTGCCTCCACAGATCCTGTGGTTGGCTAATTAAAGGAGGAGGTGTAACTATCAATCTAATCTGGCTTGTTCTCAAATTTACCATAATTTCCACACTTGAGAGGCTGGTGAAATGAAACAGCACTACTACACTTTCCCATTCATCAGCCGGAAGCAGAACAACTCAGAGAACCGGGCGAAAAATAATTAGGATGCGGGATCAGGTGTTGCGCGCGTGCATCTGTGCCTGTACAGGGGCACGCAGGCACATGAGCATTCACGGGAGGCAGCAGCAGTAGCACGGGGGCAGATGAGCACCACCAGTCATTTGACCTCGACAGGTGAATGCTTGCAGATGTACTCACAGCACACTTATTAGAAGAGGCCCAAATGCCCGAGAAAACTGCCGTCAGATTACGCCGGAAACAACAACGGCTTTTTAAACAACTACAGCCGCCAGAACGGTACCGGCGGCAGCACTGCAGGAGCTGCTCAGGAACCGCTGGGGCAACCCCAGCGCACCGGGTGCTCAGCGCGTGGCCCTGACCCCACCGCATGGCATGTCACCCTTGGGCAGGAAGCTTGACATTTTCTGGAAGCACCGGTGTCATTTCACGGGCTTTGCCGTCGCTTTGCGCTTGTGGGGTAACACTATAGAGTTTTTCAGAAAGTGTTGGAGCAACTTTGGTACCTTTTCCATTCAGGCACACTGGGAGTGAGCTGTGGGGTCGCTGCCAGGGGCTCTGCTCAGCACAGCATGGCTGGAGCTGGCCCAGGACCTCCTTCGAAAGACAGACTGGTCAGACACACAGCTATCCTGAATCATCAAGGATAATCCTATGTTCAAGTTCAAGTTCCTACCTTCCAGTTCAAGTTCAAGTTCCTACGTTCCAATCGGTGCCCGTTACCTCTTGTCCTGGATCATCAAAGATGATCCAGGACAAGAGGTAACGGGTACAAACTGGAACCTAGGAACTTCTATCAAAGCATGAGGAGGAACTTCTTTACTTTGAGGGTGGCAGAGCGCTGGAACAGGCTGCCCAGGGAGGCGGTAGAGTCTATCACCCCAGAGACATTCATAACCCGCCTGGAGGTCATCCTGTGCAACCTGCTGTAGGTGACCCTGCTCTGGCAGGGGGTTGGACTGGATGATCTCCAGAGCTCCTTTCCAACCCTAACCAATCTGTGATTCTGTGATCAGAGCTGTTCTTCGAAATCTGTTCCTAGGAAATCGCTGCGAGAAGGAGGATGCACCTGAGGAGCAGGCCTAAGATGGAGGATTGAACAAACAAGTAGCTCTTACCTGAGGAATCGGCTATCCCATGGAACAACTTCTGAGAAAGATTCTGCAACATTACTAGGGGTCCGCCAAAGCATACAATTACTTGCCATGTTCCAGTTAAAGCCTAAACTATCGAGTTGGCATTTCTTTTTAAAAGTGTATAAAGAAGCGGTAATGGGCCAAATCCGCAAGCCACTGTAAATCAACACGATTTGCTTGCCTCCGCTGGAACACCCGCTCTCTATTTCAGTTCAGGAGCTAACACACAGTATCTTAATATGCATTTATGTTAATATTTGCACTTTGCGGGGCTAGGTAGATTGCACGGCTGGCACATATCAGACTAAATGTCACTTCCGAAAGCTAAGGGACCGAACCGGAAGCTGCCATTCAGAGGGACTACCTGACAACATGTGGAACCTCTCCGGAAAAGCCTTCCCACCTCAAGCAACTCCTTTTGATTAATCTTTCACATAGACAATACACGTTATATACACTGACACACCCCCCCGGCCTTTGCCTCCACAGATCCTGTGGTTGGCTAATTAAAGGAGGAGGTGTAACTATCAATCTAATCTGGCTTGTTCTCAAATTTACCATAATTTCCACACTTGAGAGGCTGGTGAAATGAAACAGCACTACTACACTTTCCCATTCATCAGCCGGAAGCAGAACAACTCAGAGAACCGGGCGAAAAATAATTAGGATGCGGGATCAGGTGTTGCGCGCGTGCATCTGTGCCTGTACAGGGGCACGCAGGCACATGAGCATTCACGGGAGGCAGCAGCAGTAGCACGGGGGCAGATGAGCACCACCAGTCATTTGACCTCGACAGGTGAATGCTTGCAGATGTACTCACAGCACACTTATTAGAAGAGGCCCAAATGCCCGAGAAAACTGCCGTCAGATTACGCCGGAAACAACAACGGCTTTTTAAACAACTACAGCCGCCAGAACGGTACCGGCGGCAGCACTGCAGGAGCTGCTCAGGAACCGCTGGGGCAACCCCAGCGCACCGGGTGCTCAGCACGTGGCCCTGACCCCACCGCATGGCATGTCACACTTGAGCAGGAAGCTTGACATTTTCTGGAAGCACCGGTGTCATTTCACGGGCTTTGCCGTCGCTTTGTGCTTGTGGGGTAACACTATAGAGTTTTTCAGAAAGTGTTGGAGCAACTTTTGTACCTTTTCCATTCAGGCACACTGGGAGTGAGCTGTGGGGCTGCTGCCAGGGGCTCTGCTCAGCACAGCATGGCTGGAGCTGGCCCAGGACCTCCTTCGAAAGACAGACTGGTCAGACACACAGCTATCCTGAATCATCAAGGATAATCCTATGTTCAAGTTCCTACGTTCCAGTTGAAGTTCAAGTTCCTACGTTCCAATTGGTGCCCGTTACCTCTTGTCCTGGATCATCAAAGATGATCCAGGACAAGAGGTAACGGGTACAAACTGGAACCTAGGAACTTCTATCAAAGCATGAGGAGGAACTTCTTTACTTTGAGGGTGGCAGAGCACTGGAACAGGCTGCCCAGGGAGGCGGTAGAGTCTCCGACCCCAGAAACATTCAAAACCCGCCTGGAGGTCATCCTGTGCAACCTGCTGTAGGTGACCCTGCTCTGGCAGGGGGGTTGGGCTGGATGATCTCCAGAGGTCCTTTCCAACCCTAACCAATCTGTGATTCTGTGATCAGAGCTGTTCTTCGAAATCTGTTCCTAGGAAATCGCTGCGAGAAGGAGGATGCACCTGAGGAGCAGGCCTAAGATGGAGGATTGAACAAACAAGTAGCTCTTACCTGAGGAATCGGCTATCCCATGGAACAACTTCTGAGAAAGATTCTGCAACATTACTAGGGGTCCGCCAAAACATACAATTACTTGCCATGTTCCAGTTAAAGCCTAAACTATCGAGTTGGCATTTCTTTTTAAAAGTGTATAAAGAAGCGGTAATGGGCCAAATCCGCAAGCCACTGTAAATCAACACGATTTGCTTGCCTCCGCTGGAACACCCGCTCTCTATTTCAGTTCAGGAGCTAACACACAGTATCTTAATATGCATTTATGTTAATATTTGCACTTTGCGGGGCTAGGTAGATTGCACGGCTGGCACATATCAGACTAAATATCACTTCCGAAAGCTAAGGGACCGAACCGGAAGCTGCCATTCAGAGGGACTACCTGACAACATGTGGAACCTCTCCGGAAAAGCCTTCCCACCTCAAGCAACTCCTTTTGATTAATCTTTCACATAGACAATACACGTTATATACACCGACACACCCCCCCGGCCTTTGCCTCCACAGATCCTGTGGTTGGCTAATTAAAGGAGGAGGTGTAACTATCAATCTAATCTGGCTTGTTCTCAAATTTACCATAATTTCCACACTTGAGAGGCTGGTGAAATGAAACAGCACTACTACACTTTCCCATTCATCAGCCGGAAGCAGAACAACTCAGAGAACCGGGCGAAAAATAATTAGGATGCGGGATCAGGTGTTGCGCGCGTGCATCTGTGCCTGTACAGGGGCACGCAGGCACATGAGCATTCACGGGAGGCAGCAGCAGTAGCACGGGGGCAGATGAGCACCACCAGTCATTTGACCTCGACAGGTGAATGCTTGCAGATGTACTCACAGCACACTTATTCGAAGAGGCCCAAATGCCCGAGAAAACTGCCGTCAGATTACGCCGGAAACAACAACGGCTTTTTAAACAACTACAGCCGCCAGAACGGTACCAGCGGCAGCACTGCAGGAGCTGCTCAGGAACCGCTGGGGCAACCCCAGCGCACCGGGTGCTCAGCGCGTGGCCCTGACCCCACCGCATGGCATGTCACCCTTGTGCAGGAAGCTTGACATTTTCTGGAAGCACCGGTGTCATTTCACGGGCTTTGCCGTCGCTTTGCGCTTGTGGGGTAACACTATAGAGTTTTTCAGAAAGTGTTGGAGCAACTTTGGTACCTTTTCCATTCAGGCACACTGGGAGTGAGCTGTGGGGCTGCTGCCAGGGGCTCTGCTCAGCACAGCATGGCTGGAGCTGGCCCAGGACCTCCTTCGAAAGACAGACTGGTCAGACACACAGCTATCCTGAATCATCAAGGATAATCCTATGTTCAAGTTCCTACGTTCCAGTTGAAGTTCAAGTTCCTACATTCCAATTGGTGCCCGTTACCTCTTGTCCTGGATCATCAAAGATGATCCAGGACAAGAGGTAACGGGTACAAACTGGAACCTAGGAACTTCTATCAAAGCATGAGGAGGAACTTCTTTACTTTGAGGGTGGCAGAGCGCTGGAACAGGCTGCCCAGGGAGGCGGTAGAGTCTCCGACCCCAGAAACATTCAAAACCCGCCTGGAGGTCATCCTGTGCAACCTGCTGTAGGTGACCCTGCTCTGGCAGGGGGGTTGGGCTGGATGATCTCCAGAGGTCCTTTCCAACCCTAACCAATCTGTGATTCTGTGATCAGAGCTGTTCTTCGAAATCTGTTCCTAGGAAATCGCTGCGAGAAGGAGGATGCACCTGAGGAGCAGGCCTAAGATGGAGGATTGAACAAACAAGTAGCTCTTACCTGAGGAATCGGCTATCCCATGGAACAACTTCTGAGAAAGATTCTGCAACATTACTAGGGGTCCGCCAAAACATACAATTACTTGCCATGTTCCAGTTAAAGCCTAAACTATCGAGTTGGCATTTCTTTTTAAAAGTGTATAAAGAAGCGGTAATGGGCCAAATCCTCAAGCCACTGTAAATCAACACGATTTGCTTGCCTCCGCTGGAACACCCGCTCTCTATTTCAGTTCAGGAGCTAACACACACTATCTTAAAATGCATTTAGGTTAATATTTGCACTTTGCAGGGCTAGGTAGATTGCACGGCTGGCACATATCAGACTAAATGTCACTTCCGAAAGCTAAGGGACCGAACCGGAAGCTGCCATTCAGAGGGACTACCTGACAACATGTGGAACCTCTCCGGAAAAGCCTTCCCACCTCAAGCAACTCCTTTTGATTAATCTTTCACATAGACAATACACGTTATATACACCGACACACCCCCCCGGCCTTTGCCTCCACAGATCCTGTGGTTGGCTAATTAAAGGAGGAGGTGTAACTATCAATCTAATCTGGCTTGTTCTCAAATTTACCATAATTTCCACACTTGAGAGGCTGGTGAAATGAAACAGCACTACTACACTTTCCCATTCATCAGCCGGAAGCAGAACAACTCCGAGAACCGGGCGAAAAATAATTAGGATGCGGGATCAGGTGTTGCGCGCGTGCATCTGTGCCTGTACAGGGGCACGCAGGCACATGAGCATTCACGGGAGGCAGCAGCAGTAGCACGGGGGCAGATGAGCACCACCAGTCATTTGACCTCGACAGGTGAATGCTTGCAGATGTACTCACAGCACACTTATTAGAAGAGGCCCAAATGCCCGAGAAAACTGCCGTCAGATTACGCCGGAAACAACAACGGCTTTTTAAACAACTACAGCCGCCAGAACGGTACCGGCGGCAGCACTGCAGGAGCTGCTCAGGAACCGCTGGGGCAACCCCAGCGCACCGGGTGCTCAGCGCGTGGCCCTGACCCCACCGCATGGCATGTCACCCTTGGGCAGGAAGCTTGACATTTTCTGGAAGCACCGGTGTCATTTCACGGGCTTTGCCGTCGCTTTGCGCTTGTGGGGTAACACTATAGAGTTTTTCAGAAAGTGTTGGAGCAACTTTGGTACCTTTTCCATTCAGGCACACTGGGAGTGAGCTGTGGGGCTGCTGCCAGGGGCTCTGCTCAGCACAGCATGGCTGGAGCTGGCCCAGGACCTCCTTCGAAAGACAGACTGGTCAGACACACAGCTATCCTGAATCATCAAGGATAATCCTATGTTCAAGTTCAAGTTCCTACCTTCCAGTTCAAGTTCAAGTTCCTACGTTCCAATTGGTGCCCGTTACCTCTTGTCCTGGATCATCAAAGATGATCCAGGACAAGAGGTAACGGGTACAAACTGGAACCTAGGAACTTCTATCAAAGCATGAGGAGGAACTTCTTTACTTTGAGGGTGGCAGAGCGCTGGAACAGGCTGCCCAGGGAGGCGGTAGAGTCTCCGACCCCAGAAACATTCAAAACCCGCCTGGAGGTCATCCTGTGCAACCTGCTGTAGGTGACCCTGCTCTGGCAGGGGGGTTGGGCTGGATGATCTCCAGAGGTCCTTTCCAACCCTAACCAATCTGTGATTCTGTGATCAGAGCTGTTCTTCGAAATCTGTTCCTAGGAAATCGCTGCGAGAAGGAGGATGCACCTGAGGAGCAGGCCTAAGATGGAGGATTGAACAAACAAGTAGCTCTTACCTGAGGAATCGGCTATCCCATGGAACAACTTCTGAGAAAGATTCTGCAACATTACTAGGGGTCCGCCAAAACATACAATTACTTGCCATGTTCCAGTTAAAGCCTAAACTATCGAGTTGGCATTTCTTTTTAAAAGTGTATAAAGAAGCGGTAATGGGCCAAATCCTCAAGCCACTGTAAATCAACACGATTTGCTTGCCTCCGCTGGAACACCCCCTCTCTATTTCAGTTCAGGAGCTAACACACAGTATCTTAATATGCATTTAGGTTAATATTTGCACTTTGCGGGGCTAGGTAGATTGCACGGCTGGCACATATCAGACTAAATGTCACTTCCGAAAGCTAAGGGACCGAACCGGAAGCTGCCATTCAGAGGGACTACCTGACAACATGTGGAACCTCTCCGGAAAAGCCTTCCCACCTCAAGCAACTCCTTTTGATTAATCTTTCACATAGACAATACACGTTATATACACCGACACACCCCCCCGGCCTTTGCCTCCACAGATCCTGTGGTTGGCTAATTAAAGGAGGAGGTGTAACTATCAATCTAATCTGGCTTGTTCTCAAATTTACCATAATTTCCACACTTGAGAGGCTGGTGAAATGAAACAGCACTACTACACTTTCCCATTCATCAGCCGGAAGCAGAACAACTCAGAGAACCGGGCGAAAAATAATTAGGATGCGGGATCAGGTGTTGCGCGCGTGCATCTGTGCCTGTACAGGGGCACGCAGGCACATGAGCATTCACGGGAGGCAGCAGCAGTAGCACGGGGGGAGATGAGCACCACCAGTCATTTGACCTCGACAGGTGAATGCTTGCAGATGTACTCACAGCACACTTATTCGAAGAGGCCCAAATGCCCGAGAAAACTGCCGTCAGATTACGCCGGAAACAACAACGGCTTTTTAAACAACTACAGCCGCCAGAACGGTACCGGCGGCAGCACTGCAGGAGCTGCTCAGGAACCGCTGGGGCAACCCCAGCGCACCGGGTGCTCAGCGCGTGGCCCTGACCCCACCGCATGGCATGTCACCCTTGGGCAGGAAGCTTGACATTTTCTGGAAGCACCGGTGTCATTTCACGGGCTTTGCCGTCGCTTTGCGCTTGTGGGGTAACACTATAGAGTTTTTCAGAAAGTGTTGGAGCAACTTTGGTACCTTTTCCATTCAGGCACACTGGGAGTGAGGTGTGGGGCTGCTGCCAGGGGCTCTGCTCAGCACAGCATGGCTGGAGCTGGCCCAGGACCTCCTTCGAAAGACAGACTGGTCAGACACACAGCTATCCTGAATCATCAAGGATAATCCTATGTTCAAGTTCCTACGTTCCAGTTGAAGTTCAAGTTCCTACGTTCCAATTGGTGCCCGTTACCTCTTGGCCTGGATCATCAAAGATGATCCAGGACAAGAGGTAACGGGTACAAACTGGAACCTAGGAACTTTTATCAAAGCATGAGGAGGAACTTCTTTACTTTGAGGGTGGCAGAGCGCTGGAACAGGCTGCCCAGGGAGGCGGTAGAGTCTCCGACCCCAGAAACATTCAAAACCCGCCTGGAGGTCATCCTGTGCAACCTGCTGTAGGTGACCCTGCTCTGGCAGGGGGGTTGGGCTGGATGATCTCCAGAGCTCCTTTCCAACCCTAACCAATCTGTGATTCTGTGATCAGAGCTGTTCTTCGAAATCTGTTCCTAGGAAATCGCTGCGAGAAGGAGGATGCACCTGAGGAGCAGGCCTAAGATGGAGGATTGAACAAACAAGTAGCTCTTACCTGAGGAATCGGCTATCCCATGGAACAACTTCTGAGAAAGATTCTGCAACATTACTAGGGGTCCGCCAAAACATACAATTACTTGCCATGTTCCAGTTAAAGCCTAAACTATCGAGTTGGCATTTCTTTTTAAAAGTGTATAAAGAAGCGGTAATGGGCCAAATCCGCAAGCCACTGTAAATCAACACGATTTGCTTGCCTCCGCTGGAACACCCGCTCTCTATTTCAGTTCAGGAGCTAACACACAGTATCTTAATATGCATTTATGTTAATATTTGCACTTTGCGGGGCTAGGTAGATTGCACGGCTGGCACATATCAGACTAAATGTCACTTCCGAAAGCTAAGGGACCGAACCGGAAGCTGCCATTCAGAGGGACTACCTGACAACATGTGGAACCTCTCCGGAAAAGCCTTCCCACCTCAAGCAACTCCTTTTGATTAATCTTTCACATAGACAATACACATTATATACACCGACACACCCCCCCGGCCTTTGCCTCCACAGATCCTGTGGTTGGCTAATTAAAGGAGGAGGTGTAACTATCAATCTAATCTGGCTTGTTCTCAAATTTACCATAATTTCCACACTTGAGAGGCTGGTGAAATGAAACAGCACTACTACACTTTCCCATTCATCAGCCGGAAGCAGAACAACTCAGAGAACCGGGCGAAAAATAATTAAGATGCGGGATCAGGTGTTGCGCGCGTGCATCTGTGCCTGTACAGGGGCACGCAGGCACATGAGCATTCACGGGAGGCAGCAGCAGTAGCACGGGGGCAGATGAGCACCACCAGTCATTTGACCTCGACAGGTGAATGCTTGCAGATGTACTCACAGCACACTTATTAGAAGAGGCCCAAATGCCCGAGAAAACTGCCGTCAGATTACGCCGGAAACAACAACGGCTTTTTAAACAACTACAGCCGCCAGAACGGTACCGGCGGCAGCACTGCAGGAGCTGCTCAGGAACCGCTGGGGCAACCCCAGCGCACCGGGTGCTCAGCGCGTGGCCCTGACCCCACCGCATGGCATGTCACCCTTGGGCAGGAAGCTTGACATTTTCTGGAAGCACCGGTGTCATTTCACGGGCTTTGCCGTCGCTTTGCGCTTGTGGGGTAACACTATAGAGTTTTTCAGAAAGTGTTGGAGCAACTTTGGTACCTTTTCCATTCAGGCACACTGGGAGTGAGGTGTGGGGCTGCTGCCAGGGGCTCTGCTCAGCACAGCATGGCTGGAGCTGGCCCAGGACCTCCTTCGAAAGACAGACTGGTCAGACACACAGCTATCCTGAATCATCAAGGATAATCCTATGTTCAAGTTCCTACGTTCCAGTTGAAGTTCAAGTTCCTACGTTCCAATTGGTGCCCGTTACCTCTTGGCCTGGATCATCAAAGATGATCCAGGACAAGAGGTAACGGGTACAAACTGGAACCTAGGAACTTCTATCAAAGCATGAGGAGGAACTTCTTTACTTTGAGGGTGGCAGAGCACTGGAACAGGCTGCCCAGGGAGGCGGTAGAGTCTCCCACCCCAGAGACATTCAAAACCCGCCTGGAGGTCATCCTGTGCAACCTGCTGTAGGTGACCCTGCTCTGGCAGGGGGGTTGGGCTGGATGATCTCCAGAGGTCCTTTCCAACCCTAACCAATCTGTGATTCTGTGATCAGAGCTGTTCTTCGAAATCTGTTCCTAGGAAATCGCTGCGAGAAGGAGGATGCACCTGAGGAGCAGGCCTAAGATGGAGGATTGAACAAACAAGTAGCTCTTACCTGAGGAATCGGCTATCCCATGGAACAACTTCTGAGAAAGATTCTGCAACATTACTAGGGGTCCGCCAAAACATACAATTACTTGCCATGTTCCAGTTAAAGCCTAAACTATCGAGTTGGCATTTCTTTTTAAAAGTGTATAAAGAAGCGGTAATGGGCCAAATCCGCAAGCCACTGTAAATCAACACGATTTGCTTGCCTCCGCTGGAACACCCGCTCTCTATTTCAGTTCAGGAGCTAACACACAGTATCTTAATATGCATTTATGTTAATATTTGCACTTTGCAGGGCTAGGTAGATTGCACGGCTGGCACATATCAGACTAAATGTCACTTCCGAAAGCTAAGGGACTGAACCGGAAGCTGCCATTCAGAGGGACTACCTGACAACATGTGGAACCTCTCCGGAAAAGCCTTCCCACCTCAAGCAACTCCTTTTGATTAATCTTTCACATAGACAATACACGTTATATACACCAACACACCCCCCCGGCCTTTGCCTCCACAGATCCTGTGGTTGGCTAATTAAAGGAGGAGGTGTAACTATCAATCTAATCTGGCTTGTTCTCAAATTTACCATAATTTCCACACTTGAGAGGCTGGTGAAATGAAACAGCACTACTACACTTTCCCATTCATCAGCCGGAAGCAGAACAACTCCGAGAACCGGGCGAAAAATAATTAGGATGCGGGATCAGGTGTTGCGCGCGTGCATCTGTGCCTGTACAGGGGCACGCAGGCACATGAGCATTCACGGGAGGCAGCAGCAGTAGCACGGGGGCAGATGAGCACCACCAGTCATTTGACCTCGACAGGTGAATGCTTGCAGATGTACTCACAGCACACTTATTAGAAGAGGCCCAAATGCCCGAGAAAACTGCCGTCAGATTACGCCGGAAACAACAACGGCTTTTTAAACAACTACAGCCGCCAGAACGGTACCGGCGGCAGCACTGCAGGAGCTGCTCAGGAACCGCTGGGGCAACCCCAGCGCACCGGGTGCTCAGCGCGTGGCCCTGACCCCACCGCATGGCATGTCACCCTTGGGCAGGAAGCTTGACATTTTCTGGAAGCACCGGTGTCATTTCACGGGCTTTGCCGTCGCTTTGCGCTTGTGGGGTAACACTATAGAGTTTTTCAGAAAGTGTTGGAGCAACTTTGGAACCTTTTCCATTCAGGCACACTGGGAGTGAGCTGTGGGGCTGCTGCCAGGGGCTCTGCTCAGCACAGCATGGCTGGAGCTGGCCCAGGACCTCCTTCGAAAGACAGACTGGTCAGACACACAGCTATCCTGAATCATCAAGGATAATCCTATGTTCAAGTTCCTACGTTCCAGTTGAAGTTCAATTTCCTACGTTCCAATTGGTGCCCGTTACCTCTTGGCCTGGATCATCAAAGATGATCCAGGACAAGAGGTAACGGGTACAAACTGGAACGTAGGAACTTCTATCAAAGCATGAGGAGGAACTTCTTTACTTTGAGGGTGGCAGAGCGCTGGAACAGGCTGCCCAGGGAGGCGGTAGAGTCTCCGACCCCAGAAACATTCAAAACCCGCCTGGAGGTCATCCTGTGCAACCTGCTGTAGGTGACCCTGCTCTGGCAGGGGGGTTGGGCTGGATGATCTCCAGAGCTCCTTTCCAACCCTAACCAATCTGTGATTCTGTGATCAGAGCTGTTCTTCGAAATCTGTTCCTAGGAAATCGCTGCGAGAAGGAGGATGCACCTGAGGAGCAGGCCTAAGATGGAGGATTGAACAAACAAGTAGCTCTTACCTGAGGAATCGGCTATCCCATGGAACAACTTCTGAGAAAGATTCTGCAACATTACTAGGGGTCCGCCAAAACATACAATTACTTGCCATGTTCCAGTTAAAGCCTAAACTATCGAGTTGGCATTTCTTTTTAAAAGTGTATAAAGAAGCGGTAATGGGCCAAATCCTCAAGCCACTGTAAATCAACACGATTTGCTTGCCTCCGCTGGAACACCCGCTCTCTATTTCAGTTCAGGAGCTAACACACAGTATCTTAATATGCATTTATGTTAATATTTGCACTTTGCGGGGCTAGGTAGATTGCACGGCTGGCACATATCAGACTAAATGTCACTTCCGAAAGCTAAGGGACCGAACCGGAAGCTGCCATTCAGAGGGTCTACCTGACAACATGTGGAACCTCTCCGGAAAAGCCTTCCCACCTCAAGCAACTCCTTTTGATTCATCTTTCACATAGACAATACACATTATATACACCGACACACCCCCCCGGCCTTTGCCTCCACAGATCCTGTGGTTGGCTAATTAAAGGAGGAGGTGTAACTATCAATCTAATCTGGCTTGTTCTCAAATTTACCATAATTTCCACACTTGAGAGGCTGGTGAAATGAAACAGCACTACTACACTTTCCCATTCATCAGCCGGAAGCAGAACAACTCCGAGAACCGGGCGAAAAATAATTAGGATGCGGGATCAGGTGTTGCGCGCGTGCATCTGTGCCTGTACAGGGGCACGCAGGCACATGAGCATTCACGGGAGGCAGCAGCAGTAGCACGGGGGCAGATGAGCACCACCAGTCATTTGACCTCGACAGGTGAATGCTTGCAGATGTACTCACAGCACACTTATTAGAAGAGGCCCAAATGCCCGAGAAAACTGCCGTCAGATTACGCCGGAAACAACAACGGCTTTTTAAACAACTACAGCCGCCAGAACGGTACCGGCGGCAGCACTGCAGGAGCTGCTCAGGAACCGCTGGGGCAACCCCAGCGCACCGGGTGCTCAGCGCGTGGCCCTGACCCCACCGCATGGCATGTCACCCTTGAGCAGGAAGCTTGACATTTTCTGGAAGCACCGGTGTCATTTCACGGGCTTTGCCGTCGCTTTGCGCTTGTGGGGTAACACTATAGAGTTTTTCAGAAAGTGTTGGAGCAACTTTGGTACCTTTTCCATTCAGGCACACTGGGAGTGAGCTGTGGGGCTGCTGCCAGGGGCTCTGCTCAGCACAGCATGGCTGGAGCTGGCCCAGGACCTCCTTCGAAAGACAGACTGGTCAGACACACAGCTATCCTGAATCATCAAGCATAATCCTATGTTCAAGTTCCTACGTTCCAGTTGAAGTTCAAGTTCCTACGTTCCAATTGGTGCCCGTTACCTCTTGTCCTGGATCATCAAAGATGATCCAGGACAAGAGGTAACGGGTACAAACTGGAACCTAGGAACTTCTATCAAAGCATGAGGAGGAACTTCTTTACTTTGAGGGTGGCAGAGCACTGGAACAGGCTGCCCAGGGAGGCGGTAGAGTCTCCGACCCCAGAAACATTCATAACCCGCCTGGAGGTCATCCTGTGCAACCTGCTGTAGGTGACCCTGCTCTGGCAGGGGGGTTGGGCTGGATGATCTCCAGAGGTCCTTTCCAACCCTAACCAATCTGTGATTCTGTGATCAGAGCTGTTCTTCGAAATCTGTTCCTAGGAAATCGCTGCGAGAAGGAGGATGCACCTGAGGAGCAGGCCTAAGATGGAGGATTGAACAAACAAGTAGCTCTTACCTGAGGAATCGGCTATCCCATGGAACAACTTCTGAGAAAGATTCTGCAACATTACTAGGGGTCCGCCAAAACATACAATTACTTGCCATGTTCCAGTTAAAGCCTAAACTATCGAGTTGGCATTTCTTTTTAAAAGTGTATAAAGAAGCGGTAATGGGCCAAATCCGCAAGCCACTGTAAATCAACACGATTTGCTTGCCTCCGCTGGAACACCCGCTCTCTATTTCAGTTCAGGAGCTAACACACAGTATCTTAATATGCATTTATGTTAATATTTGCACTTTGCAGGGCTAGGTAGATTGCACGGCTGGCACATATCAGACTAAATGTCACTTCCGAAAGCTAAGGGACCGAACCGGAAGCTGCCATTCAGAGGGACTACCTGACAACATGTGGAACCTCTCCGGAAAAGCCTTCCCACCTCAAGCAACTCCTTTTGATTAATCTTTCACATAGACAATACACGTTATATACACCGACACACCCCCCCGGCCTTTGCCTCCACAGATCCTGTGGTTGGCTAATTAAAGGAGGAGGTGTAACTATCAATCTAATCTGGCTTGTTCTCAAATTTACCATAATTTCCACACTTGAGAGGCTGGTGAAATGAAACAGCACTACTACACTTTCCCATTCATCAGCCGGAAGCAGAACAACTCCGAGAACCGGGCGAAAAATAATTAGGATGCGGGATCAGGTGTTGCGCGCGTGCATCTGTGCCTGTACAGGGGCACGCAGGCACATGAGCATTCACGGGAGGCAGCAGCAGTAGCACGGGGGGAGATGAGCACCACCAGTCATTTGACCTCGACAGGTGAATGCTTGCAGATGTACTCACAGCACACTTATTAGAAGAGGCCCAAATGCCCGAGAAAACTGCCGTCAGATTACGCCGGAAACAACAACGGCTTTTTAAACAACTACAGCCGCCAGAACGGTACCGGCGGCAGCACTGCAGGAGCTGCTCAGGAACCGCTGGGGCAACCCCAGCGCACCGGGTGCTCAGCGCGTGGCCCTGACCCCACCGCATGGCATGTCACCCTTGGGCAGGAAGCTTGACATTTTCTGGAAGCACCGGTGTCATTTCACGGGCTTTGCCGTCGCTTTGCGCTTGTGGGGTAACACTATAGAGTTTTTCAGAAAGTGTTGGAGCAACTTTGGTACCTTTTCCATTCAGGCACACTGGGAGTGAGCTGTGGGGCTGCTGCCAGGGGCTCTGCTCAGCACAGCATGGCTGGAGCTGGTCAAGGACCTCCTTCGAAAGACAGACTGGTCAGACACACAGCTATCCTGAATCATCAAGGATAATCCTATGTTCAAGTTCAAGTTCCTACCTTCCAGTTGAAGTTCAAGTTCCTACGTTCCAATTGGTGCCCGTTACCTCTTGTCCTGGATCATCAAAGATGATCCAGGACAAGAGGTAACGGGTACAAACTGGAACCTAGGAACTTCTATCAAAGCATGAGGAGGAACTTCTTTACTTTGAGGGTGGCAGAGCACTGGAACAGGCTGCCCAGGGAGGCGGTAGAGTCTCCGACCCCAGAAACATTCAAAACCCGCCTGGAGGTCATCCTGTGCAACCTGCTGTAGGTGACCCTGCTCTGGCAGGGGGGTTGGACTGGATGATCTCCAGAGGTCCTTTCCAACCCTAACCAATCTGTGATTCTGTGATCAGAGCTGTTCTTCGAAATCTGTTCCTAGGAAATCGCTGCGAGAAGGAGGATGCACCTGAGGAGCAGGCCTAAGATGGAGGATTGAACAAACAAGTAGCTCTTACCTGAGGAATCGGCTATCCCATGGAACAACTTCTGAGAAAGATTCTGCAACATTACTAGGGGTCCGCCAAAACATACAATTACTTGCCATGTTCCAGTTAAAGCCTAAACTATCGAGTTGGCATTTCTTTTTAAAAGTGTATAAAGAAGCGGTAATGGGCCAAATCCGCAAGCCACTCTAAATCAACACGATTTGCTTGCCTCCGCTGGAACACCCGCTCTCTATTTCAGTTCAGGAGCTAACACACAGTATCTTAATATGCATTTATGTTAATATTTACACTTTGCGGGGCTAGGTAGATTGCACGGCTGGCACATATCAGACTAAATGTCACGTCCGAAAGCTAAGGGACCGAACCGGAAGCTGCCATTCAGAGGGACTACCTGACAACATGTGGAACCTCTCCGGAAAAGCCTTCCCACCTCAAGCAACTCCTTTTGATTAATCTTTCACATAGACAATACACGTTATATACACCAACACACCCCCCCGGCCTTTGCCTCCACAGATCCTGTGGTTGGCTAATTAAAGGAGGAGGTGTAACTATCAATCTAATCTGGCTTGTTCTCAAATTTACCATAATTTCCACACTTGAGAGGCTGGTGAAATGAAACAGCACTACTACACTTTCCCATTCATCAGCCGGAAGCAGAACAACTCCGAGAACCGGGCGAAAAATAATTAGGATGCGGGATCAGGTGTTGCGCGCGTGCATCTGTGCCTGTACAGGGGCACGCAGGCACATGAGCATTCACGGGAGGCAGCAGCAGTAGCACGGGGGGAGATGAGCACCACCAGTCATTTGACCTCGACAGGTGAATGCTTGCAGATGTACTCACAGCACACTTATTCGAAGAGGCCCAAATGCCCGAGAAAACTGCCGTCAGATTACGCCGGAAACAACAACGGCTTTTTAAACAACTACAGCCGCCAGAACGGTACCGGCGGCAGCACTGCAGGAGCTGCTCAGGAACCGCTGGGGCAACCCCAGCGCACCGGGTGCTCAGCGCGTGGCCCTGACCCCACCGCATGGCATGTCACCCTTGGGCAGGAAGCTTGACATTTTCTGGAAGCACCGGTGTCATTTCACGGGCTTTGCCGTCGCTTTGCGCTTGTGGGGTAACACTATAGAGTTTTTCAGAAAGTGTTGGAGCAACTTTGGTACCTTTTCCATTCAGGCACACTGGGAGTGAGCTGTGGGGCTGCTGCCAGGGGCTCTGCTCAGCACAGCATGGCTGGAGCTGGCCCAGGACCTCCTTCGAAAGACAGACTGGTCAGACACACAGCTATCCTGAATCATCAAGGATAATCCTATGTTCAAGTTCAAGTTCCTACCTTCCAGTTCAAGTTCAAATTCCTACCTTCCAATTGGTGCCCGTTACCTCTTGTCCTGGATCATCAAAGATGATTTTTGATGATCCTGGACAAGAGGTAACGGGTACAAACTGGAACCTAGGAACTTCTTTCAAAGAATGAGGAGGGACTTCTTTACTTTGAGGGTGGCAGAGCGCTGGAACAGGCTGCCCAGGGAGGCTGTAGAGTCTGCCACCCCAGAGACATTCAAAACCCGCCTGGAGGTCATCCTGTGCAACCTGCTGTAGGTGACCCTGCTCTGGCAGGGGGTTGGACTGGATGATCTCCAGAGCTCCTTTCCAACCCTAACCAATCTGTGATTCTGTGATCAGAGCTGTTCTTCGAAATCTGTTCCTAGGAAATCGCTGAGAGAAGGAGGACGCACCTGAGGAGCAGGCCTAAGATGGAGGATTGAACAAACAAGTAGCTCTTACCTGAGGAATCGGCTATCCCATGGAACAACTTCAGAGAAAGATTCTGCAACATTACTAGGGGTCCGCCAAAACATACAATTACTTGCCATGTTCCAGTTAAAGCCTAAACTATCGAGTTGGCATTTCTTTTTAAAAGTATATAAAGAAGCGGTAATGGGCCAAATCCTCAAGCCACTGTAAATCAACACGATTTGCTTGCCTCCGCTGGAACACCCGCTCTCTATTTCAGTTCAGGAGCTAACACACAGTATCTTAATATGCATTTAGGTTAATATTTGCACTTTGCAGGGCTAGGTAGATTGCACGGCTGGCACATATCAGACTAAATGTCACTTCCGAAAGCTAAGGGACCGAACCGGAAGCTGCCATTCAGAGGGACTACCTGACAACATGTGGAACCTCTCCGGAAAAGCCTTCCCACCTCAAGCAACTCCTTTTGATTAATCTTTCACATAGACAATACACGTTATATACACCGACACACCCCCCCGGCCTTTGCCTCCACAGATCCTGTGGTTGGCTAATTAAAGGAGGAGGTGTAACTATCAATCTACTCTCGCTTGTTCTCAAATTTACCATAATTTCCACACTTGAGAGGCTGGTGAAATGAAACAGCACTACTACACTTTCCCATTCATCAGCCGGAAGCAGAACAACTCAGAGAACCGGGCGAAAAATAATTAGGATGCGGGATCAGGTGTTGCGCGCGTGCATCTGTGCCTGTACAGGGGCACGCAGGCACATGAGCATTCACGGGAGGCAGCAGCAGTAGCACGGGGGGAGATGAGCACCACCAGTCATTTGACCTCGACAGGTGAATGCTTGCAGATGTACTCACAGCACACTTATTAGAAGAGGCCCAAATGCCCGAGAAAACTGCCGTCAGATTACGCCGGAAACAACAACGGCTTTTTAAACAACTACAGCCGCCAGAACGGTACCGGCAGCAGCACTGCAGGAGCTGCTCAGGAACCGCTGGGGCAACCCCAGCGCACCGGGTGCTCAGCGCGTGGCCCTGACCCCACCGCATGGCATGTCACCCTTGGGCAGGAAGCTTGACATTTTCTGGAAGCACCGGTGTCATTTCACGGGCTTTGCCGTCGCTTTGCGCTTGTGGGGTAACACTATAGAGTTTTTCAGAAAGTGTTGGAGCAACTTTGGTACCTTTTCCATTCAGGCACACTGGGAGTGAGCTGTGGGGCTGCTGCCAGGGGCTCTGCTCAGCACAGCATGGCTGGAGCTGGCCCAGGACCTCCTTCGAAAGACAGACTGGTCAGACACACAGCTATCCTGAATCATCAAGGATAATCCTATGTTCAAGTTCAAGTTCCTACCTTCCAGTTCAAGTTCAAGTCCCTACGTTCCAATTGGTGCCCGTTACCTCTTGGCCTGGATCATCAAAGATGATCCAGGACAAGAGGTAACGGGTACAAACAGGAACCTAGGAACTTCTATCAAATCATGAGGAGGAACTTCTTTACTTTGAGGGTGGCAGAGCGCTGGAACAGGCTGCCCAGGGAGGCGGTAGAGTCTCCCACCCCAGAGACATTCAAAACCCGCCTGGAGGTCATCCTGTGCAACCTGCTGTAGGTGACCCTGCTCTGGCAGGGGGGTTGGGCTGGATGATCTCCAGAGGTCCTTTCCAACCCTAACCAATCTGTGATTCTGTGATCAGAGCTGTTCTTCGAAATCTGTTCCTAGGAAATCGCTGCGAGAAGGAGGATGCACCTGAGGAGCAGGCCTAAGATGGAGGATTGAACAAACAAGTAGCTCTTACCTGAGGAATCGGCTATCCCATGGAACAACTTCTGAGAAAGATTCTGCAACATTACTAGGGGTCCGCCAAAACATACAATTACTTGCCATGTTCCAGTTAAAGCCTAAACTATCGAGTTGGCATTTCTTTTTAAAAGTGTATAAAGAAGCGGTAATGGGCCAAATCCTCAAGCCACTGTAAATCAACACGATTTGCTTGCCTCCGCTGGAACACCCGCTCTCTATTTCAGTTCAGGAGCTAACACACACTATCTTAATATGCATTTAGGTTAATATTTGCACTTTGCAGGGCTAGGTAGATTGCACGGCTGGCACATATCAGACTAAATGTCACTTCCGAAAGCTAAGGGACCGAACCGGAAGCTGCCATTCAGAGGGACTACCTGACAACATGTGGAACCTCTCCGGAAAAGCCTTCCCACCTCAAGCAACTCCTTTTGATTAATCTTTCACATAGACAATACACGTTATATACACCGACACACCCCCCCGGCCTTTGCCTCCACAGATCCTGTGATTGGCTAATTAAAGGAGGAGGTGTAACTATCAATCTAATCTGGCTTGTTCTCAAATTTACCATAATTTCCACACTTGAGAGGCTGGTGAAATGAAACAGCACTACTACACTTTCCCATTCATCAGCCGGAAGCAGAACAACTCCGAGAACCGGGCGAAAAATAATTAGGATGCGGGATCAGGTGTTGCGCGCGTGCATCTGTGCCTGTACAGGGGCACGCAGGCACATGAGCATTCACGGGAGGCAGCAGCAGTAGCACGGGGGCAGATGAGCACCACCAGTCATTTGACCTCGACAGGTGAATGCTTGCAGATGTACTCACAGCACACTTATTAGAAGAGGCCCAAATGCCCGAGAAAACTGCCGTCAGATTACGCCGGAAACAACAACGGCTTTTTAAACAACTACAGCCGCCAGAACGGTACCGGCGGCAGCACTGCAGGAGCTGCTCAGGAACCGCTGGGGCAACCCCAGCGCACCGGGTGCTCAGCGCGTGGCCCTGACCCCACCGCATGGCATGTCAGCCTTGGGCAGGAAGCTTGACATTTTCTGGAAGCACCGGTGTCATTTCACGGGCTTTGCCGTCGCTTTGCGCTTGTGGGGTAACACTATAGAGTTTTTCAGAAAGTGTTGGAGCAACTTTGGTACCTTTTCCATTCAGGCACACTGGGAGTGAGCTGTGGGGCTGCTGCCAGGGGCTCTGCTCAGCACAGCATGGCTGGAGCTGGCCCAGGACCTCCTTCGAAAGACAGACTGGTCAGACACACAGCTATCCTGAATCATCAAGGATAATCCTATGTTCAAGTTCAAGTTCCTACCTTCCAGTTCAAGTTCAAGTTCCTACGTTCCAATTGGTGCCCGTTACCTCTTGTCCTGGATCATCAAAGATGGTTTTTGATGATCCAGGACAAGAGGTAACGGGTACAAACTGGAACGTAGGAACTTCTATCAAAGCATGAGGAGGAACTTCTTTACTTTGAGGGTGGCAGAGTGCTGGAACAGGCTGCCCAGGGAGGCGGTAGAGTCTCCGACCCCAGAAACATTCAAAACCCGCCTGGAGGTCATCCTGTGCAACCTGCTGTAGGTGACCCTGCTCTGGCAGGGGGGTTGGGCTGGATGATCTCCAGAGGTCCTTTCCAACCCTAACCAATCTGTGATTCTGTGATCAGAGCTGTTCTTCGAAATCTGTTCCTAGGAAATCGCTGCGAGAAGGAGGATGCACCTGAGGAGCAGGCCTAAGATGGAGGATTGAACAAACAAGTAGCTCTTACCTGAGGAATCGGCTATCCCATGGAACAACTTCTGAGAAAGATTCTGCAACATTACTAGGGGTCCGCCAAAACATACAATTACTTGCCATGTTCCAGTTAAAGCCTAAACTATCGAGTTGGCATTTCTGTTTAAAAGTGTATAAAGAAGCAGTAATGGGCCAAATCCTCAAGCCACTGTAAATCAACACGATTTGCTTGCCTCCGCTGGAACACCCGCTCTCTATTTCAGTTCAGGAGCTAACACACAGTATCTTAATATGCATTTAGGTTAATATTTGCACTTTGCAGGGCTAGGTAGATTGCACGGCTGGCACATATCAGACTAAATGTCACTTCCGAAAGCTAAGGGACCGAACCGGAAGCTGCCATTCAGAGGGACTACCTGACAACATGTGGAACCTCTCCGGAAAAGCCTTCCCACCTCAAGCAACTCCTTTTGATTAATCTTTCACATAGACAATACACGTTATATACACCGACACACCCCCCCGGCCTTTGCCTCCACAGATCCTGTGGTAGCTAATTAAAGGAGGAGGTGTAACTATCAATCTAATCTGGCTTGTTCTCAAATTTACCATAATTTCCACACTTGAGAGGCTGGTGAAATGAAACAGCACTACTACACTTTCCCATTCATCAGCCGGAAGCAGAACAACTCCGAGAACCGGGCGAAAAATAATTAGGATGCGGGATCAGGTGTTGCGCGCGTGCATCTGTGCCTGTACAGGGGCACGCAGGCACATGAGCATTCACGGGAGGCAGCAGCAGTAGCACGGGGGCAGATGAGCACCACCAGTCATTTGACCTCGACAGGTGAATGCTTGCAGATGTACTCACAGCACACTTATTAGAAGAGGCCCAAATGCCCGAGAAAACTGCCGTCAGATTACGCCGGAAACAACAACGGCTTTTTAAACAACTACAGCCGCCAGAACGGTACCGGCGGCAGCACTGCAGGAGCTGCTCAGGAACCGCTGGGGCAACCCCAGCGCACCGGGTGCTCAGCGCGTGGCCCTGACCCCACCGCATGGCATGTCACCCTTGGGCAGGAAGCTTGACATTTTCTGGAAGCACCGGTGTCATTTCACGGGCTTTGCCGTCGCTTTGCGCTTGTGGGGTAACACTATAGAGTTTTTCAGAAAGTGTTGGAGCAACTTTGGTACCTTTTCCATTCAGGCACACTGGGAGTGAGCTGTGGGGCTGCTGCCAGGGGCTCTGCTCAGCACAGCATGGCTGGAGCTGGCCCAGGACCTCCTTCGAAAGACAGACTGGTCAGACACACAGCTATCCTGAATCATCAAGGATAATCCTATGTTCAAGTTCAAGTTCCTACCTTCCAGTTCAAGTTCAAGTTCCTACGTTCCAATTGGTGCCCGTTACCTCTTGTCCTGGATCATCAAAGATGGTTTTTGATGATCCAGGACAAGAGGTAACGGGTACAAACTGGAACCTAGGAACTTCTATCAAAGCATGAGGAGGAACTTCTTTACTTTGAGGGTGGCAGAGCGCTGGAACAGGCTGCCCAGGGAGGCGGTAGAGTCTCCGACCCCAGAGACATTCAAAACCCGCCTGGAGGTCATCCTGTGCAACCTGCTGTAGGTGACCCTGCTCTGGCAGGGGGGTTGGGCTGGATGATCTCCAGAGCTCCTTTCCAACCCTAACCAATCTGTGATTCTGTGATCAGAGCTGTTCTTCGAAATCTGTTCCTAGGAAATCGCTGCGAGAAGGAGGATGCACCTGAGGAGCAGGCCGAAGATGGAGGATTGAACAAACAAGTAGCTCTTACCTGAGGAATCGGCTATCCCATGGAACAACTTCTGAGAAAGATTCTGCAACATTACTAGGGGTCCGCCAAAACATACAATTACTTGCCATGTTCCAGTTAAAGCCTAAACTATCGAGTTGGCATTTCTTTTTAAAAGTGTATAAAGAAGCGGTAATGGGCCAAATCCTCAAGCCACTGTAAATCAACACGATTTGCTTGCCTCCGCTGGAACACCCGCTCTCTATTTCAGTTCAGGAGCTAACACACAGTATCTTAATATGCATTTATGTTAATATTTGCACTTTGCAGGGCTAGGTAGATTGCACGGCTGGCACATATCAGACTAAATGTCACTTCCGAAAGCTAAGGGACCGAACCGGAAGCTGCCATTCAGAGGGACTACCTGACAACATGTGGAACCTCTCCGGAAAAGCCTTCCCACCTCAAGCAACTCCTTTTGATTAATCTTTCACATAGACAATACACGTTATATACACCGACACACCCCCCCGGCCTTTGCCTCCACAGATCCTGTGGTTGGCTAATTAAAGGAGGAGGTGTAACAATCAATCTAATCTGGCTTGTTCTCAAATTTACCATAATTTCCACACTTGAGAGGCTGGTGAAATGAAACAGCACTACTACACTTTCCCATTCATCAGCCGGAAGCAGAACAACTCAGAGAACCGGGCGAAAAATAATTAGGATGCGGGATCAGGTGTTGCGCGCGTGCATCTGTGCCTGTACAGGGGCACGCAGGCACATGAGCATTCACGGGAGGCAGCAGCAGTAGCACGGGGGCAGATGAGCACCACCAGTCATTTGACCTCGACAGGTGAATGCTTGCAGATGTACTCACAGCACACTTATTAGAAGAGGCCCAAATGCCCGAGAAAACTGCCGTCAGATTACGCCGGAAACAACAACGGCTTTTTAAACAACTACAGCCACCAGAACGGTACCGGCGGCAGCACTGCAGGAGCTGCTCAGGAACCGCTGGGGCAACCCCAGCGCACCGGGTGCTCAGCGCGTGGCCCTGACCCCACCGCATGGCATGTCACCCTTGGGCAGGAAGCTTGACATTTTCTGGAAGCACCGGTGTCATTTCACGGGCTTTGCCGTCGCTTTGCGCTTGTGGGGTAACACTATAGAGTTTTTCAGAAAGTATTGGAGCAACTTTGGTACCTTTTCCATTCAGGCACACTGGGAGTGAGCTGTGGGGCTGCTGCCAGGGGCTCTGCTCAGCACAGCATGGCTGGAGCTGGCCCAGGACCTCCTTCGAAAGACAGACTGGTCAGACACACAGCTATCCTGAATCATCAAGGATAATCCTATGTTCAAGCTCCTACGTTCCAGTTCAAGTTCAAGTTCCTACGTTCCAATTGGTGCCCGTTACCTCTTGTCCTGGATCATCAAAGATGATCCAGGACAAGAGGTAACGGGTACAAACTGGAACCTAGGAACTTCTATCAAAGCATGAGGAGGAACTTCTTTACTTTGAGGGTGGCAGAGCGCTGGAACAGGCTGCCCAGGGAGGCGGTAGAGTCTCCGACCCCAGAAACATTCAAAACCCGCCTGGAGGTCATCCTGTGCAACCTGCTGTAGGTGACCCTGCTCTGGCAGGGGGGTTGGGCTGGATGATCTCCAGAGGTCCTTTCCAACCCTAACCAATCTGTGATTCTGTGATCAGAGCTGTTCTTCGAAATCTGTTCCTAGGAAATCGCTGCGAGAAGGAGGATGCACCTGAGGAGCAGGCCTAAGATGGAGGATTGAACAAACAAGTAGCTCTTACCTGAGGAATCGGCTATCCCACGGAACAACTTCTGAGAAAGATTCTGCAACATTACTAGGGGTCCGCCAAAGCATACAATTACTTGCCATGTTCCAGTTAAAGCCTAAACTATCGAGTTGGCATTTCTTTTTAAAAGTGTATAAAGAAGCGGTAATGGGCCAAATCCTCAAGCCACTGTAAATCAACACGATTTGCTTGCCTCCGCTGGAACACCCGCTCTCTATTTCAGTTCAGGAGCTAACACACAGTATCTTAATATGCATTTAGGTTAATATTTGCACTTTGCAGGGCTAGGTAGATTGCACGGCTGGCACATATCAGACTAAATGTCACTTCCGAAAGCTAAGGGACCGAACCGGAAGCTGCCATTCAGAGGGACTACCTGACAACATGTGGAACCTCTCCGGAAAAGCCTTCCCACCTCAAGCAACTCCTTTTGATTAATCTTTCACATAGACAATACACGTTACTATTTTAAAAAGCTGAATTTTTAAGGACAGAATACCTTAACGAACAGAGGAAAATGTGAACCAATTAGCATCTTCAAGCACTCTGAGACGCAGGGAGAGAAGGCCTACATAGAGTAGCCAGGCCCCTTCAGAGACCACAGCTGTAACCCCTCTCTGCAATGTTGCCTCCTGGCAGCTAGACCGGGTCCAACCCCAGGACCCAGACACACTGCCAGTCACTCCAGAGTGTCATTAAGATGCACGGCACCACGGCGCAATTCAAATCAATGTTTCTTTCCTGCACGTTGCAGCGTGCGAGGTAGCAAAGGTTGACGTGAAAAGTGGGAGAGCTGCCCAGTAACCGTGAGGTTTTGTATCATGCGAACTTACAAAATGGTCTGGAATAAAGAATCTGTGCAGTATTGCCTTTCACACGGTGTCTAATCTCGCACCGCTAGACAACTTCAACTACGAGTATCTGGGAGAACTCGAGATGGTTTCACAAAGACTTGTCATCCTCCTTCACCAGATCACTCTCTGGAAGGCGTGAGGGAGGGGGAGTTGAAATACATCATATTAGAATGAATAGAAATGGTAATGATCGGGCTCTTCCACAACACTTCCGCTCTAAGTAATCAGTTAATTAACCCTGAATCGAGCGGGCTTGCTGGTCAGGAATACAGCAGTTGGATTGACAACAGCTTCCAGACTCCTGCTTCTCAAGGACAAGATTCGGTAACCCTTATTGATGTTAAACATTAGCTTACCCTGTGAGCAACCTCCAGAAATCAAGAGCGATTGTGCTACGTGAGGAAGACTGGCAGAACCTCATACCAATTTACAAGACAAGAAAGAACAGACAAGAAAGAACCTCCAGCAATCTCGCCATGGTAAAATCGTATGCCCCCCCACCGACACGCCCCCCGGCCTTTGCCTCCACAGATCCTGTGGTTGGCTAATTAAAGGAGGAGGTGTAACTATCAATCTAATCTGGCTTGTTCTCAAATTTACCATAATTTCCACACTTGAGAGGCTGGTGAAATGAAACAGCACTACTACACTTTCCCATTCATCAGCCGGAAGCAGAACAACTCAGAGAACCGGGCGAAAAATAATTAGGATGCGGGATCAGGTGTTGCGCGCGTGCATCTGTGCCTGTACAGGGGCACGCAGGCACATGAGCATTCATGGGAGGCAGCAGCAGTAGCACGGGGGGAGATGAGCACCACCAGTCATTTGACCTCGACAGGTGAATGCTTGCAGATGTACTCACAGCACACTTATTAGAAGAGGCCCAAATGCCCGAGAAAACTGCCGTCAGATTACGCCAGAAACAACAACAACTTTATAAACAACTACAGCCGCCAGAACGGTACCGGCGGCAGCACTGCAGGAGCTGCTCAGGAACCGCTGGGGCAACCCCAGCGCACCGGGTGCTCAGCGCGTGGCCCTGACCCCACCGCATGGCATGTCACCCTTGGGCAGGAAGCTTGACATTTTCTGGAAGCACCGGTGTCATTTCACGGGCTTTGCCGTCGCTTTGCGCTTGTGGGGTAACACTATAGAGTTTTTCAGAAAGTGTTGGAGCAACTTTGGTACCTTTTCCATTCAGGCACACTGGGAGTGAGCTGTGGGGCTGCTGCCAGGGGCTCTGCTCAGCACAGCATGGCTGGAGCTGGTCCAGGACCTCCTTCGAAAGACAGACTGGTCAGACACACAGCTATCCTGAATCATCAAGGATAATCCTATGTTCAAGTTCCTACGTTCCAGTTGAAGTTCAAGTTCCTACGTTCCAATTGGTGCCCGTTACCTCTTGTCCTGGATCATCTTTGATGATCCAGGACAAGAGGTAACGGGTACAAACTGGAACCTAGGAACTTCTATCAAAGCATGAGGAGGAACTTCTTTACTTTGAGGGTGGCAGAGCGCTGGAACAGGCTGCCCAGGGAGGCGGTAGAGTCTCCGACCCCAGAAACATTCAAAACCCGCCTGGAGGTCATCCTGTGCAACCTGCTGTAGGTGACCCTGCTCTGGCAGGGGGGTTGGGCTGGATGATCTCCAGAGGTCCTTTCCAACCCTAACCAATCTGTGATTCTGTGATCAGAGCTGTTCTTCGAAATCTGTTCCTAGGAAATCGCTGCGAGAAGGAGGATGCACCTGAGGAGCAGGCCTAAGATGGAGGATTGAACAAACAAGTAGCTCTTACCTGAGGAATCGGCTATCCCATGGAACAACTTCTGAGAAAGATTCTGCAACATTACTAGGGGTCCGCCAAAGCATACAATTACTTGCCATGTTCCAGTTAAAGCCTAAACTATCGAGTTGGCATTTCTTTTTAAAAGTGTATAAAGAAGCGGTAATGGGCCAAATCCTCAAGCCACTGTAAATCAACACGATTTGCTTGCCTCCGCTGGAACACCCGCTCTCTATTTCAGTTCAGGAGCTAACACACAGTATCTTAATATGCATTTAGGTTAATATTTGCACTTTGCAGGGCTAGGTAGATTGCACGGCTGGCACATATCAGACTAAATGTCACTTCCGAAAGCTAAGGGACCGAACCGGAAGCTGCCATTCAGAGGGACTACCTGACAACATGTGGAACCTCTCCGGAAAAGCCTTCCCACCTCAAGCAACTCCTTTTGATTAATCTTTCACATAGACAATACACGTTACTATTTTAAAAAGCTGAATTTTTAAGGACAGAATACCTTAACGAACAGAGGAAAATGTGAACCAATTAGCATCTTCAAGCACTCTGAGACGCAGGGAGAGAAGGCCTACATAGAGTAGCCAGGCCCCTTCAGAGACCACAGCTGTAGCCCCTCTCTGCAATGTTGCCTCCTGGCAGCTAGACCGGGTCCAACCCCAGGACCCAGACACACTGCCAGTCACTCCAGAGTGTCATTAAGATGCACGGCACCACGGCGCAATTCAAATCAATGTTTCTTTCCTGCACGTTGCAGCGTGCGAGGTAGCAAAGGTTGACGTGAAAAGTGGGAGAGCTGCCCAGTAACCGTGAGGTTTTGTATCATGCGAACTTACAAAATGGTCTGGAATAAAGAATCTGTGCAGTATTGCCTTTCACACGGTGTCTAATCTCGCACCGCTAGACAACTTCAACTACGAGTATCTGGGAGAACTCGAGATGGTTTCACAAAGACTTGTCATCCTCCTTCACCAGATCACTCTCTGGAAGGCGTGAGGGAGGGGGAGTTGAAATACATCATATTAGAATGAATAGAAATGGTAATGATCGGGCTCTTCCACAACACTTCCGCTCTAAGTAATCAGTTAATTAACCCTGAATCGAGCGGGCTTGCTGGTCAGGAATACAGCAGTTGGATTGACAACAGCTTCCAGACTCCTGCTTCTCAAGGACAAGATTCGGTAACCCTTATTGATGTTAAACATTAGCTTACCCTGTGAGCAACCTCCAGAAATCAAGAGCGATTGTGCTACGTGAGGAAGACTGGCAGAACCTCATACCAATTTACAAGACAAGAAAGAACAGACAAGAAAGAACCTCCAGCAATCTCGCCATGGTAAAATCGTATGCCCCCCCACCGACACGCCCCCAGGCCTTTGCCTCCACAGATCCTGTGGTTGGCTAATTAAAGGAGGAGGTGTAACTATCAATCTAATCTGGCTTGTTCTCAAATTTACCATAATTTCCACACTTGAGAGGCTGGTGAAATGAAACAGCACTACTACACTTTCCCATTCATCAGCCGGAAGCAGAACAACTCCGAGAACCGGGCGAAAAATAATTAGGATGCGGGATCAGGTGTTGCGCGCGTGCATCTGTGCCTGTACAGGGGCACGCAGGCACATGAGCATTCACGGGAGGCAGCAGCAGTAGCACGGGGGGAGATGAGCACCACCAGTCATTTGACCTCGACAGGTGAATGCTTGCAGATGTACTCACAGCACACTTATTAGAAGAGGCCCAAATGCCCGAGAAAACTGCCGTCAGATTACGCCGGAAACAACAACAACTTTTTAAACAACTACAGCCGCCAGAACGGTACCGGCGGCAGCACTGCAGGAGCTGCTCAGGAACCGCTGGGGCAACCCCAGCGCACCGGGTGCTCAGCGCGTGGCCCTGACCCCACCGCATGGCATGTCACCCTTGGGCAGGAAGCTTGACATTTTCTGGAAGCACCGGTGTCATTTCACGGGCTTTGCCGTCGCTTTGCGCTTGTGGGGTAACACTATAGAGTTTTTCAGAAAGTGTTGGAGCAACTTTGGTACCTTTTCCATTCAGGCACACTGGGAGTGAGCTGTGGGGCTGCTGCCAGGGGCTCTGCTCAGCACAGCATGGCTGGAGCTGGTCCAGGACCTCCTTCGAAAGACAGACTGGTCAGACACACAGCTATCCTGAATCATCAAGGATAATCCTATGTTCAAGTTCCTACGTTCCAGTTCAAGTTCAAGTTCCTACGTTCCAATTGGTGCCCGTTACCTCTTGTCCTGGATCATCTTTGATGATCCAGGACAAGAGGTAACGGGTACAAACTGGAACCTAGGAACTTCTATCAAAGCATGAGGAGGAACTTCTTTACTTTGAGGGTGGCAGAGCGCTGGAACAGGCTGCCCAGGGAGGCAGTAGAGTCTCCCACCCCAGAGACATTCAAAACCCGCCTGGAGGTCATCCTGTGCAACCTGCTGTAGGTGACCCTGCTCTGGCAGGGGGTTGGACTGGATGATCTCCAGAGCTCCTTTCCAACCCTAACCAATCTGTGATTCTGTGATCAGAGCTGTTCTTTGAAATCTGTTCCTAGGAAATCGCTGCGAGAAGGAGGATGCACCTGAGGAGCAGGCCTAAGATGGAGGATTGAACAAACAAGTAGCTCTTACCTGAGGAATCGGCTATCCCATGGAACAACTTCTGAGAAAGATTCTGCAACATTACTAGGGGTCCGCCAAAGCATACAATTACTTGCCATGTTCCAGTTAAAGCCTAAACTATCGAGTTGGCATTTCTTTTTAAAAGTGTATAAAGAAGCGGTAATGGGCCAAATCCTCAAGCCACTGTAAATCAACACGATTTGCTTGCCTCTGCTGGAACACCCGCTCTCTATTTCAGTTCAGGAGCTAACACACAGTATCTTAATATGCATTTATGTTAATATTTGCACTTTGCAGGGCTAGGTAGATTGCACGGCTGGCACATATCAGACTAAATGTCACTTCCGAAAGCTAAGGGACCGAACCGGAAGCTGCCATTCAGAGGGACTACCTGACAACATGTGGAACCTCTCCGGAAAAGCCTTCCCACCTCAAGCAACTCCTTTTGATTAATCTTTCACATAGACAATACACGTTATATACACCGACACAACCCCCCGGCCTTTGCCTCCACAGATCCTGTGGTTGGCTAATTAAAGGAGGAGGTGTAACTATCAATCTAATCTGGCTTGTTCTCAAATTTACCATAATTTCCACACTTGAGAGGCTGGTGAAATGAAACAGCACCACTACACTTTCCCATTCATCAGCCGGAAGCAGAACAACTCAGAGAACCGGGCGAAAAATAATTAGGATGCGGGATCAGGTGTTGCGCGCGTGCATCTGTGCCTGTACAGGGGCACGCAGGCACATGAGCATTCACGGGAGGCAGCAGCAGTAGCACGGGGGCAGATGAGCACCACCAGTCATTTGACCTCGACAGGTGAATGCTTGCAGATGTACTCACAGCACACTTATTAGAAGAGGCCCAAATGCCCGAGAAAACTGCCGTCAGATTACGCCGGAAACAACAACGGCTTTTTAAACAACTACAGCCGCCAGAACGGTACCGGCGGCAGCACTGCAGGAGCTGCTCAGGAACCGCTGGGGCAACCCCAGCGCACCGGGTGCTCAGCGCGTGGCCCTGACCCCACCGCATGGCATGTCACCCTTGGGCAGGAAGCTTGACATTTTCTGGAAGCACCGGTGTCATTTCACGGGCTTTGCCGTCGCTTTGCGCTTGTGGGGTAACACTATAGAGTTTTTCAGAAAGTGTTGGAGCAACTTTGGTACCTTTTCCATTCAGGCACACTGGGAGTGAGCTGTGGGGCTGCTGCCAGGGGCTCTGCTCAGCACAGCATGGCTGGAGCTGGTCCAGGACCTCCTTCGAAAGACAGACTGGTCAGACACACAGCTATCCTGAATCATCAAGGATAATCCTATGTTCAAGTTCCTACGTTCCAGTTCAAGTTCAAGTTCCTACGTTCCAATTGGTGCCCGTTACCTCTTGTCCTGGATCATCAAAGATGATCCAGGACAAGAGGTAACGGGTACAAACTGGAACGTAGGAACTTCTATCAAAGCATGAGGAGGAACTTCTTTACTTTGAGGGTGGCAGAGCGCTGGAACAGGCTGCCCAGGGAGGCGGTAGAGTCTCCGACCCCAGAAACATTCAAAACCCGCCTGGAGGTCATCCTGTGCAACCTGCTGTAGGTGACCCTGCTCTGGCAGGGGGGTTGGGCTGGATGATCTCGAGAGGTCCTTTCCAAGCCTAACCAATCTGTGATTCTGTGATCAGAGCTGTTCTTTGAAATCTGTTCCTAGGAAATCGCTGCGAGAAGGAGGATGCACCTGAGGAGCAGGCCTAAGATGGAGGATTGAACAAACAAGTAGCTCTTACCTGAGGAATCGGCTATCCCATGGAACAACTTCAGAGAAAGATTCTGCAACATTACTAGGGGTCCGCCAAAACATACAATTACTTGCCATGTTCCAGTTAAAGCCTAAACTATCGAGTTGGCATTTCTTTTTAAAAGTGTATAAAGAAGCGGTAATGGGCCAAATCCGCAAGCCACTGTAAATCAACACGATTTGCTTGCCTCCGCTGGAACACCCGCTCTCTATTTCAGTTCAGGAGCTAACACACAGTATCTTAATATGCATTTATGTTAATATTTGCACTTTGCAGGGCTAGGTAGATTGCACGGCTGGCACATATCAGACTAAATGTCACTTCCGAAAGCTAAGGGACCGAACCGGAAGCTGCCATTCAGAGGGACTACCTGACAACATGTGGAACCTCTCCGGAAAAGCCTTCCCACCTCAAGCAACTCCTTTTGATTAATCTTTCACATAGACAATACACGTTATATACACCGACACACCCCCCCGGCCTTTGCCTCCACAGATCCTGTGGTTGGCTAATTAAAGGAGGAGGTGTAACTATCAATCTAATCTGGCTTGTTCCCAAATTTACCATAATTTCCACACTTGAGAGGCTGGTGAAATGAAACAGCACTACTACACTTTCCCATTCATCAGCCGGAAGCAGAACAACTCAGAGAACCGGGCGAAAAATAATTAGGATGCGGGATCAGGTGTTGCGCGCGTGCATCTGTGCCTGTACAGGGGCACGCTGGCACATGAGCATTCACGGGAGGCAGCAGCAGTAGCACGGGGGGAGATGAGCACCACCAGTCATTTGACCTCGACAGGTGAATGCTTGCAGATGTACTCACAGCACACTTATTCGAAGAGGCCCAAATGCCCGAGAAAACTGCCGTCAGATTACGCCGGAAACAACAACGGCTTTTTAAACAACTACAGCCGCCAGAACGGTTCCGGCGGCAGCACTGCAGGAGCTGCTCAGGAACCGCTGGGGCAACCCCAGCGCACCGGGTGCTCAGCGCGTGGCCCTGACCCCACCGCATGGCATGTCACCCTTGGGCAGGAAGCTTGACGTTTTCTGGAAGCACCGGTGTCATTTCAGGGGCTTTGCCGTCGCTTTGCGCTTGTGGGGTAACACTATAGATTTTTTCAGAAAGTGTTGGAGCAACTTTTGTACCTTTTCCATTCAGGCACACTGGGAGTGAGGTGTGGGGCTGCTGCCAGGGGCTCTGCTCAGCACAGCATGGCTGGAGCTGGCCCAGGACCTCCTTCGAAAGACAGACTGGTCAGACACACAGCTATCCTGAATCATCAAGGATAATCCTATGTTCAAGTTCAAGTTCCTACCTTCCAGTTCAAGTTCAAGTTCCTACGTTCCAATTGGTGCCCGTTACCTCTTGTCCTGGATCATCAAAGATGATCCAGGACAAGAGGTAACGGGTACAAACTGGAACCTAGGAACTTCTATCAAAGCATGAGGAGGAACTTCTTTACTTTGAGGGTGGCAGAGCGCTGGAACAGGCTGCCCAGGGAGGCGGTAGAGTCTCCGACCCCAGAAACATTCAAAACCCGCCTGGAGGTCATCCTGTGCAACCTGCTGTAGGTGACCCTGCTCTGGCAGGGGGGTTGGACTGGATGATCTCCAGAGGTCCTTTCCAACCCTAACCAATCTGTGATTCTGTGATCAGAGCTGTTCTTCGAAATCTGTTCCTAGGAAATCGCTGCGAGAAGGAGGATGCACCTGAGGAGCAGGCCTAAGATGGAGGATTGAACAAACAAGTAGCTCTTACCTGAGGAATCGGCTATCCCATGGAACAACTTCTGAGAAAGATTCTGCAACATTACTAGGGGTCCGCCAAAACATACAATTACTTGCCATGTTCCAGTTAAAGCCTAAACTATCGAGTTGGCATTTCTTTTTAAAAGTGTATAAAGAAGCGGTAATGGGCCAAATCCTCAAGCCACTCTAAATCAACACGATTTGCTTGCCTCCGCTGGAACACCCGCTCTCTATTGCAGTTCAGGAGCTAACACACAGTATCTTAATATGCATTTAGGTTAATATTTGAACTTTGCGGGGCTAGGTAGATTGCACGGCTGGCACATATCAGACTAAATGTCACTTCCGAAAGCTAAGGGACCGAACCGGAAGCTGCCATTCAGAGGGACTACCTGACAACATGTGGAACCTCTCCGGAAAAGCCTTCCCACCTCAAGCAACTCCTTTTGATTAATCTTTCACATAGACAATACACGTTATATACACCGACACACCCCCCCGGCCTTTGCCTCCACAGATCCTGTGGTTGGCTAATTAAAGGAGGAGGTGTAACTATCAATCTAATCTGGCTTGTTCTCAAATTTACCATAATTTCCACACTTGAGAGGCTGGTGAAATGAAACAGCACTACTACACTTTCCCATTCATCAGCCGGAAGCAGAACAACTCCGAGAACCGGGCGAAAAATAATTAGGATGCGGGATCAGGTGTTGCGCGCGTGCATCTGTGCCTGTACAGGGGCACGCAGGCACATGAGCATTCACGGGAGGCAGCAGCAGTAGCACGGGGGCAGATGAGCACCACCAGTCATTTGACCTCGACAGGTGAATGCTTGCAGATGTACTCACAGCACACTTATTAGAAGAGGCCCAAATGCCCGAGAAAACTGCCGTCAGATTACGCCGGAAACAACAACGGCTTTTTAAACAACTACAGCCGCCAGAACGGTACCGGCGGCAGCACTGCAGGAGCTGCTCAGGAACCGCTGGGGCAACCCCAGCGCACCGGGTGCTCAGCGCGTGGCCCTGACCCCACCGCATGGCATGTCACCCTTGGGCAGGAAGCTTGACATTTTCTGGAAGCACCGGTGTCATTTCACGGGCTTTGCCGTCGCTTTGCGCTTGTGGGGTAACACTATAGAGTTTTTCAGAAAGTGTTGGAGCAACTTTGGTACCTTTTCCATTCAGGCACACTGGGAGTGAGCTGTGGGGCTGCTGCCAGGGGCTCTGCTCAGCACAGCATGGCTGGAGCTGGTCCAGGACCTCCTTCGAAAGACAGACTGGTCAGACACACAGCTATCCTGAATCATCAAGGATAATCCTATGTTCAAGTTCCTACGTTCCAGTTCAAGTTCAAGTTCCTACGTTCCAATTGGTGCCCGTTACCTCTTGTCCTGGATCATCAAAGATGATCCAGGACAAGAGGTAACGGGTACAAACTGGAACGTAGGAACTTCTATCAAAGCATGAGGAGGAACTTCTTTACTTTGAGGGTGGCAGAGCGCTGGAACAGGCTGCCCAGGGAGGCGGTAGAGTCTCCGACCCCAGAAACATTCAAAACCCGCCTGGAGGTCATCCTGTGCAACCTGCTGTAGGTGACCCTGCTCTGGCAGGGGGGTTGGGCTGGATGATCTCGAGAGGTCCTTTCCAAGCCTAACCAATCTGTGATTCTGTGATCAGAGCTGTTCTTTGAAATCTGTTCCTAGGAAATCGCTGCGAGAAGGAGGATGCACCTGAGGAGCAGGCCTAAGATGGAGGATTGAACAAACAAGTAGCTCTTACCTGAGGAATCGGCTATCCCATGGAACAACTTCAGAGAAAGATTCTGCAACATTACTAGGGGTCCGCCAAAACATACAATTACTTGCCATGTTCCAGTTAAAGCCTAAACTATCGAGTTGGCATTTCTTTTTAAAAGTGTATAAAGAAGCGGTAATGGGCCAAATCCGCAAGCCACTGTAAATCAACACGATTTGCTTGCCTCCGCTGGAACACCCGCTCTCTATTTCAGTTCAGGAGCTAACACACAGTATCTTAATATGCATTTATGTTAATATTTGCACTTTGCAGGGCTAGGTAGATTGCACGGCTGGCACATATCAGACTAAATGTCACTTCCGAAAGCTAAGGGACCGAACCGGAAGCTGCCATTCAGAGGGACTACCTGACAACATGTGGAACCTCTCCGGAAAAGCCTTCCCACCTCAAGCAACTCCTTTTGATTAATCTTTCACATAGACAATACACGTTATATACACCGACACACCCCCCCGGCCTTTGCCTCCACAGATCCTGTGGTTGGCTAATTAAAGGAGGAGGTGTAACTATCAATCTAATCTGGCTTGTTCCCAAATTTACCATAATTTCCACACTTGAGAGGCTGGTGAAATGAAACAGCACTACTACACTTTCCCATTCATCAGCCGGAAGCAGAACAACTCAGAGAACCGGGCGAAAAATAATTAGGATGCGGGATCAGGTGTTGCGCGCGTGCATCTGTGCCTGTACAGGGGCACGCTGGCACATGAGCATTCACGGGAGGCAGCAGCAGTAGCACGGGGGGAGATGAGCACCACCAGTCATTTGACCTCGACAGGTGAATGCTTGCAGATGTACTCACAGCACACTTATTAGAAGAGGCCCAAATGCCCGAGAAAACTGCCGTCAGATTACGCCGGAAACAACAACGGCTTTTTAAACAACTACAGCCGCCAGAACGGTTCCGGCGGCAGCACTGCAGGAGCTGCTCAGGAACCGCTGGGGCAACCCCAGCGCACCGGGTGCTCAGCGCGTGGCCCTGACCCCACCGCATGGCATGTCACCCTTGGGCAGGAAGCTTGACGTTTTCTGGAAGCACCGGTGTCATTTCAGGGGCTTTGCCGTCGCTTTGCGCTTGTGGGGTAACACTATAGATTTTTTCAGAAAGTGTTGGAGCAACTTTTGTACCTTTTCCATTCAGGCACACTGGGAGTGAGGTGTGGGGCTGCTGCCAGGGGCTCTGCTCAGCACAGCATGGCTGGAGCTGGCCCAGGACCTCCTTCGAAAGACAGACTGGTCAGACACACAGCTATCCTGAATCATCAAGGATAATCCTATGTTCAAGTTCAAGTTCCTACCTTCCAGTTCAAGTTCAAGTTCCTACGTTCCAATTGGTGCCCGTTACCTCTTGTCCTGGATCATCAAAGATGATCCAGGACAAGAGGTAACGGGTACAAACTGGAACCTAGGAACTTCTATCAAAGCATGAGGAGGAACTTCTTTACTTTGAGGGTGGCAGAGCGCTGGAACAGGCTGCCCAGGGAGGCGGTAGAGTCTCCGACCCCAGAAACATTCAAAACCCGCCTGGAGGTCATCCTGTGCAACCTGCTGTAGGTGACCCTGCTCTGGCAGGGGGGTTGGACTGGATGATCTCCAGAGGTCCTTTCCAACCCTAACCAATCTGTGATTCTGTGATCAGAGCTGTTCTTCGAAATCTGTTCCTAGGAAATCGCTGCGAGAAGGAGGATGCACCTGAGGAGCAGGCCTAAGATGGAGGATTGAACAAACAAGTAGCTCTTACCTGAGGAATCGGCTATCCCATGGAACAACTTCTGAGAAAGATTCTGCAACATTACTAGGGGTCCGCCAAAACATACAATTACTTGCCATGTTCCAGTTAAAGCCTAAACTATCGAGTTGGCATTTCTTTTTAAAAGTGTATAAAGAAGCGGTAATGGGCCAAATCCTCAAGCCACTCTAAATCAACACGATTTGCTTGCCTCCGCTGGAACACCCGCTCTCTATTGCAGTTCAGGAGCTAACACACAGTATCTTAATATGCATTTAGGTTAATATTTGAACTTTGCGGGGCTAGGTAGATTGCACGGCTGGCACATATCAGACTAAATGTCACTTCCGAAAGCTAAGGGACCGAACCGGAAGCTGCCATTCAGAGGGACTACCTGACAACATGTGGAACCTCTCCAGAAAAGCCTTCCCACCTCAAGCAACTCCTTTTGATTAATCTTTCACATAGACAATACACGTTATATACACCGACACACCCCCCCGGCCTTTGCCTCCACAGATCCTGTGGTTGGCTAATTAAAGGAGGAGGTGTAACTATCAATCTAATCTGGCTTGTTCTCAAATTTACCATAATTTCCACACTTGAGAGGCTGGTGAAATGAAACAGCACTACTACACTTTCCCATTCATCAGCCGGAAGCAGAACAACTCCGAGAACCGGGCGAAAAATAATTAGGATGCGGGATCAGGTGTTGCGCGCGTGCATCTGTGCCTGTACAGGGGCACGCAGGCACATGAGCATTCACGGGAGGCAGCAGCAGTAGCACGGGGGCAGATGAGCACCACCAGTCATTTGACCTCGACAGGTGAATGCTTGCAGATGTACTCACAGCACACTTATTAGAAGAGGCCCAAATGCCCGAGAAAACTGCCGTCAGATTACGCCGGAAACAACAACGGCTTTTTAAACAACTACAGCCGCCAGAACGGTACCGGCGGCAGCACTGCAGGAGCTGCTCAGGAACCGCTGGGGCAACCCCAGCGCACCGGGTGCTCAGCGCGTGGCCCTGACCCCACCGCATGGCATGTCACCCTTGGGCAGGAAGCTTGACATTTTCTGGAAGCACCGGTGTCATTTCACGGGCTTTGCCGTCGCTTTGCGCTTGTGGGGTAACACTATAGAGTTTTTCAGAAAGTGTTGGAGCAACTTTGGTACCTTTTCCATTCAGGCACACTGGGAGTGAGCTGTGGGGCTGCTGCCAGGGGCTCTGCTCAGCACAGCATGGCTGGAGCTGGTCCAGGACCTCCTTCGAAAGACAGACTGGTCAGACACACAGCTATCCTGAATCATCAAGGATAATCCTATGTTCAAGTTCAAGTTCCTACCTTCCAGTTCAAGTTCAAGTTCCTACGTTCCAATTGGTGCCCGTTACCTCTTGTCCTGGATCATCAAAGATGATCCAGGACAAGAGGTAACGGGTACAAACTGGAACCTAGGAACTTCTATCAAAGCATGAGGAGGAACTTCTTTACTTTGAGGGTGGCAGAGCGCTGGAACAGGCTGCCCAGGGAGGCGGTAGAGTCTCCGACCCCAGAGACATTCAAAACCCGCCTGGAGGTCATCCTGTGCAACCTGCTGTAGGTGACCCTGCTCTGGCAGGGGGGTTGGGCTGGATGATCTCCAGAGGTCCTTTCCAACCCTAACCAATCTGTGATTCTGTGATCAGAGCTGTTCTTCGAAATCTGTTCCTAGGAAATCGCTGCGAGAAGGAGGATGCACCTGAGGAGCAGGCCTAAGATGGAGGATTGAACAAACAAGTAGCTCTTACCTGAGGAATCGGCTATCCCATGGAACAACTTCTGAGAAAGATTCTGCAACATTACTAGGGGTCCGCCAAAACATACAATTACTTGCCATGTTCCAGTTAAAGCCTAAACTATCGAGTTGGCATTTCTTTTTAGAAGTGTATAAAGAAGCGGTAATGGGCCAAATCCTCAAGCCACTGTAAATCAACACGATTTGCTTGCCTCCGCTGGAACACCCGCTCTCTATTTCAGTTCAGGAGCTAACACACACTATCTTAATATGCATTTAGGTTAATATTTGCACATTGCAGGGCTAGGTAGATTGCACGGCTGGCACATATCAGACTAAATGTCACTTCCGAAAGCTAAGGGACCGAACCGGAAGCTGCCATTCAGAGGGACTACCTGACAACATGTGGAACCTCTCCGGAAAAGCCTTCCCACCTCAAGCAACTCCTTTTGATTAATCTTTCACATAGACAATACACGTTATATACACCGACACACCCCCCCGGCCTTTGCCTCCACAGATCCTGTGGTTGGCTAATTAAAGGAGGAGGTGTAACTATCAATCTAATCTGGCTTGTTCTCAAATTTACCATAATTTCCACACTTGAGAGGCTGGTGAAATGAAACAGCACTACTACACTTTCCCATTCATCAGCTGGAAGCAGAACAACTCCGAGAACCGGGCGAAAAATAATTAGGATGCGGGATCAGGTGTTGCGCGCGTGCATCTGTGCCTGTACAGGGGCACGCAGGCACATGAGCATTCACGGGAGGCAGCAGCAGTAGCACGGGGGCAGATGAGCACCACCAGTCATTTGACCTCGACAGGTGAATGCTTGCAGATGTACTCACAGCACACTTATTAGAAGAGGCCCAAATGCCCGAGAAAACTGCCGTCAGATTACGCCAGAAACAACAACGGCTTTTTAAACAACTACAGCCGCCAGAACGGTACCGGCGGCAGCACTGCAGGAGCTGCTCAGGAACCGCTGGGGCAACCCCAGCGCACCGGGTGCTCAGCGTGTGGCCCTGACCCCACCGCATGGCATGTCACCCTTGGGCAGGAAGCTTGACATTTTCTGGAAGCACCGGTGTCATTTCACGGGCTTTGCCGTCGCTTTGCGCTTGTGGGGTAACACTATAGAGTTTTTCAGAAAGTGTTGGAGCAACTTTGGTACCTTTTCCATTCAGGCACACTGGGAGTGAGCTGTGGGGCTGCTGCCAGGGGCTCTGCTCAGCACAGCATGGCAGGAGCTGGCCCAGGACCTCCTTCGAAAGACAGACTGGTCAGACACACAGCTATCCTGAATCATCAAGGATAATCCTATGTTCAAGTTCAAGTTCCTACCTTCCAGTTCAAGTTCAAGTTCCTACGTTCCAATTGGTGCCCGTTACCTCTTGTCCTGGATCATCAAAGATGATCCAGGACAAGAGGTAACGGGTACAAACTGGAACCTAGGAACTTCTATCAAAGCATGAGGAGGAACTTCTTTACTTTGAGGGTGGCAGAGCGCTGGAACAGGCTGCCCAGGGAGGCGGTAGAGTCTCCCACCCCAGAGACATTCAAAACCCGCCTGGAGGTCATCCTGTGCAACCTGCTGTAGGTGACCCTGCTCTGGCAGGGGGGTTGGACTGGATGATCTCCAGAGCTCCTTTCCAACCCTAACCAATCTGTGATTCTGTGATCAGAGCTGTTCTTTGAAATCTGTTCCTAGGAAATCGCTGCGAGAAGGAGGATGCACCTGAGGAGCAGGCCTAAGATGGAGGATTGAACAAACAAGTAGCTCTTACCTGAGGAATCGGCTATCCCATGGAACAACTTCTGAGAAAGATTCTGCAACATTACTAGGGGTCCGCCAAAACATACAATTACTTGCCATGTTCCAGTTAAAGCCTAAACTATCGAGTTGGCATTTCTTTTTAAAAGTGTATAAAGAAGCGGTAATGGGCCAAATCCTCAAGCCACTGTAAATCAACACGATTTGCTTGCCTCCGCTGGAACACCCGCTCTCTATTTCAGTTCAGGAGCTAACACACAGTATCTTAATATGCATTTAGGTTAATATTTGCACTTTGCAGGGCTAGGTAGATTGCACGGCTGGCACATATCAGACTAAATGTCACTTCCGAAAGCTAAGGGACCGAACCGGAAGCTGCCATTCAGAGGGACTACCTGACAACATGTGGAACCTCTCCGGAAAAGCCTTCCCACCTCAAGCAACTCCTTTTGATTAATCTTTCACATAGACAATACACGTTATATACACCGACACACCCCCCCGGCCTTTGCCTCCACAGATCCTGTGGTTGGCTAATTAAAGGAGGAGGTGTAACTATCAATCTAATCTGGCTTGTTCTCAAATTTACCATAATTTCCACACTTGAGAGGCTGGTGAAATGAAACAGCACTACTACACTTTCCCATTCATCAGCCGGAAGCAGAACAACTCCGAGAACCGGGCGAAAAATAATTAGGATGCGGGATCAGGTGTTGCGCGCGTGCATCTGTGCCTGTACAGGGGCACGCAGGCACATGAGCATTCACGGGAGGCAGCAGCAGTAGCACGGGGGGAGATGAGCACCACCAGTCATTTGACCTCGACAGGTGAATGCTTGCAGATGTACTCACAGCACACTTATTAGAAGAGGCCCAAATGCCCGAGAAAACTGCCGTCAGATTACGCCGGAAACAACAACGGCTTTTTAAACAACTACAGCCGCCAGAACGGTACCGGCGGCAGCACTGCAGGAGCTGCTCAGGAACCGCTGGGGCAACCCCAGCGCACCGGGTGCTCAGCGCGTGGCCCTGACCCCACCGCATGGCATGTCACCCTTGGGCAGGAAGCTTGACATTTTCTGGAAGCACCGGTGTCATTTCACGGGCTTTGCCGTCGCTTTGCGCTTGTGGGGTAACACTATAGAGTTTTTCAGAAAGTGTTGGAGCAACTTTGGTACCTTTTCCATTCAGGCACACTGGGAGTGAGGTGTGGGGCTGCTGCCAGGGGCTCTGCTCAGCACAGCATGGCAGGAGCTGGCCCAGGACCTCCTTCGAAAGACAGACTGGTCAGACACACAGCTATCCTGAATCATCAAGGATAATCCTATGTTCAAGTTCAAGTTCCTACCTTCCAGTTCAAGTTCAAGTTCCTACGTTCCAATTGGTGCCCGTTACCTCTTGTCCTGGATCATCAAAGATGATCCAGGACAAGAGGTAACGGGTACAAACTGGAACGTAGGAACTTCTATCAAAGCATGAGGAGGAACTTCTTTACTTTGAGGGTGGCAGAGCGCTGGAACAGGCTGCCCAGGGAGGCGGTAGAGTCTCCCACCCCAGAGACATTCAAAACCCGCCTGGAGGTCATCCTGTGCAACCTGCTGTAGGTGACCCTGCTCTGGCAGGGGGGTTGGGCTGGATGATCTCCAGAGCTCCTTTCCAACCCTAACCAATCTGTGATTCTGTGATCAGAGCTGTTCTTCGAAATCTGTTCCTAGGAAATCGCTACGAGAAGGAGGATGCACCTGAGGAGCAGGCCTAAGATGGAGGATTGAACAAACAAGTAGCTCTTACCTGAGGAAACGGCTATCCCATGGAACAACTTCTGAGAAAGATTCTGCAACATTACTAGGGGTCCGCCAAAACATACAATTACTTGCCATGTTCCAGTTAAAGCCTAAACTATCGAGTTGGCATTTCTTTTTAAAAGTGTATAAAGAAGCGGTAATGGGCCAAATCCTCAAGCCACTGTAAATCAACACGATTTGCTTGCCTCCGCTGGAACACCCGCTCTCTATTTCAGTTCAGGAGCTAACACACAGTATCTTAATATGCATTTAGGTTAATATTTGCACTTTGCAGGGCTAGGTAGATTGCACGGCTGGCACATATCAGACTAAATGTCACTTCCGAAAGCTAAGGGACCGAACCGGAAGCTGCCATTCAGAGGGACTACCTGACAACATGTGGAACCTCTCCGGAAAAGCCTTCCCACCTCAAGCAACTCCTTTTGATTCATCTTTCACATAGACAATACACGTTATATACACCGACACACCCCCCCGGCCTTTGCCTCCACAGATCCTGTGGTTGGCTAATTAAAGGAGGAGGTGTAACTATCAATCTAATCTGGCTTGTTCTCAAATTTACCATAATTTCCACACTTGAGAGGCTGGTGAAATGAAACAGCACTACTACACTTTCCCATTCATCAGCCGGAAGCAGAACAACTCCGAGAACCGGGCGAAAAATAATTAGGATGCGGGATCAGGTGTTGCGCGCGTGCATCTGTGCCTGTACAGGGGCACGCAGGCACATGAGCATTCACGGGAGGCAGCAGCAGTAGCACGGGGGGAGATGAGCACCACCAGTCATTTGACCTCGACAGGTGAATGCTTGCAGATGTACTCACAGCACACTTATTAGAAGAGGCCCAAATGCCCGAGAAAACTGCCGTCAGATTACGTCAGAAACAACAACGGCTTTTTAAACAACTACAGCCGCCAGAACGGTACCGGCGGCAGCACTGCAGGAGCTGCTCAGGAACCGCTGGGGCAACCCCAGCGCACCGGGTGCTCAGCGTGTGGCCCTGACCCCACCGCATGGCATGTCACCCTTGGGCAGGAAGCTTGACATTTTCTGGAAGCACCGGTGTCATTTCACGGGCTTTGCCGTCGCTTTGCGTTTGTGGGGTAACACTATAGAGTTTTTCAGAAAGTGTTGGAGCAACTTTGGTACCTTTTCCATTCAGGCACACTGGGAGTGAGCTGTGGGGCTGCTGCCAGGGGCTCTGCTCAGCACAGCATGGCTGGAGCTGGCCCAGGACCTCCTTCGAAAGACAGACTGGTCAGACACACAGCTATCCTGAATCATCAAGGACAATCCTATGTTCAAGTTCCTACGTTCCAGTTCAAGTTCAAGTTCCTACGTTCCAATTGGTGCCCGTTACCTCTTGGCCTGGATCATCAAAGATGATCCAGGACAAGAGGTAACGGGAACAAACTGGAACCTAGGAACTTGTATCAAAGCATGAGTAGGAACTTCTTTACTTTGAGGGTGGCAGAGCACTGGAACAGGCTGCCCAGGGAGGCGGTAGAGTCTCCCACCCCAGAGACATTCAAAACCCGCCTGGAGGTCATCCTGTGCAACCTGCTGTAGGTGACCCTGCTCTGGCAGGGGGGTTGGGCTGGATGATCTCCAGAGGTCCTTTCCAACCCTAACCAATCTGTGATTCTGTGATCAGAGCTGTTCTTCGAAATCTGTTCCTAGGAAATCGCTGCGAGAAGAAGGACGCACCTGAGGAGCAGGCCTAAGATGGAGGATTGAACAAACAAGTAGCTCTTACCTGAGGAATCGGCTATCCCATGGAACAACTTCTGAGAAAGATTCTGCAACATTACTAGGGGTCCGCCAAAACATACAATTACTTGCCATGTTCCAGTTAAAGCCTAAACTATCGAGTTGGCATTTCTTTTTAAAAGTGTATAAAGAAGCGGTAATGGGCCAAATCCTCAAGCCACTGTAAATCAACACGATTTGCTTGCCTCCGCTGGAACACCCGCTCTCTATTTCAGTTCAGGAGCTAACACACAGTATCTTAATATGCATTTAGGTTAATATTTGCACTTTGCAGGGCTAGGTAGATTGCACGGCTGGCACATATCAGACTAAATGTCACTTCCGAAAGCTAAGGGACCGAACCGGAAGCTGCCATTCAGAGGGACTACCTGACAACATGTGGAACCTCTCCGGAAAAGCCTTCCCACCTCAAGCAACTCCTTTTGATTAATCTTTCACATAGACAATACACGTTATATACACCGACACACCCCCCCGGCCTTTGCCTCCACAGATCCTGTGGTTGGCTAATTAAAGGAGGAGGTGTAACTATCAATCTAATCTGGCTTGTTCTCAAATTTACCATAATTTCCACACTTGAGAGGCTGGTGAAATGAAACAGCACTACTACACTTTCCCATTCATCAGCCGGAAGCAGAACAACTCCGAGAACCGGGCGAAAAATAATTAGGATGCGGGATCAGGTGTTGCGCGCGTGCATCTGTGCCTGTACAGGGGCACGCAGGCACATGAGCATTCACGGGAGGCAGCAGCAGTAGCACGGGGGGAGATGAGCACCACCAGTCATTTGACCTCGACAGGTGAATGCTTGCAGATGTACTCACAGCACACTTATTAGAAGAGGCCCAAATGCCCGAGAAAACTGCCGTCAGATTACGCCGGAAACAACAACGGCTTTTTAAACAACTACAGCCGCCAGAACGGTACCGGCGGCAGCACTGCAGGAGCTGCTCAGGAACCGCTGGGGCAACCCCAGCGCACCAGGTGCTCAGCGCGTGGCCCTGACCCCACCGCATGGCATGTCACCCTTGGGCAGGAAGCTTGACATTTTCTGGAAGCACCGGTGTCATTTCAGGGGCTTTGCCGTCGCTTTGCGCTTGTGGGGTAACACTATAGATTTTTTCAGAAAGTGTTGGAGCAACTTTGGTACCTTTTCCATTCAGGCACACTGGGAGTGAGCTGTGGGGCTGCTGCCAGGGGCTCTGCTCAGCACAGCATGGCTGGAGCTGGCCCAGGACCTCCTTCGAAAGACAGACTGGTCAGACACACAGCTATCCTGAATCATCAAGGACAATCCTATGTTCAAGTTCCTACGTTCCAGTTCAAGTTCAAGTTCCTACGTTCCAATTGGTGCCCGTTACCTCTTGGCCTGGATCATCAAAGATGATCCAGGACAAGAGGTAACGGGAACAAACTGGAACCTAGGAACTTGTATCAAAGCATGAGGAGGAACTTCTTTACTTTGAGGGTGGCAGAGCACTGGAACAGGCTGCCCAGGGAGGCGGTAGAGTCTCCCACCCCAGAGACATTCAAAACCCGCCTGGAGGTCATCCTGTGCAACCTGCTGTAGGTGACCCTGCTCTGGCAGGGGGGTTGGACTGGATGATCTCCAGAGCTCCTTTCCAACTCTAACCAATCTGTGATTCTGTGATCAGAGCTGTTCTTCGAAATCTGTTCCTAGGAAATCGCTGCGAGAAGGAGGATGCACCTGAGGAGCAGGCCGAAGATGGAGGATTGAACAAACAAGTAGCTCTTACCTGAGGAATCGGCTATCCCATGGAACAACTTCTGAGAAAGATTCTGCAACATTACTAGGGGTCCGCCAAAACATACAATTACTTGCCATGTTCCAGTTAAAGCCTAAACTATCGAGTTGGCATTTCTTTTTAAAAGTGTATAAAGAAGCGGTAATGGGCCAAATCCTCAAGCCACTGTAAATCAACACGATTTGCTTGCCTCCGCTGGAACACCCGCTCTCTATTTCAGTTCAGGAGCTAACACACACTATCTTAATATGCATTTAGGTTAATATTTGCACTTTGCAGGGCTAGGTAGATTGCACGGCTGGCACATATCAGACTAAATGTCACTTCCGAAAGCTAAGGGACCGAACCGGAAGCTGCCATTCAGAGGGACTACCTGACAACATGTGGAACCTCTCCGGAAAAGCCTTCCCACCTCAAGCAACTCCTTTTGATTAATCTTTCACATGGACAATACACATTATATACACCGACACACCCCCCCGGCCTTTGCCTCCACAGATCCTGTGGTTGGCTAATTAAAGGAGGAGGTGTAACTATCAATCTAATCTGGCTTGTTCCCAAATTTACCATAATTTCCACACTTGAGAGGCTGGTGAAATGAAACAGCACTACTACACTTTCCCATTCATCAGCCGGAAGCAGAACAACTCCGAGAACCGGGCGAAAAATAATTAGGATGCGGGATCAGGTGTTGCGCGCGTGCATCTGTGCCTGTACAGGGGCACGCAGGCACATGAGCATTCACGGGAGGCAGCAGCAGTAGCACGGGGGGAGATGAGCACCACCAGTCATTTGACCTCGACAGGTGAATGCTTGCAGATGTACTCACAGCACACTTATTAGAAGAGGCCCAAATGCCCGAGAAAACTGCCGTCAGATTACGCCGGAAACAACAACGGCTTTTTAAACAACTACAGCCGCCAGAACGGTACCGGCGGCAGCACTGCAGGAGCTGCTCAGGAACCGCTGGGGCAACCCCAGCGCACCAGGTGCTCAGCGCGTGGCCCTGACCCCACCGCATGGCATGTCACCCTTGGGCAGGAAGCTTGACATTTTCTGGAAGCACCGGTGTCATTTCAGGGGCTTTGCCGTCGCTTTGCGCTTGTGGGGTAACACTATAGATTTTTTCAGAAAGTGTTGGAGCAACTTTGGTACCTTTTCCATTCAGGCACACTGGGAGTGAGCTGTGGGGCTGCTGCCAGGGGCTCTGCTCAGCACAGCATGGCTGGAGCTGGCCCAGGACCTCCTTCGAAAGACAGACTGGTCAGACACACAGCTATCCTGAATCATCAAGGACAATCCTATGTTCAAGTTCCTACGTTCCAGTTCAAGTTCAAGTTCCTACGTTCCAATTGGTGCCCGTTACCTCTTGGCCTGGATCATCAAAGATGATCCAGGACAAGAGGTAACGGGAACAAACTGGAACCTAGGAACTTGTATCAAAGCATGAGGAGGAACTTCTTTACTTTGAGGGTGGCAGAGCACTGGAACAGGCTGCCCAGGGAGGCGGTAGAGTCTCCCACCCCAGAGACATTCAAAACCCGCCTGGAGGTCATCCTGTGCAACCTGCTGTAGGTGACCCTGCTCTGGCAGGGGGGTTGGACTGGATGATCTCCAGAGCTCCTTTCCAACTCTAACCAATCTGTGATTCTGTGATCAGAGCTGTTCTTCGAAATCTGTTCCTAGGAAATCGCTGCGAGAAGGAGGATGCACCTGAGGAGCAGGCCGAAGATGGAGGATTGAACAAACAAGTAGCTCTTACCTGAGGAATCGGCTATCCCATGGAACAACTTCTGAGAAAGATTCTGCAACATTACTAGGGGTCCGCCAAAACATACAATTACTTGCCATGTTCCAGTTAAAGCCTAAACTATCGAGTTGGCATTTCTTTTTAAAAGTGTATAAAGAAGCGGTAATGGGCCAAATCCTCAAGCCACTGTAAATCAACACGATTTGCTTGCCTCCGCTGGAACACCCGCTCTCTATTTCAGTTCAGGAGCTAACACACACTATCTTAATATGCATTTAGGTTAATATTTGCACTTTGCAGGGCTAGGTAGATTGCACGGCTGGCACATATCAGACTAAATGTCACTTCCGAAAGCTAAGGGACCGAACCGGAAGCTGCCATTCAGAGGGACTACCTGACAACATGTGGAACCTCTCCGGAAAAGCCTTCCCACCTCAAGCAACTCCTTTTGATTAATCTTTCACATGGACAATACACATTATATACACCGACACACCCCCCCGGCCTTTGCCTCCACAGATCCTGTGGTTGGCTAATTAAAGGAGGAGGTGTAACTATCAATCTAATCTGGCTTGTTCCCAAATTTACCATAATTTCCACACTTGAGAGGCTGGTGAAATGAAACAGCACTACTACACTTTCCCATTCATCAGCCGGAAGCAGAACAACTCCGAGAACCGGGCGAAAAATAATTAGGATGCGGGATCAGGTGTTGCGCGCGTGCGTCTGTGCCTGTACAGGGGCACGCAGGCACATGAGCATTCACGGGAGGCAGCAGCAGTAGCACGGGGGCAGATGAGCACCACCAGTCATTTGACCTCGACAGGTGAATGCTTGCAGATGTACTCACAGCACACTTATTAGAAGAGGCCCAAATGCCCGAGAAAACTGCCGTCAGATTACGCCGGAAACAACAACGGCTTTTTAAACAACTACAGCCGCCAGAACGGTACCGGCGGCAGCACTGCAGGAGCTGCTCAGGAACCGCTGGGGCAACCCCAGCGCACCGGGTGCTCAGCGCGTGGCCCTGACCCCACCGCATGGCATGTCAGCCTTGGGCAGGAAGCTTGACATTTTCTGGAAGCACCGGTGTCATTTCACGGGCTTTGCCGTCGCTTTGCGCTTGTGGGGTAACACTATAGAGTTTTTCAGAAAGTGTTGGAGCAACTTTGGTACCTTTTCCATTCAGGCACACTGGGAGTGAGGTGTGGGGCTGCTGCCAGGGGCTCTGCTCAGCACAGCATGGCTGGAGCTGGCCCAGGACCTCCTTCGAAAGACAGACTGGTCAGACACACAGCTATCCTGAATCATCAAGGATAATCCTATGTTCAAGTTCCTACGTTCCAGTTCAAGTTCAAGTTCCTACGTTCCAATTGGTGCCCGTTACCTCTTGTCCTGGATCATCAAAGATGATCCAGGACAAGAGGTAATGGGTACAAACTGGAACGTAGGAACTTCTATCAAAGCATGAGGAGGAACTTCTTTACTTTGAGGGTGGCAGAGCGCTGGAACAGGCTGCCCAGGGAGGCGGTAGAGTCTCCCACCCCAGAGACATTCAAAACCCGCCTGGAGGTCATCCTGTGCAACCTGCTGTACGTGACCCTGCTCTGGGAGGGGGGTTGGACTGGATGATCTCCAGAGCTCCTTTCCAACCCTAACCAATCTGTGATTCTGTGATCAGAGCTGTTCTTCGAAATCTGTTCCTAGGAAATCGCTGCGAGAAGGAGGATGCACCTGAGGAGCAGGCCTAAGATGGAGGATTGAACAAACAAGTAGCTCTTACCTGAGGAATCGGCTATCCCATGGAACAACTTCTGAGAAAGATTCTGCAACATTACTAGGGGTCCGCCAAAACATACAATTACTTGCCATGTTCCAGTTAAAGCCTAAACTATCGAGTTGGCATTTCTTTTTAAAAGTGTATAAAGAAGCGGTAATGGGCCATATCCTCAAGCCACTGTAAATCAACACGATTTGCTTGCCTCCGCTGGAACACCCGCTCTCTATTTCAGTTCAGGAGCTAACACACAGTATCTTAATATGCATTTAGGTTAATATTTGCACTTTGCAGGGCTAGGTAGATTGCACGGCTGGCACATATCAGACTAAATGTCACTTCTGAAAGCTAAGGGACCGAACCGGAAGCTGCCATTCAGAGGGACTACCTGACAACATGTGGAACCTCTCCGGAAAAGCCTTCCCACCTCAAGCACCTCCTTTTGATTCATCTTTCACATAGACAATACACCTTATATACACCGACACACCCCCCCGGCCTTTGCCTCCACAGATCCTGTGGTTGGCTAATTAAAGGAGGAGGTGTAACTATCAATCTAATCTGGCTTGTTCTCAAATTTACCATAATTTCCACACTTGAGAGGCTGGTGAAATGAAACAGCACTACTACACTTTCCCATTCATCAGCCGGAAGCAGAACAACTCCGAGAACCGGGCGAAAAATAATTAGGATGCGGGATCAGGTGTTGCGCGCGTGCTTTTTTGCCTGTACAGGGGCACGCAGGCACATGAGCATTCACGGGAGGCAGCAGCAGTAGCACGGGGGCAGATGAGCACCACCAGTCATTTGACCTCGACAGGTGAATGCTTGCAGATGTACTCACAGCACACTTATTAGAAGAGGCCCAAATGCCCGAGAAAACTGCCGTCAGATTACGCCGGAAACAACAACGGCTTTTTAAACAACTACAGCCGCCAGAACGGTACCGGCGGCAGCACTGCAGGAGCTGCTCAGGAACCGCTGGGGCAACCCCAGCGCACCGGGTGCTCAGCGCGTGGCCCTGACCCCACCGCATGGCATGTCACCCTTGGGCAGGAAGCTTGACATTTTCTGGAAGCACCGGTGTCATTTCACGGGCTTTGCCGTCGCTTTGCGCTTGTGGGGTAACACTATAGAGTTTTTCAGAAAGTGTTGGAGCAACTTTGGTACCTTTTCCATTCAGGCACACTGGGAGTGAGCTGTGGGGCTGCTGCCAGGGGCTCTGCTCAGCACAGCATGGCTGGAGCTGGTCCAGGACCTCCTTCGAAAGACAGACTGGTCAGACACACAGCTATCCTGAATCATCAAGGATAATCCTATGTTCAAGTTCCTACCTTCCAGTTCAAGTTCAAGTTCCTACGTTCCAATTGGTGCCCGTTACCTCTTGTCCTGGATCATCAAAGATGATCCAGGACAAGAGGTAATGGGTACAAACTGGAACCTAGGAACTTCTATCAAAGCATGAGGAGGAACTTCTTTACTTTGAGGGTGGCAGAGCACTGGAACAGGCTGCCCAGGGAGGCAGTAGAGTCTCCCACCCCAGAGACATTCAAAACCCGCCTGGAGGTCATCCTGTGCAACCTGCTGTAGGTGACCCTGCTCTGGCAGGGGGGTTGGACTGGATGATCTCCAGAGCTCCTTTCCAACCCTAACCAATCTGTGATTCTGTGATCAGAGCTGTTCTTCGAAATCTGTTCCTAGGAAATCGCTGCGAGAAGGAGGATGCACCTGAGGAGCAGGCCTAAGATGGAGGATTGAACAAACAAGTAGCTCTTACCTGAGGAATCGGCTATCCCATGGAACAACTTCTGAGAAAGATTCTGCAACATTACTAGGGGTCCGCCAAAACATACAATTACTTGCCATGTTCCACTTAAAGCCTAAACTATCGGGTTGGCATTTCTTTTTAAAAGTGTATAAAGAAGCGGTAATGGGCCAAATCCTCAAGCCACTGTAAATCAACACGATTTGCTTGCCTCCGCTGGAACACCCGCTCTCTATTTCAGTTCAGGAGCTAACACACAGTATCTTAATATGCATTTAGGTTAATATTTGCACTTTGCAGGGCTAGGTAGATTGCACGGCTGGCACATATCAGACTAAATGTCACTTCCAAAAGCTAAGGGACCGAACCGGAAGCTGCCATTCAGAGGGACTACCTGACAACATGTGGAACCTCTCCGGAAAAGCCTTCCCACCTCAAGCAACTCCTTTTGATTAATCTTTCACATAGACAATACACGTTATATACACCGACACACCCCCCCGGCCTTTGCCTCCACAGATCCTGTGGTTGGCTAATTAAAGGAGGAGGTGTAACTATCAATCTAATCTCGCTCGTTCTCAAATTTACCATAATTTCCACACTTGAGAGGCTGGTGAAATGAAACAGCACTACTACACTTTCCCATTCATCAGCCGGAAGCAGAACAACTCAGAGAACCGGGCAAAAAATAATTAGGATGCGGGATCAGGTGTTGCGCGCGTGCATCTGTGCCTGTACAGGGGCACGCAGGCACATGAGCATTCACGGGAGGCAGCAGAAGTAGCACGGGGGCAGATGAGCACCACCAGTCATTTGACCTCGACAGGTGAATGCTTGCAGATGTACTCACAGCACACTTATTAGAAGAGGCCCAAATGCCCGAGAAAACTGCCGTCAGATTACGCCGGAAACAACAACGGCTTTTTAAACAACTACAGCCGCCAGAACGGTACCGGCGGCAGCACTGCAGGAGCTGCTCAGGAACCGCTGGGGCAACCCCAGCGCACCGGGTGCTCAGCGCGTGGCCCTGACCCCACCGCATGGCATGTCAGCCTTGGGCAGGAAGCTTGACATTTTCTGGAAGCACCGGTGTCATTTCACGGGCTTTGCCGTCGCTTTGCGCTTGTGGGGTAACACTATAGAGTTTTTCAGAAAGTGTTGGAGCAACTTTGGTACCTTTTCCATTCAGGCACACTGGGAGTGAGGTGTGGGGCTGCTGCCAGGGGCTCTGCTCAGCACAGCATGGCTGGAGCTGGCCCAGGACCTCCTTCGAAAGACAGACTGGTCAGACACACAGCTATCCTGAATCATCAAGGATAATCCTATGTTCAAGTTCAAGTTCCTACCTTCCAGTTCAAGTTCAAGTTCCTACGTTCCAATTGGTGCCCGTTACCTCTTGTCCTGGATCATCAAAGATGATCCAGGACAAGAGGTAACGGGTACAAACTGGAACGTAGGAACTTCTATCAAAGCATGAGGAGGAACTTCTTTACTTTGAGGGTGGCAGAGCACTGGAACAGGCTGCCCAGGGAGGCAGTAGAGTCTCCCACCCCAGAGACATTCAAAACCCGCCTGGAGGTCATCCGGTGCAACCTGCTGTAGGTGACCCTGCTCTGGCAGGGGGGTTGGGCTGGATGATCTCCAGAGCTCCTTTCCAACCCTAACCAATCTGTGATTCTGTGATCAGAGCTGTTCTTCGAAATCTGTTCCTAGGAAATCGCTGCGAGAAGGAGGATGCACCTGAGGAGCAGGCCTAAGATGGAGGATTGAACAAACAAGTAGCTCTTACCTGAGGAATCGGCTATCCCATGGAACAACTTCAGAGAAAGATTCTGCAACATTACTAGGGGTCCGCCAAAACATACAATTACTTGCCATGTTCCAGTTAAAGCCTAAACTATCGAGTTGGCATTTCTTTTTAAAAGTGTATAAAGAAGCGGTAATGGGCCAAATCCTCAAGCCACTGTAAATCAACACGATTTGCTTGCCTCCGCTGGAACACCCGCTCTCTATTTCAGTTCAGGAGCTAACACACACTATCTTAATATGCATTTAGGTTAATATTTGCACTTTGCAGGGCTAGGTAGATTGCACGGCTGGCACATATCAGACTAAATGTCACTTCCGAAAGCTAAGGGACCGAACTGGAAGCTGCCATTCAGAGGGACTACCTGACAACATGTGGAACCTCTCCGGAAAAGCCTTCCCACCTCAAGCAACTCCTTTTGATTAATCTTTCACATAGACAATACACGTTATATACACCGACACACCCCCCCGGCCTTTGCCTCCACAGATCCTGTGGTTGGCTAATTAAAGGAGGAGGTGTAACTATCAATCTAATCTGGCTTGTTCTCAAATTTACCATAATTTCCACACTTGAGAGGCTGGTGAAATGAAACAGCACTACTACACTTTCCCATTCATCAGCCGGAAGCAGAACAACTCCGAGAACCGGGCGAAAAATAATTAGGATGCGGGATCAGGTGTTGCGCGCGTGCTTTTTTGCCTGTACAGGGGCACGCAGGCACATGAGCATTCACGGGAGGCAGCAGCAGTAGCACGGGGGCAGATGAGCACCACCAGTCATTTGACCTCGACAGGTGAATGCTTGCAGATGTACTCACAGCACACTTATTCGAAGAGGCCCAAATGCCCGAGAAAACTGCCGTCAGATTACGCCGGAAACAACAACGGCTTTTTAAACAACTACAGCCGCCAGAACGGTACCGGCGGCAGCACTGCAGGAGCTGCTCAGGAACCGCTGGGGCAACCCCAGCGCACCGGGTGCTCAGCGCGTGGCCCTGACCCCACCGCATGGCATGTCAGCCTTGGGCAGGAAGCTTGACATTTTCTGGAAGCACCGGTGTCATTTCACGGGCTTTGCCGTCGCTTTGCGCTTGTGGGGTAACACTATAGAGTTTTTCAGAAAGTGTTGGAGCAACTTTGGTACCTTTTCCATTCAGGCACACTGGGAGTGAGCTGTGGGGCTGCTGCCAGGGGCTCTGCTCAGCACAGCATAGCTGGAGCTGGCCCAGGACCTCCTTCGAATGACAGACTGGTCAGACACACAGCTATCCTGAATCATCAAGGATAATCCTATGTTCAAGTTCAAGTTCCTACCTTCCAGTTCAAGTTCAAGTTCCTACGTTCCAATTGGTGCCCGTTACCTCTTGTCCTGGATCATCAAAGATGATCCAGGACAAGAGGTAACGGGTACAAACTGGAACGTAGGAACTTCTATCAAAGCATGAGGAGGAACTTCTTTACTTTGAGGGTGGCAGAGCACTGGAACAGGCTGCCCAGGGAGGCAGTAGAGTCTCCCACCCCAGAGACATTCAAAACCCGCCTGGAGGTCATCCTGTGCAACCTGCTGTAGGTGACCCTGCTCTGGCAGGGGGGTTGGGCTGGATGATCTCCAGAGCTCCTTTCCAACCCTAACCAATCTGTGATTCTGTGATCAGAGCTGTTCTTCGAAATCTGTTCCTAGGAAATCGCTGCGAGAAGGAGGATGCACCTGAGGAGCAGGCCTAAGATGGAGGATTGAACAAACAAGTAGCTCTTACCTGAGGAATCGGCTATCCCATGGAACAACTTCAGAGAAAGATTCTGCAACATTACTAGGGGTCCGCCAAAACATACAATTACTTGCCATGTTCCAGTTAAAGCCTAAACTATCGAGTTGGCATTTCTTTTTAAAAGTGTATAAAGAAGCGGTAATGGGCCAAATCCTCAAGCCACTGTAAATCAACACGATTTGCTTGCCTCCGCTGGAACACCCGCTCTCTATTTCAGTTCAGGAGCTAACACACAGTATCTTAATATGCATTTAGGTTAATATTTGCACTTTGCAGGGCTAGGTAGATTGCACGGCTGGCACATATCAGACTAAATGTCACTTCCGAAAGCTAAGGGACCGAACCGGAAGCTGCCATTCAGAGGGACTACCTGACAACATGTGGAACCTCTCCGGAAAAGCCTTCCCACCTCAAGCAACTCCTTTTGATTAATCTTTAACATAGACAATACACCTTATATAAACCGACACACCCCCCCGGCCTTTGCCTCCACAGATCCTGTGGTTGGCTAATTAAAGGAGGAGGTGTAACTATCAATCTAATCTGGCTTGTTCTCAAATTTACCATAATTTCCACACTTGAGAGGCTGGTGAAATGAAACAGCACTACTACACTTTCCCATTCATCAGCCGGAAGCAGAACAACTCCGAGAACCGGGCGAAAAATAATTAGGATGCGGGATCAGGTGTTGCGCGCGTGCATCTGTGCCTGTACAGGGGCACGCAGGCACATGAGCATTCACGGGAGGCAGCAGCAGTAGCAAGGGGGCAGATGAGCACCACCAGTCATTTGACCTCGACAGGTGAATGCTTGCAGATGTACTCACAGCACACTTATTCGAAGAGGCCCAAATGCCCGAGAAAACTGCCGTCAGATTACGCCGGAAACAACAACGGCTTTTTAAACAACTACAGCCGCCAGAACGGTACCGGCGGCAGCACTGCAGGAGCTGCTCAGGAACCGCTGGGGCAACCCCAGCGCACCGGGTGCTCAGCGCTTGGCCCTGACCCCACCGCATGGCATGTCACCCTTGGGCAGGAAGCTTGACATTTTCTGGAAGCACCGGTGTCATTTCACGGGCTTTGCCGTCGCTTTGCGCTTGTGGGGTAACACTATAGAGTTTTTCAGAAAGTGTTGGAGCAACTTTGGTACCTTTTCCATTCAGGCACACTGGGAGTGAGCTGTGGGGCTGCTGCCAGGGGCTCTGCTCAGCACAGCATGGCTGGAGCTGGTCCAGGACCTCCTTCGAAAGACAGACTGGTCAGACACACAGCTATCCTGAATCATCAAGGATAATCCTATGTTCAAGTTCAAGTTCCTACCTTCCAGTTCAAGTTCAAGTTCCTACGTTCCAATTGGTGCCCGTTACCTCTTGTCCTGGATCATCAAAGATGATCCAGGACAAGAGGTAACGGGTACAAACTGGAACCTAGGAACTTCTATCAAAGCATGAAGAGGAACTTCTTTACTTTGAGGGTGGCAGAGCGCTGGAACAGGCTGCCCAGGGAGGCGGTAGAGTCTCCCACCCCAGAGACATTCATAACCCGCCTGGAGGTCATCCTGTGCAACCTGCTGTAGGTGACCCTGCTATGGCAGGGGGTTGGACTGGATGATCTCCAGAGCTCCTTTCCAACCCTAACCAATCTGTGATTCTGTGATCAGAGCTGTTCTTCGAAATCTGTTCCTAGGAAATCGCTGCGAGAAGGAGGATGCACCTGAGGAGCAGGCCTAAGATGGAGGATTGAACAAACAAGTAGCTCTTAGCTGAGAAATCGGCTATCCCATGGAACAACTTCAGAGAAAGATTCTGCAACATTACTAGGGGTCTGCCAAAACATACAATTACTTGCCGTGTTCCAGTTAAAGCCTAAACTATCGAGTTGGCATTTCTTTTTAAAAGTGTATAAAGAAGCAGTAATGGGCCAAATCCTCAAGCCACTGTAAATCAACACGATTTGCTTGCCTCCGCTGGAACACCCGCTTTCTATTTCAGTTCAGCAGCTAACACACAGTATCTTAATATGCATTTAGGTTAATATTTGCACTTTGCAGGGCTAGGTAGATTGCACGGCTGGCACATATCAGACTAAATGTCACTTCCGAAAGCTAAGGGACCGAACCGGAAGCTGCCATTCAGAGGGACTACCTGACAACATGTGGAACCTCTCCGGAAAAGCCTTCCCACCTCAAGCAACTCCTTTTGATTAATCTTTCACATAGACAATACACGTTACTATTTTAAAACGCTGAATTTTTAAGGACAGAATACCTTAACGAACAGAGGAAAATGTGAACCAATTAGCATCTTCAAGCACTCTGAGACGCAGGGAGAGAAGGCCTACATAGAGTAGCCAGGTCCCTTCAGAGACCACAGCTGTAGCCCCTCTCTGCAATGTTGCCTCCTGGCAGCTAGACCGGGTCCAACCCCAGGACCCAGACACACTGCCAGTCACTCCAGAGTGTCATTAAGATGCACGGCACCACGGCGCAATTCAAATCAATGTTTCTTTCCTGCACGTTGCAGCGGGCGAGGTAGCAAAGGTTGACATGAAAAGTGGGAGAGCTGCCCAGTAACCGTGAGGTTTTGTATCATGCGAACTTACAAAATGGTCTGGAATAAAGAATCTGTGCAGTATTGCCTTTCACACGGTGTCTAATCTCGCACCGCTAGACAACTTCAACTACGAGTATCTGGCAGAACTCGAGATGGTTTCACAAAGACTTGTCATCCTCCTTCACCAGATCACTCTCTGGAAGGCGTGAGGGAGGGGGAGTTGAAATACATCATATTAGAATGAATAGAAATGGTAATGATCGGGCTCTTCCACAACACTTCCGCTCTAAGTAATCAGTTAATTAACCCTGAATCGAGCGGGCTTGCTGGTCAGGAATACAGCAGTTGGATTGACAACAGCTTCCAGACTCCTGCTTCTCAAGGACAAGATTCGGTAACCCTTATTGATGTTAAACATTAGCTTACCCTGTGAGCAACCTCCAGAAATCAAGAGCGATTGTGCTACGTGAGGAAGACTGGCAGAATCTCATACCAATTTACAAGACAAGAAAGAACAGACAAGAAAGAACCTCCAGCAATCTCGCCATGGTAAAATCGTATGCCCCCCCACCGACACGCCCCCCGGCCTTTGCCTCCACAGATCCTGTGGTTGGCTAATTAAAGGAGGAGGTGTAACTATCAATCTAATCTGGCTTGTTCTCAAATTTACCATAATTTCCACACTTGAGAGGCTGGTGAAATGAAACAGCACTACTACACTTTCCCATTCATCAGCCGGAAGCAGAACAACTCCGAGAACCGGGCGAAAAATAATTAGGATGCGGGATCAGGTGTTGCGCGCGTGCTTTTTTGCCTGTACAGGGGCACGCAGGCACATGAGCATTCACGGGAGGCAGCAGCAGTAGCACGGGGGCAGATGAGCACCACCAGTCATTTGACCTCGACAGGTGAATGCTTGCAGATGTACTCACAGCACACTTATTCGAAGAGGCTCAAATGCCCGAGAAAACTGCCGTCAGATTACGCCGGAAACAACAACGGCTTTTTAAACAACTACAGCCGCCAGAACGGTACCGGCGGCAGCACTGCAGGAGCTGCTCAGGAACCGCTGGGGCAACCCCAGCGCACCGGGTGCTCAGCGCGTGGCCCTGACCCCACCGCATGGCATGTCACCCTTGGGCAGGAAGCTTGACATTTTCTGGAAGCACCGGTGTCATTTCACGGGCTTTGCCGTCGCTTTGCGCTTGTGGGGTAACACTATAGAGTTTTTCAGAAAGTGTTGGAGCAACTTTGGTACCTTTTCCATTCAGGCACACTGGGAGTGAGGTGTGGGGCTGCTGCCAGGGGCTCTGCTCAGCACAGCATGGCTGGAGCTGGTCCAGGACCTCCTTCGAAAGACAGACTGGTCAGACACACAGCTATCCTGAATCATCAAGGATAATCCTATGTTCAAGTTCCTACGTTCCAGTTCAAGTTCAAGTTCCTACGTTCCAATTGGTGCCCGTTACCTCTTGTCCTGGATCATCAAAGATGATCCAGGACAAGAGGTAACGGGTACAAACTGGAACGTAGGAACTTCTATCAAAGCATGAGGAGGAACTTCTTTACTTTGAGGGTGGCAGAGCGCTGGAACAGGCTGCCCAGGGAGGCGGTAGAGTCTCCCACCCCAGAGACATTCAAAACCCGCCTGGAGGTCATTCTGTGCAACCTGCTGTAGGTGACCCTGCTCTGGCAGGGGGGTTGGACTGGATGATCTCCAGAGCTCCTTTCCAACCCTAACCAATCTGTGATTCTGTGATCAGAGCTGTTCTTCGAAATCTGTTCCTAGGAAATCGCTGCGAGAAGGAGGATGCACCTGAGGAGCAGGCCTAAGATGGAGGATTGAACAAACAAGTAGCTCTTACCTGAGGAATCGGCTATCCCATGGAACAACTTCTGAGAAAGATTCTGCAACATTACTAGGGGTCCGCCAAAACATACAATTACTTGCCATGTTCCAGTTAAAGCCTAAACTATCGAGTTGGCATTTCTTTTTAAAAGTGTATAAAGAAGCGGTAATGGGCCAAATCCTCAAGCCACTCTAAATCAACACGATTTGCTTGCCTCCGCTGGAACACCCGCTCTCTATTTCAGTTCAGGAGCTAACACACACTATCTTAATATGCATTTAGGTTAATATTTGCACTTTGCAGGGCTAGGTAGATTGCACGGCTGGCACATATCAGACTAAATGTCACTTCCGAAAGCTAAGGGACCGAACCGGAAGCTGCCATTCAGATGGACTACCTGACAACATGTGGAACCTCTCCAGAAAAGCCTTCCCACCTCAAGCAACTCCTTTTGATTAATCTTTCACATAGACAATACACGTTATATACACCGACACACCCCCCCGGCCTTTGCCTCCACAGATCCTGTGGTTGGCTAATTAAAGGAGGAGGTGTAACTATCAATCTAATCTCGCTTGTTCTCAAATTTACCATAATTTCCACACTTGAGAGGCTGGTGAAATGAAACAGCACTACTACACTTTCCCATTCATCAGCCGGAAGCAGAACAACTCAGAGAACCGGGCGAAAAATAATTAGGATGCGGGATCAGGTGTTGCGCGCGTGCATCTGTGCCTGTACAGGGGCACGCAGGCACATGAGCATTCACGGGAGGCAGCAGCAGTAGCACGGGGGCAGATGAGCACCACCAGTCATTTGACCTCGACAGGTGAATGCTTGCAGATGTACTTACAGCACACTTATTAGAAGAGGCCCAAATGCCCGAGAAAACTGCCGTCAGATTACGCCGGAAACAACAACGGCTTTTTAAACAAATACAGCTGACAGAACGGTACCGGCAGCAGCACTGCAGGAGCTGCTCAGGAACCGCTGGGGCAACCCCAGCGCACCGGGTGCTCAGCGCGTGGCCCTGACCCCACCGCATGGCATGTCAGCCTTGGGCAGGAAGCTTGACATTTTCTGGAAGCACCGGTGTCATTTCACGGGCTTTGCCGTCGCTTTGCGCTTGTGGGGTAACACTATAGAGTTTTTCAGAAAGTGTTGGAGCAACTTTGGTACCTTTTCCATTCAGGCACACTGGGAGTGAGGTGTGGGGCTGCTGCCAGGGGCTCTGCTCAGCACAGCATGGCTGGAGCTGGTCCAGGACCTCCTTCGAAAGACAGACTGGTCAGACACACAGCTATCCTGAATCATCAAGGATAATCCTATGTTCAAGTTCCTACGTTCCAGTTGAAGTTCAAGTTCCTACGTTCCAATTGGTGCCCGTTACCTCTTGTCCTGGATCATCAAAGATGATCCAGGACAAGAGGTAACGGGTACAAACTGGAACGTAGGAACTTCTATCAAAGCATGAGGAGGAACTTCTTTACTTTGAGGGTGGCAGAGCACTGGAACAGGCTGCCCAGGGAGGCAGTAGAGTCTCCCACCCCAGAGACATTCAAAACCCGCCTGGAGGTCATCCGGTGCAACCTGCTGTAGGTGACCCTGCTCTGGCAGGGGGGTTGGGCTGGATGATCTCCAGAGGTCCTTTCCAACCCTAACCAATCTGTGATTCTGTGATCAGAGCTGTTCTTCGAAATCTGTTCCTAGGAAATCGCTGCGAGAAGGAGGATGCACCTGAGGAGCAGGCCTAAGATGGAGGATTGAACAAACAAGTAGCTCTTACCTGAGGAATCGGCTATCCCATGGAACAACTTCAGAGAAAGATTCTGCAACATTACTAGGGGTCCGCCAAAACATACAATTACTTGCCATGTTCCAGTTAAAGCCTAAACTATCGAGTTGGCATTTCTTTTTAAAAGTGTATAAAGAAGCGGTAATGGGCCAAATCCTCAAGCCACTGTAAATCAACACGATTTGCTTGCCTCCGCTGGAACACCCGCTCTCTATTTCAGTTCAGGAGCTAACACACAGTATCTTAATATGCATTTAGGTTAATATTTGCACTTTGCAGGGCTAGGTAGATTGCACGGCTGGCACATATCAGACTAAATGTCACTTCCGAAAGCTAAGGGACCGAACCGGAAGCTGCCATTCAGAGGGACTACCTGACAACATGTGGAACCTCTCCGGAAAAGCCTTCCCACCTCAAGCAACTCCTTTTGATTAATCTTTCACATAGACAATACATGTTATATACACCGACACACCCCCCCGGCCTTTGCCTCCACAGATCCTGTGGTTGGCTAATTAAAGGAGGAGGTGTAACTATCAATCTAATCTGGCTTGTTCTCAAATTTACCATAATTTCCACACTTGAGAGGCTGGTGAAATGAAACAGCACTACTACACTTTCCCATTCATCAGCCGGAAGCAGAACAACTCCGAGAACCGGGCGAAAAATAATTAGGATGCGGGATCAGGTGTTGCGCGCGTGCATCTGTGCCTGTACAGGGGCACGCAGGCACATGAGCATTCACGGGAGGCAGCAGCAGTAGCACGGGGGCAGATGAGCACCACCAGTCATTTGACCTCGACAGGTGAATGCTTGCAGATGTACTCACAGCACACTTATTAGAAGAGGCCCAAATGCCCGAGAAAACTGCCGTCAGATTACGCCGGAAACAACAACGGCTTTTTAAACAACTACAGCCGCCAGAACGGTACCGGCGGCAGCACTGCAGGAGCTGCTCAGGAACCGCTGGGGCAACCCCAGCGCACCGGGTGCTCAGCGCGTGGCCCTGACCCCACCGCATGGCATGTCACCCTTGGGCAGGAAGCTTGACATTTTCTGGAAGCACCGGTGTCATTTCACGGGCTTTGCCGTCGCTTTGCGCTTGTGGGGTAACACTATAGAGTTTTTCAGAAAGTGTTGGAGCAACTTTGGTACCTTTTCCATTCAGGCACACTGGGAGTGAGCTGTGGGGCTGCTGCCAGGGGCTCTGCTCAGCACAGCATGGCTGGAGCTGGTCCAGGACCTCCTTCGAAAGACAGACTGGTCAGACACACAGCTATCCTGAATCATCAAGGATAATCCTATGTTCAAGTTCCTACGTTCCAGTTCAAGTTCAAGTTCCTACGTTCCAATTGGTGCCCGTTACCTCTTGGCCTGGATCATCAAAGATGATCCAGGACAAGAGGTAACGGGTACAAACTGGAACGTAGGAACTTCTATCAAAGCATGAGGAGGAACTTCTTTACTTTGAGGGTGGCAGAGCGCTGGAACAGGCTGCCCAGGGAGGCGGTAGAGTCTCCCACCCCAGAAACATTCAAAACCCGCCTGGAGGTCATCCTGTGCAACCTGCTGTAGGTGACCCTGCTCTGGCAGGGGGGTTGGGCTGGATGATCTCCAGAGCTCCTTTCCAACCCTAACTAATCTGTGATTCTGTGATCAGAGCTGTTCTTCGAAATCTGTTCCTAGGAAATCGCTGCGAGAAGGAGGATGCACCTGAGGAGCAGGCCTAAGATGGAGGATTGAACAAACAAGTAGCTCTTACCTGAGGAATCGGCTATCCCATGGAACAACTTCTGAGAAAGATTCTGCAACATTACTAGGGGTCTGCCAAAACATACAATTACTTGCCATGTTCCAGTTAAAGCCTAAACTATCGAGTTGGCATTTCTTTTTAAAAGTGTATAAAGAAGCGGTAATGGGCCAAATCCTCAAGCCACTGTAAATCAACACGATTTGCTTGCCTCCGCTGGAACACCCGCTCTCTATTGCAGTTCAGGAGCTAACACACAGTATCTTAATATGCATTTAGGTTAATATTTGCACTTTGCAGGGCTAGGTAGATTGCACGGCTGGCACATATCAGACTAAATGTCACTTCCGAAAGCTAAGGGACCGAACCGGAAGCTGCCATTCAGAGGGACTACCTGACAACATGTGGAACCTCTCCGGAAAAGCCTTCCCACCTCAAGCAACTCCTTTTGATTAATCTTTCACATAGACAATACACGTTATATACACCGACACACCCCCCCGGCCTTTGCCTCCACAGATCCTGTGGTTGGCTAATTAAAGGAGGAGGTGTAACTATCAATCTAATCTGGCTTGTTCTCAAATTTACCATAATTTCCACACTTGAGAGGCTGGTGAAATGAAACAGCACTACTACACTTTCCCATTCATCAGCCGGAAGCAGAACAACTCAGAGAACCGGGCGAAAAATAATTAGGATGCGGGATCAGGTGTTGCGCGCGTGCATCTGTGCCTGTACAGGGGCACGCAGGCACATGAGCATTCACGGGAGGCAGCAGCAGTAGCACGGGGGGAGATGAGCACCACCAGTCATTTGACCTCGACAGGTGAATGCTTGCAGATGTACTCACAGCACACTTATTAGAAGAGGCCCAAATGCCCGAGAAAACTGCCGTCAGATTACGCCGGAAACAACAACGGCTTTTTAAACAACTACAGCCGCCAGAACGGTACCGGCGGCAGCACTGCAGGAGCTGCTCAGGAACCGCTGGGGCAACCCCAGCGCACCGGGTGCTCAGCGCGTGGCCCTGACCCCACCGCATGGCATGTCACCCTTGGGCAGGAAGCTTGACATTTTCTGGAAGCACCGGTGTCATTTCACGGGCTTTGCCGTCGCTTTGCGCTTGTGGGGTAACACTATAGAGTTTTTCAGAAAGTGTTGGAGCAACTTTGGTACCTTTTCCATTCAGGCACACTGGGAGTGAGCTGTGGGGCTGCTGCCAGGGGCTCTGCTCAGCACAGCATGGCTGGAGCTGGTCCAGGACCTCCTTCGAAAGACAGACTGGTCAGACACACAGCTATCCTGAATCATCAAGGATAATCCTATGTTCAAGTTCCTACGTTCCAGTTCAAGTTCAAGTTCCTACGTTCCAATTGGTGCCCGTTACCTCTTGTCCTGGATCATCAAAGATGATCCAGGACAAGAGGTAACGGGTACAAACTGGAACGTAGGAACTTCTATCAAAGCATGAGGAGGAACTTCTTTACTTTGAGGGTGGCAGAGCGCTGGAACAGGCTGCCCAGGGAGGCGGTAGAGTCTCCCACCCCAGAAACATTCAAAACCCGCCTGGAGGTCATCCTGTGCAACCTGCTGTAGGTGACCCTGCTCTGGCAGGGGGGTTGGGCTGGATGATCTCCAGAGCTCCTTTCCAACCCTAACTAATCTGTGATTCTGTGATCAGAGCTGTTCTTCGAAATCTGTTCCTAGGAAATCGCTGCGAGAAGGAGGATGCACCTGAGGAGCAGGCCTAAGATGGAGGATTGAACAAACAAGTAGCTCTTACCTGAGGAATCGGCTATCCCATGGAACAACTTCTGAGAAAGATTCTGCAACATTACTAGGGGTCTGCCAAAACATACAATTACTTGCCATGTTCCAGTTAAAGCCTAAACTATCGAGTTGGCATTTCTTTTTAAAAGTGTATAAAGAAGCGGTAATGGGCCAAATCCTCAAGCCACTGTAAATCAACACGATTTGCTTGCCTCCGCTGGAACACCCGCTCTCTATTGCAGTTCAGGAGCTAACACACAGTATCTTAATATGCATTTAGGTTAATATTTGCACTTTGCAGGGCTAGGTAGATTGCACGGCTGGCACATATCAGACTAAATGTCACTTCCGAAAGCTAAGGGACCGAACCGGAAGCTGCCATTCAGAGGGACTACCTGACAACATGTGGAACCTCTCCGGAAAAGCCTTCCCACCTCAAGCAACTCCTTTTGATTAATCTTTCACATAGACAATACACGTTATATACACCGACACACACCCCCGGCCTTTGCCTCCACAGATCCTGTGGTTGGCTAATTAAAGGAGGAGGTGTAACTATCAATCTAATCTGGCTTGTTCCCAAATTTACCATAATTTCCACACTTGAGAGGCTGGTGAAATGAAACAGCACTACTACACTTTCCCATTCATCAGCCGGAAGCAGAACAACTCAGAGAACCGGGCGAAAAATAATTAGGATGCGGGATCAGGTGTTGCGCGCGTGCATCTGTGCCTGTACAGGGGCACGCAGGCACATGAGCATTCACGGGAGGCAGCAGCAGTAGCACGGGGGCAGATGAGCACCACCAGTCATTTGACCTCGACAGGTGAATGCTTGCAGATGTACTCACAGCACACTTATTAGAAGAGGCCCAAATGCCCGAGAAAACTGCCGTCAGATTACGCCGGAAACAACAACGGCTTTTTAAACAACTACAGCCGCCAGAACGGTACCGGCGGCAGCACTGCAGGAGCTGCTCAGGAACCGCTGGGGCAACCCCAGCGCACCGGGTGCTCAGCGCGTGGGCCTGACCCCACCGCATGGCATGTCACCCTTGGGCAGGAAGCTTGACATTTTCTGGAAGCACCGGTGTCATTTCACGGGCTTTGCCGTCGCTTTGCGCTTGTGGGGTAACACTATAGAGTTTTTCAGAAAGTGTTGGAGCAACTTTGGTACCTTTTCCATTCAGGCACACTGGGAGTGAGCTGTGGGGCTGCTGCCAGGGGCTCTGCTCAGCACAGCATGGCTGGAGCTGGCCCAGGACCTCCTTCGAAAGACAGACTGGTCAGACACACAGCTATCCTGAATCATCAAGGATAATCCTATGTTCAAGTTCCTACGTTCCAGTTCAAGTTCAAGTTCCTACGTTCCAATTGGTGCCCGTTACCTCTTGTCCTGGATCATCAAAGATGATCCAGGACAAGAGGTAACGGGTACAAACTGGAACGTAGGAACTTCTATCAAAGCATGAGGAGGAACTTCTTTACTTTGAGGGTGGCAGAGCGCTGGAACAGGCTGCCCAGGGAGGCGGTAGAGTCTCCCACCCCAGAAACATTCAAAACCCGCCTGGAGGTCATCCTGTGCAACCTGCTGTAGGTGACCCTGCTCTGGCAGGGGGGTTGGACTGGATGATCTCCAGAGCTCCTTTCCAACCCTAACCAATCTGTGATTCTGTGATCAGAGCTGTTCTTCGAAATCTGTTTCTAGGAAATAGCTGCGAGAAGGAGGATGCACCTGAGGAGCAGGCCTAAGATGGAGGATTGAACAAACAAGTAGCTCTTACCTGAGGAATCGGCTATCCCATGGAACAACTTCTGAGAAAGATTCTGCAACATTACTAGGGGTCCGCCAAAACATACAATTACTTGCCATGTTCCAGTTAAAGCCTAAACTATCGAGTTGGCATTTCTTTTTAAAAGTGTATAAAGAAGCAGTAATGGGCCAAATCTGCAAGCCACTGTAAATCAACACGATTTGCTTGCCTCCGCTGGAACACCCGCTCTCTATTTCAGTTCAGGAGCTAACACACAGTATCTTAATATGCATTTAGGTTAATATTTGCACTTTGCAGGGCTAGGTAGATTGCACGGCTGGCACATATCAGACTAAATGTCACTTCCGAAAGCTAAGGGACCGAACCGGAAGCTGCCATTCAGAGGGACTACCTGACAACATGTGGAACCTCTCCGGAAAAGCCTTCCCACCTCAAGCAACTCCTTTTGATTAATCTTTCACATAGACAATACACGTTATATACACCGACACACCCCCCCGGCCTTTGCCTCCACAGATCCTGTGGTTGGCTAATTAAAGGAGGAGGTGTAACTATCAATCTAATCTCGCTTGTTCTCAAATTTACCATAATTTCCACACTTGAGAGGCTGGTGAAATGAAACAGCACTACTACACTTTCCCATTCATCAGCCGGAAGCAGAACAACTCAGAGAACCGGGCGAAAAATAATTAGGATGCGGGATCAGGTGTTGCGCGCGTGCATCTGTGCCTGTACAGGGGCACGCAGGCACATGAGCATTCACGGGAGGCAGCAGCAGTAGCACGGGGGCAGATGAGCACCACCAGTCATTTGACCTCGACAGGTGAATGCTTGCAGATGTACTCACAGCACACTTATTCGAAGAGGCCCAAATGCCCGAGAAAACTGCCGTCAGATTACGCCGGAAACAACAACGGCTTTTTAAACAACTACAGCCGCCAGAACGGTACCGGCGGCAGCACTGCAGGAGCTGCTCAGGAACCGCTGGGGCAACCCCAGCGCACCGGGTGCTCAGCACGTGGCCCTGACCCCACCGCATGGCATGTCACCCTTGGGCAGGAAGCTTGACATTTTCTGGAAGCACCGGTGTCATTTCACGGGCTTTGCCGTCGCTTTGCGCTTGTGGGGTAACACTATAGAGTTTTTCAGAAAGTGTTGGAGCAACTTTGGTACCTTTTCCATTCAGGCACACTGGGAGTGAGCTGTGGGGCTGCTGCCAGGGGCTCTGCTCAGCACAGCATGGCTGGAGCTGGTCCAGGACCTCCTTCGAAAGACAGACTGGTCAGACACACAGCTATCCTGAATCATCAAGGATAATCCTATGTTCAAGTTCCTACGTTCCAGTTCAAGTTCAAGTTCCTACGTTCCAATTGGTGCCCGTTACCTCTTGGCCTGGATCATCAAAGATGATCCAGGACAAGAGGTAACGGGTACCAACTGGAACCTAGGAACTTCTATCAAAGCATGAGGAGGAACTTCTTTACTTTGAGGGTGGCAGAGCGCTGGAACAGGCTGCCCAGGGAGGCGGTAGAGTCTCCGACCCCAGAGACATTCAAAACCCGCCTGGAGGTCATCCTGTGCAACCTGCTGTAGGTGACCCTGCTCTGGCAGGGGGGTTGGGCTGGATGATCTCCAGAGGTCCTTTCCAACCCTAACCAATCTGTGATTCTGTGATCAGAGCTGTTCTTCGAAATCTGTTCCTAGGAAATCGCTGCGAGAAGGAGGATGCACCTGAGGAGCAGGCCTAAGATGGAGGATTGAACAAACAAGTAGCTCTTACCTGAGGAAACGGCTATCCCATGGAACAACTTCTGAGAAAGATTCTGCAACATTACTAGGGGTCCGCCAAAACATACAATTACTTGCCATGTTCCAGTTAAAGCCTAAACTATCGAGTTGGCATTTCTTTTTAAAAGTGTATAAAGAAGCGGTAATGGGCCAAATCCTCAAGCCACTGTAAATCAACACGATTTGCTTGCCTCCGCTGGAACACCCGCTCTCTATTTCAGTTCAGGAGCTAACACACAGTATCTTAATATGCATTTAGGTTAATATTTGCACTTTGCAGGGCTAGGTAGATTGCACGGCTGGCACATATCAGACTAAATGTCACTTCCGAAAGCTAAGGGACCGAACCGGAAGCTGCCATTCAGAGGGACTACCTGACAACATGTGGAACCTCTCCGGAAAAGCCTTCCCACCTCAAGCAACTCCTTTTGATTAATCTTTCACATAGACAATACACGTTATATACACCGACACACCCCCCCGGCCTTTGCCTCCACAGATCCTGTGGTTGGCTAATTAAAGGAGGAGGTGTAACTATCAATCTAATCTGGCTTGTTCTCAAATTTACCATAATTTCCACACTTGAGAGGCTGGTGAAATGAAACAGCACTACTACAGTTTTCCCATTCATCAGCCGGAAGCAGAACAACTCCGAGAACCGGGCGAAAAATAATTAGGATGCGGGATCAGGTGTTGCGCGCGTGCATCTGTGCCTGTACAGGGGCACGCAGGCACATGAGCATTCACGGGAGGCAGCAGCAGTAGCACGGGGGCAGATGAGCACCACCAGTCATTTGACCTCGACAGGTGAATGCTTGCAGATGTAGTCACAGCACACTTATTAGAAGAGGCCCAAATGCCCGAGAAAACTGCCGTCAGATTACGCCGGAAACAACAACGGCTTTTTAAACAACTACAGCCGCCAGAACGGTACCGGCGGCAGCACTGCAGGAGCTGCTCAGGAACCGCTGGGGCAACCCCAGCGCACCGGGTGCTCAGCGCGTGGCCCTGACCCCACCGCATGGCATGTCAGCCTTGGGCAGGAAGCTTGACATTTTCTGGAAGCACCGGTGTCATTTCACGGGCTTTGCCGTCGCTTTGCGCTTGTGGGGTAACACTATAGAGTTTTTCAGAAAGTGTTGGAGCAACTTTGGTACCTTTTCCATTCAGGCACACTGGGAGTGAGCTGTGGGGCTGCTGCCAGGGGCTCTGCTCAGCACAGCATGGCTGGAGCTGGTCCAGGACCTCCTTCGAAAGACAGACTGGTCAGACACACAGCTATCCTGAATCATCAAGGATAATCCTATGTTCAAGTTCCTACGTTCCAGTTCAAGTTCAAGTTCCTACGTTCCAATTGGTGCCCGTTACCTCTTGGCCTGGATCATCAAAGATGATCCAGGACAAGAGGTAACGGGTACAAACTGGAACGTAGGAACTTCTATCAAAGCATGAGGAGGAACTTCTTTACTTTGAGGGTGGCAGAGCGCTGGAACAGGCTGCCCAGGGAGGCGGTAGAGTCTCCGACCCCAGAAACATTCAAAACCCGCCTGGAGGTCATCCTGTGCAACCTGCTGTAGGTGACCCTGCTCTGGCAGGGGGGTTGGGCTGGATGATCTCCAGAGGTCCTTTCCAACCCTAACCAATCTGTGATTCTGTGATCAGAGCTGTTCTTCGAAATCTGTTCCTAGGAAATCGCTGCGAGAAGGAGGATGCACCTGAGGAGCAGGCCTAAGATGGAGGATTGAACAAACAAGTAGCTCTTACCTGAGGAATCGGCTATCCCATGGAACAACTTCTGAGAAAGATTCTGCAACATTACTAGGGGTCCGCCAAAGCATACAATTACTTGCCATGTTCCAGTTAAAGCCTAAACTATCGAGTTGGCATTTCTTTTTAAAAGTGTATAAAGAAGCGGTAATGGGCCAAATCCGCAAGCCACTGTAAATCAACACGATTTGCTTGCCTCCGCTGGAACACCCGCTCTCTATTTCAGTTCAGGAGCTAACACACAGTATCTTAATATGCATTTATGTTAATATTTGCACTTTGCAGGGCTAGGTAGATTGCACGGCTGGCACATATCAGACTAAATGTCACTTCCGAAAGCTAAGGGACCGAACCGGAAGCTGCCATTCAGAGGGACTACCTGACAACATGTGGAACCTCTCCGGAAAAGCCTTCCCACCTCAAGCAACTCCTTTTGATTAATCTTTCACATAGACAATACACGTTATATACACCGACACACCCCCCCGGCCTTTGCCTCCACAGATCCTGTGGTTGGCTAATTAAAGGAGGAGGTGTAACTATCAATCTAATCTGGCTTGTTCTCAAATTTACCATAATTTCCACACTTGAGAGGCTGGTGAAATGAAACAGCACTACTACACTTTCCCATTCATCAGCCGGAAGCAGAACAACTCCGAGAACCGGGCGAAAAATAATTAGGATGCGGGATCAGGTGTTGCGCGCGTGCATCTGTGCCTGTACAGGGGCACGCAGGCACATGAGCATTCACGGGAGGCAGCAGCAGTAGCACGGGGGCAGATGAGCACCACCAGTCATTTGACCTCGACAGGTGAATGCTTGCAGATGTACTCACAGCACACTTATTAGAAGAGGCCCAAATGCCCGAGAAAACTGCCGTCAGATTACGCCGGAAACAACAACGGCTTTTTAAACAACTACAGCCGCCAGAACGGTACCGGCGGCAGCACTGCAGGAGCTGCTCAGGAACCGCTGGGGCAACCCCAGCGCACCGGGTGCTCAGCGCGTGGGCCTGACCCCACCGCATGGCATGTCACCCTTGGGCAGGAAGCTTGACATTTTCTGGAAGCACCGGTGTCATTTCACGGGCTTTGCCGTCGCTTTGCGCTTGTGGGGTAACACTATAGAGTTTTTCAGAAAGTGTTGGAGCAACTTTGGTACCTTTTCCATTCAGGCACACTGGGAGTGAGCTGTGGGGCTGCTGCCAGGGGCTCTGCTCAGCACAGCATGGCTGGAGCTGGTCCAGGACCTCCTTCGAAAGACAGACTGGTCAGACACACAGCTATCCTGAATCATCAAGGATAATCCTATGTTCAAGTTCCTACGTTCCAGTTCAAGTTCAAGTTCCTACGTTCCAATTGGTGCCCGTTACCTCTTGGCCTGGATCATCAAAGATGATCCAGGACAAGAGGTAACGGGTACCAACTGGAACCTAGGAACTTCTATCAAAGCATGAGGAGGAACTTCTTTACTTTGAGGGTGGCAGAGCGCTGGAACAGGCTGCCCAGGGAGGCGGTAGAGTCTCCGACCCCAGAGACATTCAAAACCCGCCTGGAGGTCATCCTGTGCAACCTGCTGTAGGTGACCCTGCTCTGGCAGGGGGGTTGGGCTGGATGATCTCCAGAGGTCCTTTCCAACCCTAACCAATCTGTGATTCTGTGATCAGAGCTGTTCTTCGAAATCTGTTCCTAGGAAATCGCTGCGAGAAGGAGGATGCACCTGAGGAGCAGGCCTAAGATGGAGGATTGAACAAACAAGTAGCTCTTACCTGAGGAATCGGCTATCCCATGGAACAACTTCTGAGAAAGATTCTGCAACATTACTAGGGGTCCGCCAAAGCATACAATTACTTGCCATGTTCCAGTTAAAGCCTAAACTATCGAGTTGGCATTTCTTTTTAAAAGTGTATAAAGAAGCAGTAATGGGCCAAATCTGCAAGCCACTGTAAATCAACACGATTTGCTTGCCTCCGCTGGAACACCCGCTCTCTATTGCAGTTCAGGAGCTAACACACAGTATCTTAATATGCATTTAGGTTAATATTTGCACTTTGCAGGGCTAGGTAGATTGCACGGCTGGCACATATCAGACTAAATGTCACTTCCGAAAGCTAAGGGACCGAACCGGAAGCTGCCATTCAGAGGGACTACCTGACAACATGTGGAACCTCTCCGGAAAAGCCTTCCCACCTCAAGCAACTCCTTTTGATTAATCTTTCACATAGACAATACACGTTATATACACCGACACACCCCCCCGGCCTTTGCCTCCACAGATCCTGTGGTTGGCTAATTAAAGGAGGAGGTGTAACTATCAATCTAATCTGGCTTGTTCTCAAATTTACCATAATTTCCACACTTGAGAGGCTGGTGAAATGAAACAGCACTACTACAGTTTTCCCATTCATCAGCCGGAAGCAGAACAACTCCGAGAACCGGGCGAAAAATAATTAGGATGCGGGATCAGGTGTTGCGCGCGTGCATCTGTGCCTGTACAGGGGCACGCAGGCACATGAGCATTCACGGGAGGCAGCAGCAGTAGCACGGGGGCAGATGAGCACCACCAGTCATTTGACCTCGACAGGTGAATGCTTGCAGATGTAGTCACAGCACACTTATTAGAAGAGGCCCAAATGCCCGAGAAAACTGCCGTCAGATTACGCCGGAAACAACAACGGCTTTTTAAACAACTACAGCCGCCAGAACGGTACCGGCGGCAGCACTGCAGGAGCTGCTCAGGAACCGCTGGGGCAACCCCAGCGCACCGGGTGCTCAGCGCGTGGCCCTGACCCCACCGCATGGCATGTCACCCTTGGGCAGGAAGCTTGACATTTTCTGGAAGCACCGGTGTCATTTCACGGGCTTTGCCGTCGCTTTGCGCTTGTGGGGTAACACTATAGAGTTTTTCAGAAAGTGTTGGAGCAACTTTGGTACCTTTTCCATTCAGGCACACTGGGAGTGAGCTGTGGGGCTGCTGCCAGGGGCTCTGCTCAGCACAGCATGGCTGGAGCTGGTCCAGGACCTCCTTCGAAAGACAGACTGGTCAGACACACAGCTATCCTGAATCATCAAGGATAATCCTATGTTCAAGTTCCTACGTTCCAGTTCAAGTTCAAGTTCCTACGTTCCAATTGGTGCCCGTTACCTCTTGGCCTGGATCATCAAAGATGATCCAGGACAAGAGGTAACGGGTACAAACTGGAACGTAGGAACTTCTATCAAAGCATGAGGAGGAACTTCTTTACTTTGAGGGTGGCAGAGCGCTGGAACAGGCTGCCCAGGGAGGCGGTAGAGTCTCCGACCCCAGAAACATTCAAAACCCGCCTGGAGGTCATCCTGTGCAACCTGCTGTAGGTGACCCTGCTCTGGCAGGGGGGTTGGGCTGGATGATCTCCAGAGGTCCTTTCCAACCCTAACCAATCTGTGATTCTGTGATCAGAGCTGTTCTTCGAAATCTGTTCCTAGGAAATCGCTGCGAGAAGGAGGATGCACCTGAGGAGCAGGCCTAAGATGGAGGATTGAACAAACAAGTAGCTCTTACCTGAGGAATCGGCTATCCCATGGAACAACTTCTGAGAAAGATTCTGCAACATTACTAGGGGTCCGCCAAAGCATACAATTACTTGCCATGTTCCAGTTAAAGCCTAAACTATCGAGTTGGCATTTCTTTTTAAAAGTGTATAAAGAAGCGGTAATGGGCCAAATCCGCAAGCCACTGTAAATCAACACGATTTGCTTGCCTCCGCTGGAACACCCGCTCTCTATTTCAGTTCAGGAGCTAACACACAGTATCTTAATATGCATTTATGTTAATATTTGCACTTTGCAGGGCTAGGTAGATTGCACGGCTGGCACATATCAGACTAAATGTCACTTCCGAAAGCTAAGGGACCGAACCGGAAGCTGCCATTCAGAGGGACTACCTGACAACATGTGGAACCTCTCCGGAAAAGCCTTCCCACCTCAAGCAACTCCTTTTGATTAATCTTTCACATAGACAATACACGTTATATACACCGACACACCCCCCCGGCCTTTGCCTCCACAGATCCTGTGGTTGGCTAATTAAAGGAGGAGGTGTAACTATCAATCTAATCTGGCTTGTTCTCAAATTTACCATAATTTCCACACTTGAGAGGCTGGTGAAATGAAACAGCACTACTACACTTTCCCATTCATCAGCCGGAAGCAGAACAACTCAGAGAACCGGGCGAAAAATAATTAGGATGCGGGATCAGGTGTTGCGCGCGTGCATCTGTGCCTGTACAGGGGCACGCAGGCACATGAGCATTCACGGGAGGCAGCAGCAGTAGCACGGGGGCAGATGAGCACCACCAGTCATTTGACCTCGACAGGTGAATGCTTGCAGATGTACTCACAGCACACTTATTAGAAGAGGCCCAAATGCCCGAGAAAACTGCCGTCAGATTACGCCGGAAACAACAACGGCTTTTTAAACAACTACAGCCGCCAGAACGGTACCGGCGGCAGCACTGCAGGAGCTGCTCAGGAACCGCTGGGGCAACCCCAGCGCACCGGGTGCTCAGCGCGTGGGCCTGACCCCACCGCATGGCATGTCACCCTTGGGCAGGAAGCTTGACATTTTCTGGAAGCACCGGTGTCATTTCACGGGCTTTGCCGTCGCTTTGCGCTTGTGGGGTAACACTATAGAGTTTTTCAGAAAGTGTTGGAGCAACTTTGGTACCTTTTCCATTCAGGCACACTGGGAGTGAGGTGTGGGGCTGCTGCCAGGGGCTCTGCTCAGCACAGCATGGCTGGAGCTGGTCCAGGACCTCCTTCGAAAGACAGACTGGTCAGACACACAGCTATCCTGAATCATCAAGGATAATCCTATGTTCAAGTTCCTACGTTCCAGTTCAAGTTCAAGTTCCTACGTTCCAATTGGTGCCCGTTACCTCTTGGCCTGGATCATCAAAGATGATCCAGGACAAGAGGTAACGGGTACCAACTGGAACCTAGGAACTTCTATCAAAGCATGAGGAGGAACTTCTTTACTTTGAGGGTGGCAGAGCGCTGGAACAGGCTGCCCAGGGAGGCGGTAGAGTCTCCGACCCCAGAGACATTCAAAACCCGCCTGGAGGTCATCCTGTGCAACCTGCTGTAGGTGACCCTGCTCTGGCAGGGGGGTTGGACTGGATGATCTCCAGAGCTCCTTTCCAACCCTAACCAATCTGTGATTCTGTGATCAGAGCTGTTCTTCGAAATCTGTTCCTAGGAAATCGCTGCGAGAAGGAGGATGCACCTGAGGAGCAGGCCTAAGATGGAGGATTGAACAAACAAGTAGCTCTTACCTGAGGAATCGGCTATCCCATGGAACAACTTCTGAGAAAGATTCTGCAACATTACTAGGGGTCCGCCAAAGCATACAATTACTTGCCATGTTCCAGTTAAAGCCTAAACTATCGAGTTGGCATTTCTTTTTAAAAGTGTATAAAGAAGCGGTAATGGGCCAAATCCGCAAGCCACTGTAATTCAACACGATTTGCTTGCCTCCGCTGGAACACCCGCTCTCTATTTCAGTTCAGGAGCTAACACACAGTATCTTAATATGCATTTATGTTAATATTTGCACTTTGCAGGGCTAGGTAGATTGCACGGCTGGCACATATCAGACTAAATGTCACTTCCGAAAGCTAAGGGACCGAACCGGAAGCTGCCATTCAGAGGGACTACCTGACAACATGTGGAACCTCTCCGGAAAAGCCTTCCCACCTCAAGCAACTCCTTTTGATTAATCTTTCACATAGACAATACACGTTATATACACCGACACACCCCCCCGGCCTTTGCCTCCACAGATCCTGTGGTTGGCTAATTAAAGGAGGAGGTGTAACTATCAATCTAATCTGGCTTGTTCTCAAATTTACCATAATTTCCACACTTGAGAGGCTGGTGAAATGAAACAGCACTACTACACTTTCCCATTCATCAGCCGGAAGCAGAACAACTCAGAGAACCGGGCGAAAAATAATTAGGATGCGGGATCAGGTGTTGCGCGCGTGCATCTGTGCCTGTACAGGGGCACGCAGGCACATGAGCATTCACGGGAGGCAGCAGCAGTAGCACGGGGGCAGATGAGCACCACCAGTCATTTGACCTCGACAGGTGAATGCTTGCAGATGTACTCACAGCACACTTATTAGAAGAGGCCCAAATGCCCGAGAAAACTGCCGTCAGATTACGCCGGAAACAACAACGGCTTTTTAAACAACTACAGCCGCCAGAACGGTACCGGCGGCAGCACTGCAGGAGCTGCTCAGGAACCGCTGGGGCAACCCCAGCGCACCGGGTGCTCAGCACGTGGCCCTGACCCCACCGCATGGCATGTCACCCTTGGGCAGGAAGCTTGACATTTTCTGGAAGCACCGGTGTCATTTCACGGGCTTTGCCGTCGCTTTGCGCTTGTGGGGTAACACTATAGAGTTTTTCAGAAAGTGTTGGAGCAACTTTGGTACCTTTTCCATTCAGGCACACTGGGAGTGAGGTGTGGGGCTGCTGCCAGGGGCTCTGCTCAGCACAGCATGGCTGGAGCTGGTCCAGGACCTCCTTCGAAAGACAGACTGGTCAGACACACAGCTATCCTGAATCATCAAGGATAATCCTATGTTCAAGTTCCTACGTTCCAGTTCAAGTTCAAGTTCCTACGTTCCAATTGGTGCCCGTTACCTCTTGTCCTGGATCATCTTTGATGATCCAGGACAAGAGGTAACGGGTACAAACTGGAACCTAGGAACTTCTATCAAAGCATGAGGAGGAACTTCTTTACTTTGAAGGTGGCAGAGCGCTGGAACAGGCTGCCCAGGGAGGCGGTAGAGTCTCCGACCCCAGAAACATTCAAAACCCGCCTGGAGGTCATCCTGTGCAACCTGCTGTAGGTGACCCTGCTCTGGCAGGGGGGTTGGGCTGGATGATCTCCAGAGGTCCTTTCCAACCCTAACCAATCTGTGATTCTGTGATCAGAGCTGTTCTTCGAAATCTGTTCCTAGGAAATCGCTGCGAGAAGGAGGATGCACCTGAGGAGCAGGCCTAAGATGGAGGATTGAACAAACAAGTAGCTCTTACCTGAGGAAACGGCTATCCCATGGAACAACTTCTGAGAAAGATTCTGCAACATTACTAGGGGTCCGCCAAAGCATACAATTACTTGCCATGTTCCAGTTAAAGCCTAAACTATCGAGTTGGCATTTCTTTTTAAAAGTGTATAAAGAAGCGGTAATGGGCCAAATCCGCAAGCCACTGTAAATCAACACGATTTGCTTGCCTCCGCTGGAACACCCGCTCTCTATTGCAGTTCAGGAGCTAACACACAGTATCTTAATATGCATTTATGTTAATATTTGCACTTTGCAGGGCTAGGTAGATTGCACGGCTGGCACATATCAGACTAAATGTCACTTCCGAAAGCTAAGGGACCGAACCGGAAGCTGCCATTCAGAGGGACTACCTGACAACATGTGGAACCTCTCCGGAAAAGCCTTCCCACCTCAAGCAACTCCTTTTGATTAATCTTTCACATAGACAATACACGTTATATACACCGACACACACCCCCGGCCTTTGCCTCCACAGATCCTGTGGTTGGCTAATTAAAGGAGGAGGTGTAACTATCAATCTAATCTGGCTTGTTCTCAAATTTACCATAATTTCCACACTTGAGAGGCTGGTGAAATGAAACAGCACTACTACACTTTCCCATTCATCAGCCGGAAGCAGAACAACTCAGAGAACCGGGCGAAAAATAATTAGGATGCGGGATCAGGTGTTGCGCGCGTGCATCTGTGCCTGTACAGGGGCACGCAGGCACATGAGCATTCACGGGAGGCAGCAGCAGTAGCACGGGGGCAGATGAGCACCACCAGTCATTTGACCTCGACAGGTGAATGCTTGCAGATGTACTCACAGCACACTTATTAGAAGAGGCCCAAATGCCCGAGAAAACTGCCGTCAGATTACGCCGGAAACAACAACGGCTTTTTAAACAACTACAGCCGCCAGAACGGTACCGGCGGCAGCACTGCAGGAGCTGCTCAGGAACCGCTGGGGCAACCCCAGCGCACCGGGTGCTCAGCACGTGGCCCTGACCCCACCGCATGGCATGTCACCCTTGGGCAGGAAGCTTGACATTTTCTGGAAGCACCGGTGTCATTTCACGGGCTTTGCCGTCGCTTTGCGCTTGTGGGGTAACACTATAGAGTTTTTCAGAAAGTGTTGGAGCAACTTTGGTACCTTTTCCATTCAGGCACACTGGGAGTGAGGTGTGGGGCTGCTGCCAGGGGCTCTGCTCAGCACAGCATGGCTGGAGCTGGTCCAGGACCTCCTTCGAAAGACAGACTGGTCAGACACACAGCTATCCTGAATCATCAAGGATAATCCTATGTTCAAGTTCCTACGTTCCAGTTCAAGTTCAAGTTCCTACGTTCCAATTGGTGCCCGTTACCTCTTGTCCTGGATCATCTTTGATGATCCAGGACAAGAGGTAACGGGTACAAACTGGAACGTAGGAACTTCTATCAAAGCATGAGGCAGAACTTCTTTACTTTGAGGGTGGCAGAGCGCTGGAACAGGCTGCCCAGGGAGGCGGTAGAGTCTCCCACCCCAGAGACATTCAAAACCCGCCTGGAGGTCATCCTGTGCAACCTGCTGTAGGTGACCCTGCTCTGGCAGGGGGGTTGGACTGGATGATCTCCAGAGCTCCTTTCCAACCCTAACCAATCTGTGATTCTGTGATCAGAGCTGTTCTTCGAAATCTGTTCCTAGGAAATCGCTGCGAGAAGGAGGATGCACCTGAGGAGCAGGCCTAAGATGGAGGATTGAACAAACAAGTAGCTCTTACCTGAGGAATCGGCTATCCCATGGAACAACTTCTGAGAAAGATTCTGCAACATTACTAGGGGTCCGCCAAAACATACAATTACTTGCCATGTTCCAGTTAAAGCCTAAACTATCGAGTTGGCATTTCTTTTTAAAAGTGTATAAAGAAGCGGTAATGGGCCAAATCCGCAAGCCACTGTAAATCAACACGATTTGCTTGCCTCCGCTGGAACACCCGCTCTCTGTTTCAGTTCAGGAGCTAACACACACTATCTTAATATGCATTTAGGTTAATATTTGCACTTTGCAGGGCTAGGTAGATTGCACGGCTGGCACATATCAGACTAAATGTCACTTCCGAAAGCTAAGGGACCGAACCGGAAGCTGCCATTCAGAGGGACTACCTGACAACATGTGGAACCTCTCCGGAAAAGCCTTCCCACCTCAAGCAACTCCTTTTGATTAATCTTTCACATAGACAATACACGTTACTATTTTAAAAAGCTGAATTTTTAAGGACAGAATACCTTAACGAACAGAGGAAAATGTGAACCAATTAGCATCTTCAAGCACTCTGAGACGCAGGGAGAGAAGGCCTACATAGAGTAGCCAGGTCCCTTCAGAGACCACAGCTGTAGTCCCTCTCTGCAATGTTGCCTCCTGGCAGCTAGACCGGGTCCAACCCCAGGACCCAGACACACTGCCAGTCACTCCAGAGTGTCATTAAGATGCACGGCACCACGGCGCAATTCAAATCAATGTTTCTTTCCTGCACGTTGCAGCGGGCGAGGTAGCAAAGGTTGACGTGAAAAGTGGGAGAGCTGCCCAGTAACCGTGAGGTTTTGTATCATGCGAACTTACAAAATGGTCTGGAATAAAGAATCTGTGCAGTATTGCCTTTCACACGGTGTCTAATCTCGCACCGCTAGACAACTTCAACTACGAGTATCTGGCAGAACTCGAGATGGTTTCACAAAGACTTGTCATCCTCCTTCACCAGATCACTCTCTGGAAGGCGTGAGGGAGGGGGAGTTGAAATACATCATATTAGAATGAATAGAAATGGTAATGATCGGGCTCCTCCACAACACTTCCGCTCTAAGTAATCAGTTAATTAACCCTGAATCGAGCGGGCTTGCTGGTCAGGAATACAGCAGTTGGATTGACAACAGCTTCCAGACTCCTGCTTCTCAAGGACAAGATTCGGTAACCCTTATTGATGTTAAACATTAGCTTACCCTGTGAGCAACCTCCAGAAATCAAGAGCGATTGTGCTACGTGAGGAAGACTGGCAGAACCTCATACCAATTTACAAGACAAGAAAGAACAGACAAGAAAGAACCTCCAGCAATCTCGCCATGGTAAAATCGTATGCCCCCCCACCGACACGCCCCCCGGCCTTTGCCTCCACAGATCCTGTGGTTGGCTAATTAAAGGAGGAGGTGTAACTATCAATCTAATCTCGCTTGTTCTCAAATTTACCATAATTTCCACACTTGAGAGGCTGGTGAAATGAAACAGCACTACTACACTTTCCCATTCATCAGCCGGAAGCAGAACAACTCAGAGAACCGAGCGAAAAATAATTAGGATGCGGGATCAGGTGTTGCGCGCGTGCATCTGTGCCTGTACAGGGGCACGCAGGCACATGAGCATTCACGGGAGGCAGCAGCAGTAGCACGGGGGCAGATGAGCACCACCAGTCATTTGACCTCGACAGGTGAATGCTTGCAGATGTACTCACAGCACACTTATTAGAAGAGGCCCAAATGCCCGAGAAAACTGCCGTCAGATTACGCCGGAAACAACAACGGCTTTTTAAACAACTACAGCCGCCAGAACGGTACCGGCGGCAGCACTGCAGGAGCTGCTCAGGAACCGCTGGGGCAACCCCAGCGCACCGGGTGCTCAGCGCGAGGCCCTGACCCCACCGCATGGCATGTCACCCTTGGGCAGGAAGCTTGACATTTTCTGGAAGCACCGGTGTCATTTCACGGGCTTTGCCGTCGCTTTGCGCTTGTGGGGTAACACTATAGAGTTTTTCAGAAAGTGTTGGAGCAACTTTGGTACCTTTTCCATTCAGGCACACTGGGAGTGAGCTGTGGGGCTGCTGCCAGGGGCTCTGCTCAGCACAGCATGGCTGGAGCTGGCCCAGGACCTCCTTCGAAAGACAGACTGGTCAGACACACAGCTATCCTGAATCATCAAGGATAATCCTATGTTCAAGTTCAAGTTCCTACCTTCCAGTTCAAGTTCAAGTTCCTACCTTCCAATTGGTGCCCGTTACCTCTTGTCCTGGATCATCTTTGATGATCCAGGACAAGAGGTAACGGGTACAAACTGGAACGTAGGAACTTCTATCAAAGCATGAGGAGGAACTTCTTTACTTTGAGGGTGGCAGAGCGCTGGAACAGGCTGCCCAGGGAGGCGGTAGAGTCTCCCACCCCAGAAACATTCAAAACCCGCCTGGAGGTCATCCTGTGCAACCTGCTGTAGGTGACCCTGCTCTGGCAGGGGGGTTGGGCTGGATGATCTCCAGAGGTCCTTTCCAACCCTAACCAATCTGTGATTCTGTGATCAGAGCTGTTCTTCGAAATCTGTTCCTAGGAAATCGCTGCGAGAAGGAGGATGCACCTGAGGAGCAGGCCTAAGATGGAGGATTGAACAAACAAGTAGCTCTTACCTGAGGAATCGGCTATCCCATGGAACAACTTCAGAGAAAGATTCTGCAACATTACTAGGGGTCCGCCAAAACATACAATTACTTGCCATGTTCCAGTTAAAGCCTAAACTATCGAGTTGGCATTTCTTTTTAAAAGTGTATAAAGAAGCGGTAATGGGCCAAATCCTCAAGCCACTGTAAATCAACACGATTTGCTTGCCTCCGCTGGAACACCCGCTCTCTATTTCAGTTCAGGAGCTAACACACAGTATCTTAATATGCATTTAGGTTAATATTTGCACTTTGCAGGGCTAGGTAGATTGCACGGCTGGCACATATCAGACTAAATGTCACTTCCGAAAGCTAAGGGACCGAACCGGAAGCTGCCATTCAGAGGGACTACCTGACAACATGTGGAACCTCTCCGGAAAAGCCTTCCCACCTCAAGCAACTCCTTTTGATTAATCTTTCACATAGACAATACACGTTATATACACCGACACACCCCCCCGGCCTTTGCCTCCACAGATCCTGTGGTTGGCTAATTAAAGGAGGAGGTGTAACTATCAATCTAATCTGGCTTGTTCTCAAATTTACCATAATTTCCACACTTGAGAGGCTGGTGAAATGAAACAGCACTACTACACTTTCCCATTCATCAGCCGGAAGCAGAACAACTCAGAGAACCGGGCGAAAAATAATTAGGATGCGGGATCAGGTGTTGCGCGCGTGCATCTGTGCCTGTACAGGGGCACGCAGGCGCATGAGCATTCACGGGAGGCAGCAGCAGTAGCACGGGGGCAGATGAGCACCACCAGTCATTTGACCTCGACAGGTGAATGCTTGCAGATGTACTCACAGCACACTTATTAGAAGAGGCCCAAATGCCCGAGAAAACTGCCGTCAGATTACGCCGGAAACAACAACGGCTTTTTAAACAACTACAGCCGCCAGAACGGTACCGGCGGCAGCACTGCAGGAGCTGCTCAGGAACCGCTGGGGCAACCCCAGCGCACCGGGTGCTCAGCGCGTGGGCCTGACCCCACCGCATGGCATGTCACCCTTGGGCAGGAAGCTTGACATTTTCTGGAAGCACCGGTGTCATTTCACGGGCTTTGCCGTCGCTTTGCGCTTGTGGGGTAACACTATAGAGTTTTTCAGAAAGTGTTGGAGCAACTTTGGTACCTTTTCCATTCAGGCACACTGGGAGTGAGGTGTGGGGCTGCTGCCAGGGGCTCTGCTCAGCACAGCATGGCTGGAGCTGGTCCAGGACCTCCTTCGAAAGACAGACTGGTCAGACACACAGCTATCCTGAATCATCAAGGATAATCCTATGTTCAAGTTCAAGTTCCTACCTTCCAGTTCAAGTTCAAGTTCCTACGTTCCAATTGGTGCCCGTTACCTCTTGTCCTGGATCATCAAAGATGATCCAGGACAAGAGGTAACGGGTACAAACTGGAACCTAGGAACTTCTATCAAAGTATGAGGAGGAACTTCTTTACTTTGAGGGTGGCAGAGCGCTAGAACAGGCTGCCCAGGGAGGCAGTAGAGTCTCCGACCCCAGAGACATTCATAACCCGCCTGGAGGTCATCCTGTGCAACCTGCTGTAGGTGACCCTGCTCTGGCAGGGGGTTGGACTGGATGATCTCCAGAGCTCCTTTCCAACCCTAACCAATCTGTGATTCTGTGATCAGAGCTGTTCTTCGAAATCTGTTCCTAGGAAATCGCTGCGAGAAGGAGGATGCACCTGAGGAGCAGGCCTAAGATGGAGGATTGAACAAACAAGTAGCTCTTACCTGAGGAATCGGCTATCCCATGGAACAACTTCTGAGAAAGATTCTGCAACATTACTAGGGGTCCGCCAAAACATACAATTACTTGCCATGTTCCAGTTAAAGCCTAAACTATCGAGTTGGCATTTCTTTTTAAAAGTGTATAAAGAAGCGGTAATGGGCCAAATCCTCAAGCCACTCTAAATCAACACGATTTGCTTGCCTCCGCTGGAACACCCGCTCTCTATTTCAGTTCAGGAGCTAACACACAGTATCTTAATATGCATTTAGGTTAATATTTGCACTTTGCAGGGCTAGGCAGATTGCACGGCTGGCACATATCAGACTAAATGTCACTTCCGAAAGCTAAGGGACCGAACCGGAAGCTGCCATTCAGAGGGACTACCTGACAACATGTGGAACCTCTCCGGAAAAGCCTTCCCACCTCAAGCAACTCCTTTTGATTAATCTTTCACATAGACAATACACGTTATATACACCGACACACCCCCCCGGCCTTTGCCTCCACAGATCCTGTGGTTGGCTAATTAAAGGAGGAGGTGTAACTATCAATCTAATCTGGCTTGTTCTCAAATTTACCATAATTTCCACACTTGAGAGGCTGGTGAAATGAAACAGCACTACTACACTTTCCCATTCATCAGCCGGAAGCAGAACAACTCCGAGAACCGGGCGAAAAATAATTAGGATGCGGGATCAGGTGTTGCGCGCGTGCATCTGTGCCTGTACAGGGGCACGCAGGCACATGAGCATTCACGGGAGGCAGCAGCAGTAGCACGGGGGCAGATGAGCACCACCAGTCATTTGACCTCGACAGGTGAATGCTTGCAGATGTACTCACAGCACACTTATTCGAAGAGGCCCAAATGCCCGAGAAAACTGCCGTCAGATTACGCCGGAAACAACAACGGCTTTTTAAACAACTACAGCCGCCAGAACGGTACCGGCGGCAGCACTGCAGGAGCTGCTCAGGAACCGCTGGGGCAACCCCAGCGCACCGGGTGCTCAGCGCGTGGCCCTGACCCCACCGCATGGCATGTCACCCTTGGGCAGGAAGCTTGACATTTTCTGGAAGCACCGGTGTCATTTCACGGGCTTTGCCGTCGCTTTGCGCTTGTGGGGTAACACTATAGAGTTTTTCAGAAAGTGTTGGAGCAACTTTGGTACCTTTTCCATTCAGGCACACTGGGAGTGAGCTGTGGGGCTGCTGCCAGGGGCTCTGCTCAGCACAGCATGGCTGGAGCTGGTCCAGGACCTCCTTCGAAAGACAGACTGGTCAGACACACAGCTATCCTGAATCATCAAGGATAATCCTATGTTCAAGTTCCTACGTTCCAGTTCAAGTTCAAGTTCCTACGTTCCAATTGGTGCCCATTACCTCTTGTCCTGGATCATAAAAGATGATCCAGGACAAGAGGTAACGGGTAGAAACTGGAACGTAGGAACTTCTATCAAAGCATGAGGAGGGACTTCTTTACTTTGAGGGTGGCAGAGCGCTGGAACAGGCTGCCCAGGGAGGCGGTAGAGTCTCCGACCCCAGAGACATTCAAAACCCGCCTGGAGGTCATCCTGTGCAACCTGCTGTAGGTGACCCTGCTCTGGCAGGGGGGTTGGACTGGATGATCTCCAGAGGTCCTTTCCAACCCTAACCAATCTGTGATTCTGTGATCAGAGCTGTTCTTCGAAATCTGTTCCTAAGAAATCGCTGCGAGAAGGAGGATGCACCTGAGGAGCAGGCCTAAGACGGAGGATTGAACAAACAAGTAGCTCTTACCTGAGGAATCGGCTATCCCACGGAACAACTTCTGAGAAAGATTCTGCAACATTACTAGGGGTCCGCCAAAACATACAATTACTTGCCATGTTCCAGTTAAAGCCTAAACTATCGAGTTGGCATTTCTTTTTAAAAGTGTATAAAGAAGCGGTAATGGGCCAAATCCTCAAGCCACTCTAAATCAACACGATTTGCTTGCCTCCGCTGGAACACCCGCTCTCTATTTCAGTTCAGGAGCTAACACACACTATCTTAATATGCATTTATGTTAATATTTGCACTTTGCAGGGCTAGGTAGATCGCACGGCTGGCACATATCAGACTAAATGTCACTTCCGAAAGCTAAGGGACCGAACCGGAAGCTGCCATTCAGAGGGACTACCTGACAATATGTGGAACCTCTTCGGAAAAGCCTTCCCACCTCAAGCAACTCCTTTTGATTAATCTTTCACATAGACAATACACGTTATATACACCGACACACCCCCCCGGCCTTTGCCTCCACAGATCCTGTGGTTGGCTAATTAAAGGAGGAGGTGTAACTATCAATCTAATCTGGCTTGTTCTCAAATTTACCATAATTTCCACACTTGAGAGGCTGGTGAAATGAAACAGCACTACTACACTTTCCCATTCATCAGCCGGAAGCAGAACAACTCCGAGAACCGGGCGAAAAATAATTAGGATGCGGGATCAGGTGTTGCGCGCGTGCATCTGTGCCTGTACAGGGGCACGCAGGCACATGAGCATTCACGGGAGGCAGCAGCAGTAGCACGGGGGCAGATGAGCACCACCAGTCATTTGACCTCGACAGGTGAATGCTTGCAGATGTACTCACAGCACACTTATTAGAAGAGGCCCAAATGCCCGAGAAAACTGCCGTCAGATTACGCCGGAAACAACAACGGCTTTTTAAACAACTACAGCCGCCAGAACGGTACCGGCGGCAGCACTGCAGGAGCTGCTCAGGAACCGCTGGGGCAACCCCAGCGCACCGGGTGCTCAGCGCGTGGCCCTGACCCCACCGCATGGCATGTCACCCTTGGGCAGGAAGCTTGACATTTTCTGGAAGCACCGGTGTCATTTCACGGGCTTTGCCGTCGCTTTGCGCTTGTGGGGTAACACTATATAGTTTTTCAGAAAGTGTTGGAGCAACTTTGGTACCTTTTCCATTCAGGCACACTGGGAGTGAGCTGTGGGGCTGCTGCCAGGGGCTCTGCTCAGCACAGCATGGCTGGAGCTGGCCCAGGACCTCCTTCGAAAGACAGACTGGTCAGACACACAGCTATCCTGAATCATCAAGGATAATCCTATGTTCAAGTTCAAGTTCCTACCTTCCAGTTGAAGTTCAAGTTCCTACGTTCCAATTGGTGCCCGTTACCTCTTGGCCTGGATCATCAAAGATGATCCAGGACAAGAGGTAACGGGTACAAACTGGAACCTAGGAACTTCTATCAAAGCATGAGGAGGAACTTCTTTACTTTGAGGGTGGCAGAGCGCTGGAACAGGCTGCCCAGGGAGGCGGTAGAGTCTCCGACCCCAGAAACATTCAAAACCCGCCTGGAGGTCATCCTGTGCAACCTGCTGTAGGTGACCCTGCTCTGGCAGGGGGGTTGGGCTGGATGATCTCCAGAGGTCCTTTCCAACCCTAACCAATCTGTGATTCTGTGATCAGAGCTGTTCTTCGAAATCTGTTCCTAGGAAATCGCTGCGAGAAGGAGGATGCACCTGAGGAGCAGGCCTAAGATGGAGGATTGAACAAACAAGTAGCTCTTACCTGAGGAATCGGCTATCCCATGGAACAACTTCTGAGAAAGATTCTGCAACATTACTAGGGGTCCGCCAAAACATACAATTACTTGCCATGTTCCAGTTAAAGCCTAAACTATCGAGTTGGCATTTCTTTTTAAAAGTGTATAAAGAAGCGGTAATGGGCCAAATCCTCAAGCCACTGTAAATCAACACGATTTGCTTGCCTCCGCTGGAACACCCGCTCTCTATTTCAGTTCAGGAGCTAACACACAGTATCTTAATATGCATTTAGGTTAATATTTGCACTTTGCAGGGCTAGGTAGATTGCACGGCTGGCACATATCAGACTAAATGTCACTTCCGAAAGCTAAGGGACCGAACCGGAAGCTGCCATTCAGAGGGACTACCTGACAACATGTGGAACCTCTCCGGAAAAGCCTTCCCACCTCAAGCAACTCCTTTTGATTAATCTTTCACATAGACAATACACGTTATATACACCGACACACCCCCCCGGCCTTTGCCTCCACAGATCCTGTGGTTGGCTAATTAAAGGAGGAGGTGTAACTATCAATCTAATCTGGCTTGTTCTCAAATTTACCATAATTTCCACACTTGAGAGGCTGGTGAAATGAAACAGCACTACTACACTTTCCCATTCATCAGCCGGAAGCAGAACAACTCCGAGAACCGGGCGAAAAATAATTAGGATGCGGGATCAGGTGTTGCGCGCGTGCATCTGTGCCTGTACAGGGGCACGCAGGCGCATGAGCATTCACGGGAGGCAGCAGCAGTAGCACGGGGGCAGATGAGCACCACCAGTCATTTGACCTCGACAGGTGAATGCTTGCAGATGTACTCACAGCACACTTATTAGAAGAGGCCCAAATGCCCGAGAAAACTGCCGTCAGATTACGCCGGAAACAACAACGGCTTTTTAAACAACTACAGCCGCCAGAACGGTACCGGCGGCAGCACTGCAGGAGCTGCTCAGGAACCGCTGGGGCAACCCCAGCGCACCGGGTGCTCAGCGCGTGGGCCTGACCCCACCGCATGGCATGTCACCCTTGGGCAGGAAGCTTGACATTTTCTGGAAGCACCGGTGTCATTTCACGGGCTTTGCCGTCGCTTTGCGCTTGTGGGGTAACACTATAGAGTTTTTCAGAAAGTGTTGGAGCAACTTTGGTACCTTTTCCATTCAGGCACACTGGGAGTGAGGTGTGGGGCTGCTGCCAGGGGCTCTGCTCAGCACAGCATGGCTGGAGCTGGTCCAGGACCTCCTTCGAAAGACAGACTGGTCAGACACACAGCTATCCTGAATCATCAAGGATAATCCTATGTTCAAGTTCAAGTTCCTACCTTCCAGTTCAAGTTCAAGTTCCTACGTTCCAATTGGTGCCCGTTACCTCTTGTCCTGGATCATCAAAGATGATCCAGGACAAGAGGTAACGGGTACAAACTGGAACCTAGGAACTTCTATCAAAGTATGAGGAGGAACTTCTTTACTTTGAGGGTGGCAGAGCGCTAGAACAGGCTGCCCAGGGAGGCAGTAGAGTCTCCGACCCCAGAGACATTCATAACCCGCCTGGAGGTCATCCTGTGCAACCTGCTGTAGGTGACCCTGCTCTGGCAGGGGGTTGGACTGGATGATCTCCAGAGCTCCTTTCCAACCCTAACCAATCTGTGATTCTGTGATCAGAGCTGTTCTTCGAAATCTGTTCCTAGGAAATCGCTGCGAGAAGGAGGATGCACCTGAGGAGCAGGCCTAAGATGGAGGATTGAACAAACAAGTAGCTCTTACCTGAGGAATCGGCTATCCCATGGAACAACTTCTGAGAAAGATTCTGCAACATTACTAGGGGTCCGCCAAAACATACAATTACTTGCCATGTTCCAGTTAAAGCCTAAACTATCGAGTTGGCATTTCTTTTTAAAAGTGTATAAAGAAGCGGTAATGGGCCAAATCCTCAAGCCACTCTAAATCAACACGATTTGCTTGCCTCCGCTGGAACACCCGCTCTCTATTTCAGTTCAGGAGCTAACACACAGTATCTTAATATGCATTTAGGTTAATATTTGCACTTTGCAGGGCTAGGCAGATTGCACGGCTGGCACATATCAGACTAAATGTCACTTCCGAAAGCTAAGGGACCGAACCGGAAGCTGCCATTCAGAGGGACTACCTGACAACATGTGGAACCTCTCCGGAAAAGCCTTCCCACCTCAAGCAACTCCTTTTGATTAATCTTTCACATAGACAATACACGTTATATACACCGACACACCCCCCCGGCCTTTGCCTCCACAGATCCTGTGGTTGGCTAATTAAAGGAGGAGGTGTAACTATCAATCTAATCTGGCTTGTTCTCAAATTTACCATAATTTCCACAATTGAGAGGCTGGTGAAATGAAACAGCACTACTACACTTTCCCATTCATCAGCCGGAAGCAGAACAACTCCGAGAACCGGGCGAAAAATAATTAGGATGCGGGATCAGGTGTTGCGCGCGTGCATCTGTGCCTGTACAGGGGCACGCAGGCACATGAGCATTCACGGGAGGCAGCAGCAGTAGCACGGGGGCAGATGAGCACCACCAGTCATTTGACCTCGACAGGTGAATGCTTGCAGATGTACTCACAGCACACTTATTCGAAGAGGCCCAAATGCCCGAGAAAACTGCCGTCAGATTACGCCGGAAACAACAACGGCTTTTTAAACAACTACAGCCGCCAGAACGGTACCGGCGGCAGCACTGCAGGAGCTGCTCAGGAACCGCTGGGGCAACCCCAGCGCACCAGGTGCTCAGCGCGTGGCCCTGACCCCACCGCATGGCATGTCACCCTTGGGCAGGAAGCTTGACATTTTCTGGAAGCACCGGTGTCATTTCACGGGCTTTGCCGTCGCTTTGCGCTTGTGGGGTAACACTATAGAGTTTTTCAGAAAGTGTTGGAGCAACTTTGGTACCTTTTCCATTCAGGCACACTGGGAGTGAGCTGTGGGGCTGCTGCCAGGGGCTCTGCTCAGCACAGCATGGCTGGAGCTGGTCCAGGACCTCCTTCGAAAGACAGACTGGTCAGACACACAGCTATCCTGAATCATCAAGGATAATCCTATGTTCAAGTTCCTACGTTCCAGTTCAAGTTCAAGTTCCTACGTTCCAATTGGTGCCCATTACCTCTTGTCCTGGATCATAAAAGATGATCCAGGACAAGAGGTAACGGGTAGAAACTGGAACGTAGGAACTTCTATCAAAGCATGAGGAGGGACTTCTTTACTTTGAGGGTGGCAGAGCGCTGGAACAGGCTGCCCAGGGAGGCGGTAGAGTCTCCGACCCCAGAGACATTCAAAACCCGCCTGGAGGTCATCCTGTGCAACCTGCTGTAGGTGACCCTGCTCTGGCAGGGGGGTTGGACTGGATGATCTCCAGAGGTCCTTTCCAACCCTAACCAATCTGTGATTCTGTGATCAGAGCTGTTCTTCGAAATCTGTTCCTAAGAAATCGCTGCGAGAAGGAGGATGCACCTGAGGAGCAGGCCTAAGACGGAGGATTGAACAAACAAGTAGCTCTTACCTGAGGAATCGGCTATCCCACGGAACAACTTCTGAGAAAGATTCTGCAACATTACTAGGGGTCCGCCAAAACATACAATTACTTGCCATGTTCCAGTTAAAGCCTAAACTATCGAGTTGGCATTTCTTTTTAAAAGTGTATAAAGAAGCGGTAATGGGCCAAATCCTCAAGCCACTGTAAATCAACACGATTTGCTTGCCTCCGCTGGAACACCCGCTCTCTATTTCAGTTCAGGAGCTAACACACACTATCTTAATATGCATTTATGTTAATATTTGCACTTTGCAGGGCTAGGTAGATCGCACGGCTGGCACATATCAGACTAAATGTCACTTCCGAAAGCTAAGGGACCGAACCGGAAGCTGCCATTCAGAGGGACTACCTGACAATATGTGGAACCTCTTCGGAAAAGCCTTCCCACCTCAAGCAACTCCTTTTGATTAATCTTTCACATAGACAATACACGTTATATACACCGACACCCCCCCTCGGCCTTTGCCTCCACAGATCCTGTGGTTGGCTAATTAAAGGAGGAGGTGTAACTATCAATCTAATCTGGCTTGTTCTCAAATTTACCATAATTTCCACACTTGAGAGGCTGGTGAAATGAAACAGCACTACTACACTTTCCCATTCATCAGCCGGAAGCAGAACAACTCCGAGAACCGGGCGAAAAATAATTAGGATGCGGGATCAGGTGTTGCGCGCGTGCATCTGTGCCTGTACAGGGGCACGCAGGCACATGAGCATTCACGGGAGGCAGCAGCAGTAGCACGGGGGCAGATGAGCACCACCAGTCATTTGACCTCGACAGGTGAATGCTTGCAGATGTACTCACAGCACACTTATTAGAAGAGGCCCAAATGCCCGAGAAAACTGCCGTCAGATTACGCCGGAAACAACAACGGCTTTTTAAACAACTACAGCCGCCAGAACGGTACCGGCGGCAGCACTGCAGGAGCTGCTCAGGAACCGCTGGGGCAACCCCAGCGCACCGGGTGCTCAGCGCGTGGGCCTGACCCCACCGCATGGCATGTCACCCTTGGGCAGGAAGCTTGACATTTTCTGGAAGCACCGGTGTCATTTCACGGGCTTTGCCGTCGCTTTGCGCTTGTGGGGTAACACTATAGAGTTTTTCAGAAAGTGTTGGAGCAACTTTGGTACCTTTTCCATTCAGGCACACTGGGAGTGAGCTGTGGGGCTGCTGCCAGGGGCTCTGCTCAGCACAGCATAGCTGGAGCTGGCCCAGGACCTCCTTCGAAAGACAGACTGGTCAGACACACAGCTATCCTGAATCATCAAGGATAATCCTATGTTCAGGCTCCTACGTTCCAGTTCAAGTTCAAGTTCCTACGTTCCAATTGGTGCCCGTTACGTAACGGTGTAATGGGTACAAACTGGAACCTAGGAACTTCTATCAAAGCATGAGGAGGAACTTCTTTACTTTGAGGGTGGCAGAGCGCTGGAACAGGCTGCCCAGGGAGGCGGTAGAGTCTCCCACCCCAGAGACATTCAAAACCCGCCTGGAGGTCATCCGGTGCAACCTGCTGTAGGTGACCCTGCTCTGGCAGGGGGGTTGGACTGGATGATCTCCAGAGCTCCTTTCCAACCCTAACCAATCTGTGATTCTGTGATCAGAGCTGTTCTTCGAAATCTGTTCCTAGGAAATCGCTGCGAGAAGAAGGACGCACCTGAGGAGCAGGCCTAAGATGGAGGATTGAACAAACAAGTAGCTCTTACCTGAGGAATCGGCTATCCCATGGAACAACTTCTGAGAAAGATTCTGCAACATTACTAGGGGTCCGCCAAAACATACAATTACTTGTCATGTTCCAGTTAAAGCCTAAACTATCGAGTTGGCATTTCTTTTTAAAAGTGTATAAAGAAGCGGTAATGGGCCAAATCCTCAAGCCACTCTAAATCAACACAATTTGCTTGCCTCCGCTGGAACACCCGCTCTCTATTTCAGTTCAGGAGCTAACACACAGTATCTTATTATGCATTTAGGTTAATATTTGCACTTTGCAGGGCTAGGTAGATTGCACGGCTGGCACATATCAGACTAAATGTCACGTCCGAAAGCTAAGGGACCGAACCGGAAGCTGCCATTCAGAGGGACTACCTGACAACATGTGGAACCTCTCCGGAAAAGCCTTCCCACCTCAAGCAACTCCTTTTGATTAATCTTTCACATAGACAATACACGTTATATACACCGACACACCCCCCCGGCCTTTGCCTCCACAGATCCTGTGGTTGGCTAATTAAAGGAGGAGGTGTAACTATCAGTCTAATCTGGCTTGTTCTCAAATTTACCATAATTTCCACACTTGAGAGGCTGGTGAAATGAAACAGCACTACTACACTTTCCCATTCATCAGCCGGAAGCAGAACAACTCCGAGAACCGGGCGAAAAATAATTAGGATGCGGGATCAGGTGTTGCGCGCGTGCATCTGTGCCTGTACAGGGGCACGCAGGCACATGAGCATTCACGGGAGGCAGTAGCAGTAGCTGGGGGCAGATGAGCACCACCAGTCATTTGACCTCGACAGGTGAATGCTTGCAGATGTACTCACAGCACACTTATTAGAAGAGGCCCAAATGCCCGAGAAAACTGCCGTCAGATTACGCCGGAAACAACAACGGCTTTTTAAACAAATACAGCTGCCAGAACGGTACCAGCAGAAGCACTGCAGGAGCTGCTGAGGAACCGCTGGGTCAACCCCAGCGCACCGGGTGCTCAGCGCGTGGCCCTGACCCCACCGCATGGCATGTCACCCTTGGGCAGGAAGCTTGACATTTTCTGGAAGCACCGGTGTCATTTCACGGGCTTTGCCGTCGCTTTGCGCTTGTGGGGTAACACTATAGAGTTTTTCAGAAAGTGTTGGAGCAACTTTGGTACCTTTTCCATTCAGGCACACTGGGAGTGAGCTGTGGGGCTGCTGCCAGGGGCTCTGCTCAGCACAGCATGGCTGGAGCTGGTCCAGGACCTCCTTCGAAAGACAGACTGGTCAGACACACAGCTATCCTGAATCATCAAGGATAATCCTATGTTCAAGCTCCTACGTTCCAGTTCAAGTTCAAGTTCCTACGTTCCAATTGGTGCCCGTTACCTCTTGTCCTGGATCATCAAAGATGATCCAGGACAAGAGGTAACGGGTACAAACTGGAACGTAGGAACTTCTATCAAAGCATGAGGAGGAACTTCTTTACTTTGAGGGTGGCAGAGCGCTGGAACAGGCTGCCCAGGGAGGCGGTAGAGTCTCCCACCCCAGAGACATTCAAAACCCGCCTGGAGGTCATCCTGTGCAACCTGCTGTAGGTGACCCTGCTCTGGCGGGGTGGTTGCACTACATGATCTCCAGAGCTCCTTTCCAACCCTAACCAATCTGTGATTCTGTGATCAGAGCTGTTCTTCGAAATCTGTTCCTAGGAAATCGCTGCGAGAAGGAGGATGCACCTGAGGAGCAGGCCTAAGATGGAGGATTGAACAAACAAGTAGCTCTTACCTGAGGAATCGGCTATCCCATGGAACAACTTCTGAGAAAGATTCTGCAACATTACTAGGGGTCCGCCAAAACATACAATTACTTGCCATGTTCCAGTTAAAGCCTAAACTATCGAGTTGGCATTTCTTTTTAAAAGTGTATAAAGAAGCGGTAATGGGCCAAATCCTCAAGCCACTGTAAATCAACACGATTTGCTTGCCTCCGCTGGAACACCCGCTCTCTATTTCAGTTCAGGAGCTAACACACACTATCTTAATATGCATTTAGGTTAATATTTGCACTTTGCAGGGCTAGGTAGATTGCACGGCTGGCACATATCAGACTAAATGTCACTTCCGAAAGCTAAGGGACCGAACCGGAAGCTGCCATTCAGAGGGACTACCTGACAACGTGTGGAACCTCTCCGGAAAAGCCTTCCCACCTCAAGCAACTCCTTTTGATTAATCTTTCACATAGACAATACACCTTATATACACCGACACACCCCCCCGGCCTTTGCCTCCACAGATCCTGTGGTTGGCTAATTAAAGGAGGAGGTGTAACTATCAATCTAATCTGGCTTGTTCTCAAATTTACCATAATTTCCACACTTGAGAGGCTGGTGAAATGAAACAGCACTACTACACTTTCCCGTTCATCAGCCGGAAGCAGAACAACTCAGAGAACCGGGCGAAAAATAATTAGGATGCGGGATCAGGTGTTGCGCGCGTGCATCTGTGCCTGTACAGGGGCACGCAGGCACATGAGCATTCACGGGAGGCAGCAGCAGTAGCACGGGGGCAGATGAGCACCACCAGTCATTTGACCTCGACAGGTGAATGCTTGCAGATGTACTCACAGCACACTTATTAGAAGAGGCCCAAATGCCCGAGAAAACTGCCGTCAGATTACGCCGGAATCAACAACGGCTTTTTAAACAACTACAGCCGCCAGAACGGTACAGGCGGCAGCACTGCAGGAGCTGCTCAGGAACTGCTGGGGCAACCCCAGCGCACCGGGTGCTCAGCGCGTGGCCCTGACCCCACCGCATGGCATGTCACCCTTGGGCAGGAAGCTTGACATTTTCTGGAAGCACCGGTGTCATTTCACGGGCTTTGCCGTCGCTTTGCGCTTGTGGGGTAACACTATAGAGTTTTTCGGAAAGTGTTGGAGCAACTTTGGTATCTTTTCCATTCAGGCACACTGGGAGTGAGCTGTGGGGCTGCTGCCAGGGGCTCTGCTCAGCACAGCATGGCTGGAGCTGGTCCAGGACCTCCTTCGAAAGACAGACTGGTCAGACACACAGCTATCCTGAATCATCAAGGATAATCCTATGTTCAAGCTCCTACGTTCCAGTTCAAGTTCAAGTTCCTACGTTCCAATTGGTGCCCGTTACGTAACGGTGTAACGGGTACAAACTGGAACCTAGGAACTTCTATCAAAGCATGAGGAGGAACTTCTTTACTTTGAGGGTGGCAGAGCGCTGGAACAGGCTGCCCAGGGAGGCGGTAGAGTCTCCCACCCCAGAGACATTCAAAACCCGCCTGGAGGTCATCCTGTGCAACCTGCTGTAGGTGACCCTGCTCTGGCAGGGGGGTTGGGCTGGATGATCTCCAGAGGTCCTTTCCAACCCTAACCAATCTGTGATTCTGTGATCAGAGCTGTTCTTCGAAATCTGTTCCTAGGAAATCGCTGCGAGAAGGAGGATGCACCTGAGGAGCAGGCCTAAGATGGAGGATTGAACAAACAAGTAGCTCTTACCTGAGGAATCAGCTATCCCATGGAACAACTTCAGAGAAAGATTCTGCAACATTACTAGGGGTCCGCCAAAACATACAATTACTTGCCATGTTCCAGTTAAAGCCTAAACTATCGAGTTGGCATTTCTTTTTAAAAGTGTATAAAGAAGCGGTAATGGGCCAAATCCTCAAGCCACTGTAAATCAACACGATTTGCTTGCCTCCGCTGGAACACCCGCTCTCTATTGCAGTTCAGGAGCTAACACACAGTATCTTAATATGCATTTAGGTTAATATTTGCACTTTGCAGGGCTAGGTAGATTGCACGGCTGGCACATATCAGACTAAATGTCACTTCCGAAAGCTAAGGGACCGAACCGGAAGCTGCCATTCAGAGGGACTACCTGACAACATGTGGAACCTCTCCGGAAAAGCCTTCCCACCTCAAGCAACTCCTTTTGATTAATCTTTCACATAGACAATACACGTTACTATTTTAAAAAGCTGAATTTTTAAGGACAGAATACCTTAACGAACAGAGGAAAATGTGAACCAATTAGCATCTTCAAGCACTCTGAGACGCAGGGAGAGAAGGCCTACATAGAGTAGCCAGGTCCCTTCAGAGACCACAGCTGTAGCCCCTCTCTGCAATGTTGCCCCCTGGCAGCTAGACCGGGTCCAACCCCAGGACCCAGACACACTGCCAGTCACTCCAGAGTGTCATTAAGATGCACGGCACCACGGCGCAATTCAAATCAATGTTTCTTTCCTGCACGTTGCAGCGGGCGAGGTAGCAAAGGTTGACATGAAAAGTGGGAGAGCTGCCCAGTAACCATGAGGTTTTGTATCATGCGAACTTACAAAATGGTCTGGAATAAAGAATCTGTGCAGTATTGCCTTTCACACGGTGTCTAATCTCGCACCGCTAGACAACTTCAACTACGAGTATCTGGCAGAACTCGAGATGGTTTCACAAAGACTTGTCATCCTCCTTCACCAGATCACTCTCTGGAAGGCGTGAGGGAGGGGGAGTTGAAATACATCATATTAGAATGAATAGAAATGGTAATGATCGGGCTCTTCCACAACACTTCCGCTCTAAGTAATCAGTTAATTAACCCTGAATCGAGCGGGCTTGCTGGTCAGGAATACAGCAGTTGGATTGACAACAGCTTCCAGACTCCTGCTTCTCAAGGACAAGATTCGGTAACCCTTATTGATGTTAAACATTAGCTTACCCTGTGAGCAACCTCCAGAAATCAAGAGCGATTGTGCTACGTGAGGAAGACTGGCAGAATCTCATACCAATTTACAAGACAAGAAAGAACAGACAAGAAAGAACCTCCAGCAATCTCGCCATGGTAAAATCGTATGCCCCCCCACCGACACGCCCCCCGGCCTTTGCCTCCACAGATCCTGTGGTTGGCTAATTAAAGGAGGAGGTGTAACTATCAATCTAATCTGGCTTGTTCTCAAATTTACCATAATTTCCACACTTGAGAGGCTGGTGAAATGAAACAGCACTACTACACTTTCCCATTCATCAGCCGGAAGCAGAACAACTCAGAGAACCGGGCGAAAAATAATTAGGATGCGGGATCAGGTGTTGCGCGCATGCATCTGTGCCTGTACAGGGGCACGCAGGCACATGAGCATTCACGGGAGGCAGCAGCAGTAGCACGGGGGCAGATGAGCACCACCAGTCATTTGACCTCGACAGGTGAATGCTTGCAGATGTACTCACAGCACACTTATTAGAAGAGGCCCAAATGCCCGAGAAAACTGCCGTCAGATTACGCCGGAAACAACAACGGCTTTTTAAACAACTACAGCCGCCAGAACGGTACCGGCGGCAGCACTGCAGGAGCTGCTCAGGAACCGCTGGGGCAACCCCAGCGCACCGGGTGCTCAGCGCGTGGCCCTGACCCCACCGCATGGCATGTCACCCTTGGGCAGGAAGCTTGACATTTTCTGGAAGCACCGGTGTCATTTCACGGGCTTTGCCGTCGCTTTGCGCTTGTGGGGTAACACTATAGAGTTTTTCAGAAAGTGTTGGAGCAACTTTGGTACCTTTTCCATTCAGGCACACTGGGAGTGAGCTGTGGGGCTGCTGCCAGGGGCTCTGCTCAGCACAGCATGGCTGGAGCTGGTCCAGGACCTCCTTCGAAAGACAGACTGGTCAGACACACAGCTATCCTGAATCATCAAGGATAATCCTATGTTCAAGTTCCTACGTTCCAGTTCAAGTTCAAGTTCCTACGTTCCAATTGGTGCCCGTTACCTCTTGTCCTGGATCATCAAAGATGATCCAGGACAAGAGGTAACGGGTACAAACTGGAACGTAGGAACTTCTATCAAAGCATGAGGCGGAACTTCTTTACTTTGAGGGTGGCAGAGCGCTGGAACAGGCTGCCCAGGAAGGCGGTAGAGTCTCCCACCCCAGAAACATTCAAAACCCGCCTGGAGGTCATCCTGTGCAACCTGCTGTAGGTGACCCTGCTCTGGCAGGGGGGTTGGGCTGGATGATCTCCAGAGCTCCTTTCCAACCCTAACTAATCTGTGATTCTGTGATCAGAGCTGTTCTTCGAAATCTGTTCCTAGGAAATCGCTGCGAGAAGGAGGATGCACCTGAGGAGCAGGCCTAAGATGGAGGATTGAACAAACAAGTAGCTCTTACCTGAGGAATCGGCTATCCCATGGAACAACTTCTGAGAAAGATTCTGCAACATTACTAGGGGTCTGCCAAAACATACAATTACTTGCCATGTTCCAGTTAAAGCCTAAACTATCGAGTTGGCATTTCTTTTTAAAAGTGTATAAAGAAGCGGTAATGGGCCAAATCCTCAAGCCACTCTAAATCAACACGATTTGCTTGCCTCCGCTGGAACACCTGCTCTCTATTTCAGTTCAGGAGCTAACACACAGTATCTTAATATGCATTTATGTTAATATTTGCACTTTGCAGGGCTAGGTAGATTGCACGGCTGGCACATATCAGACTAAATGTCACTTCCAAAAGCTAAGGGACCGAACCGGAAGCTGCCATTCAGAGGGACTACCTGACAACATGTGGAACCTCTCCGGAAAAGCCTTCCCACCTCAAGCAACTCCTTTTGATTAATCTTTCACATAGACAATACACATTACTATTTTAAAATCTGAATTGTTAAGGACAGAATACCTTAACGAACAGAGGAAAATGTGAACCAATTAGCATCTTCAAGCACTCTGAGACGCAGGGAGAGAAGGCCTACATAGAGTAGCCAGGTCCCTTCAGAGACCACAGCTGTAGCCCCTCTCTGCAATGTTGCCTCCTGGCAGCTAGACCGGTCCAACCCCAGGACCCAGACACACTGCCAGTCACTCCAGAGTGTCATTAAGATGCACGGCACCACGGCGCAATTCAAATCAATGTTTCTTTCCTGCACGTTGCAGCGGGCTAGGTAGCAAAGGTTGACATGAAAAGTGGGAGAGCTGCCCAGTAACCGTGAGGTTTTGTATCACGCGAACTTAGAAAATGGTCTGGAATAAAGAATCTGTGCAGTATTGCCTTTCACACGGTGTCTAATCTCGTACCGCTAGACAACTTCAACTACGAGTATCTGGCAGAACTCGAGATGGTTTCACAAAAACTTGTCATCCTCCTTCACCAGATCACTCTCTGGAAGGCGTGAGGGAGGGGGAGTTGAAATACATCATATTAGAATGAATAGAAATGGTAATGATCGGGCTCTTCCACAACACTTCCGCTCTAAGTAATCAGTTAATTAACCCTGAATCGAGCGGGCTTGCTGGTCAGGAATACAGCAGTTGGATTGACAACAGCTTCCAGACTCCTGCTTCTCAAGGACAAGATTCGGTAACCCTTATTGATGTTAAACATTAGCTTACCCTGTGAGGAACCTCCAGAAATCAAGAGGGATTGTGCTACGTGAGGAAGACTGGCAGAATCTCATACCAATTTACAAGACAAGAAAGAACAGACAAGAAAGAACCTCCAGCACTCTCGCCATGGTAAACTCGTATGCCCCCCCTCCGACACCCCCCCCCGCCTTTGCCTCCACAGATCCTGTGGTTGGCTAATTAAAGGAGGAGGTGTAACTATCAATCTAATCTGGCTTGTTCTCAAATTTACCATAATTTCCACACTTGAGAGGCTGGTGAAATGAAACAGCACTACTACACTTTCCCATTCATCAGCCGGAAGCAGAACAACTCAGAGAACCGGGCGAAAAATAATTAGGATGCGGGATCAGGTGTTGCGCGCGTGCATCTGTGCCTGTACAGGGGCACGCAGGCACATGAGCATTCACGGGAGGCAGCAGCAGTAGCACAGGGGCAGATGAGCACCACCAGTCATTTGACCTCGACAGGTGAATGCTTGCAGATGTACTCACAGCACACTTATTAGAAGAGGCCCAAATGCCCGAGAAAACTGCCGTCAGATTACGCCGGAAATAACAACGGCTTTTTAAACAACTACAGCCGCCAGAACGGTACCGGCGGCAGCACTGCAGGAGCTGCTCAGGAACCGCTGGGGCAACCCCAGCGCACCGGGTGCTCAGCGCGTGGCCCTGACCCCACCGCATGGCATGTCACCCTTGGGCAGGAAGCTTGACATTTTCTGGAAGCACCGGTGTCATTTCACGGGCTTTGCTGTCGCTTTGCGCTTGTGGGGTAACACTATAGAGTTTTTCAGAAAGTGTTGGAGCAACTTTGGTACCTTTTCCATTCAGGCACACTGGGAGTGAGCTGTGGGGCTGCTGCCAGGGGCTCTGCTCAGCACAGCATGGCTGGAGCTGGCCCAGGAACTCCTTCGAAAGACAGACTGGTCAGACACACAGCTATCCTGAATCATCAAGGATAATCCTATGTTCAAGTTCAAGTTCCTACGTTCCAGTTCAAGTTCAAGTTCCTACGTTCCAATTGGTGCCCGTTACCTCTTGTCCTGGATCATCAGAGATGATCCAGGACAAGAGGTAACGGGTACAAACTGGAACCTAGGAACTTCTATCAAAGCATGAGGAGGAACTTCTTTACTTTGAGGGTGGCAGAGCGCTGGAACAGGCTGCCCAGGGAGGCGGTAGAGTCTCCCACCCCAGAGACATTCAAAACCCGCCTGGAGGTCATCCTGTGCAACCTGCTGTAGGTGACCCTGCTCTGGCAGGGGGTTGGACTGGATGATCTCCAGAGGTCCTTTCCAACCCTAACCAATCTGTGATTCTGTGATCAGAGCTGTTCTTCGAAATCTGTTCCTAGGAAATCGCTGCGAGAAGGAGGATGCACCTGAGGAGCAGGCCTAAGATGGAGGATTGAACAAACAAGTAGCTCTTACCTGAGGAATCGGCTATCCCATGGAACAACTTCAGAGAAAGATTCTGCAACATTACTAGGGGTCCGCCAAAACATACAATTACTTGCCATGTTCCAGTTAAAGCCTAAACTATCGAGTTGGCATTTCTTTTTAAAAGTGTATAAAGAAGCGGTAATGGGCCAAATCCTCAAGCCACTCTAAATCAACACGATTTGCTTGCCTCCACTGGAACACCCGCTCTCTATTTCAGTTCAGGAGCTAACACACAGTATCTTAATATGCATTTAGGTTAATATTTGCACTTTGCAGGGCTAGGTAGATTGCACGGCTGGCACATATCAGACTAAATGTCACTTCCGAAAGCTAAGGGACCGAACCGGAAGCTGCCATTCAGAGGGACTACCTGACAACATGTGGAACCTCTCCGGAAAAGCCTTCCCACCTCAAGCAACTCCTTTTGATTAATCTTTCACATAGACAATACACGTTACTATTTTAAAAAGCTGAATTTTTAAGGACAGAATACCTTAACGAACAGAGGAAAATGTGAACCAATTAGCATCTTCAAGCACTCTGAGACGCAGGGAGAGAAGGCCTACATAGAGTAGCCAGGTCCCTTCAGAGACCACAGCTGTAGCCCCTCTCTGCAATGTTGCCCCCTGGCAGCTAGACCGGGTCCAACCCCAGGACCCAGACACACTGCCAGTCACTCCAGAGTGTCATTAAGATGCACGGCACCACGGCGCAATTCAAATCAATGTTTCTTTCCTGCACGTTGCAGCGGGCGAGGTAGCAAAGGTTGACATGAAAAGTGGGAGAGCTGCCCAGTAACCATGAGGTTTTGTATCATGCGAACTTACAAAATGGTCTGGAATAAAGAATCTGTGCAGTATTGCCTTTCACACGGTGTCTAATCTCGCACCGCTAGACAACTTCAACTACGAGTATCTGGCAGAACTCGAGATGGTTTCACAAAGACTTGTCATCCTCCTTCACCAGATCACTCTCTGGAAGGCGTGAGGGAGGGGGAGTTGAAATACATCATATTAGAATGAATAGAAATGGTAATGATCGGGCTCTTCCACAACACTTCCGCTCTAAGTAATCAGTTAATTAACCCTGAATCGAGCGGGCTTGCTGGTCAGGAATACAGCAGTTGGATTGACAATAGCTTCCAGACTCCTGCTTCTCAAGGACAAGATTCGGTAACCCTTATTGATGTTAAACATTAGCTTACCCTGTGAGCAACCTCCAGAAATCAAGAGCGATTGTGCTACGTGAGGAAGACTGGCAGAATCTCATACCAATTTACAAGACAAGAAAGAACAGACAAGAAAGAACCTCCAGCAATCTCGCCATGGTAAAATCGTATGCCCCCCCACCGACACGCCCCCCGGCCTTTGCCTCCACAGATCCTGTGGTTGGCTAATTAAAGGAGGAGGTGTAACTATCAATCTAATCTGGCTTGTTCTCAAATTTACCATAATTTCCACACTTGAGAGGCTGGTGAAATGAAACAGCACTACTACACTTTCCCATTCATCAGCCGGAAGCAGAACAACTCAGAGAACCGGGCGAAAAATAATTAGGATGCGGGATCAGGTGTTGCGCGCGTGCATCTGTGCCTGTACAGGGGCACGCAGGCACATGAGCATTCACGGGAGGCAGCAGCAGTAGCACGGGGGCAGATGAGCACCACCAGTCATTTGACCTCGACAGGTGAATGCTTGC